>NC_057797.1:255806015-256406015 GCF_018294505.1 Triticum aestivum
GGCCTGTGCTGGCTGGCGGCTCAGGGGGGTGGAGGTTGAAGATGAACTGCGGGCCCTTGATTTCGTATAAAACGGCTGCAAAATCGACTAACCAGAGATGAAAAATTCAGTCGACTGACTTGTAGCCTCACCTGTAGTGCATTCAGTTTCAACAGTAAAATTTAGTTTCGACAGCAAAATTCAGTTTCGACAGTTAAATTTAGTTTCGACAGTTAAGTTTAGAGATGAGCAGCTGATGTATACATCTAGCAGTTTGTGGTTATGTATTTTACGTCATCTATTGGAGATGCTATTAGAATTCCACTCAAGTTAACGTTGTCTCTCTTGTCCTGCTTCAGCCTCGGCGTCGTACAACTGACCGGAGCTGCTCCAACGATGAAACCCTCCATCACATCAGAGCAGTACCTCGAGCTCTATCTCCAGACACCTAAGATCTTCTTCCCCTCCTCCGACAGGCTAGTCAGCCAGAGCATCATCGCCGGCCAACCCAATCATGCTGAGATCGACATAGCTTCGCCGAAGAGGTTGTACACATCTTGTGGTTTGACTTAATCTCACCATGCTTCTTTGCATCCTGTGATCTTCCAAATCTTGTGAACCAAACACCCAGACTGGTAGAAATCATGTGCTTTTAAATTCTCTGTTTTGCACGTGCATTCCTATCCTATTCCTGTCTATTTCCTATCCCTACATTGTTAGAATCCTCAAATTCAAACAAGCCCTTGCGCAATTACTTACATTACAAATATGTGTCAAAGAAAACCTTGTGCGGTTTGTCCTGCTCCCGCGGTGTTGTGTTCCACCCCAGCTCAGCTGCTCCAACGACGGAAGGGTTCACCACAGGCGGGATCTGCTCTCCAGACTGCCTTTCGCCGCCTCAGATCTTCTTCCCCGTCGCCGGCAGCCGCGACAACTGCATTACCATCATCAACTGAGTAGATGACCTTGAGGACTACACGGGTCCGCAACAGAGGTCGCACACTTCCGTGTCTGCTTACGTTATGCATCGCTTAATATGATGACATGCTACTTTATCGTCGTGTTCACCTATTAGACTCTGACTCGGGTCCAAACTTTTGCTAAAACTTGAGTTTTTAAATGGTTGTGGGGTACATATTGGTGCATCAATCAGTACTATCTATCTACTATCTATCTACTATCTGGTTAATCTCGGGTGTCTACTAGAGTTTAATGTTGGGTGTAAACAAACATTAAAGGAGCCATTCTCTGTATTTTTCAACTAAAGTTATTATCCGCCTGCTATCATTGGTTTTGGGTCTATCCATAGTTTGCTACCTTCACTCTGGATTTGTGCATGCACTCCTTACATAATCTCACTATATTTTATTCCTATGCATGTCAGTTATTGTACACAATGGAACTGAACATGTAGAGAAAAAGAGACGAGCCTTGCATGGCAGCCCCCCTCCACCCATTTCGGATCGTAATCAAGAGGAAGATAACTGTTCTGAGGGGGATTCAGAAGCAGAAGACCACTCCTATTTACCCCATGAGGTCTTCGCTCTAACATGGCATGCTGATGTTGGTAATATCATGCATATGGTGCCTTGCATTGCTTACTGATTACATCAAAGATGTCATCTACTTAGTTTAGACATGCTTTGTGTCAATGCCATCTATTTAGTTTCTTTATCGTATATGTGAATCATGCAATGCCATCTTGTTTAGCCAGGCATCATATATGTGAATTTTGCAATGCCACCCTGGATAGCTAGTCATCTTATATGTGAATTATATAATGACATCATTTTTTATTACGTGTTAAATTTGTCAACAATTTTAGTACATTCAATTACTCTTCCTTTGCATCAGCCATTCAGCACGGTCATGGAAAATTCTGGAGTGGAAACAAGGTCTTCAGAGTAGACAATGCTATCTGACAAAGCGCATGTCTTGCTGGTTACAGATAGCTCCTCAGAGGAGGATTCAGAGACAGATGACAAGTCCTATCCCCCCCCCCCGAGGTGCATGCTCTAACTTCGCAGGGTTATGTTGCTCATATCGTGCGTATGGTATCTTGCATTGCTATGTCATTTGCTTAGTTTAGACATGATTTGTGTGAATGCCACCTGTTTAATGTCTAATTACCATATATGTGAATTATGTAATGCCATCTTTTTGCTAGACATTATATATGTGAATTACGCAAACCTATCTTGTTGCAAGGCATTATATATGTGAATTATGCAATGCCATGCTATTTAGCCAAGCGTCATATATGTGAATTATATCATGCCGTCCTTTTTTTGTATTTCTCATTGCTTTTGTCAACAATGTTTGTATATTCAACTGCTCTTCCTATGCATCAGCCATTTGAATTGGTGATGGAGAAATCTGGAGTGAAAACAAGGTCTTTAGAGCAGACAATCCTACCTTGTGAAGCAGATATGTTGCTGGTTACAGATAGCTCTTCACAGGAGGATTCAGAGGCAGATGACCAGTCCTATAATCCCCCTGAGGTGTATGCTCAAACTTGGCAGGGTTGTATTACTCATATCATGCATATGTTGTATTGCAATGCTTAGTTTTTACATCATATACACGATATTGAATGCCATCTCCTTAGTTGACACATCATATATGTGATTTCCCTCTGCTCACTTCCTTAGTATATAAATCATATATTTGAATTATATCATGCCATGATGTTTACATAGACAGCATGTATCTGAATTATGGCATGCCAACCCATTTTCTAAAGGCATAATATAGTTATATCATCTCATCCTGTTCACATAGTCATCATATTTTGAATTATGTCATTCTATCCGTGAATTATATCATGCCATCATGTTACCATCAATGACATGTTTGTGATTAATGGCATGCCAACCACTTTAATAGACACATCATATAGTTATATCATGTCATCTTGTTTACATAGTCATCCTATTTTGAAGTATGTCATTCCATTCTGTTTAGTTAGCCATCATACATGCGAAATTGTGTCATGTTATCCTGTTTAATTAGCCATCATATATTTGAAATTATGTCCTGCTATTCTATTTGGTTAGACAACATAAATGTGAATTATTTCATGCCCTGTTTTCTTCCCTACTATCCATTGCACCTGTCTATCTTAAAATGTATGTACATTCAATTACTTTGCTTGTTTGTCAGCCATTTCAATTGGAGGGGTGATGGCAGTATCTCTGGGAGTAAAAATATGGTCTTCAAAAAAGATCGTTCTACCTGTCGATGGAGATAGAACCAAGGTTGTACTTTCCCAAGAACCAGCCCCACCACACATAACCCAGACTCACGCAGATTGAACCCCTACCCAGTTGGATAGAGAACTAGCTACACCCCTTCTAACCCAACCCCAGTAGATAGTAACCTAGTTCCCGTTGACACAACACCGTCCCCACCACATAGCACCCAAACACGAGCAGTTAGTAAGGCAACTGCAGTGCCCAAAGCATGAGGACTACCACTCCGAACCCCAAGTCAGTGCTTAAAGCACAAGAAAAATTGTTCTCAGGTCAGGTTCCTTAGCTATGGTTCATACTACTTTGCTCTTGCATCACTGTATTTACTCATACCAACTAATTTCAAATTTGAAGGATGCAATTGAAACTCCAATGGCGCAACAGGTATGTTTTAAACTTGTTTCTTTAACGTGTTTGATGTTGTAACTTTCTCTATGTTGATTTCAGTTTCAATTGAATAAACGGTTATGTTCTCATGCCATGCACATTACAAGTGTTGTTATTGTTGTGTAGTTTCCCACACTTATATTCTGTCTATGCTGCTTTGTCTTAAATAGATATGATTCGAAATGTATCTATCTTGATTTGGCAACATAAACTCGAATGATATAGACCATACAGTGACCATACTACATAGATATATGTTTGTTTCATGCTGTTAGCCTGTCCACCTTACTACTGAACTATTTACCAAAATGAGTTTCATATAATACATTGTCAACATGTGATGTGTTTGTTTGTTTCTCCTTTAGAACATGGATAAAATATTGGAGAAGAGTACCTCGTTATGCAATGGTAAAGGAAGTAATGCAGTTCAGGTTCAAGATAGTGAGACATCCCTGTTGTTCTCCAAGAAAGCTGATAAAAACTATATTGAAGACACTGAGACAACCCCAAAGTCCTGTCTTGATGTAGTGTTCGAGTTATTGGCTAATACTGTTGGCACCAGCTCTTTGAACTCGCTGCCTGAATCAGTTTGGCTTCTTGAGTCTCAACTTCAAGTTGAAAGACATCGATCAGATGTTATGCGACAGGAAGCCGGAGGACTGAGGAAGTCCCTTCGTAATTCAGATGCATACTTTCTAGTGCAACAGCAAATGCTGGAGGATTTAAGCGCCAGACAAAGAAAGTTAATAAGCTTGCTAAGCATCTTGCCAACATTATGGGTACCCAGGGTATTGTTTCTTGAGCTCTTCTAAAGTGGTTTCAGTTCTAGACTTGTTTTGCTGCGGCGTTTATATGCTACTTTGTTCCCTATATTTGCACATGTGGTGAACTTTGATGCCTAGTGGAAGTAATATGTGTAATAACCATGATAGCCTAGCGTAAGTTGCTTGCTTATTTATTTCCGTTGTCTTGTTTATTTGTTTTCTTTTAGTCAGTGCAGTTCTTTTTTCCGCGGTTTGCTAGTGGCCGCAATAACCTATTTTTTAAAAACTAGGCCACATTAACAATGGGCTACATATTTATTGTAGTTAACATGGGCCTCCTACAGGCCGTAGAAACAATGGGCCTTCTACGGGGCGTAGACACAATGGGCCTTCTACGGGTCGTATCATCAATTGGCCTTCTACGGGCCATATGATTGTTTGGCCAAACATGGGCCAATAACAGACCACATTATAGCCATAAATGGGCTAGAGTTGAAATCGTCCTTTCATGGGCCGACCATAACGGGCCGTCGTTAATAGGCCGTATTTGATGACGCTATGAAAATGGCCCAATGTATTGACGGGCCACAAACGGGCCGACTGTAACCACGGGCTGTATTTGGCCCACAAGCAGAAAATGACAGTAACGAGCCGAAAGTAAACGAATGCTGGAAATGAGCCTAAGAATAAATGGGCCCTAAGCAGGCTGAAAGACAACATGGGCTAGAAACGGCCCAACGGAGTAATGGGTCGTTAATGGGTATAAAGTGATACACTGTTCATTATGGGCCAGTTTTACCACGTGCCGTTAAATGGGCCGAGGGTTACTATGAGCCTCGTATGGGCCAAACGACGTCATGGGCCATACATGGGCCGGAAGTTAAAATGGGCTGGAATTATATTGGACGGCCCAGATGACGCTACTAGGCCTAATTCGAATAGGCCGTAAACAGGCCCTGGGTTAGCGGGCTGTAAATGGGCTATATGCGAACATGTCGTTAACAGGCTTGCCGTGGGACGGACGCCACCTTTTGACCAAGTCAAACGGGCCGGCCTTTTCACAGGAATGGGCCACTGTTGGGTCGTGCCACATGTCGACGAATCATAGGCGCCTTGGGTGCAATGAGTGGATGACATCTGTCCCAACGGTGAGCCGACGCGTATTTCCTCCAGCCAATGATGATTTTACACGTGGAAAATCCCCATTGGCCGGGGCTTTTAACTGGTTATCGGATCCAAAACCGGACCCGATAGCTTAATGGCATTCCGTTACGGTGGATGCCACGTGTCGATCACCCTTGACGAAAGCACTTCTGTGACGCGCGATTTATCATCATGGAAGTGGACACTTCCGTGATGATAATTCTGGTAATGTCATGGAACACTTCTACGACATCACATGTATGACTATCTTGATTCTGTCATAAATTTGTCATGGATGAACATGCATGACAGAAAACGTGACCTACTGTGACAAACACGTATCATCACGGAAGTGTATTTTTTTGTAGTGTCTAGCCCTGCCGTGCAAGCCACGTGTCAGGACGGGGCTGTACACGCCCCGAGGGCTCAACTCAGAGGGAGTGCCCACCCACGCACCAGTGGATGCAGCATGCTCTCTGCTGGCAGTCAACATGGTCGGGGAGCGGCTATGCCTGTGCAAGTGCGGAAGCTCCATGCTCCGCACTGGTGATAAACAACTGAGGGAGGCCCCATGGCCGCAATAACCTCAGGGAGCCGCCAGGCTCGGTGTTTAGCCTCACTACAACGCTTTCCCTTTGGGAGAGCCACGCGAGGGGGCTGGGCATGGGGGAAACGCTCAGGTAACGTCTAGCATATGCCACCCTGCCAAGTCCCTCGGACATTGTCTTCGCACGCCCCTCCAGAGCGGGACCTCGGCGAGGAAAGGTATGGAGGTCTGTTCGTACGTCAAGGGGGACTCCTGAGCATCGCGACTTAGAGCCTAACTAGTCACATATCCCCTCCCCTTGGTATCATCCTAGTGAACCGGACAACACAACGACGGCTGAGGTATGCGCTGGGCCGGGCCCTGCCGACGCAGAACGCTAAGGCCTACTCTTGCATCTCCTTCCCAAGGGCTGTTTTCATGTCAAGGGGGACTCCTGAGCATCGCGACTCAGGAGCCTAAATGGTCACGTATCCCCTCACCTCTTGGTCCCATCCTGGTGATCCAAACGACCCAATGGCGGTTGAGGTATGCGCGGGGCCGGGCCCTGCCAACGTAGAACATTAAAGCAAACGAGAAGGAAATCGCAGAATCCTAGCAAATTATTACAAAACATATTGTCTCTTAAAGTACCAAGCATAAGTTTTCATGCCTCCACGAGGCACGATACATGTTGCAGGAGTTCAACAGAGGGGAGAGAAACCATCAAGCCTCTTACTCAGCCTTGGGTACCACCATCGCCCGCGAGGGGAGCCCTGTCGTCGACAACAACGTCGTCTCCCGAGATGTCTGCCGCGGTCGTGGGGTCAACGGTGAGGAACTTCCGCAGCAGGGCCTCCACCTGATCCATCATCACTTCAGCAGCACCGGTGCAACGCTCCGGGCCCACATTCTCAAGCAAGGCACCAAAGTCGAAGCTGGGGTCATGAAGATGGAGGTGCCTGAAGACGCGTGTCACAGCCGAGGTGGAGAGCGTGCGGGCTTCTCTTTACACCATGGGTCCAACCCCAACGACAACGCCCTCGAGCATCGTGACAAGCTGGGGGAGCAGATCGGCAGGGCCTTCCTTCGAAGTCACCAACGGCTCCTTCAACCCCCTTCCGTAGAGATCCTGAAGTGCCTTGCGGGACCTCTGCTCGAGCGAGTTGAAGGTGGCACGCCCCTCGGCAAGATGTTTTGCCTTGGCCTCTAGTTGGGTCTTCTCTGCTTCCACCTCCTCCTTCAACTTCTCGAGTCGGCCATGCTCCACGGCCTACTTCTGGGCCGCCTGCTCCAGCTCCGTGACACGATCAGCGACTGCATCTTCTCGGGCCTTCAGCTCTTCCTCCCACACCTCGAGCTAATGGGCCTCGGCGGCATGCCTGTCGCGAAGGGTCTTGAGCTCAGCCTCCACCGCTCGGTAGCGCTCCTCGGTGGCCTTGGCATCCTTCAGCGATGCATCATGAGCGGTTGTGGCTAGGCCGGCTACCTGCTCGCCCTCCTCTGAGGCCGCCACGGGATGGCCCTAGGTCGCCCTCACGGATGCGTTGGCCCGGAGCCAGAGATCAGTGTAGGCGCCCTGATGCCTTGCACTGGTTAAGCCCCTGAAGATCGCCCCGAAGCTGATCTAGCACGGAGAAGGCCTCCCCCAGAACACCAAGTGCGGCGGAAGAATCACGGCTCTGGCCCCCTCCTTCTTCTTCTTCGCCACCGGCGTTGGCCTGGCCATGGAGGAGGCAAACGTCAAGACACTATGACAAGAGCAGGAGGCAAAGACGAGATGGCGCGCTTACTAGTCGGTGATGTCGTAGTCCCTCCTCCTCTTCAGGAGCGCGAGGCCGGCAGGCTTCGTGGGCATGGGAGCCATCATACCCTCAGGGGTATACGGGTGCATGGCCAGCTCTGGAATGGTGGCGGCTGGCAATGAGGATGAAGTGTTGCCTCAGGAAAGCAGCGCCAACCTTCCCTTCTTCGGGATCCCCATCTTCAGCTTCTTCGGAGGGGTGCCCCTTGAAGTAACACCCACAATGCGGATATATCTCCCACGTGTCGGAGCACGACTTAGAGGCATAACCGCATAGTAGGCATGTCGCAAGAGGGGTAATCTTTACACATCCCATGTACTGAATATGAAAGGGATAAAGAGTTGGCTTACAATCGCCACTTCGCACAATACATAAATATAGCATTACATCATCCAGAATACAATCAAGGTCCGACTACGGAACCAAAATAAAGACAACCCCAAATGCTAGATCCTCGATCGTCCCAACTGGGCTCCACTACTAATCAACTGGAAACGAAACAACACAACAAACACGATCTTCATCGAGCTCCCACTTGTGTTGGATTGCGTCACCTGCACTGGTATCATCGGGACCTGCAACTATTTTGGAAGTATCTGTGAGCCACGAGGACTCAGAAATCTCACACCCGTGAGATCAAGACTATTTAAGCTTATGGGTAGGAAAAGGTAGCGAGGTGGAGCTACAGCAAGCACTGGCATATATGGTGGCTAACTTACGCAAATAAGAGTGAGAAGAGAAGCAAAGCACGATCATGAACTAAACGTGATCAAGAAGTGATCCTGAAAACTACTTACGTTCAAGCACAACCCAAGAACCGTGTTCACTTTCCAGACTCCGCCGGAAAGAGACCATCAGGGCTACACACGCGGTTGATGCATTTTAATTAAGTCAAGTGTCAAGTTCTCTACAACCGGACATTAACAAATTCCCATCTGCCCATAACCATGGGCACGGCTTTTGGAAGTTCAAAACCCTGCAGGGGTGTCCCAACTTAACCCATCACAAGCTCTCACGGTCAACAAAGGATATTCCTTCTCCCAGGAAGACCCGATCAGACTCGGAATACCGGTTATGAGACATTTCGACAATGGTAAAACAAGACCAGCAAAGCCGCCCGAATGTGCCGACAAATCCCGATAGGAGCTGCACATATCTCGTTCTCAAGGCACACCGGATTGTCCAAACTTCCGGTAGGCCAACCCAGAGTTTCCCCTGGTGGCCACCGACGGCTGACAGGTTGGACCAACACTCAGAGGAGCACTGGCCCGTGGGTTTAAAATAAAGATGACCCTTGAGTCTGCAGAACCCAAGGGAAAAGGCTTAGGTGTCAAATGGTAAAACCAAGGTTCGGCCTTGCTGGAGGAGTTTTATTCAAAGTGAACTGTCAAGGGGTTCCCATTATAACCCAATCCCGTAAGGAACACAAAATCAAGGCATATAACACCAGTATGACGAAAACTAGGGCGGCAAGAGTGGAACAAAACACCAGGCATAAGGCCGAGCCTTCCACCCTTTACCAAGTATATAGGTGCATTAAAGTAAATAAGAGATATTGTGATATCCCAACATAAACATGTTCCCACAAGGAACAAACTTCATCTTCACCTGCAACTAGCAACACTATAAGACGGGCTAAGCAAAGCGGTAACATAGCCAAACAACGGTTTGCTAGGGAAGGTGGGTTAGAGGCTTGTCATGGCAATATGGGAGGCATGATATAGCAAGTGGTAGGTATCGCGGCATAGCAATAGAGCGAGCAACTAGCAAGCAAAGATAGAAGTGATTTCGAGTGTATGGTCATCTTACCCAAAATCCTGCAAGGAAGAAGAATGAGTCCATGAAGAAGACAAACGGACGTAGTCGAACGAATCCTCACAACACGACGTTATCGGAACCAACCTGAAGAAGCACACCGGAAAGAAGCAAACAACATAGTAAACAACCACCACATAAACATGGTATGATGCACAAACAATTATGATGCATGTCCGGTTTAATGAAGCATGGCATGGCAAAGTGCAACAAGCAATACTACAAATTAAGTGGAGCATATTGACGAAACACCACAATAATTATTTAGTTCTCTCTCGTATATGTACCCAACAATGTTAAATGTTGATTAACATGGCAAGAGGTGAAGCAAATGAAAACTACCTATCTAGGCAAGTTTAAATGAGGCCGGAACAACAAACAACAAGGCCGAAAACTCCTCATGTGCATATTTTAAAGGTTTGGTACTGTTCTGCCCTAAACACAATTTTAGAGTTATTAAACATGGAAAGTGATGCCACCATGTTAAACTAGGCATTTTTCTACCCCATTTACATATAAAGTTTGTTAAGTTTGGAGCTATGATTATTAAGTTATGAATTAAAGCATTTTACATGGCAATATGGAAAAATATATGCAAACAACAGTTCAAACATTTTACACTGAAGATCGCATAATATGAAACTAGACACAATTTTAAGCATTTTTCATATATAAAGTTTTTACATAAGATGCACGGTTGGAGAGTTATGATATGCATGGAGCTTAGGGGTTTTTCTGCAAATCTGTAAAACACTGGATAATAGATAAATTCACAGAAGGAAAAAAACATAGGCGGGCCGAATCTGTAGGCTGGACCAACAGAAGAAAAAAACACGGAGGGCGCGGGGGTGGCCTCACCATGGGCCAAGCCCAGCTAGTGGGGAGGTAGCGGCAGGCAGAGCCAGCTGGGCCTTGGAGAGGCTCACAGCCCACGTGAGCAGGAACAGGGGAGGCGGGTGCCTGACAAACGTGCTCCTGCTCATTGCAGAGGAAGCGGAGGTGAGTGACGGGGATACGGGTAGGTGACGGCGGAGCTTGGCACGACGGCAGCGACCGGATCGAGGCGGATGGAGTCAGAGCTAGTTGGCGGCGTGGCCGGATGCGGAGGTCCGCCGGCTATATGCGGGAGGTAGGAGGCACGCGGTCAATGCAGGGCAGCGCTCACTGCTCGAACCAGGAGCGCGGCGACGCGGCAACAGCGTCCAGCGAGGTGTGTGAAGGCCATGAACGGCGAGGCAGCTTGAGCTCGGCGGCTAGGCTTGTTCTGTAGGCAAACAGAGAGGGAAGGGAGTCGGGTAAGACAGAGATGAGAGAGCCAGAGGAAGGAGGAGATGAAGGAGAGGTGCGGCGTCCTGCTGATGCTTGATGGCGAGGGGACGTAGCAGCTTTGGTAGTGGGGCGGAGGCAGCATGCAGGAGCTCCTCGGCTCCATGGAGGTGCTCTCCGGCGAGGTACTTGGCAAGACGATGGGGTTTCCATGGCGGGTCCTGAGACGACGAGGGTGGAGGTGCTCGGGAGTCGGGGATGCGGGAGCTGCTGCTGCAGCCCGCCGGCGTCGTGCGCTGTACGTGGCAGAGATTCAGGCAAGGGAAGAGCGCGACGCAGGGGCTCCTCGGGTTCAAACACGAGGAAGGACGAGGCAGCTTCGGGCTGGTGGAGAAGCGAGGGCATCGGGCATGCTGCGCTGGTTGGGTGGATGAAGAGATCTAGGGGAGGCACTGGTTGGTTGGGTGTGGAAAACTGAGGAGGAGCGTTGGCGGCTGTGGATGGTGGTTTTGGATCGGGAGGGGATCCCAACAAGGAGGAGACAGTGGGCTGGCGGCGGCGGAGGATGGGACAAGATCCCTAGTTTCTAGGGTTGGTCTATATACATATATAGCAGGCGGGAGGGGGTTTTAGGGGCGTCTGATCGTCATCGTACGGCACCGGGTCAATTGGGCAGTCAAACGAATAAACAAAAAAATATTATGATATTACGGGGTTGATCTAGACTCAGCAGTCACGAGTGCCCGGTAGGGTTCGGGGAAGTTTTCGGACGCGCGAGGGGACCTGAGAACTGTGTAGAGAGGGGTTTCGGGGCCTGGCGGTTGGAAGCGGATTGTGTAGATGGTCTAGGGAGGGAAAAAATGGAAAGCCCGACAACAATTTTCGGAGACCGAAAACGTCCGACGATTCACCGGCTATACTGTCGCTATAGTTATCCGTTGGGGTGTCAAACGGACTCCGAATGCGATGAAACTTGGCAGCCAGCTATCTACACTATAACAACACCGCATGCCAAGTTTCAACCCATTCTGAGAACATTTTCCGGCCACTTATAAAATACTATTTCGGACGTGCCACGGGCGCGTGCAAGTGTGTCTGGGATTAGAACGGACAACGGAAAGAACTGGGAGACCTGGACGGATGCAAGTTTGAAAACATGATGATGCAATGCGTATGAAGACATGATGAAATGCAACACGCAAGCAAATGACAAAGCAACAACAACGAATAACTGGAAGACACCTGGCGCATCGGTCTCGGGGCGTCACACTAGACCTCGTGGTAACCCCGGCGGAGCGCGGACACTCCCTGACCGGGTGCTCGTTGGCGTCGTCGTCGTCGGAAAGGACGCGGAATAGATCGATCTAGCGCAGGGGAGAGATCTCCCCTCCACCTTCGTGGGTCGCCTCCGAGTCTACCCCTCCTCCCTGTCGAACTTGCCGGAGGACACCATCACCGGGGAGCCCGGGGGCCGGGAAGGCTCCAGAGGCACGAGCCCGCGCTCGTCGAAGATAGGCATGGAGTCGGCAATCTTCTCCCCGTCTGGGGAGCAACCCTGTTCCTTCCCGAGCAAGGTGCGCACAGCCTTGTTCAGCTCCTCATCGGACAAGTTGTCTGGGCACAGCTGGAGGTTGCCTTCCGCACCCTTGAGCCTCCATACGTGAAGCCAGGCGCTGCATCAGGACCTCCTTGATGATCATGGCTCCTGCCAGCTTCTCTGCCATCTGGTCGTCTGACTTCAGGTTGGACACCATCATCTCCATCAACTGCTCCGCCCGGGGATTGGTGAGCTTCTCGTGAGACCATCCTTCTTGGGGTGTCGGCAGCCCGGTCGGCAGCTCTAGACAAGGGTAGGACCGCTTGGAATCCATGAAGATCCACTTGTTATGGAAGTCTTCCACCTTCTTCCCGGCCCACGAAACCGTGTTGCTGCCGTTGGCCTTGATAAAGTTGGCGCACCCCGAGAACTGGCTGCCATTGACCCAGAGATAGAAGAAGTGGCGGAACAGCACCACGGAGGGCATTACCCCCACAAACGCCCTGCAGTAAAATGAGAAGATTGACAGGAGGAGGATGGAGTTGGGGTGAAGATGGAGGGCAGGAGCTTGTAGTGGCAAAGAACGGCATACAAGAAGCTCGAGAAAGGGGGAACCAGCCCCGCGAAGACGTTGTGCAAGAAGAAGGGGTAGAAGGTGCCGCCCAAGGTTTCCGGCTTGGCGGAGCTGAACCGGAGCGCTGTCTCTCCCGCCTCGTTGCTGCTGCCCGCCGTCGGCTGGAGTGCGGCAGCGAGGTGCTTCTCCTTTCCAACCGTGGACATGCTCAGGGTAGGCTTGAACCAAGAGGGTGAGCGCGTGGCCATGGTCGAGGACTTCACCTTGTCGGTGGCCATCGGTCATGGGCTTAGGGCAAAGATTCGGCGGATCTGGAGTTTTTCCAGGTAGAAGGAGAAGGGGATCTAGAGCAAGATGAAGGAAGGGCAATGAATGCTCTGCAGCAGGCGCCAACCTTTTTGTCAGCTAGGAGCAGTGGCCGAGGTAGTGTGGGGAAGCGGAGGCGCCCAGGTCCCATTGATCGCTACGCGTCGACCAAGGCTGCAGGAGGTTAGGGCCCGCGGCGCTCTGCACTTACCCTTTGGCTTCCCCTTGAAGCCAAGTTTGAGCGCGCCTTGGGCCTGGGGGTGATACGTCTCCTACGTATCTATAATTTTTGATTGCTCCATGCTATATTATCTACTCTTTTAGACTATATTGGGCTTTATTTTCCACTTTTATATTATTTTTGGGACTAACCTATTAACTGGAGGCCCAGCCCAGAATTGCTGTTTTTTTGCCTATTTCAGTGTTTCGGAGAAACAGAATATCAAACGGAGTCCAAACGGAATGAAACCTTCGCAAACGTGATTTTCTCATCAGATAAGATCCAGGAGACTTGGACCCTGTGTCAAGAAAGCAACGAGGCGGCCATGAGGGTGGAGGGCCCCCCCCCCTAGGGCGTGCCCCCTGCCTCGTTGGCCCCTCGAAGCTCCACCAACATACTTCTTCCTCCTATATATACCTACGTACCCCCAAACGATCGGGGACGGAGCCAAAAACCTAATTCCACCCCCGCAACTTTCTGTATCCACGAGATCCCATCTTGGGGCCTGTTCCGGAGCTTCGTCGGAGGGGGCATCGATCACGGAGGGCTTCTACATCATCATCCAAGCCCCTCCGATGAAGTTTGAGTAGTTTAATTCAGACCTACGCACACAAAAAAATACACTTCCATGATAATACATGTTTGTCATAGTAGGTCGCTTTTTTGTCATGCATGTACATCCATGACAAATTTATGACAGAATCAAGATAGTCATACATGTGCTGTCATAGATGTGTTCCATGACATTACCAAAATTATCATCATGGAAGTGTCCACTTCCATAACGATAAATCGCGCGTCACAGAAGTGCTTTCGTCAAGGGTGACCGACACGTGGCATCCACCGTAACGGAACGCCATTAAGCTATCGGGTCGGGTTATGGATCCGATAACCCGTTAACAGCCCCGACCAATGGGGATTTTCCATGTGTAAAATCATCATTGGCTAGAGGAAACACGTGTTGGCTCATCGTCGGGACAGATGTCATCCACTCACTGGATAGAAGGCGCCAATGATACGTCAACACGTGGCACGGCCCAACAAGTTTAAATGGGCCGGCCCAACTAAAGGCCCACAAGATTTTGTGGACCATAATGGGCCGGCCTAGCTAAAGGCCCACGAGATTTTGCAGACCATAATGGGCTCGTCCACCTAAAGGCCCACAAGATTTCACGGGCCATAATGGGCCGGCCCAGGTAAAGGCCCACAAGATTTTTGTGTGCATAATAGGCCAGCCTAGGTAAAGGCCCAAAAAATTCTTGCGGATCATAATGGGATGGCCCAACTAAAGGCCCACGAGATTTCTCCAACATTAATGGGTCGGCCCAGCTATAGGCCCACAAGATTTTGAGGACCCTAGTAGGCCGGCCCGTTAACTGGCTGCCATGTTTTGGGCCAAATGTCGGCCCATATTTGATCCGGTCTATTAATGGTATGCCACGCTCCGGACCTAATAGTGGCCCATATGAGATCCGGCCCGTTAAAAGCCTACCATGTTCTGGGCCATATTACGACCTAGATCAGGTCCGGCCCTTTAAGAGGTTTTGGGCCTAATTATGGCCCGTATCAGATTCGGGCCATCAACACTACGCTTTTGGGCCCACTTGCTAAAGGCCCACTTAGTAATACGGCCTGATATTAGTTTTGGCATCTTAAGGTCCCGTTTAACATTTCGGCCCTATATTAATTTCAGCCTGTTAAAAGCCCGTCATATAGTTGGGCCTAACTATGGCCCGGTTTGCATCCGGCCTGCTCGCAGCCGATATCTGATTGGGCCAAACAAGGACCGAGACAATTTTTCGACCTGTTAAAAGCCCGTGATTTGATTCACACAATCATGGGTCGGGGTTCATTTGGGCTACCGGCCCATGAGCTGATCGGCACGTTTCATGCCCAACCTACATCGTGATTGCATGACGGCGATTATGTACCGTAATTTTACGGTTTGGCCGGTTTACCGCGAAGACAGGATATATATACAGTAAAATAACTGCAGCATCGTGAATAAGAAAAAACCTATACAATACAATAAAAAATTTACGGCATATTACATCCAGTGGGCATCAAAGTTTGCCACTATGATAATAATGCACAAGCAGATAGCAGATTACATACACTGGGCATCAAATATCGCCACCAGTGCAAATAAACACACCAACAAAATAATATACAAAACCGACATCACTTCAATAGAGTTTAAGAAAGGTTAGCCCTGCTGGGGAGCTGCAGCGCAAGCAGCTGAGCAAGATGATGAGACTGCGCTTGTTCAACACTTATATCTTCCTCACTCCGAAAGATAAACAAGCAGACAGATGACAGGTTTTGCACATAAAAGTATCAATGCTGACAATTCATCACATTTCTTACTGACGAATAAAGTGACACGGTTTAAATTTGCATTAACACAATATGGTATTGTTCAGGTCAAGACATGGCAGGAAATGACATTGTGAAGGAGTTGGCAGCTTCATGACACCACTGGATTACAGATCAAGAACTCATAAGTATCAATGGTTAGTGTGTTGTCAATTTATACCATTTCAGATTGGAAAATAAAGAGACAGTTTAAATAATAGTAGAATGATATGATATTTTTCATAGTTAAGACATTGCAGAATATGACATTGTGCTGTAGTTGGTAGGTTCACCACACCACTGGATTACAGATGAAGAACAGAAGCATACATGCAGTGCAAAATAAGATCACTTGCTCTGTATAGTTTAATTTACATGGTATGAAGAAGGAACTTGGTTGTACAATAGAAAACTTAAATTGAGAAAAGACAAACTTTTGTTTATGAACTACATATAATAAACTTTAAACAAGGAATTTGATGCAAACACCAAAAATAAACAGCTGTTGCAGTCATGCCTAACCAAATATATACAACAAAGTTTGAAGGCTTGAGATGGACAAACTTACATTATTGGTGAAGACAGGCTCTATAAAGGCCTTGTCCATGCTGATGGGGGGGCAATTCAAGAAGTTTATCACAGAATCTTCTTCAAAAGCATTGCCTTTATTCTACATTTTGTTAAGAGTAAATATAGATGTGATAATATACAAAAAATGGAGAAGATTTAAGATAAGGTGAAGAGTGATGCTACATAACCAAGTAGCTATAAATAAAAGTGCAGTCATACAGGCAAAAGGTATAGCCAAGAGCAATGCACAGCTAAACTTCTTCAGTACCAACCTTATGGTAAGAGTAAATATAGATCTGATGTGTAGAAAATGGAGGGCAAAGGAAAATAAGCTGCAGAGTGATGGTACATGAACAACTACCTGTCATTATAAGTACACTGATAAAGGACAACATGTACTTACAAGAACAATGCAGAGCTAAAAAACATTGGCATTGGATATATTCTACACTAAGGTAACCATTCATACAGATCAGATAATTTGGAGCGAACAATTGATAAGCAAGCTATCATGCATACTCCTGTCACATAATGAACCAGGTATGTATGTAAGTACAGTGATACAGGACAACAAGTACTAACAAGAGCAAAGCAGCAAGCACCATATTTGCGATATCCTGTCGTTCTTGTCAAACCGAAATTCTTCTTCGAGTAGATTTCCTGCAAAAAAGATCCGTAAGGCACATGCGGAAAAGTAGAAGTTCAAATTGTCATGTGATTTCATAGACAGTACCTCATCCTAGGAACGAGACCAGTGCATAACAAGGTTTTTCCATTCAATGTCTTCTAAATTTAGCACAGGAGACTTCACCAGAAATTATTTTATAGACTTGCCATCAAAGTGTGATTTCCTCAGGTAACACCGATACTGCTGCAATGCTTCCTTGAAAAGCACAAGCAAGCTTTGCTCGTCATGACTATCCAGATTGACCCTCGCCTAGTTACAACAATGTAATGTAAATCATTGATGTGTTCAATCAGCAGAAAACAGGAAAATAATAACCATGAATAATAGCACTTACACGTAAGTTGGACAGGAAGATGTGAAAATGGTGTTTGTCTTCACAATAATCTTCCCATGATGGGAATATATGCATGTTGTCCCTAACAACATTGAAAGCATTGTCTTTTAAACTGGGAATAAATGGAATGGGGTTCCAATCTGCATGAATTGGCCATCTCTGAAGTTGGGATAGGTCTTCGGCCGGTGGACTTGCTGTACTTTTTGCTGGAGTGGGATTTTTATGTGGTACAGCTGGTGCTATGGCAAATGAAATAGGTATACCTTTTGCTGGAGTGCAGGTCCTGTGTGGTGGGGCTAGTGGTGTGCCAGTGAAGTATGGGTACAGTCTGCTGGAGTCGGTCCTACGTTTTGTGTCACTGGTTGTATAGCCAATATAAGTGGGGTGCTGTCTGATTTCTCCGGCACCACCACATTTTTCCAAGGACTTTGCTGGTGCTCCTTCAGGTTCAGCAATCACCCTCTTCCTTTTTGATGTTTTATGCACAAGAACATCATTTGAGTGGAAAACATGGTATGATGACAGATGGAATATGTATTGATAATGGATGAGCATGGCATCTCGACATATATGATGAGTAAACTAAGCAGATGGCGGTGCAACAAAGTAGAAGAAATGCAAGACAACATATGCAAGATACGCGCAATCAATAAAACCTTGCCAAATTAGAACAGGCACCTTGATGGGTGAACAGGACAGGCCATCTGCCTTTGACTCCTCGAGGTTAGAATAGTCATTAGGATGATATTCTGAACAAGAATCAACAGGTGGGGAGCGTACGAGTTTCATTGCTTCCAGAATGGCATTCAATGCCTTGTTGCCAACTTTGTAAGTTATTGCAGTGTTGCACAATATTTTTCTGATGTGCGGATTCTGATATTCACTGTAATTGCGTATAATATCTGAGAACCAAGAAAACATAAATAGTTGTGAGATTATCTTTGTAATGCAGATGATATTCTAATATAGGGGCACCCCGGTAAACACTTATGTGCTATCACTGGATTCTGATGAGAGAGCTCATGTGTGATGTAATATGGTGCGTGCATTTATATAATCTGGCACAAGTACACAAAAAAGTAGGCTCTAGAAGTAAGGATAGCTGGCAGATGATAGGTTCATAATATACTGTATAGAGAGTTTATTGCCAAACCATGATAACAAGATCACACGACAACTAGGCAGATCATAGTGTACATAACAGGGGTACACCATAACCAGGATATATAAATCGGGAAAGTGGAACTGGCTAGAAATTACGGTGTTGTATTGTCGCTAGTAATTGAAAGCCTATCGATCACGTACAGGCCAGCTCTATCAACTGTTGACTGCAGATGTCCCTGCTCCCCTTCCTGACAAGGAACATACTGTGCTTCCCATACAGAACAACGCACGGGCCGCCAACCGAACCACCGGCCCCATCGCCTGTGTTCCTCCGCCACCCCCACCCCCGCCCCCACCCGCGTCGAGTTTTCTTCGTTCGACGAGGCCCCACCACCGCCCCCCACAACCACCATCCCCACCCTAGCCCCTTCGATCGCACCGACGAACTCCGGTGAGCTCTGAAAATCGACTGACCCAATTTTGAAATTTAGTCTACTGTGATTTAACTAGTGTGGAATATAAAAGGGGAAAACCATAAGCATTGCGAGTATGGTGTTGAGCGTGCCATGGCGGATCTGAAGGTGCAAACTAGACAAAGGCAACTTCGCAACCAAGACAAGAAATCAGAGTAAAGCAGTGGCGATCTATTTTCTTGCTGCAATAAATAAATTGAGCAGATACGAAAGAGTACCGCCTCTGGTGCGGCGCCGTGTACGCATCTGCTGAGAATTTGACGATGCTGCGGTAGCGATGGCTGTCAGTGGCGTGGAAGCAGATCTAGGAGGGTAGACGGTGGTGGCGGGGCGCGGTGGACGAGACGATCGTAGGAGCGGTGCCGGCAAGGTGGACGACGGCGGGGATGAAGCGAGAGGCGGCATGCAAGGATCCTGGTCCAAAGCCGTGGATGAGAGAGGTCGATCTCTTGTAATGGACGGTGGCGTCGGGGTATCAGCTCTGGCATGGTAGAGGAGGACGGCGGTGGATGGGGTGGCGGACGGCGGCGGACGGAGGAGGGTGGGGTGGAGTGGGTGTGTTGGCGCCCATGGAGTATGAATGGGGAAAAGGGAGGTAGAGAGGAAGGGGGAAACCATGTATTCAGGGCGCGCTTGTCTCAAATGCGAGGAAATTTACAAACTTAGCCCCTGTTTCAAATTTCTACTACATCACAGCAACACTAGTCGGTTGGGGATAGGACGGTTATCTCGCATACACTGAATATTTGCCGACGAGAGTTTGTTTTGGCGCCCACCGTGTATGAATATGAATCGGGGAGGGAGTCAATTTCGGCCGAGGACACACTGTGTTTTGGCGCCCACCGTGTATGAATCTGGGTGAGAGGCGGTTACGTCACGTTTGGGTGAAATTACAAACCTACCCCTATCGAAACCTATAGAAATCTAGCATACATGCTTTGCGTGGAAGGGATAGGCAGTAGTGATTTCCATCTCGCAGATTTTGGTTTCGGGCGGTTACTGCGACTTTCCATGTTTTGTTCAAATTTTGCAGAGTGCACATTTACCGTGCCAACTAAATTTGAATCCCGTTTGTATTCTATTTTTTGGGGCAGGATCCATTTTCAATCGGAATTACATTCTATATACATCATTTTTTCTATATACTTTCAAAAGCACAACAAAGAATTATGCACCTTTATATGTATAATATGATTTACAAATACAACAATCTTGAAATCTTAAGGTTGAATCCAAAAAAATGTAACCAAATTATGTTCTACTAAAATGTATGGATCTGTAATATCTACATATTAAATAACATAGATGTGCGTGAATTCATATGAGTATGCATGTTTGATAGATCAATTTTGGTTCAAGTACGGATTACATGTATCATCATCTCGAATTCAAATATTTCAATCCCTTTTTGTTCACTCCTTTCATGCCCATCTCTCTCGCATGCATGCTCCTTCAGGTAGCTATCACTCTCTTTTCTCCAGCTCACCCGCACGCTCACTTCATGTTGCTCCTATCCTCGCAAACATGGTCTCTCGACGTCTCCCTTGAGAAGTGTCACACTCTCCCTATCATTATGAATTACACGGTTTTCATTATCTCTCACATCTATATTGTTCTCTGGTATCACTCGGTACCTAACCTTTCTTTTTCACCGCCAAACACACAGTCTCCACTCGTCTTTCACTTTGTCTTTCTCTCTATGGGATTCTCTCACACACCCTATATGTCTCTACATATGACTCATAGCACTAAAATTACTCTCTCTATCTCTCCTGTAGACACAACATTTGTTGCGGTCTCCTTTTCGTCTTCATCCCAGACTGACATTATTCATTTGTTTACCGATCAGACAACCCCGACTACCGTCTCCTCTCTCTCTCACAGACACACACGCACAACTCCTGCTTCCACTCCCCTTCCCGACTACCGTCTCTCTCTCTCACAAACACAAAACTCTCGCTTTCGCACCCCGACTCGTATTTCTCTCACAAACATTTATCGACTAGCTAGCCTCTAGATAGGTTTATACACACGCACACTCGTGCTTCCACCATCGCATACATGTCTCTCTCCCGCTCCTTGTATCTATGTAGATTTTTCTTCCCTTCTTGAGACATGCCCTCTCGATCGTGCACACACACACTATCGCCTCATTTTAAGCTAATACCTATCGCATACACACTCCTTGTGTCTTTGTCACACATGCACTCCGTCCTCCTCCACTCGCCCTCTCTCTCACACACACATGGGCTTTTTGCAACAACTAGCAAGATGCCCATGCATTGCACGCACTACAGGAAACCTGTTAATCCATGACAGATTTTGGGTGACGTTCTGGAAATCCATCACCGTCGATGACGGTTCTCTCTGATCCGTCACAGAAACCGTCATCGATCACCAAGATCCGAATGTACCCAGAAACTCCTCAAAGCCCATATGGCCTTTGTTTTTTTCCTAGAGACAATATTACTAAATCTCCATGCAAGGAGTATCACAGTTTTGCTAAGTCTCAGTCCACGAAGACTTCGTTATGTCTCAGTCGATATTATATTCCTTTGATCTTGCATGGAGATTCGTACAAAATATTTCTCTTTAGTTTTTAGTTTTTCTTATTAATATCACTTGACTGAGACGTGGTTAAGTCTCAGTTGACTAAGACCTAGCCACACCCATATTATAAATTTCAATAAAAATAAATTCAATCACGACTAACTATAAGAGCATTTGGACGTTTACTTTTGGCACAATAGATGATTTAGTAAAAAAATGTGCACCATGGAACGGACCGTGCAAATCGAACCTTCTTGAATATTTCAAAAATACGAATTGGTCAAGAAATCATGGTGTGACAGACTACAAACGTACAACTTTGCAAACGTACACAACAACTTTAGAAATAGAATATGTGACTCCAAAATTAATTCATGTTTACTCAAAAAAATATGAATATAATTTGTTAATTTCATCTATATGAGAATCAACAAAATATATGTTTACCCAAAAAAACAGAATATATGTTTAACCTGTTGTCTAAACCATCATGCATTGCTGCTTGTTTAACGATGTTGAAACCGTCATGCCTTGCTGCTATTCTTTTCTCCAAGGAAACGAACTGCTCCTACCGACGTGGCGATCCAGTGTGAGGATAATCTCGTGTTGTGATTGGTTGAGCAAACCATCCCACGGATCGCAGATATAAACCGTCCGGTACTTTGAGATCTGACGGCTAGCAAGCCTCCCCCTCTTTCTCGTATGTTCTTCAGCCCACCCACGAGCTGCTGCCTTATCTTCTACAGTGAAATCCTCTCGGAATCCCCAGATACAAATCTCCGCTGCTGCACTAGCGCCTCCACGGCGGCCGAACTCGAACAACACCCTCCCCAGCCGCACCACCGCACATCCTTCCTCTCATGCCGCCAGCCAGCCGTACCCATCTCCCCCATCCACCCGTTCCGACGCCTCCCCGCCGTGCCCACCTACCCCTCAAACGGCCGTGCCCCCTACACTCCCACCGCGCGGCCGCATGGTCCTCTTCTCCGACCGGATCATGCCGAGATCCGTGAGTCCACGGGAACCGTGGGCGAATCACGCGCGGCCACGGCCGTCCTACCTCCCTACATGCTTACTGCAAACACCACCATCCCCTTTCCTCACCTCTAGCCTCCCCTACCCCTTTCTCTCCCCAACGGCCAGATCCAGCCCCTAAAGCCTGATCTAGTGCATGCAGCAAGGGTCTCGTTGATGCAGGTCGTTGCCATGTCGCCGCAGGGAGCCGGCGACCCTGTCGTTGGCGTGCCCAACTGCGGGGCTGCACAGAGCTGCTACTGGGCCATGTCGTTGGGGGTTGCGCTGTGCTGCGGCCCTGCCGCCCCTTCGGGGCCCGCATCCGTCACCTATGTCGTCCTCACCGTCGGCTTCTCCGTTGACCACAACGGTCTATGAGCCCCTCTCCCCACCAGGTTCCCTTTCCTCTCTACTTTGGATTCGTTGAGGCTGTCTTATCTTTTGTCAACATGCAGGCAATGTCGAGCATGAGTTGATGCGACTTGGTGGATAAGGTTCTATCTTTTATGAAGCCGGCGGGGATGGCTGGATCTGCGTCCAGAAATGCACGAGAATGACCCCCGGTGGTCGTCCGGCGAGCGCTGAGCTGGGCGGCGGTGGCTGCAGAGTTTTTCCTTTTTTATCATGTCTGTGGCTACAGAATTAACATAGGGTGTTTGTAGTTTTTAGTTTCTTTTGTTTTTCTTATATTTGACCGATGTATTGTTTGGAAATGCCTGTAATTTTAAGTTTTCTATGTAGCTTTTTTCTGTTATGTTTATATATTTTTTCCTTTCATGTAATGGCATGAGCATACATTTTCTAAAAAAATTATACTATCTCAGGATTAGTATTTCTATGGAACAGGAGAAATAAGATGGGCTAATTGTTAAGATCAAAACCAGTGGGCTTTGTACACTCCTAAACTTTAATGGGCCAAAATTCCAAATGGGTTGATTACGACATGGGCGTTAGTCTTGCATGGAGCTAAAATTTAGTGAGCTGGAATTCTGTTTGGGCCTATTACTTCATGGGCTGCCACGTCGGATCCATGTCAAATGCTGACCTGGCACACAAGTTAACGCCGTTATGAGCATGTTAGTTAAGTGCCACCCATGATGGCCAAGAACTGTCATGGTCCATGACGGTTTTAAATGATCCGGCATGGAGTGGGCAGCTGTTAAATTATGACGCGATATACATGACGAATTTTAAATCCGTCACACATACCCTTCCATGATAGTTTTGCACAGGTCGATGACGGATCCAATCTGTCATGGATTAACAGAATTCTTGTAGTGACGGAACATCAAGATGCATTTGTATGAGTAGTTTATCTTGTGGGGAAAAGGATGAACAAGGGAAGGCCTTATTTGCAAATGTGGAGAGGGGTGTGGGTATATTTGCAAAATTGTCGTAGTTTCCTTCCTATCCGTCAGATATAGATCGGACGGCCTATATTGCAGGATGGCAGGCACACGATCATCTCCCACAATGCTTATTATAAGAGTAGGGATAAAAAATAGAGTTGGTGATGATGGTGGGCCTGCCATCCTGCAATGTAGGTCGTCTGATTTATATCTGACGGATAGGAAGGAAAATATGGCAATTTACCCGCACTCTTCACCACATTTGCAGATAAGGCCTTCCCTCGTTCACCCTTTTCTCCCACAAGATCTTGATGTTCCGTGCAACGCACGGGCATCTTGCTAGTAAGAGTAGAAATTAGACATATACCACTTCTCGAATCTTGAAACCAACAACATTCCTCCCTTATCTCATCAAAACCGCCAAATGAATATATTTTGAGTGAAACATAACATATTTTTAGTGATATACATATTTCAAAGCTAGACTTTTTTTCTATCAAATCGGTGAATATGTATTAATCTAGTGGCAGAGACAGGCCTGGGGCATCTAGGGCTATAGTCCCAGGCCTAGAAACAACTTCCTTTGTAATTTCTTAATGCAAAGCATAGAAAATCATAGAAGTTTATCACTCAACATAGCACAGCCCCAGGCGTAGTTTGCATCTAGCTCCGCCGCTGTATTAATCTACTTTGATCGTGTGGCAACGCATTGGCACATTGCTAGTAGTTATTATAATTTTTTGGATACCAGACAAACGGTGGAGTACATATACGAAGAGAAGAGGCGCACGCACGCAGTTGGCCTCTCGTTGTCTCGCACACATGAGTGTTACTTAAAGGTGACATTAACAAATAAACCCTAAAACCCTAGGGGCACGATTGCTGCATTGGCGGGTACCGAGTACGTGGTGGAGCACCTTTGTAGGAATAGTCAGCTCGCATGATAATTTGATCTATAGGAGTTGATGGTCAGGACCACAGGTGAACGACTTGGAGCGCGGTGGCTCGCCAGTTGCCACAGATCGAGTAACCATGTTTAAAATATTGTTTTTTAGCGGGGTTAAGAGTTCCGATTTTCAATGGAGCGTTATAAGTAGTAAGTAGTTTTTAGAATGATTGGTATGGAGCGAAAATGGAATTCATAGTACTGCGTACCTCCTTGGCGTATGGTTGTATGGTTTGTTTGTTTTTTGCAATGGAGGTTGTATGGGTTTATGTTGCGAGATGTTGAACCTGGTAGTTTTAGGGCAAATACTATGGTTTATATTTAGATGCTGGTTTTCTTTACTGAAAATTGGAAGGGGAAACCCTTCTTCGATTAAAAAAACTACTACCTCCATTCTGGTTTACTAGTCCCCATCGTACTTTGGTCAAAGGTTGTCCATGAACTTTACTTGTAAAATGTGAATGGAAAACGAGATTTTGTTATACCCAAACAAAAAAGGACTAGAGGGAGTGATTGCTCTAACACGGACGCGACCTCTCATAGCGCAGGCATTGAACCGGCGCGCCGGTCAAGAGGGCCGCACTCGCTGCAGGCCCGGCTGAGCACGCCTCCTCGCCGCGTGCAACCAGCTTAAGACTGCCCCGCTTGCCTTCATTGAATCCGCGCGTGTGCCGGCAACATGTCCTTCCGCGAGCCGGCAGACATTTTAGAACACAAAAATGACTAAAATATAATTAATTTACGCATGGTCTTGACCTGTTTTTGTTTATTTATAACTCCCCTCACATTTTTTTGGCTTTGAAGTGAATCATGGTTGTGGACATTATGTATGAATGTGCAGATATCTGTGAACATGAGTTTGGTGTGGAATTTGAACTTGGAATGTCGGGCTTGTGCGTGAACTATACCATGTCCAATGCTTCGTCTGTTATTGTTTGGAAAGTAATTGCTGTTATTACATGACCCGAAAAAAACATTTTGTGCCACATCTATAGATGCACGGACATCACAACAGGCATGCTGACTGGATAAACATTTGAACCTAGCTATTACGAAGGAAATTTTGTATTGACAACAGTTTTAGATAGCAGGAGACGGCTAGCCTGCTCTGCCTCTGCTAGCTTATTTCTGGCTTCTTCCATCTCTTCTTGGGCTTGGGTGAAGAGATCATTTGATTGCTCTTTTTGCTTCTTCAGGAACTCAGCTACATTCTCAAGGCCTGTTGCACGCTTTCTTTCAGCCTTTACTAATGCCACGAGGACACGAACAGCTGACGACTCCACCTGGCTTGTGTGTAATCCAGCATCATCTGCGAATTTGCACCTTGTGTCTAATCCATCATCATTAGGGAACTGGCACCTTGTGTGTAATCCAGCCTCATTTTGGAAACATGATCTCGAGGTTGACCATACTTCCCTCCTCGCAGGAACTGCATCCTGACATGAAGTTACTTCTTTTTTAGATCAATAATCAGAGCAACCTAGATCCATTTAGTAGAAGCCAGATAAACAGAAATCGGAGAAGTTAATTCAAAAGGAAAAATAAATAAAAACAGACTACAAGGTGAGAACACCCACTTCCTACATCAAGCTAAAAACGAAAGCATTAGGACGATGAAGACTCTTCTTATTACACATCGAAGAACACCACGCTTAAGAGAAATAGAAACTACAACATATACACATCGAAGAACACGAGGCTACACGAAAGTAATTGGAAGGGTGTTACTTACCAAAGCTCGTTTTACAGGTTCGGTGCAGCTCCTCTTTAACTTGCCACGCTCCTTGAAGATGTCCCGAATATCCCGTGTTTGGTCTTCATTGCTCCTCTGCATGTTCGCACTCGTGGTTTTAAAATCTGAACATGGCAAGAAAAGTATACTACTAGTAATACTCGCGCATCTTGTGGGCAACATTAAAGCACTTGTCTGCCATGTAAGAGCATCTCCAACAAGATTAACTACTCATACAAATGCATCTTGGTGCGTGCAACGCATGGGCATTTTGCTAGTTCTAAAAACCTTTCCATCATTTGCCACACTACTGGTTGCAGATGAAAAACCTACCCAAGCACAGCGCAATACATGAGCGACGCACAATTACAAGATGATATTCTGTTGGACAATGGAGGCTATAACCAATTACTTTTACGGGAACAATAGCACCCAGGAAATTTGAAGGGTAGGAATGAAGAAAATTGGAATTGCACATGTACTGCTAAGTGATTCAATACACACATTACCAATCGAGGAGGAGAACGATGGTCGCGGCGTCCTCTGTGAGTCATGGTCGGCAACGGGAGTTAGTTCATTGTCCACGACAGTGGTACTTCTGTGCTTGGCGTCGGCTTCCGGGAAGCAGATCCGAGACCGTGGAAGACGATGCCGGGGAAGAGGCTCTGTGTACGACGACGACGGTGGACTGGCTCAAGTACGGCGTACGACGTCGTCGATGAGGCAGATGCGCTGCGGTGGACGAGTGCGCCGATGTAAAGGGGAGGAGCACGAAGGCTGCGGTGCCGTGGAGAAGTCTATTTTGTGGTGGGGATAGAAATTGGGGAGTATTCAGGTGTACTACTCTGGGTGCCGGGGTGGGGTTGGCTGGGTAGGGTGAACCTGAAGTTATGAAAACAGCCCCCTACCAAGCGTCATCCATAGGCCTGTTCTGAAGACTATGATGGTAACTTCCCACTGCTCGAATCAGGGTCGCGGGAGATTTTCCCAGTGACCTCAAAATTTTGTGACACTGGACTCCCCGTGTGGCGTGTTGAGTGATTCGGCTAAGCAACTAGCAAGTAGTAGTAGTAAACTCTGCATATTAGGTTTGACCGAAGTCAAACTTCCTAAAGTTTGACCAAGTTTATAGAAAAATATAAACATTTACCATAACAAATATGTATGCTATGAAAGTACATTCAATAATGAATCTAATGGTATTTATTTGTTATTGTATATGTTAATATTTTTTGTTGTAAGCTTTCTAAGAGTTTACAAAACTTGACTTTCACCAATGCTAATACGCGGACATAAATAAACACGGAGGGAGTACACATTTGTTTTCTTAGTTTGTAGTGAACTAATCATTTGTTGAAATTGTGAAATAAATATATTAGGCTATTGACTTCGAATGTAATGGTCTATACAATTCAATAGTTACAATCATTGTCGAATCCCAAGATGCATGTATACAAGGTCTATATTACTTAACAACATGCTCAAACTCACATAATCCCAGTCAAATGAGAATCTAAATGCATTTCATAGTTATTACTTTGTAGGATCCAACAAGAACAACCATAACTCTACATCAGCCATTATAGAAGCAACATTTTGACATATCCCAATGTGTGAATGAAACGTGCAGAGAGAGCTTTTGAAGATGGAGCAGATAGGGCAGGAAAGATTGTATGTATCTGGAGGAGAGAGTAGAGACAAACCTAACGAGACAGAGAGAGATATAGAGAGAGAAAGAGAGAGCAAGAAGTTAGGTCTGTGAGAAAGATGCATACATGTAATATACATGAGATGTGTGTGCATATGGATTCTGTATACGTGGAAGGAGAAGAGACAACATGTTTGATGAGAGAGGAGGAAAAACATGGACGAGAGGGGAAGGATCTCGTGGGTTGAGGGATTGACAATTTTGTGCGGGGGAGAGAGGGATTGTTAATTTTGTGCAAGAGAGAGAGAGAGAGGGCGGGGGAGGAGTCCGTCAGCCATCGTCACATCACCCTGCTTCCAAATGACCCTGCATTCTCTAGCGCGGTGTGGTCGCCATCTTTGATCTGCTCGTTGCCCTCTTTGAAGATTGAGGTGTTGTGCATGTTGGGGTGCAAAGAAGCACAAGCGAGAGTGGTCCCCGTATAACCTTGGATGGGGATGAATTGTGTGCTCGCGGGAGTGTGTGTGTGTGTGTGTTGTGCTGCGTGTGTGTGTGTGTCAGATATTGAGAGAAAACAAACCTAAGGAGAGAAATGGGTATTCACGAAGAGATTGTGTGGGCCTTGAGGTGGGCAGGGGCCGGGTGAGGGTATCAAAATGTGCGTGTTGATGCATGTGTTGCATGCGACCGTGCGAGGGATGGACGAATCGAGAGAGATGGTTGTTGTGTTACGGATGCTCCTCTCTCTCTCTCCCTCTCTCTCTCTCTCACACACACACACAAGTAAACTAGAAGACCGTTCTCTCATGTATACACAATGTATCGGCATCTGTCTATGCACTAGTGCAGAACCGGGCAATAGCACCGGTTCGTAAGGCCCTTTAGTGCCGGTTTAGTAACCGGCACTAAATTGTGGGCACTAAAGGCCCCCCCCCTTTAGTACTGGTTCAGCACGAACCGGTGCTAAAGGGAAATCACGTGGCACGAGCCAGCTCCGGGGGCCGGGAGCCCTTTAGTACCGGTTGGTAACACCAACCGGTACTAAATGTTTGTGGGTTTTTGTTTTATTTTTTATTTTTCAATTAAATTTGTGTTATCAATTTAATTTAGGATTGTTTTACGTTATAATGAGTTGTAGTCGTCATCATCATCATCATCATCATCGCATATTAATAAATAAATAAACTCTAGCTAGCTAAAAACCATCGTAGTCGTCTAATTACCACTATTTAATCATCATAGTCATTACCGCTAGCTATCTAATCATCACCAACACTGGCTAGCTTAAAGAGGAAACATTCACTTTGTAACAGAAGCAAAGATATCATCGAGTGCAACATAATCATCGCCAACATCGAAGTTCAGGACACGGACATGAGACAAGTACTAATTAAGAGCATGAACTAGTAGCTACTCCTGCTGCTCCCTCTTAGGTAGAATAGCATAGAACATGTATAGCTCTCCTGATTCATCATACTGGAGCATGCAGATGAATCTGTCTCCTAATCTTGGGTTGCGCTTCTCCTTGCTGCCCCCTAGTACTTCTCTGCGATCGTTAACAATTTTGCTCCAATCTTTCACTATTAAGCATTCTTCGCTTTCAGAAATCATGAATGCACTCATGTGCAATGTAGGATATCTTGGCCGTAAGCTAACCATTGACATGTCACCTTTAGTCTCGATCCACTGAGGCACAACTGTCATCAGAAGTCCCTGTTGAAGAACATCGTATAGTAATTAATATACTAAGCAATGAAAGTTTAGCTTCAAAAATAATGTATGCAAAAGATGCACTAATTAAGGACAAATAGTTAAAATCTTACCATCTTTCGATTATAGATGTGACCGTAGTTCAATACGATCACCATTGGTCGCACGTTTTGAGTACTAACATTTCTAAGTTCAGGAAAAAAATTTGTCTTGACAGTATTAAGATCCTTAAGCCATGAAACATAATGACTTATCTCCTTGCAGTTTAGTTGAGCCCCGGGGCAGTAGTAGGTCCTGTCTACCAAGCGCCGGACATGTTTGCTTGAACCGAAATAAGCTGACAATACAAATTAGTTGTCAACTATTTTTGAATAAACTGTATCAAATTAAGACATAAACATATGCATGCATGGTTGAGAAAAACTCACATAATGGTAGAACTGGAGGCGTTTGCACATCGACCCAGATGTCTATATTACCTTCAATATCATCTTCTGGACGAATATCAAAGGTGATAACCATATCAGGCTCAAATGCATAAGCCTTGCATAGTGCTTGCCAAGTTTTGCATTCAAAATGGGTGTATGTGTCTCCATTATATAATTTGACGTTGAAAGTATACCCATGCTCCGTCTTCAAGTAAACTCTCTTTACCTCCATATCATCTATAGCACTAAAACCTATCTTATCCAAGAAAAAAATTCTTGCATGGCAGGGGATGCGCTAGTAGAATAGTGAAAATTTAAATTTATAAGTTGAAGCAAATGAAGCATAAGTTTTGCATTCAAATAATAATTGCCAAAGTGACTTACTGTATGAACTTCGAATGTCTCATCCAGCTTGATGCTGAAGCGCCTACCATCAACAAGGAAATTTCTGTCGCACAGGCCACGCTGGTCTTCACAGTGTTCGCACATAATGAAATCTTTTTCGTCTTCAGATGACATTTCCTATGTTCATATAGGTGAAACATTAAACACCTATTACTATCTAACATTAATTAATATCTAGCCAAATATATATTCATCTAACATTTGACATTAATATATCTAACTATATTTAACTTTTCTATCTAATTCATCTAACATTCGACATTAATCTAACATTTATATAAACTCAAAATATATAAAAAATTAAATAAACAGAAAAACGCATTAACAAATAATATTTTAATTAGGTCATCAAATCTCAGATACCTAAATATTCTTACTAAAAATAAACTAGTTATATTAATTATTGAACTAGTTCAAATCTCATATACCTAAATAAACTAGTTCGACAATTTTCTTACTAAAAATAAACTAGTTATATTAATTATTCAACTAGTTCAGATCTCTAGTTTGACAATTTTCTATCTAGCTAATTCATCTAACATTTGACATTAATCTAACATTCGATCATCTAATTAACTTTTCTAAAAAACAGAAAATAAGTAAAAAAAATGTGTGTGTGTGTATGTGTGTGTGTATGTGTGTGTACGTATGTATGTGTGTGTATGTGTGTGTGTCTATGTCTGTGTACATATATATGCATGTGTGTATGTGTGTATGTGTGCGGCCCCGTACGCCGCAGCCCCGTACGAGCGGGGGCGCCGGCGTACTGGGCGGGGGCGGCGGCGTACGTACGGGCGGGGGCGCCAGCGTACGGGCCGGGTGCGACGACGACGGACGGCGGCGCGGCGCGGGTACGCGAGAGCGAGAGACGTATGGAACCGCGGCGGGATGACGACGGATGGCGGCGCGCGGCGTTTGGGGTGGCAGCGCGCAGCGTTCGGGGTGACGACGGCGGGTTCGAGCGGCGCGCGAGAGGTTGGAGACGAAAGAAGTGGGGAGATCTAACTGAATTTTCGTAAGTGTTGTATATATAGGAGAGGCCTTTAGTACCGGTTGGAGCCACCAACCGGTACTAAAGGCCAACTTTGGCCAGGCCAAGAGGAGGGAAGAGCAGGCCTTTAGTACCGGTTGCTGGCCCCAACTGGTACTAAAGGGTGGTATTTAGTACCGGTTGGAGCCACCAACCGGTACTAAAGGCCTCGCGCTGCCACCCCAAAGTTTAGTCCCACCTCGCCGGGCGAAGGGCAGCCGCACTGGTTTATAAACCCAGCCGCGGCTACCTCTTCGAACTCCTCTATATAGCAGGCTTGTGGGCCTAAATTCTACGCACTGCCCTGTGAGTCTGCTGGGCCTTTAGGGCCTGTAATTGCACGCCCGTGGCCTAGCAGGCCCACAGGGCAGCGCCCAAATTTTTTTATAGTTTTTTTCTTTTTTGCTTTATTTTCTTCTATTTATTTCTGCATAGTTTTTTGTATAGTTTTTTCTTCTCTGTTATATTTATTTTCTTCTATTTATTTGTGAGTAGTTTTTCATCTAGTTTGCCAAAATTCAACATTTTCAGAGTTCATTTTGTAGTGATTTTCAATTTCACGGTCATTTTGTAAACGATTGAAATATAGCAAATATAATTTTTTTTCTTTTCTGCTTTATTTTTTCTTCTATTTATTTCTGAGTAGTTTTTTCTTCTCTGTTATATTTATTTTCTTCTATTTATTTCTGAGTAGTTTTTTTATATAGTTTTTTCTTTTCAGCTATAGTTTTTTTCTTTTCTGCTATTTTTTCTTTTCTGCAAAACTTGATGGTCAAAGTCTGGAGTTATAACCAAAGTTAAAAAAATGCCGACGTGCAATTAGTTTTTGCCATAACAGAAGAAGTCCAGAGTTTTAATAAGTTATTAAAAATAAAAAAGAGGTGCAATGCTCGTTAATTTGCTTCAAGCCTTTCGGAATAGTGTAAACTGCACTGCGCATAGCTCCGTGCAATCTACCATATTCCTGAAGGCTTGAAGCTAAGCAACGTGAGCATTGAGCCTCTTCTTCATTGTCTTTGCACTCAGGGCTTATAAACCGCTCCTAGTCCCTCTCTCTTGGCGAGTTGGGACTAAAAAACAGCTTACTAAGAAACTGTAGTACTGGTCACCCTGTAGTACCGGTTGGAGCCACCAACCGGTACTAAAGGTGGTGCGCTGCCTGCACAAAATTTAGTGTCATTTAGCGAGGTGGGACTAAAAACAGCCTGCCATAACCTCATTAGTACCGGTTCGTGGTACGAACCGGCACTAAATGGTGATGGTGGGGCCATAGCCTGACCGCAGGCTGACGCAGCCTCTTTAGTACCGGTTCGTGTCACGAACCGGTACTAAAGGTTCACCATGAACCGGTGCTATTGATCGCCGCCACAAACCGGCACTAATGTACACATTAGTGCCGGCTCAAATTCAAACCGGCACTAATGTGCTTCACGTTTGACCCTTTTTCTACTAGTGATGTCTCACTCACGCATGATCATTTGCACGTTCACACCTCTCTATGTCTGTATCACACGCACACCGTCTCCACATTGCCCTTCCGCCACAACACACATATGGACACATACACACGTTCTCTCTCAGTCACACACACAAAATCAGTATTAAAAAAAACTAGGGCGCACCTAAAACGTCCAAATCCAAATAAACACGAACTGGAGCTAAATTCAAATATATGGAAATATTGCAGCGTCAAGAACTTTCACAGGAAAAAAAAGTTGAGTAATATTCGAGGATTGTTTTCACACACACAAAAAGGTTCGGTGGATGTCCTTCGAGCGCGACACGGTGACGCACCATTTGATTGACCGCGTGGCCGCGGTTCATGTGCTTGCACAGGATTCCGTATCGTGGTCGTGGAACTAAGGCTGGTCACAATGGGAAAGAACATAAGCTAGTAACTAATAAAAGCACTACCAAAGTCTAATGTTTACGTGTACTAGTACAGTTTTCTTTTAAGTTCGACCAACCTTATATATAAAACTAAAGTAAGCTCCCAGACGCGCACTCATCAATATGCCCCCGCCGTCGCTGTGCATGCCGGCACCCGCCTGCTCCGGCCAACAATTGCTCGCCCATCACCGCCGTGTCGCCGCCATCTCTGTGCCATGAAGCCAAAGGCTCGCCCGCTCACGTCATCTGCAGTCCCTCCTCGTGATGTCGCCACGCTGCCAAGCATGCGAGCAGCTGGTGGAGCCGCGTCTATGCACGCAGCGTACGAAGAAGAGGACGAGCGCGTGCTCCAGCACGCCGGCGAGGAGGAACTAGCGTGTCATTGTCGTCTCCTCCCGCGCGGAGGAGGCGCGCATGGTGGCTCTCGCGGCGGAAGCCGGTCGCGCACGCATCGAGCCCGCAAACCGGGTGCGGACACGGAATCTACCTTCGAGACCTTGAATGCCACGTGGATCCTGCAATCTGAAGGAGCAATTTGGGTCAGTTGGCTCATGTGAGCCGTTTGATGCAACATGGATGGCTAGAAGGGCTTCTTCCACCTCTTCTGCCGTATTATTCCTTCGCTCCGTCGAACTTCTTTCACAAATCGACTGACCCAAATTATAATACTAGTACGAACATATTAAGTACAGTAGGAACACGAAGATACGAGCAGTGGTACCAACTACAAGAAGAACAGTAGTAAGACATAGTACTAGTACTACTATACGTACTAAAGAGTTCAAATAACAAGAAAGAACATAAACATAGTTCTGCTGGAGCCTCAGCACAACACACCCTTGAAAATAAACTAATAAGCAACTAGTCTGCTTGACACTGCACTAGAACCAGCATGAGCGACAACACTGCCACCTACTTGGAGTCCAAGTCAATGTCCTCGACTTCGTCCTCGTCCCTCTTCCTCTTCGCCGACACTTCTTTGCTTGAACCGGAAACTAGGCTCTGCTTCTTCATCCAACCCTTGTAGATATTTAAACAAAGGTAGGCATCCATTGCTGCGTACAGGATGTGATCTTCATCTAATGTCTTCGACTCCCATGCATGATGAAACTCGTGATGAGGTTTCTTCGGTTTAGCGTATGAAGGATCAATCATGGCTGCTGCCAGGGTCATCATTGAAGGTTCAGAGGAGGACACCAGGCTTGCCTTCTAGAGATCGAAGGGCTGGCCTACAACGAGACCTATCTGATGCAGGACGTCACTGTCGTTCTTAAAACCTACAGTAACGAATTTCACTCTTTTGTCCTTGAGGAAGTTCTTAAAATCCTGGCACTCAACATCGGCATGGCATATGTGGTAGACCAAGCAAACGTTATGTACGCAAACCTGGATCACCGCGGGCTTCTTCCTCTCTTCGTCCTTTTGATCCTTCTCTCGTCCCAGGATTGTGGTGTACTCAACATCTAGCCCAGCGACCCACTCATCTGTTGAACTGTTGAACATGCGTAGGAAGAGAGCAAGCCATGCTTTCACCGTCTCGGATCCACGTGTGTAGATGATGATGAACTGATCGCCGGTGATGGCTCTAACCTGGTACTCAGCGGCGACCATGGAGATTTGGGAGGCCATGGATTTTGGAGGAGGGTTAGGAGAAGTTCAACTGTTGTACCCCGCAAAAAAACTGGGAGCGAACTGATGTGAAAGGACGGGACGACTAGGAGCGAACTGTTGTAAGGTAGAAGACGGGGATGAGTAGGGCATGCGAACGGCGTGGGGTTGCTGGCTTGCCCGGTGGATAAACTGTTGCAAGCCCCCAAAGAGTTCTCGAGAACTATGCGGGACCCACTAGATGTCATGTCTACTAGACCCATATCGTAGGCCTCACGGTATAGCTTCTGCCTGTTCGCACGCCATGCCGGCGCGTGGATGTAACTTCACTTAATTCCGTCAAACTTCGCGCCTCCCACGACCTTCGCCTCCCTCGCTTGGTCGCTCCCTTTGAGACTTCGACCGGCTATAAATGAGGAATTTTTTTTGCCTTTTTTTAGACAAGCAATTTTTTTGCTTACTCCGCGTGCATGATACTCCCTCTGGTCCTTTTTACTCCCGTCAACCGTTTGCAAAGTGTTTGACCAAATTTATACTTTTTTGAACACCACCTTATATTAATTAACCAGCCACACCAGTACACTCATTCGATACAATATTCACCACACGGGGCGGTACGTTATTTACAAGAATACCATCTAATCTATTGTCAAAGCTATACTTAGCGATTAAGTGTGCCACCTTATTGGCCGAACGGCTAATCTTTGACAATTGAAGATTGTTGATCAACTTCGAGATGCTCAACGCTTTCATCATTAGGTCACGCATAGCAGACCTGTCAACGCTTTGATAGGCATCAATGAAATCCCACGACCAAATTTATACTAAAAATATCAATATCTACAATACTCCCAAAACACTTAGGCGTGGTGCATTAACTTCTACCTCGTTTCTTGTTTCTTGACATATCAACCAATAGGAGATGTGGGTGTGCATGCTTTTAATGACTTGAGACTACCAAACACGACATGCAGTGGTTAGTTCATTGCATGCAATGCTATTAATTAGCAAATAAACATTAAGATCTCTCGTTTTCCCCTCCTCCTTGGTCACAGTGCACAATATAAGATGACTTGCTCACCTAGACGGAGGGAGTACTGATTATAATGAGTATAAGAACTACATTTTATAATGAGTGTAAAAATATTGATTTGACACTGTGAATGGTCTACAAAAGTACTCAACTAGTGTTGTGGTTCTCCACAAAAAAATGTGTTTACCAATGCATGCATGAACACTAGTTACTCTAACCCCCTCTCTTCTTTAATTCTTTGCCACATCAGCATGTTTGCTATTCCCATGTGTGTGATACCAGCTAAGATACCGCCATTATGGCCAGCCTTAATCATCGCATGCAATAATTTAGTGCACCTTGAAATATGAACATGTGTGGGGCGTGTTTTTTTAATGACTTGAGACTATACCAAGCCCGACATGCAAGATGACTTATTATGCACCATTCCCCATACCTGCAGGAAGCCCGTTCATCTCCAAATCTTTTCCTCTCCATGTGTGGAAACAATATGCCTGCCAAACTCTCCTTCTCCCCCCGGCGGTCCCACCACTCCACCCCATGTGAAAAAATCTGCATGCATGACTCTCCTCCCCCCACGCTCGTCCAATCCGTTGTGACCAGCAATATTTCCACCCCTTCGCTCCCCCGTAATTTACTCCAACAAATATGCCCACGTAGTTGTTACTTAACTGCAGGTCCATTCGGTCACTGACATATGGGCGCAACAGGGGTCTAGCCCACATCACTACTAGGAAAAGGGCTATAGATAGGATTGATACTAATGGCGCACCAGGGAAGCAGTGCGCCACTACTATATACTAATGGCGCACCTGTTGGTGACGCGCCATTAGTGTGGAAGAAACTAATGGCGCACCAGAAACAGTGTGCGCCACTAGTATTAATTTTTTTTCCATTTTTCCATACATACTAATGGCGCATCAGGTCGACAATGCGCTATTACTAGTTCTAACTAGTAATGGTGCACCAGGCAGAGAGTGCGCCATTACTGTAATTTTTTTCTTATTCTTTTTTTTTGCAAAACTAATAATGGCGCACCGTTTCACAGTGCGCCATTACTAGTTTAAACTAGTAATGGCGCACTATTAGACGGTGCGCCATTAGTATATATATTTATATTTTTTACTTTTTTGCAAAACTTCTGATGGCGCACCACCTGCAGGTGCGCCATTAGTAACCAGGGTTACTAATGGCGCATTTCCTTGTGGTGCGCCATTAGTAACCTGGGACCCCAACAAGATATTTTGGACAGCCCCACACCTACCCACTCACTTTCCCCACTTCATTCCCTCCACCTCCTTCTCCAAGCTTTCGGCTGCCTCCTCCTCCTCACCTCATTTCCACCATAGATTCATCAAAATTAAGTGGTGAAATTACCTTTTTTGATAGGTAAGTAAGGGGAAAGCTATCTTCATGATGTAGATCTACTTTTTTTCTCCCTAGCTCGCTCCAACAACGTGCACATGCACTTTTTGTGGCCTAGCTAGATCTATGTATGTTTGTGGTGTTGCATGTGTTTGTGGTGTTGCATATATGTTTGTGTTTGAAGGTACCGGTATTTGAAATGCGATAGTTGCCAATATTTTGCCGGAATGTTTTGATTCATTTCCGTTTCGGCGAGAATTTTGGCACTATGCATTCTTTTTGGTCCTATTTTTAGGGAAGGTCATGCCAAATTTTTTCTTGGTTCTAAAATATCGTTTTGCTCTACCCCGCAGGCGACCATGGTCCGCACGATGACTGAAGGCATCGTGAATAGGTTTTTGAGCTCCGCGAAGGCCGAGATGCTTCAAAGAACGAGACGGAGATAAGATGTCCGTGTCGAAGATGCAAGCTGAAGAGCCTTATTGCGGACCCGGATTCCGGGCAGGTGCGGGACCACCTGCTCTTGCGTGGTTTCATGGATGGCTATCGGTGGCAAGGTGATGAAGATGACTATGAAGTCATCCATGGCCGGGCCGGGCAAGAAATGAGGAAGGGCAACAAGACAAGTACCACCGCGGCGAGGGCGGGCGAGAAGACGAAGAATCTCCAGGACATGATCACGACGGTGATGCTGTACACAGTCATCATGTAGAAGATGTCGTACATGATGATGAGGAAGATCAAGACGAAGGGCATGATCATGAAGATGAAGATGCCGGAGCAGACGACGATGGAGGCTGGGTGCAGGACCCTCATATTCAAGAGCTGCTTCTCAAGCAGACGGATAACGCAAGAGCTGCCGCCCGAGAGAAAGCCAAGCTGGATCAACTGGAGATAGACGCGGTTACTCCATTGTATGAAGGATGCAGGCCCGAGGATACCCGCCTGAAAGTAACGCTCATGGCTCTGGAGATGAAGGTAAAACACAAAATGACCGACGCATGCTTCGACAAGAACATGTCATTCTGGCACGAACGTCTTCCCAAGGGGAACAAGTGCCCGACCAGTTTCGAGGAGGCGAAGAAAATCGTGTGTCCTCTGGATTTACCGCACGTGAAATACCATGTGTGCATGAACAATTGTATCATTTATCGGGACGAGCACGCGGAGTCTACCATATGTCCGGTGTGCGGCGTCACTCGATACAAGAAGAGGAAGAAAGCTCCTCGAAAATCGGTGTGGTACTTTCCGATCACTCCTCGTCTGCAGCGGTATTTCGCGGACCCTAAGGTAGCAAAGCTCCTGCGTTGGCACGCGGATAGGGAGGAGAAGAAGCGGGAAGATGACGGAAATGATCCGGAGGTAAATAAAAAAGACAAGATGTTGAGTCACCCTAAGGATGCGAGCCAGTGGCAAGCGTTGAACTTCGAATACCCAGAATTTGGGAAGGATCCAAGGAACATCGTGCTGGGCGCGAGCACCGATGGAGTCAATCCGTTTGGCAGCCAGAGAAGCACACATAGCACCTGGCCTGTGTTTGTGTGGATGTACAACCTTCCCCCCTGGTTGAGCATGAAGAGGAAGTACATTCACATGAGTATGCTAATTGAAGGGCCGAAACAACCAGGGAACGACATCAATCTTTATCTGGGGCTGCTGAAGGAGGAGCTAGACACGCTGTGGAAAACGCCAGCCAATACGTGGGATGCTGCAGAGAAAGAATATTTCCCTATGAGAGCCGCACTGCTCACGACGGTGCATGACTATCTCGGTTATGGATATCTCGTGGGGCAGGTAGTCCACGGATTTTCTGGATGCGTAAGGTGCATGGATGACACAACGTATCACCAGCTAGATAGAGATCCCAGGTCTTCGAAAACCATGTTCATGGGACAACGAAGGTGGCTTCGCGACGATGACCTGTGGAGGAAACGCAAGGATCTGTTCGATGGTGAAACCGAACCCCGAAAACGCCCATGTACGAGGAGCGGCGAGGAAATAGACGAGCTGTTGAAAAATTGGAAAGACTGCCCACTGCCGGGAAAGAAGCAAAAGGCGCCAGAGCCGCTACTGAAGGTATGGAAAACGAGGTTTGTTTTCTGGGACTTGCCGTACTAGAAGATCCACCATGTGCCTCACAGCCTTGATATCATGCATATCACGAAGAACGTGTGCGAGAGTCTGCTTGGTACCCTACTCAACATGCCAGAGAGGACCAAAGATGGGCCGAAAGCAAGGGCAGACTTGAAATCAATGGGCATCAGGCAGGAGCTTCATGCTAATGATGATGATGATGATCATGATGATGATGATGATGATGAGGCGAAGCAGGACACAGAAAGTCATCGCAAAGGCAAAAAGGCCAAGAATACCGGAAATGGCTACCCTCCCGCGTGCTTCACTCTAAGTCAGGAGGAGATCGAGCAGTTTTTCACCTGCCTCCTAGGAGTAAAACTTCCTTACGGTTACGCGGGGAAGATAAGCAGATACCTAGACCCAACGAAGCAGAAGTTCAGCGGGATGAAGTCTCACGACTGTCACGTGCTGATGACGCAGATACTTCCAGTTGCAATCCATGGGATCATGGACGCGCACGTCCGTGAAACGCTATTTGGCCTATGCAACTTTTTCGACGTCATCTCTCGGAAGTCGATTGGCGTGAGGCAACTCAGAAGGCTACAGGAAGAGATCGTGGTGATACTATGCGAGCTTGAGATGTACTTCCCGCCCGCATTCTTCGACGTTATGGTGCATCTGCTGGTCCATATCGTGGAGGATATCATCCAACTCGGGCCGACGTTCCTGCACAGCATGATGCCGTTCGAAAGGATGAATGGTGTCATCAAAGGATACGTTCGCAACATGTCACGTCCAGAGGGAAGCATAGCCAGGGGCTTTCTGACCGAAGAGTGCATCTCCTACTGCACGAATTATCTAGGCATCGAGAACCCCGTTGGTCTGCCCGTCAACAGGCACCTCGGCAGGCTCGCTGGATGGGGTCACCGTGAGGGTCGCCGTGAAATGCATGTCGACTTCGAGGGTCGACTCGCCGACTTTGAAAGAGCAAACCTAATCGCGCTACAACACATAGACGTGGTCGATCCTTGGGTGGTAGGGCACAAAACCTTTATTGAGAAGACGTACAATGACCGAGGCCAACAGAGGACGGACGGAGATATACTCAAAGAGCACAACTCATGTTTCACGCGTTGGTTCAAGCAGAAGCTTCTGTCGTACCCTTTACATGAAGATTCTTCCGCGGAAGAACAACTCATATTCGCCTTGTCACAGGGCGCCGAGCACAACCTGATGACCTATGATGCGAACGATATCAACGGCTACACATTCTACACCGAGGACAAGGACATGAAGAGCGATGGTTATCAGAACTCCGGGGTAACGATGGAATCCTACACCGGTAACGACAAGGACAGATACTACGGAAGGATCGAGGAGATCTGGGAGCTGAGCTACGCTGGAGAGAAGGTCCCGATGTTCCGTGTCAGATGGGCCAAGAGCGTCCTAAAAGAAGACCGGTATTTCACCACCATGGTTATACCCGAAGCAAAATCCAAGACCGCGGGCGCAAACATCACCGCGAAGAATGAGCCATGGGTACTGGCTTCCCAAGTGGACCAATGCTTCTTCATTACCGACCCGTCAAAGCCCAGTCGTGTTGTCGTGAGGAGAGGCAAAAAGAAGATCATTGGAATGGATGGAGCAGCCAATGAGCAAGACTTCGACAAGTACGGCGACCCGAAGATCGAACATGACGACGACGATGAAGTAGCAGCACACACCACAAGAAGAAGCAGGACCACCCTACCTAAAGGACGTCCGTTCCACAGAAGAACTCCATTTGCAAAAAAGAAGGGCAAAAAGATTGTGAACAGATAGCTAGCTAAGATCGATTGTATTTAAATCGTAGTCTTCATTTCTCGATTGTATTTTGACATTTTAAAATGATATTTCTTCTGTTCTAGTCCTCATGAATATTTATTTATGTTTATTATGTTATTGAATTTCTAACTCACAAAAAGTATTGAATTTGTTAATATTTTTTGAACTCATGCATGAATATTTTTAAATTTCATGGGCACATTTTGAATTCATGAATATTTTTTCAAATTTGATGATATTTTTTCATATTCAGAAATGTTTTACCAATTCACAAATGAATGCAACTAAAAATCCAAAAAAAACAAATTTGATGATATTTTCAAATAACAAATTTGATGATATTTTTTCATATTCATAAATATTTTCAAATAACAAATTTGATGATATTTTTAAAAAAATTATTACTATTTTTATAAAAAATTATTACTGTTTCATATTCATATTCATTTTCTAAAAACTTATTCGATGCAAATAATAATAATAATAATAATAATTACTAATGGCGCACCGCTGGGTGGTGCGCCATTGATATACAAAAAAATTACTTATGGCGCACCACTGGGTGGTGCGCCATAGCTATCCAAAAAAAATAGTTACTTATGGTGCACCGCTAGGTGGTGCGCCATTGCTATCCAAAAAAAGTTACTTATGGCGCACCACTAGGTGGTGCGCCATTGCTATCCCTCTCCCGACTAAAATCCCCAATCACCATCACGGTAGCCCCTCCACCATCCTCTGCCGCCCCGATAACCACTCCACTACTCCCGGCCACCACCGTCGTCGCCCCACTCCAGAGCAGCGCCGTCGAGCACCCGTTTGACAGGGAGCACCACCGTCGTCGTGGAACCACTCCACCGGCAGCCACCATCCTCACGCTCTTCCTCCTCGAGCAGGCTCCTCGTGATTTAGGGTTTGCTGGCGCCGCCGGCCACCGGCGCGGCCCCTCCTCAACCACCGCCACGGGAGCTCCCACTCACGCCCGCCTCCTCTTCCGTCTTCTCTGGCCACCGCCCAGCTGCTCTCCACCGGCGCTGCCCCTCGTCGACCACCGCCAACGGCCAACGCAGGAGCCTCACCGCCCCTGGGTCTGCCTCGAGCAGCAGGAGCTCCACCTCTGCCCGCATCCGCCATCCCCATCCACCTCGAGCAGCAGGAGCACGCCTTGAGTCTCTGCTCTTCCCCTCCTCCCTGTAACCAGAGGTAAAGAAGCAAACTTACTTGCATATGCTGCTTCTATGTTTCTAATTCTTATGGATAAATCCCAGCATGAAAACATATGTGTAGATTCGTATGTTGTGTGTGTCCTCAACATGCATTATTTCCTGGTTATGTTGATACATAGCAGCTTGTGTGTGAAACATGTACTACTATTACTTCCTGGTTATGTTGATGTGAAGTGTGTGGCAGTTTACCTTTTATACATGCTTGATTGAAATTTGTGATGTGAAATGGATGAAAAAGAAAAAGGCAAATTGGGATATGCACACCACATAGCCATTTTATGCCAGTATATGCAAAGAAGAGGTTGAAAATCATAACAGGCCAGGGGGATGTTTGAACCGTAGAGGTTATGATAAAAATCTTGGAGAGAAGTTCTTGGCTAGGTTCTTTGGTTACTAGCAACTAGCATTGTTAGATGAGTTCTTATGCTATCTTGTGATAATTGTAGTAGATTATAGCTTGCTTCAGTTTGTCATCATAAGTTGGTTAATTAGATTTTAGATTTATAAGAAACAGGGTCACTAGGTGCACCCTATAGCTAGCAGCTCTTGATTGAGGAGATTATGTAGCCACCAACATCTGTGACTGAAGTTAGTCCATAGTTCACTTGGTCCTTAGTTGCCCATGAAAATGAAATTTTTTGCTTGCTATAACAAGGTGATTGGTGAATGTGGATGATTTTTTTATCCTATGAACTCATTGTACTGCTACAAGAATTTGGTATCATCATGGTGTAATTGACTGCTTGAGAAAACTGGGTAATTTGGTAGTAGAAACAACTATTTTTTACAGTCAAATAGTTCTTGATGCTTTGGTGCTCTTAGTTAGCTTAGTGGTGGGTCCCTTGGTGTCAGGCTGTGCTATCTATACATTCATGCCCTTTTTGTCATTGATGATTGTTAGATTGGTTTCCTACTTTGGTGCAGATCATAACTAGAGATAATTTACTTCTTCTGCCCATTTAGGACGAGCTTTCTTGCTGGGTGAGGGTAGTTTGTCACTCAGGTGTAATTACAGAAGTAGTGGAGGGATGGATACTGTCCTTTTTTTGTTATGCCATTGTTTAGTTTGTGGTGGTAGCGTAGAAAAGCCTAGGACCATTGATTTTGTTTCAACATGTTCATCATACATACTCTACCTCTTAATTTTGTTTCATCATGTTCATCATACATATCCAACCTTTTAATTTTGCTGGGTGCATGTTTTTATGGTCCAGATAAGCTTCTTGTTTTGTTTGGCCGAAGAGCGCGTTACAAATTTGTTTGAGGCAAACAAAAATCTTAACATGACGCATACATCTGTAGACTGGTGATGTCGGATTTTGATTGCCAGACTCAGGGGCATATCAATCTGGAATGATCCTGCTGCTTTGTATATGGATGCATGACACTCCTAGTTCATGGGGTGGATGGTCCATGGCTCATAGCTCAGAAGATGGATATATGGCTTTAATTTGTTATAAGTTTGTGTTGTTATAAGTTTGTTGTTGTCATGGGGTGGATGATCCTGCTGCTTTGTATATGGATATACTGCAATTTCATTTATGTTGTTATAAGTTTGTTGTTGTCAGCATGAGTTAACTTGCTGTCATTTATCGAAATTCAGAATGTGTTGGACTATATGTTCATTGGTACTACTTGTGATGCTGCTGCTGTACTACTTGGGAATTTTGTCAACTTATGATGCTGCTGTTGTACCCCGAGATGCCCTTGAGTTTGCCGGAATGTCGATTAACTTCCGTTCCGGCAAATTCGGGTACTCCATATGTCCTATTTTCAGCAAAGGTCATGCTGAAATTTTCCGTGAATTTTAGCATGACTTTGCTAAAAATCGGACATATGAGGTACTTGCTACTAATGCATGGGCCGGGGTATCTTAGTACTTAGTTAAGTAGGATCAACTGCCCCTTTATTCTTGCTGCATTAAACCATAGGTGGCAATAGAGCCAAGTGATTAGTGCCAAGTGATTAGGCCCAACCTAGGGTGCCTCGGCATCGATAAACCCTAAATGATGAAAACTTAACTTGGCTGCCCCGGATGCCTCGGTGTCGATGAGAACCTAAATGATGTACGCTTAGGCTTTTAGGGTGCCTCGGCGTCGACAAACCCTAAATGATGAAAGCTTAGGCTTTTAGGGTGCCTCGGTGTCGACAAACCCTAAATGATGAGACCATGATCTTGTTCCTTGACAATAACCAACTTTTTGACCAAACTTTTTTCCTATTTAGAGCGAAACATGGCCCACAATGACGAGGCCGGTGGTTCGGGCGGCAAGAAATTCTAGGAGCTATCCCAGGAGAAGGAGGAACAACCTCACCGCTATGAGGACGCCGCGGAAGACACCGATCCTGATTACACAACCCCTAGTGGCGTCGGGGATGACACCACTGATGGTGCCGCCGAGGATGCCACCACTGATGATGGCGGCGCACACACAGATGGCAGCCAACCGAAGAAGCAAAGGAAGGACCGGCGCCCGAATGCGCTCCGCACCCTCAAGGAGGAATTCACTCAAGTGGACTCCGACGGGAATCCAACGGAGCCCAAACATATAGTCAAGGGGTACTCGCTTCAGCTCGGGTGCATTCTCCGGAGCACCGTCTCGATCAACACCGAGAACCTTAGGCATAAGGACCGAGGGAATTTGCGCAACCTCCTCTTCACGAAGCTGCACGAACGATACAAGTTCCCCGCCGAATTTGAAAACACACGCCTCTCAGGGAATAAAGTGAACAGTGCCGCCCTCACGAAGATGAGCACGGCCCTGTCTACTTGGAAAAGCGCGGTGAAGAGAATGATTGATAAAGGTGATAGTTATGAGAAGATCAAGGCGAAATATCCTTTGATGAGCGAAGATGAGTACAAGGAGTTCAAGATCAAGTGCGAGAGCAGTGCAACCTCCGAATCAAGTCAGTGGGGGAAAGAAATGCGGGAGTTGAACTTAGGGGAACACAAACTCGGTCCCGGCGGTTACAGAGTGGCGGAGCCTATATGGGACAAGGAGGACGCGGAGCGTGCCGAGCAAGGCCTACCGCCCCGCTTCGAGAAATACAGCGGTGACAAGCAGACCAGGAACTATGTCAGGGCCCGGTACAAGGAGGACCCGATAACAAAGGAGCTTACCACGGATCCGAAGACCAGGGCGCTTGAGCTTCTTCTGGTAAGGAATACACCCCCGCGTAATTAGCTCCATATGGTTGCACTCTAATTAATCCCCAATATTTCTAAATGGTTCACGTTCCTTTCGCAGGACACTGAAAGCAGTAGCGCGGGGTCGTCTAAGAGCTCCCCTTTCGACACCCCTTTAAATAGGGCGTTGAACGTAATGAAAAACAAGGATAAGCTCACTAAGCCGACATCAGCTGGTCATGTGGCCGGCAAAGGCTTGTCCACAAAATGGGGGTCATACTATACCGCTGGTGTGCGGAAGGAGAAAAACACCAGCTCGGAAAGCCAGGCGCGCGAGGTTGAAGAACTCAAGGCACAAGTGGCGCAGATTCTGGAGCTTGTCCAAGAGCAAGTGCAACAACAACTTGGAACGGCGCTCAACGCCATGGTGCCTACGTTGATTCATGGGCTGACGCGTGGATTGCGGGCGGCCAACATGGGCCTCCCCTGATTCCCAGCTTCACGGCCAGCAACTCGCACAACGCGCAGGCGGTGCCATTGGTGTCTCCGGCGGCGGCGCCATTGGTGTCTCCGGCGGAGGCGGTATTCGTGTCTCCGGCGCCGGCACGGGCATTGGAGCTTAATGCACCCGGGTGTACGCCGGCCGGCACCTCGCCAGCAAGCGCCCCCTCCGTCAGTTGCATGCCCGCCGTTGGCGGTGCCTCGACATTAGCCGAGCTCGACGGCATCACAGTAACCAAGCCTCTCGGCCGATGACTTCATCTCCTTGCCTTTGACTGGGCATCCCTGACGCCCTGTACATGTTTTCGCAGGGCACCGCCGACGTTCCTTGCACTCTTCTGCATTTCGTGGGCGCCGAGTTGGTCGATGTCGCCAAGGGCAGAATCGTTCAACCGGGCAACCCCATGTTCCACGGTAATCCGATGCCACCCACAATGTATAGGGTTGAAGTGGTTCGGGTGCTGCCAGGCTGCGACGAGCTGTTACCTCCGATTCGACCCGCTGGGGCCGACGAAGAAGATGAGATGACCCTCAGCACCTGCGTAAACTGGCCCCTGCTTTGGCCGAAGAGCCAGATTCGTTTGGGGGCGGGGGACACCACCCCACAGACAAGACCGCCAGTCGTGCCGGCGCCAAGCCATGGCAAGAACGCCGCAACGCTACCGGACCTGCCGGACATCCCTATGGCACAGGATCCGGACAGCCCTATGGCACAGGATCCGGACGGCGACGACAACGACGACGGTACATTTACCAAAGTTGATAAGTACTTTGCCGAACATGGGTACGCTGACGAGTTCTGCGGGCCTCTTTCTCAAGAACCCAACCAAGACGACCGCGATCTAGCTGGTACGGCGGAGAAATCCAATTGCAACAGGCGTCGTCTGGCGTTCAGTTCTCAGGACACGCCTCCAGCTCCCGCCTTCACCGAGCCTCAGATAGCTGAGGTGCGAAATATTATCAGCCCCAACACGCTCAAGAAGGCGGTCTGTGAGCAGAACTCGGTCCCATTACAGGAGATCAAGAAGAAGGGACGGAAACGAAAGACTAACAAGGGCGCCGGTGCGAGCCAGCCGGCACCGAGTTCGATCCGTGCTCAGGACGGGCCACCTTCACCTAAGGATATCTCGAGGAGGGTGCATGTTGCGGGTAGGGCGATGCTACCGCCAAATATGCTGAATGCTGCAACCGGTGCTATGCGGAGTCTGCACGACAGTGTTCTTTCTTTGGAGAAGCGGCGTCTCAGAGAGAAGGATGTGGCATACCCGGTTTTCGTGGCCAAGGTGCCAGAGGGCAAGGGCTTTGTGGATGGCGACATCGGGGGTACGATCGTCCTGCGGTTTGATGACATCTTTGCTATGTTTAACCTTCATCCGCTGCATTACACCTTCGTTCGGCTGTTTTCGCTAAGTATGGAGATGCGGATCATTAGAGACAAGACCCCGGACATTGTGATAGTCGACCCCTTCTACATGCGTGCCAAGCACTTGAGCAGCACTGGGGACCGCCAAGTTGCGAGTTCACACCTCGAAGGCGTCATTCTGGCAAACCCAGATAAGGATAACTTCCTTGTGCCTTACTTTCCCGAGTAAGTCATCCCTTAACCGCCCCGTAACATATGATTTCTTAGATTTCGATCGTTTTTTTTTCTAACATTCCGTGTTCTGTGCAGTGACACACATTGCACACTCATCCTCTTAAGCCCGAAATATTCCATGGCCACGTATTTAGACCCGAACCGTAACTCCAAGATAGACTACACAAATGCCAAGCAAGTTCTTGATGATGTTCTCCCCGCCTACGCCAAATCTGGAGGCACCTTCACCAGGGCAGTTCGTAAGTACGGCAAGCACATGTTCTTGCATAATACGAAGTTCTGCTGCGTCAAGCAGCCGCCTGGCGGTCAGAAGGATGCCTACTACGCCCTCCATCACATGCGGGCGATCGTAAGGGACCATCATCAACTTCTGCTACCAGATAATCTCAAAGATTGGGCCGCGAGCTTGTCGGCAGTCCAGGACGCGGACCTCGGACAAGAATTCTTTCGCATCCAGTCGGAGTTTGCGGACATCATCCATCAAGATGTCCTTCATTCCTCGGGGCAGTTCTTCCTCAGATATCAACCGTCCAATAGTGAGATAGATGAAATGCTACAAATGCAGGGTGACAACGACCGCGATTTCATGACCATCACGACAGACGGCGGCTTCATCCACGTTCCTGTCCGATGAGTCGAGTCGAAAGTAGTGATGTGTATTTCTGAAACATTGATTGGCTCATGTTGTAATTATACTTTAATGAATTCGTATGTCTCTTTGGTTTGGACAGTCGTTCAACTTAGATGTAATAGATGCTATTTATTAGTAGGACCATGAATCGTGCTATTAATGTCTTACTTTTCTCTTCCGATCCTTTTGTTGCATACTTACATATTGCTTATGTATTGTCTGTTGTTTGGCTTGTGCATAGAGATGCCGTCGTATGTCGTGTACAAGGGTAAGGTTCCCGGAGTCTACGACAACTGGGAGGAGTGTCGGAGACAGGTTCACCGTTTCAGCGGTAATAGTTACAAAGGGTACACCACTAGGGCGGAGGCCGAATCTAGATACGCCCACTATCTAGCGGGAGAGAGGAGGGAGCATTGGAGGAACCGGATGAAGACCAGTTTGATAGCGATGAAGCTCATCGTGATGACCACAGCTCTTTTCTATGTGATGGTAGTTTAGATGATCGATATCGACTTGTAATGTGAACACAAACTCGATACTCGCGGTCTTGAGACTTGTAATGTTTTATCTTTGTTCGGTCTTTTGAATTTGGAGACTAATATGATGAATTGTATTCAGAGACTAATCTTCTATTGTATTCGATGAATCTGATGTTGTTGTGCGCTGTTGTCTATATTCTGTCTAATAATATATTTTATATTCTGTCTAATAATATATTTTGTAACCTACGAAAAAATCAGGAAAGGAAAAAAACCAAATATTCATACTAATGGCGCATCACCACTAGGTGCGCCATTAGTATGCCAAAGGATACTAATGGCGCATCAACAGAGAATGCGCCATTAGTATGACAAAGCCATGCTTACGTATGGCCCCCCGGGAGGCACACTAATGGCGCATGCTGTTACATACTAATGGCGCACTAGTTGGTGCGCCATTAGTATACCAGATACTAATGGCGCACCAGTGGTGCGCCATTAGTAAGTTATACTAGTGGCGTGCTACTAATGGCGCACTGGTAATGCGCCATTAGTAGGCAAAACCAGTGCGCCATTAGTAGGCCTTTTCCTAGTAGTGCATGTCAGTGACGCAACTGGACCGGCAGTTAAGTCAGTGCAGCTCAGTCCATATCTTACGTAGGTGTGCCATTGCTTGCTATAAATACTGCGCCTCCCACGACATCGCTATCTCCTCCCCCTCACGTTCACATTCATCACTATCTCCTCCCCCTTCCTCTCACGTCTACCACCATGGCATCGTCCCTCCCAAGCCCTAGGAGCCCCTCGCTGCACCACGCGGACGGTCATGCGTCGCCGTTCCGTTCCTCGCCACCACTAGTCGAGGAGGACGCGTCAGTGTTCCGCTCCTCGCCTCGCTGCTACGTGACGCATCGCCGTTCCATTCCTCGCCGCCACTAGTCGAGGAGGACACGTCGGTGTTCCGCTCCTCGCCGTGACGCGACGCGTCGCCGTTCCATTCCTCGCCGCCAGTAGTCGAGGAGGACGCGTCGGAGTTCCGCTCCTCGCCACAACACATTGAGGTGGACGCGTCTGCATTCCCAATCTCGCCAGCACACGCGCCGAAGGACACGGTGGCTCCCCGCTACGACGAGAATGCCGCGCCGCCCGCCGAGCCCCCCCAGCCTTGAGGAGCTTTGGAAAGAAATGGATGTCGCCTTGTGGGAGGCTTTTCCTCCAGCAGAGCGCGCCAAAATAGAGGCGGAGAAGAAAGCCGAGGAAGAGAAGAGCACCGCAGAACAAGCTGCCTGGGAGGCCTATGTCGCGTACGAGAGAGTCAGGCAATTGGCTCTTTGGTAGAAGGCTCGTGCGAGGGCCGTGAGGGTGGCGGAGGACGCCCGTGCCGACGCCTGAGTGCAGTCGGGCCCAAGCGCATCATCTACGCTTGGCGGTACGTGGACCGGGTGCACACTTCCAGCAAGGAGGAGTACCTGTTGGCACCGGATCACCACACTGGTGGGATCGCGCTCGCCCGCCGGCAAGCCGCAAATCAGTACCTCGCGAGTTGCGAGGCTGAGGAAGAGGCGTTGTGTCGGCGCGCTAGGAAACGGCCGCACACCAGGGCACTCGTGGCGCGCCGCAAGCGCTCCTGCGAGCGTCGTGGCTTTTAGGAGGAGTATAATTTTTGTTTCGTAAGGCGGTCTCATTAGTTTTGGTACGCAAATGATAAATCCCGAACGTTCAGGAATTTTTTAGCGTCCTTTATTAAGTATGTAAAAGGGAAAGTTTGGAAACCTTGTGTATTCGTACGCATTTTGCAAGTACGTGCATATAGCACAAACTTTACTATATACTATCGCACTACACATCTCTCTCGATATATGCTTGCAGACTGTGCTACTCCCTTCGTCCAGGTCAATAAGTCATCTTCGGTTGTGCACCGTGACCAAGAAGGAGGGAAGACTTATACAACTAGACAGAGGGAGTACTACTATTACTTATGTACGTGCAAATGCACGTTTTAACATTACGATGCGGTTTTTGTAAAAGTAGAAAAACAGCACTAGTCAAGCTTGTGAAAGGATTCAATGCAAAAGAAATGCAAAAATGCTCGTTTGATTGTTTACTTTTAGCTTCCTTCTTTGTGGTTATTTCTCTATCATACTTTGTACGGAGTATCTCACTGGTTGGAAAGGCATGCAAATTCCCAAACCGCATCCTACACCCTGTATCTCACTGGTTGCCAGCATTGATGTTGTCGACCATGTCGAGGATGAGGTTGCCGAGGTCGGGGAAGAAGTCGTCGTTCGCGAAGTCGTCGTTGCCAGCAGTCGCGTGAGTGCGCTCCCCAAAAACCTGATCGCCCCTCTCCCGTACAGGATCACGAGATGCGGGGTTCCGAAGGCCTGCTGTCCCTTCTCCCGGTGCACACCGAAAGGAGGGATGGAGAAGACTTGCTTGGCGGTGCAATGTTATGGAACGGTGGAGAGAAACTATATAGTGCGGGCCGGGTAGGTCGTGGGAGTATAGCTCTGTCCTCGGCTCGGCTCAATCCCATAACCCGCGGCGCGTAGTGACGAGGCGTGGCGTGGCGAGGCGAGCGAGGAGGAGGAGCGCGCGTGTAGGTCTCCTCTTCTCATGCTCATACAAGTGGTAGAAGAGCTCGCCTTATAAAGGCCTAATAGCAAAATTCCAACATCGATCAGGCCGTCCATGAAACGGGAGTGGTCGTAGGGGACGTTGCGCCAGATGAATATATGAGCAAGTTACTACGAGATTTAATCCGAATAAGCACAAAATAAATCATGATGGCTATAACAGAGATGAAACTAATCATGTTGACTAGCATAGTAGTAGGATACAGAGTAGAAACATGAATTCTACCACGATTTCGAACAGGAAGGACATAAACACATACGGTGCAACGGGAGCAGCACCGTTGGCGTTGAGGTTGTCGCCCATGTCCAAACACCACGTAGACACGGTCTTTAAGCACGGTTCGTAGTCGTTCCACGCTCGGGCATTGATGTTTGTAACTATTCTAGATTAGAATATACTACTCCTCCGGTGCTAGTAGTAGAGCGGAGTCCTACTCTACTACTCTACTCAAGCAAGTTAGGGCATAGCATTGTAGGTAGTACCAGTACTGTGATCACTCAAGCAAGTTGTCTGGCATCGACATGACCCTACGCTGCTGGTATGTGTCTCGTAAGTCAAGCGGCGTGTTGTAGTCATCATCACCTGTGCACTTCCCGCAGCACATATTCGCTTCTCCATCTTTGTCCGCACATAATCTCGTCCAATCTTCCATCCCCACTAAGGAGCCTCCCCCCTCGTCCGAAACCAAAGCACTAACAATGGCAGAACCGAGCAGCGTCCGCCGAAAGAGTGGCTGGAATTCGCTCCCACAGAGGTAATTAAGCTCAATGTTTCGCGTGTGAACAATCTCACTACCATACCGCTCGCCGCGTGCTCGTCGGGGTTGTACCTTTTACTCAAAGCCCTCAGGCCTGAGCTTTTTAAGCCAGCTCCTTGCTTGTTGATGCCGCCTGATCTTCATAAACGGCGTGTCACGCAGCATAACGATCATAGGGTGGCGAGCATCGACCCCCTTGACTGCGATCCGATCCCCGTCAGCCTCAACTACATTAATGTTATGTACTGGGTCGGCATGAACACGTCTTGGATGGTGCTCGTCGACGGTCGCGGCAGCTGGATGCTCGTGGAGGTCTACACCCGGCGATTGATCCCCCTTCCTTCGATTAACACTGCAGTGCTTTGGCACTGCGGCCCAGAATACTCGGAATCTTACAGTAGCCAACATGATACCAAGTTTGATTTGCTCAAGGTTGTAATCTGCCAAGTGCCCACAAGATCTGCGAATTATAAAGACTTTAGGCTAATTGTGTTCTTTAACCGCGGTCTCGCATATCTGACAGGTCACTGCGGTAAGTGGATAAATGTGCACGTCCATCGCAGGATCATACATCCTCCATGGTTCTATGATGCCATTGAACACAAGGGCTTCATTTACGCTGTCGACTCCTTCTATGGCTGGACGTATTGCTAGCCTACTCTAGTCATCACTACAAATGGCTGTTACAACAGTATGTTACTTTCCTATGATATCATGATGGCTTGCTTATATTACTATCAACATTTGCTGAAAAAATATTCATGCTCATAACATGTTGTTCTTAAGATTAACTAGACCAAGAGCCCTTTTTTATTTGACTCCAACTTGATATGATGTTGTAGGCCGCCTGGTGTCCCTACCCTTCCTAATCCCAGAACCTTTTGAAGAAAAGTGGCATGACAGTTGCAGGTGGTACCTGGCTCGATTAGACGACGGCGAAAGATTGATGATAGTTCGCACGTACCGAATGTGTTGTTTCACGGAATACAATCACAGCCACTGCAAGGTCTTTGAGCAGGATCCCAGCTTCTCTGGGCCTTCAGGAATTTTTGACTGGAGGCTGGTAAGTAGCCTTGGTACACGCCCTCTGTTTGTCGGACTGAATTATCCGATTGAACAGGAGATAACTGACGACAAGGATCATGATGGCAGCGCAGTTTCATTCATCAGGCAAAAATGTGTGTACACAGCGTACCATGCGTCTCTGCATGCACCATACTCTGATATGTGCCACCACACTCTGCAGCCCAAAGTAGGAGAGAGGGTCGCAAGTATCATACTTCGACCTGCTGGCTGGAGTTTCCCCCGTCAAGCACCCATCTGGTTCAAGCCGTCAGCCAATCTCCACAGCTTAATAAATAGTAACGTCTAACTGAGCCAGTTAGTTAGATGCGTACACTTGGTGTAGTAGGATCTGTATTTAGTTTGATGCATACACTTGTTCTTTTTTGGTAGCCCTTTTGTAATGATGGCTGATGTTTCGTTTGGAAGAGAGAGCTGCGTCTTCACTCTTCTGGCCTGCTTACTGCTTCTGTTGCACCCCCAGCCTGGTTGTTGCTGCTGTTTTCAATGTACAATCAGTAGTATATTTTGTCTGTTGGTTGAATAAATGTGTTGTTAGAATGACAAACACAATGTTTTGGAAGTCGTTGCACGGTTCGATCCTTTTGTGCCCCGTACCGTACGTAGCGCATACTATTTATCATACGGAACACATTTTTTTTGAAACTCGGAACACATTTTCCTCTTGTTGATAAGATGCAACCCACTGATGAAGGCCCAATAGAGAAGCCCATAATTAACTGGAAGGGAGGCTCTCACATGAATCCGGTCCAGGTACATGCTCATGGTCCCCTAAACATAAATAAGTAAATAAATAAAGCTAAATGCTCATGCACCAGTTCTTTGGGAAAATAGGTAGCCCAGTATTTCTTTTTGAAGAATACCCAAGCTAGGCCTATTTGTTCTCTCCGAATTACTAGGCTGCAAATCTTTCAAGACAAGGAGGGATGCATTCCGGCCTGGCTTAAGAGTATGGTCAATGTCTGTTAAAAGTAATATCAAAAGGGGTTGAAAATTCCAAAAAAATTATAGCAAATGGGATATAAGTTTCTTTTTTTGTTTTTGTTCTTCACTGATATCTTATACGTATTTCATTGGATTTAACATTACATAGTACTAATTTATTTTTAAGTTTGTTTTAGTATGGCTATTAATTTTTGGATTAAGAATATTTCGTTCCCCAGCAAAAATTTGTGAATTTTCAAAATTTCCAACATATTTAGTTAATTTTTTGACCCTGGTACTGACCAGAAAATGGCCAGCAATTCTAAAAATGGAAACGGGCTGCAATAAATTCCATATGAATTAGAAAATGAGTAAAAATTATAAAAATAATAGAAAATGGGCTGTACACGCCACAGATTTCGAGGCTGACTTGTTTACGCAAGGCTTTGTCAGTGAACACACGATTCTAGCAGCAGTTAGTGTTGGATGTCCATCCAATGGCCGACGTGCTTCTTCAATCTCCGATCTTCCTGCTCCAGCCACCTAAACTAGCGCCGGCGGGACTGCCTGCTCCCTCCTCTTGTGGCCCACTGTGATGCCGCGTAGGCTTCCCCGGCCCACCCTACTCCCTCCGCTGGCCTGGCCGCACGCAATCAACTGCCTCCTTATTACGCGAAAAAAATGATTCCTCCCACTGACATCTGTGGCGCACCTGTTGGGAGGCTGACCTGTGGGCCTACTAAGTTGACACGTACGCATGGCTTGTCAACTTAGTCAACAAATGATTCTAGCAGCAGTAACCGTTGGATTTGAATCAAACGGTCCTGCTGCTTCTTCAACCGCTGCTCTTCTTGCACCAGCCGCCCAAACCAGCGCCGGGGAGACAGCCTGCTCCTGCCTCCAGTTGCCGGCTGTGCTGCTGATGAGGCCTCATCGCCCCCTACTACTCCCACCGCTAGCCAGGCCCTGCGGCGACGGTAGCCTCACACCGCAGCCGAACCAGTGAACCCTCATACTCCTCTCCGCGTGGGCATCCACTGTCGCGTCTTCCCCGGCTCTGCGTCGTCCCCTTCCTAGGCCTCGCCGTCGTCCATCGCCTTGGTATCTCGGCGTGCCGTGGTCAACATGGTCAACGACATTCCATCGGAAGAGTACTGTACGTGGAGAGGCTGACAGTTGGGTCCACCGCCACAGCCCAGTTTTTTTGTGATTTGCCAAGTAAGTCGCTTTGTCAGGCCTGTTGGGCTGCAAATCTTTCAAGACGCGGAGAGCTTTCATTCGGCCGGCCAAGAAAATGGCCCATCAGTAATGAGAAATGGGATGTACATTTTTAAAACACATCAAACCGGCAATTAGTTTCAAATATATTTTTTTCATTTCGAGATTTGAAATTACATTAATTTTTATGCATGGAGAATTTGTTGGATTTTATATTCATATACATTTATTTTTTAAATCAGTTTAAATGTGAGTCGAAATTTCGGGATTAAAAACAGTTCGGACCGCACCGAAATATGCAAAATTTCGTATAATTTTTTAATCGTGGCCACAATATGGGCTGTAGTGCTAACAAAAAGAATATGGGCTCCAAAAAAACCTTAATAATTAGAAAATCGGCTGTAAATTATTAGAAATAATGGCAGATGGGTTGTATGCTGTTTTCCACAGATTTGAGGCTTTCCTAAGAAAAGGTTGACGCACAAGCAGTGACTGTTGGATGGCCATCAAACAGGCGCCGGCAGGACTGCCTGCTCCCTGCTCCCCGCGGCCGGCTCTCCTGCTGCGCAGGCCTCACCGCCCCACCGTACTCCCATCGCTGTCCTAGCCATCCCTCTACTCACCCACACTTGCTATTATTCTCCAGTGATGGCACACGAACCAGTCAACCCTCGTACAGTTGTACTCCCCTCCGCGTGGGAAAGAACTGCCGAGTCTTCCATGGCTCCGTGTTGTTCCCTTCCTAGGCCTCGCCATCGTCCACCCCCCTGGTGCTCTCGGCGCGGCCTGGTCAACGTGGTCAATGACCGACATGCATCTGAAGTGGACTTTACGTGGAGAGGCCGACAGCTGGGTCCACGACCGCACACAAGGAAATGCCTCCTTATTACACGCAAAATAATGATTGCTCCACCTGACATTAGGGACCCACCAAAAGGGCCACTGTATTTCAAAAAAAAATGTTACCGCCGCTGACAGCTCGGACCCACCAGCTATATCTTTGCATGCAAGGAAGTGCCTCCTTATTACGCACAAAAAAATGAATACTCCCCCTGTTAGCTGGGACCCAGTATAGTGGCAGGCTGACTTGTGGGCCTACTAAGTTGAAGGGGACGGAGGGCTTTGTGAACCTAGTCAATATGCACGATTCTAGCTCTAGTGACCGTACGATGTCCATCCAACGGCCGTAGTGCTTCTTCAACCTCTGGTCTTCTTGCTCCAGCCGCCCAAACCAGCGCCGGTCGTGCCTCGTGCTCCTGCATCCAATGGCCGGGTTCAGTTAACATCCATCGATCGATCACTCGGGTTCAGTAACGCGTAGCCTGCAGTGCAATCGCTCGGGTTCAGTTAGAGCCCAACGCCTCGCTCGGGTTCAGATAGAGCCAATGCCTCGCACACACGTGCGTATGTGTACGAGAGAAATGCGCATCGCTCGGCCCCCGACCTCCCACCTTAACCGGGAACTTCCCGAAATTTTCCTCCCCCTCGCGTCTACCACGGTTTTTTCCATCATGGACGGCCCAAAGAATGTCATGCATCTGCGTCTTCGGCACACCCAAGACGAAAAGCCCATTTTCTGTCATGATTTTTTGCAATAGAAGTAGGAGCCCACCACATCTATGATGATACCAGGTTTTGTCACAATTATCGTCATAGAAGTGTAATATGTATGATAGAAAAAAAATTCGTTCGGCCCAAAATGTCACGGATGTGTATTTTTTTCTAGTGAGGGGTCCATAGTTAGTAGCTAGATGGCTTCTTCTCTCTTTTTGGATCTCAATACAATGTTCTCCCCCTCTCTTGTGTAGATCTATTCGATGTAATCTTCTTTTTGCGGTGTGTTTCTTGAGACCGATGAATTTTGGGTTTATGATCAAGTCTATCTATGAATAATATTTGAATATTCTCTGAATTCTTTTTGTATGATTGGTTATCTTTGCAAGTCTCTTCGAATTATCAGTTTGGTTTGGCCTACTAGATTGGTTTTTCTTGCCATGGGAGAAGTGCATAGCTTTGGGTTCGATCTTGCAGTGTCCTTTCTCAGTGACCGAAGGGGCAGCAAGGCACGAATTGTATTGTTGCCATCGAGGATAACAAGATGGGGTTTTTATCATATTGCATGAAACTATCCCTCTACATCATGTCATCTTGCTTAAGGCATTACTCTGTTTTTAACTTAATACACTAGATGCATGCTGGATAGCGGTCCATGAGTGGAGTAATAGTAGTAGATGTAACCAGGAGTCGATCTACTTGTCTCGGACATGGTGCCTATATATATGATCATAACTAGATATTCTCATAACTATGCTCAATTATGTCAATTGCTCAACAGTAATTTGTTCACCCGCCGTAGAATACTTATGCTCTTGAGAGAAGCCACTACTGAAACCTATGGCCCCCGGGTCTCTTTCTCATCATATCAATCTCCATCACTTTATTATTGCTTTGCTTTTACTTTGCTTTTCCTTTTTACTTTGAATCTCTATAAAAAAATACCAAAAATATTATTTATCATCTCTATCAGATCTCACTTTCGTAAGTGACCGTGAAGGGATTGACAACCCCTAAGCGCGTTGGTTGCGTTGAGCTATTGTTTTTGTGTAGGTACGAGGGACTCACGCGTAGCCTCCTACTGGATTGATACCTTGGTTCTCAAAAACTGAGGGAAATACTTACACTACTTTGCTGCATCATCCTCTCCTCTTCGGGGAAATCCAACGCAGTGCTCAAGAGGTAGCAAGAAGAATTTCTGGCGCCGTTGACGTGGAGTCTGCGCAAAAGTCAGCATACCAAGTACCCATCACAATCCCTATCTCCCGCATTACATTATTTGCCATTTGCCTCTCGTTTTCCTCTCCCCCACTTCACCCTCGCCGTTTTATTCGCCCTCTCTCTATCCTCCCTCTCTCTCTCTCTATTTGCCTGTTTGCTTTTTGTTTGCTCATGTGTTAGTTTGCTAGCTTGTTGTTATGTCAAGTCCTTTACCTTCTGCCTCTATGTCTGAAATTGGGGAAATTATTGTCGATATGGACAATAATAATATCATGAAAAATTCTGATGCTCCTACTAAAGAACCTACCATCTTTCATACAAAAAATTTCCGTGTTGGTAGTGGTAATATTATTGGAAAAGGAGTTATTCAAGATTTCTTTACTTGTGCCGGTGCTTTACCTTCTATGAGTAGTTCTATCCTTCACAGAACTAGTAGTCTTGCAGATGCTATTGCCATGCTTGTAGTTGAACTTGAAAGACAATTCATGCACATGGATTCGTCCATACAAAGGATTTTTCTGGAATTTTCTAATATTGACCATTCTTTTGCTAAGCGTGTCGCTACTATCTTTTTGGATCATGAGTTTAGATTCATAATAAAAGAAGCCAAAGAAATCTTTTGCGCATTATAGGGTGGACGCTTGCCATCCTCCCATAGAAGCTATCCTCTTTGATCAAGAAGAAATAATGCATTTTCAATCTCTAGACTATGTTGGTTTCAATGAAAATCTTAGAAAAAGGGTTCCTACCAATGTTTTAGTTGATAGAATTTCTGAACTTAATGATGATTTGGCTATTAGAAATAATGAACTAGGATATTCTGTTGAATATAGGATCACAAAGTTCTGTCAAAAGAATGCTTATAATGATGAATTGGTTGTGCATTATGAAGGACCAAAGGAGGAACCTATACCTCCCAAGGTTGATCTTGGGGACTTTTGTCCCGTTAAATTTAGCCCTTTTGATTACTTTTGCTTGCCTCAAAGAAAACTTGTTGCCGAACGTAGAGAATATGAAATGAGTTTTAATAACCTATCTTACTATTATGGCAATACCTAGATCTATTCTTGCTTGTTATGCCTAGCTAGGGGCGTTAAACGATAGCGCTTGTTTGGAGGCAACCCAATTTTATTCTTATTCCTTGCTTTTTGCTTCTGTTTAGTAATAAGTAAATTATCTAGCCTCTGTTTTTGTTGTGTTTTTTGTGTTTAATTAGTGTTTGTGCCAAGTAGAACCGTTGGGAAGACTTGGGGAAAGTCTTGTTGAACTTGCTGTAAAAAACAGAAACTTTAGCGCTCGCAAGAACTGCTGTCATTTTTAGTTGGAGAGTGATATTTAGTTAATTCTTTTTGCATATAATTAATAGATAAATTACTCACGTCCAGCAATTTATTTTAGAATTTTTGGGGTTCCAGATCTTGCGCTAGCTACAGATTACTACAGACTGTTCTGTTTTTGACAGATTCTGTTTTTCGTGTGTTGTTTGCTTATTTTGATGAATCTATGGCTAGTAAAATAGTTTATAATACATAGAGAAGTTGAAATACAGTAGTTTAAACACCAATATAAATAAAGAATGAGTTCATTACAGTACCTTGAAGTGGTCTTTTTTTTTCTTTCGCTAACGGAGCTCACGAGATTTTCTATTTTAAGTTTTGTGTTGTGAAGTTTTCAAGTTTTGGGTAAAGATTTGATGGATTATGGAACAAGGAGTGGCAAGATCCTAAGGTTGGGGATGCCCATGGCACCCCCAAGATAATCTAAGGACACCTGAAAGCCAAAGCTTGGGGATGCCCCGGAAGGCATCCCCTCTTTCGTCTACTTCTATCGGTAACTTTACTTGGAGCTATATTTTTATTCACCACATAATATGTGTTTTGCTTGGAGTGTCTTTTATGATTTGAGTCTTTGCTTGTTAGTCTACCACAATCATCCTTGCTGTACACACCTTTTGAGAGATCCATACATGATTTGGAATTTGATAGAATACTCTATGTGCTTCACTTATATCTTTTGAGCTTTATAGTTTTGCGCTAGTGCTTCACTTATATCTTTTAGAGCACGGTGGTGGATTTGTTTTATAGAAACTATTGATCTCTCATGCTTCACTTAGATTATTTTGAGAGTCTTAATAGCATGCTAATTTGCATAAAATCCTAATATGCTTGGTATGCAAGATTGATAATAAAACTTTCTTATGAGTGTGTTGAATACTAAGAAAAGTTTGATGCTTGATGATTGTTTTGAGATATGGAGGTAATAATATCAAAGTCATGCTAGTTGAGTAGTTGTGAAATTGAGAAATACTTGTGTTGAAGTTTGCAAGTACCATTGCATGCACGTATGGTAACCATTATGCAACAAATTTGAAACATGAGGTGTTATTTGATTGTCTTCCTTATGAGTGGCGGTCGGGGACGAGCGATGGTCTTTTCCTACCAGTCTATCCCCCTAGGAGCATGCGCATAGTGCCGAGGTTTTTGATGACTTGTACATTTTTGCAATAAGTATATGAGTTCTTTATGACTAATCTTGAGTCTATGGATTATACGCACTCTCACCATTCCATCCTTGCTAGCCTCTTCGGTACCGTGCATTGCCCTTTCTCACATTGAGAGTTGGCGCAAACTTCGCAGGTGCATCCAAACCCCGTGATATGATACGCTCTTTCACACATAAACCTCCTTATATATTCCTCAAAACAGCCACCATACCTACCTATTATGGCATTTCCATAGCCATTCCGAGATATATTGCCATGCAACTTTCCATCATTTCGTTCATCATGACACATTCATCGTTGTCATATTGCTTAGCATGATCATGTAGTTGACATAGTATTTGTGGCAAAGCCACCGTTCATAATTCTTTCATACATGTCACTCTTGGTTCATTGCATATCCCGGTACACCGCCGGAGGCATTCATATAGAGTCATCTTTGTTCTAGTATCGAGTTGTAATCATTGAGTTGTAAATAAATAGAAGTGTGATGATCATCATTATTAGAGCATTGTCCGAAGTGAGGAACAAAAAAAAGAGAAAGGCCATAAAAAAGAGAAGGCCCAAAAAAAGAGATAGGCCATAAAAAAAGAAAAGGCCCAAAAAAATGAGAGAAAAAGAGAGAAGGGACAATGTTACTATCCTTTTACCACACTTGTGCTTCAAAGTAGGACCATGATCTTCATAGTAGAGAGTCTCTCATGCTATCACTTTCATATACTAGTGGGAATTTTTCATTATAGAACTTGGCTTGTATATTCCAACAATGGGCCTCCTCAAGTGCCCTAGGTCTTCGTGAGCAAGCAAGTTGGATGCACACCCACTAGTTTCTTTTGTTGAGCTTCCATACATTTATAGCTCTAGTGCATCCGTTGCATGGCAATACCTACTCCTTGCATTAACATCAATCGGTGGGCATCTCCATAGTCCATTGATTAGCCTCGTTGATGTGAGACTTTCTCCTTTTTTGTCTTCTCCACATAACCCCCCTCATTATATTCTATTCCACCCATAGTGCTATGTCCATGGCTCGCGCTCATATATTGCGTGAAAGTTTATAGGTTTGAGATTACTAAAGTATGAAACAATTGCTTGGCTTGTCATCGGGGTTGTGCATGATGAGAGCATTCTTGTGTGACGAAAATGAAACATGACTAAACTATATGATCTTGTAGGGATGAACTTTCTTTGGCCATGTTATTTTGAGAAGACATAATTGCTTAGTTAGTATGCTTAAAGTATTATCATTTTTATGTCAATATGAACTTTTGTCTTGAACTTTCAGATCTGAATATTCAAACCACAATTAAGAAGAATTACATTAAAATTATACCAAGTAGCACACCGCATCAAAAATTCTCTTTTTATCATTTACCTACTCGAGGACGAGCGGGAATTAAGCTTGGAGATGCTTGATACGTCTCCAACGTATCTATAATTTTTGATTGCTCCATGCTATATTATCTACTGTTTTGGACTATATTGGGCTTTATTTTCCACTTTTATATTATTTTTGGGACTAACCTATTAACCGGAGGCCCAGCCCAGAATTTCTGTTTTTTGCCTATTTCAGTGTTTCAGAGAAACAAAATATCAAACGGAGTCGAAACGGAATGAAACCTTCAGAAACGTGATTTTCTCATCAGATATGATCCAGGAGACTTGGACCATCCGTCAAGAAAGCCACGAGGTACCCACGAGGGTGTAGGGCGCGCCCTCTACCTCATGGGCTCCTCGAAGCTCCACCGACTTACTTTTTCCTCCTATATATACCTACGTACCCCCAAACGCTCGGGGACGGAGCCAAAAACCTAATTCCACCGCCGCAACTTTCTGTATCCATGAGATCCCATCTTGGGGCCTGTTCCGGAGCTCCGCCGGAGGGGGCATCGATCACGGAGGGCTTCTACATCATCATCCAAGCCCCTCCGATGAAGTGTGAGTAGTTTACTTCAGACCTATGGGTGCATAGTTATTAGCTAGATGGCTTATTCTCTATTTTTGGATCTCAATACAATGTTCTCCCCCTCACTTGTGGAGATCTATTCGATGTAATCTTCTTTTTGCGATGTGATTGTTGAGACCGATGAATTGTGGGTTTATGATCAAGTCTATCTATGAATAATATTTGCATCTTCTCTGAATTCTTTTTGTATGATTGGTTATCTTTGCAAGTCTCTTCGCATTATCAGTTTGGTTTGGCCTACTAGATTGGTTTTTCTTGCCATGGGAGAAGTGCTTAGCTTTGGGTTCGATCTTGCGGTGTCCTTTCCCAGTGACAGAATGGGCAGCAAGGCACGTATTGTATTGTTGCCATCGAGGATAACAAGATGGGGTTTTTATCATATTGCATGAAACTATCCCTCTACATCATGTCATCTTGCTTAAGGCGTTACTCTAATTTTAACTTAATACTCTAGATGCATGCTGGATAGCGATCGATGAGTAGTAGATTGTCACATCCCTAGTTCTGGTATGACCTAGACTAGCTAGTCATTTGTGCATCATGTTTAAAATTCCATTTAATTTTGAAATGAGGATTGGTGGAACCCTCAGAATCATTTTTTGAAATAACCCCAAATAAAAATTGCTCCAAAAAGGTCCAAGAAAATGTTCATGTTGCCCTCTGAAAATATTGGACAGAGATAAAAATCAAACCAATATTTTTAGGAGCTCATAATTATTTATTTTGGCCATTTGGAATTAATGCATAAATATTTGCATTGGAAATATATTAGTTATATATATTAATATATGTCCAAAAATTATGCCACCTGTTGGGGAGCTCTGGAATAATGCCACTAGTTCCTACAAAAATGGGCATAAGGAAATAAATTGATATAGTGTTATTACTAAATCAAAACATATGTCAGAATATTAGAAAAGAGACAAAAAGAGGAGAAACTTACCTGGGCCTCCTCCCTGTGCAGCCCAGCAGCAGCCAGCGCCGGCCCAGCCCACTGGCCCCCTCCTCTGTCGTCTTCGTCCTCGACAGGGGGATGGGCGCGTGCCCGACGCGCGCGCGCTCCGCCGCGCCACGCCACCAGCCTCCCTGCCTGCCTGCCCTCTCCCCTCCTTGTCTGGATGCCCCGGGAGACGCCACGCCCCCCCCCCCGTACCCTCTCGCTCTCTCTTGTTCTTTCCCCCTCCTTTGCTCTCTCTCTCGCGCGCAGCCCGAGCGGAGCTCATCGCCGCCGTCCACCGTTGCCGCGGCCACCGGCCTCCCCTCGCCCTCCGCCCGAGCCTAGAAGCTCCGCCTCGTCGTCCGCATCGTCCTCGACGAGCCAAGTGACCAGGGACGTGCTCCATCGCCGACACCGTCGTCTTCTTCATCACCGGCCGCCGTGGATCCCCATCGCCGCCCCGCCGTCTCCAGTGCGTCCCCGAGCCCGCTTCAACGCCCGCTGCAACCGCGGTGAGCTCCGCCACCATTTCCCCCTCTCCGCTTAGTCACCCGCACGCCGTAGCCCTTTCCCCACCACGACCGAAGCTTCCCGCCGCCGTCCATGCCGCGGTCGTCGTCTCGGCCCGCCTCCGCCCAAACCGAGCACCCCATCGTGCTCCCGGTGCCACGAGGGTGCCACCGAGCCCCTCAGGTGGCCTCCCCGTGCCCCGCAGCCCGTTCCCGATCGAAGCCGAGCTCCGGCCGCCGCCGCGAGCTTTGCTCCGGCGAGCTTCGGCCTCCCCAGCTCCTCCCACCTGCCCCTCCAGATGCGCGAGAGCCCGGGCTACGCCCCGGTGCTCTCCGACGCCGTCCCCGTGGCCGGTATCGCGGACGCCGCCGCGTCCAGAGGTCGCCGCCGACGACCTCGCCGGCCTGACGAGTGGGCCCCGTCGGCCAGGTGATTAGCTTAGTGCTAATCACCGTTAACTAACCCCCCCTGACACTAACAGTGGGCCCCAGCGCCACTAACCTTTTTAATTAGGATTAAACTAACCCTGTTTAACCCCCTGTCACTGACGTGTGGACCCCACACGTCAGGTTTGACCCCAGTCAGCCGCAATTGACTGCTGACGTCGTGCTGACATCATGCTGACGCAATTATTTATTTTCTGGAATTAAAATAAATCAGGAAATTCCAGAAAATTAGCAAAACTTCAAAAAATCATAGAAATTCAACCGTAGCTCAGATTGAAATAATTTATATATGAAAAATTATCAAAAAAATGCAACCTATCCATCTGTACTAGTTTCATGCATGACAAACCAACTTATACATGCTGTATATGAGAAAACACATTATGGCATTTACAAGAGCTTACTTTGGAGATGCATTTGAGCTTTTGGTTCAAATGGACTTCAAACCAAATGAGTACTAGTTGCATTAGCTCAAACAGCATCACATCTTCATGCCATGTTCATGCATCATATTGTTGCATATGTTTGTGTATTGATTGCCGACACTGTTCCTTCTCGATAGGTCTTGCTCCGGAGACGTTCCAGAGTACCTGTCTGTGAAGCAGTGCCTCCCTTGTTGATTTACCAGGCAAGCAAACCCCCTTGTTCATTCCAATAAAATCCTACTCTCTCGCTCCTGCTCTCAGTTATTGCATTAGAACAACAACGATTCATCTGCTACTTTGTGCTGCGGTAGTTGAACCCATTCCTCTGCATGACCTGTCATTGCCACAGTAAATAGTTGAAACCCACTAGCATGTGTAGGAGTTGATTGAGCCATGATGTGTTCCTACCATGCTATGCCTGCTATTGCTTAGAGTTGTGTCAGGTCTGAATCATTGGGAATGAATTGGAGTGTTATGATATGTTCAGATGCTGAGAGTGAAGTGTGTGAACATGATTTGGTAAAGGTAGCGGTGAGAGGCCATGTAGGAGTACATGGTGGGTTGTCTCACTGGAACCGTCCTTAAGCACTGAGTTCTATGTATGTTGTCCAATGACTCGATACTACCACACATTGGGTTCCGGTAACTCGACCCCTCTCGACTTATTAACCAACTTGATCTCTGTCCAGGAGTCGCAACTAGTTTCTGGTGTTTGTAGGTAGTGCTATTTTTCTACCAAGTGGCACCCGGCAGGGTGGGCTTGGGACAGACTAGGCACACATGGCCTGGTGTACCGAGTGGCACCCGGATGGTGGGCTCGGGAACCCTGCACACATCGTTTGGCGCCGTGAGCGACACCCCGGCCGGATCTCCTTGCGGATGGAACCCGAATAGGCGATAAACCTGGGCTAGAGTCTTGTGTGGTTAGTCAGGTCGTGGCCGACACCCTCGCCAGGCTTCCGCTTGAAGGTTGCCGAGATACATGACGTGTACATGGCGGTAAGTGGCGAGAGCGTGTGTGAAGAAGTACACCCCTGCAGGGTTAACATGATCTATTCGAATAGCCGGGTCCGCGGTTATGGACTTCTTGGATGCTTACATGGTACATAGACAACTTGAAGTGGATACTATAAAATGCTCAAGACAAGTGTGAGTGCTATGGATGGCCTTCTCGTAGGGAGACGGGGATGAATCCATAGTAGTGTATTGTGTGGTGATTAGTGGACTCGTGTGCGCCATATCACCTCAAAGAAGTTCTGGTAGTCGTAGAACAGGATAGCCACTGAGTCAAAGCTGGCTTGCTGCAACTAAACCCCACATTACCCTCTTGATACACATGCATGTATGATAGGATCTGATGTAAGTCTTGCTGAGTACCTTTGTACTCATGTTGCTTTATTTATGTTTTTGCAGCGGAGACTTCGGTCTTACTAGTGTTCTCATGGACTTCGACAAGTAGCTTGTACCTCAGCTACGATCTTGATCGGACGTTGTAGATAGTCAGGCTTTCAGCCTTTTTCATTTATAGATGTCTGTACTCAGACATGTAATGCTTCCGTTTGTTGCTTGATTGCTCTGAATGTTGGGTCATGTGACCCCTGTTTGTAATAAATGCTATGATGGCTCTTTGAGCCTTATCTATATGAGTTGTTGAGTTATGCTGTGATGCCATGTTGTACAGCACATACTTGCATGTTATGCGTACGTGTAATGTGTATTGCTATGTGTGGGATCTGACTATCTAGTTGTTTATCCTTAGTAGTCTCTCTTACTGGGAAATGTCTCCTAGTGTTCCTCTGAGCCCTGGTAGCTTGCTACTGCTCCGGAACACTTAGGCTGGCCGGCATGTGTCCTTCTTTGTTCCTGTGTCTGTCCCTTCGGGGAAATGTCACGCGGTGATTACCGGAGTCCTGTTAGCCCGCTACAGCCTGGTTCACCGGAGTCCTGTTAGCCCAGTGCTACAGCCTGGATTCACTCGCTGATGACCGACACGTTCGATGCTGGGTCATGGATGCCTGTCCCTGTAAGTTTGTGCCACTTTGGGTTTACGACTAGCCATGTTAGCCCGGGCTCCTTATCATATGGATGCTAGCGACACTGTCATATATGTGTGCCAAAAGGCGCAAACGGTCCCGGGCAAAGGTAAGGCGACACCCATGGGGATACCGTGCGTGAGGCCGCAAAGTGATATGAGGTGTTACATGCTAGATCGATGTGGCATTGAGTCGGGGTCCTGACAGTCTTGGTATCAGAGCCTGACTGCCTGTAGGATTACCAAGCCAAACTGGTCGAAGTTGAGTCTAGAAATTCTTTAGTTATATAAGGGAATTGATTGTGGGAAGGAACGTAAGGCTCTTTTTACTCCTTATACCTCATGGCCTTCTGATCTGAGTCATCCTATCTTTCCTACGGGGTTAAGGAACTAGGCTTTCTCTTCCATCTATCAGGATCACGTGTTACTACTCCGTAGTCCCATAGGATTGGTTGATCAGAGTCATACCCCAGTTTTGAGTATTTCCGGTGTAGTCTGTTTAGTATGATCTCAGAACCTTGAGTAATGCTGATGAGTATGTTACCACCCCATTTTTAGTAGGATGTCTCATTCTGAGCATTATACTGCCAGAATTTCCCTAGGAGTTTGAGAGATAATAATTCCTTGTCCTACATTCTACAGTCTATAGTTGATGCTGACTCCGTCCCTGGTTTCGTTTCTCAGGATGTCATCAAGTTCTATTATTCGTAGCCAGAACCATGGAGATGGTAGGGATGAGGATCCTCCCGACCCGCCTTCGTTGACAGAGTTCATGCTAGAAATGGAGAGGAACAAGCGTGAGTCTAACCGTTTGTTGGCACGTATCGAGGAGAACACCGCACATCGGTCCAATAAGTCTGCGACCATTCATGACTTCATTCGCTTGCACCCACCTACCTTTCATCATTCCATCGAGCCACTCGATGCAGATGACTGGCTCCGTAGCATCACTCATAAGCTGTGTTCCGCGAGCGTAGCTGAAGATGACAAGGTCACCTATGCCACATACCACCTGGAAGGTCCTGCTAGTCTTTGGTGGCAGAACTATGAGGCTATGCTTCCAGCTGGCCAGAATCCTACCTGGAGAGATTTCACTGAGGCTTTTCGCGAGCATCACATTCCCCAGGCCCTCCTTGATCGCAAGAGAGAAGAGTTCTGTAGTTTCACCCAGAATAAGATGGTTGTTGATGCTTACAGCAGAGAGTTTGAGAACCTCGCTCGCTATGCCATAGAAGAAGTGTCCACGGATGCCAAGAAGCAAGCAAGGTTCCGTAAGGGACTTAGTCCTGAGCTTCGCTGCGACCTCCGCCTGCATGAGTGCACCGAAACACTTGGTGCGGCCGGGGACGGGCCGGAGCGACGACGGCGTTGAAGGGGATCTCCGGCGACGGCGGTTTGGTCGAGGTCGATGCGGTGGGCTCGGGCCTTGCGAGCCCTCGGGGATCGGCTTGCTCGAAGGAGAGGAGGGTGGCGGAGCTCCTGGACACGGCGGCACGGTGTGGGGTTGACGGAGGGCGTGGCTACGGCGAGGGGGTGGCGGCGATGGCGTCGGCCATGGCGGGGGAACGCGAGAGAGAGGAGTTGGGGGAGAATGGAGGTGTCCTGGAGGTTCACGGCTCGACGTGGAGTTCATCCATCCAGCAATGAGGTGAGGAGGTGAAGCAGGGCGACGGCCAGCTGCGTGGCGCACGCTACGGCCGCCGTCGGGCACCTGCCTGCCTGCCTGGCTGGCAAGCAGCTCGCTGGCGCGGCGCTGGGCTGGGCCGGCAGGTGGGCCGGGTGCTCGTCGTGATCTCCATCTACATCATTGTGATACATTCCAAGCTCTTGTGAATAAGGCTATTAATGCAGAGACAGCTCAGCTCACTTACGAGGAGTCTCGTAAGCACACCCGTGATTTGGGATCTTCCTCTGGTTCTAATTCCCAGAAGCGCCGGATTTGGGTTCCAAACTCCGCTCTTCCTTCCGGTTGTACACCGAGGTCATCTTATGTGGTGCCTCCCCCAGCTCAGTCATATGTTCCACCCAGGCCTACTGGTAGACCGCTTGTCAGTGCGGGTCCACGTCCAACTTCAGGGACTTGCTTCACATGCGGGAAGCCAGGACACTATGCACGTGACTGCTCTCAGACTAGTTATGCTCCACCCCAGCCCGAGAAGACTGTTGGCTGTGTTAAGCCATCACGCAAGATGATCAGTGTCAAGTCAGCCCCCACTGAACGTGGACGTGTGCATCACGTCTCAGCTAAAGACGCTCATGATGATCCGGATGTCGTTCTTGGTACACTCCTTGTCAATTGTCACCCAGCATCAGTTCTATTCGATACTGGAGCATCTCACTCCTTCATTTCTGAAGGCTATGCTCGTTTGCACGACATGTCATTTTGTGATATGCCAACTCCGCTTGAAATCCAAACCCCAGGGTCTAGATGGCAGACCACCAGAATCAGCCATGGTAACGAAATCCTTATTGACAGACTTGTATTCCTTGCATCACTTGTAGCCCTCAAGTCCTCAGATATTAACATCATCTTGGGTATGGACTGGATGACAGCTCATCATGCCAAGATTGATTGTTACACCAGATCTGTTCATCTTACACACCCATCTGGCAAGATAGTCACCGTCTCCACTAGAGTTGCAAAGCGTCAGCTCTATTCTCTTAATGCCAGCCCTCTTCCAGACCTTGAAGATATCCCGGTAGTCCGTGATGTTCCGGATGTCTTTCCAGAGGAACTGCCAGGTGTTCCACCTGACAGAGATGTAGAGTTCGTCATAGATCTTATCCCAGGAGCAGCTCCAATCTCTAGGAGACCTTACAAGATGGCACCCTTAGAACTAGCCGAGCTTAAGAAACAACTTGACGGGTCCTTGCAAAAAGGTTTCATCCGTCCTAGTTCTTCTCCTTGGGCTTGCCCCGTCCTCTTCGTCAAGAAGAAGGATGGTACGGACCGGATGGTTGTAGATTATCGTCCCGTTAATTTGGTCACGATAAAGAACAAGTATCCGCTCCCCAGGATCAACGACCTGTATGATCAGCTCGCTGGATCCTCAGTCTTCTCCAAGATGGATTTGAGGTTAGGATACCCTGGCGCCAGATGCAACGTTTCTTCAAAGGGGCATTATTAAACTCAGGAAGGCCCATCCGAATAGGGTCCGGAAGGGGGACATCCTCCATATAAAACCACTCCGAAGGCCAGACTTCGGATGTCTTCTTCAGAGTACCAGACAGGTATCCGGTCCCGACGATGTGCCATATTTCGGCTTCGCCCACTTGATATATTGACCCCACCTGTGTATGGGGTACGAGGCAGAATAGCCTCTTCGATAGCTCGAAATGAGCTTTGCAACCCAGAAACAGCTCGCAAAAGGCGGCGTAGCCGGTGATGTGTAATATGGAGGCGGGAGTAAAGTTTTGTAGTGTAACGCCCTCGATGCGGCTATATCTCCCACGTGTCGAAGCACGACTTAGAGGCATAGCCGCATTGAAAGCAATGTCGCAAGTTAGGTAATCTTCACAACAACCCATGTAATGAATAAGGGAAAAGGTACATACTTGGCTTACAATCGCCACTTCACACAATACATGAATAAAGCATTACATCATCTAGATACAATCAAGGTCCGACTACGGAACCAAAATAAAAGAAGACTACCCCAAATGCTACACAGATCCCCGATCATCCCAACTGGGCTCCACTACTGATCAACTGAAATGATACAACACAAAGAACGAGATCTTCATCGAGCTCCTCATTGAGCTCGGTTAAGTCACCTGCCCGGTAACATCGGCACCTGCAAACTGGTTTGGAAGTAAACTGTGAATCATGGGGACTCAGCAATCTCACACCCTCGCGATCAAGACTATTTAAGCTTATAGGTAGGGAAAAGGTATGTGAGGTGGAGCTGCAGCAAGCACTAGCATATATGGTGGCTAACTTACGCAAATTAGAGCGAGAAGAGGAGGCAAAGCACGGTCGAGAAACTATGATCAAGAAGTGATCCTAGAACAACCTACGTCCAGCATAACTCCAACACCATGTTCACTTCCCGGACCCCGCCAAGAAGAGACCATCACGGTTACACACGCGGTTGATGCATTTTAATTAAGATAGGTTTCAGGTTTACTACAACCGGACATTAACAAATTTCCATCTGCCCATAACCGCGGGCACGGCTTTTGAAAGTCCAAATCCCTGCATGGGTGTCCCAACTTAGCCCATCACAAGCTCTCACGGTCAATGAAGGACATTCCTTCTCCCAGGAAGACCCGGTCAGACTCGGAATCCCGGTTACAAGACATTTCGACAATGGTAAAACAAGACCAGCAAAGCCAGCAAGATGCGCCGACAAATCCCGATAGGAGCTGCACATATCTCGTTCTCAAGGCACATCGGATGAGCAAAACGTCGGGTACGCCAGCCCAGAGTTGCCCCTGTTAGCCCTGGACATCGCTCAGTTGGACCAACACTTAGAGAAGCACTAGCCCGGGGGGGTTAAATAAAGATGACCCTTGAGCCGGCTGGCCCAAGGGAAAGAAAAGGCTAGGTGGCAAATGGTAAAACCAATGTTGGGCCTTGCTGGAGGAGTTTTATTCAAGGCGAACTGTCAAGGGTTTCCCATTATAACCCAACCGTGTAAGGAACGCAAAATCAAGGAACATAACACCGGTATGACAGAAACTAGGGCGGCAAGAGTGGAACAAAACACCAGGCATAAGGCCGATCCTTCCACCCTTTACCAAGTATATAGATGCATTAATTATATAAGAGATATTGTGATATCCCAACAAATATCCATGTTCCAAACATGGAACAAGCTCCAATCTTCACCCGCAACTAACAACGGTATAAGAGGGGCTGAGCAAAGCGATAACATAGCCAAACAATGGTTTGCTAGGACAAGTGGGTTAGAGGTTTGACATGGCTATATGGGAGGCATGATAAAACAAGTGGTAGGTATCGCAGCATAGGCATAGCAAAAGAGCGAGCATCTAGCAAGCAAAGATAGAAGTGATTTCGAGGGTATGGTCATCGTGCCTGAGATCCCACAAGGAAGAAGAACGAGTCCATGAAGAAGATAAACGGACGTAGTTGAACGGATCCTCACAAACGCGACGTTATCGGAACTAACCTGAAGAAGCAAAACCGAAAAGAAGCAAGCAACATAGTAAACAACCATCACATAATCATGGCATGATGCACAACCAAGCATGATGCATGTCCGGTTTAAATATGCATGACATGGCAAAGTGCAACAACCAAAACTACAAATTAAGTGGAGCTCAATATGCAACGGGTTGCATATTGATGGAACACCACATCAATTATTTAGTTCTCTCTCGGTTATGTACTCACCAATATTAAATGTTGTTAAGCATGTCAAAAGATGATACATAACAAAACTATATCATCTAAACAATTTAAATGGGGCCAGGTATCATAAACAACAAACCCAATCTTGAAGTTGTTATCATGATGCAGATGACATGTGAAGGTTTATGCAATTTTTATTAAAAGTTGACAAGAGCATTATGAAGCATTTGTCACCGTGGTGGAAAGGAAAGGGGTGTCATGGCAACGATAACGAAAACGGTGCCACGGCAGCGTTCTGGTTCCGGTAACTCGATTGAGATACTGATGCAAAGGAGATGTGTGTGGATGCGTGTAAAAGATGGTGGGGCGCTCCCGGATTCCAGGTGTCCCACGAGTTGGCGACAAGGAAACGAGTGACAATTTGAACAGGGTGGAAGCACGAGCATCTCAAACATCACAAGCATTCGTTCACGGACGTCGTCTCGAGGTTATACCTTCGAAGCGTGCAAGCGAGACAGTTCTTGTTTAGTGCAAAGTAGAGGAAGTAGACGTTCTCACGACGACGGTAGTGGAAGTAGTCGTTCTCGCACGCTCTAGGGTCGACGGTAGAGGTTCTCATGATCTCGGTGATGGTAGTGGTACAAGTTTATCGTTGCATGAGTTTCCATAGACATTCATGTCATCGGTGTCGTGGTACTTGGGGTCTTCGGACTTTCCGGTCCCGTTCTTGCGACGGTAGTCGTTCACGTTCGTTCGGAGAGGTACTTGATGACTCCAACGTCTTCGGGGCAACGGTAGTAGTACACACGAAGGTAGTCGGACATGATGGATCCGAGGGCTCCGGACGTCGTGGTACTTGTCGATCCGGGTCTTGAGACATACTAGGCACCGTTGCCTTTGAGGAACTCGGCGTGTCCAAAACATAGCGGAACAAGGTCCCGGTTGCGGTCGTGTGAATGTTTAGTGAAGACGAACTTGCCAGTCTTGCCGAAATGAAGGGGTACTTGGCATTCTTCGAAAACACCGGTCGTCGCGGAACGTGTTCTTGGCGATACCGCAGGGCAGCAGGGTACTTGACGCATCCACGAAAAGGTATTGGCGTCCTTGGCAGATGAAGACCATGATGCGAGGATGGCTTGGGTCGAACAGCCGAGACAAAGTGGTGCAGGAAGGCGAGGCTGGCGCAGGAGCTCGAGGTCACGGGGCCGAGGCATGCAACAGCACGACACAACAAGGTGCAGGCCATGGTCGGCAGCGAAGGAGGGGCCGGCCGTGGCGACGACAATGGGTAGCAGAGAAGGAGCGGGCGCGTCAAGGGAGGCGGGACGCGCGCAGCAGAGGCCCGGCTTCTTGGTGGTACTCCGGCGAAGACGGCTGGAGCGGCGGTGGTCGACGGGCACGACGCAGGTGGAGGGCGCCACGGCGCGCGCGGGAACGGGGTAGCGAAGAGGTGCGGAGGCGCTGGAGGAGGGCGCCGGCAGCGGGCAAACTCCAGGGCGGCGGCTTGTTCGGGTCCAGTGGGCGTGCTCCGGCGGAGATGCTTGAGTGGGGGCAGACGCGCAGGAGAGGACGGAGTGGCGACGGGGCCAGCCTGCAGGTGGTGGCGCGCATCGGGCTCCAAGGCGAGGCCGCGAGATGGAGGGACGGCGCAAGGCGGTGGCTCGCGACAGGGTCTTGTGGTGGTTGGTGGTGGCTCGGGACAAGGACAAGGGGGTTCGAGGAGAGGGACGATGGGGAAAGAGGAGGGGATCGAGAGCGACCGCTCTGTCCCTGGCGGCGCGAGAGGAAGGAAACGAGGGAGAGAAGGAGGAGCGATGCCAGAGCGAGAGGGTGAGATCGAGAGGAGGGAGTGGCGGCGCAAGGGAGGAGAGCAGGATGCGGGGTAGGGTTTAGGTTTAGATGGGCTGGGGGGAAGGATGGGCCTTAGAGGCCGGCGGCTGGGCCTTAGGCCACTTAGGTGGGGAGAGGGAAAAGGTCAGGACGCCTGCTGGCTGTTGGGATCCTTCTCTCTCTCTTAGTCTTTTCTTTTTTAAAACAAACCACAGAAGGAGAAGGAAAAGAAAGAGAAGGTAGGGGCGGAATCTGGGAACGAGGACAATTTTCCCGGACTCATAAAAATATGCATGGTCCGAGAAAATTAGAATTGGCAAGATCGGAAGATCTGAATTCAAACTCATTTGAATTTAATCAAATGGTTTGAACTATGGATAGGGTTTGAAGTGCCCAGAAATGTTGAGAATTTAGGTGGAGCTCGGGAAAGTGATGAAAGAAATTACAGGAAAAATTTGGGGACCAAACTTGAAGCGGAAAAGGGCATGTGATAATTTGCAAGTGTGTTATGGGTGATTCTGAAAATGGAATATTTAATATAGCTCCCTAATATTGGGAGGATATGTTATAAAGAGAATCACCACATGAATTCCCTCGTTTTAAATGGACCAAAGATCCATACGATTTATTTAGTGAGTTGACGTGCAAAGATTAATGGCATGATGGCATGATGACATGATGCAAAGCACATGATGCAAAGATGGATGCAACAGACAAAACAAAACACCCAACGAAACTCGAAAAACAAGGAAGGCAAGTGAAGCTCCGGTCTTGGGGTGTCACAACACTCCACCACTACGAGAGGATCTTGTCCTGAGATCTAGGATGGCACCGGAGCGAAACGGAAAAGGAAGAGAAGAGGTAAAACTAATTGCTTCTTTGACAAATGAGTGAAACCAAAGAACCTTGCGAGGTTGAACAAATTTCAAGAAGAAAACAACAAAGATGGACGAAGTTGAAAATACTCCGTTAGAAAGGAGGAACAAGGAAGAACAAATTTGGACAGCACTCCGGTTGAAAAGTGATATGAAACTTGATAAGATTAAAAGAACTTGAGCAGAGGGCACAACACTCTGGTTAAATGGATAAGCATGAAAAGAACATGATCCTCACAACTCGAGAATATGAGAGAAAAGCGAAACATCACAATGCCTCTATAAGAAGAAAGAAAAAATAGATCATTGAAAGGATGGAGAAGAAAAGGTCAACTAATGCCACAAATGAGCTTGAAAAAGGCATCCTTAGGATAAGGGTCGAACGAAGTTGTTGGAAAAACAACAACGAAAAGAGTAAGCTTGTTGTGGGCTTATGGAAGACATCTCAAAATTATGAGGTGAAATTCTGCCACAAATGGAAACAATGGATTGGATTGATATCAACAAGGAGACGGGAAACTTATTCCGCTGGGAGGATAAAAGAAGAACTTGGGTCATTTATAAGCACCATAAATAGCAACAATCATTAGGGAAAGCTTTAGGTGAAATATAACCCAAGATAACTCCAACAAAGAGATTGATGGATTGAGAAGAGCTCATGCTAGAAGAGATTGATGGGTTTAACTATCTCATTCTTAACAACATGCGAATCATGAAACATGAACTCAAATTATCAAGAATGACATAATACCATCTCCAATGATACGGTAGAAAGGATTGCACTTCGGAATGCGAGATGAAGAAATGCTTGAGATCCTTAGAAAAGAATCTCAATGAACACTTGGATAAGGAATTATTTCCTTGATGAACCATCATGTAGAACATCCATGAAGAACTCCGGTAACAAAAAGGATGATGAAGATGAAAGGAAAAAGAAGTTGAAAACACAAGGTGAAGCCTTGCAATGATTTAAATGGAGCTTCGCGACAAGATAAAGTGGAAACTTGGAACTCCGGAAAAGAAAGATGTGCAAAAGAAACAAAGATTTTTTCAATGAACCTCCGAAAGAAGGAATTAATCACTTGGATGAACAAGAATAAGAATTATGTTATACTTGTCCTTCATCAATTAAATTGATGATAAACATTGGATTTGGCACACTACTTATTCTCGTTGCAAAGGATTGAAGAGAGATATAGCATAAACTTGAGAAAGGTCTTCCACGAACCACCGGTAGGATTGGAAAGAACGAATGAATTGATGTGATAAAAAAGGAAGAGAAATCTTGAACGAACCACCATAAGAATTGAAAAAGATACCTGATAGAGTTTAGATACCTGAGAAGATACCTGAGAATAAAACAATAAGAAACACCGGGAAGGATTATCAAATGAAATGAACGAAGATACCTGATAGAGTTTAGATACAAGAGAACGAAGAGATCAAGAACTGATTGGAGAATACTTGAGCGAAGCACCGGTCAGATTTGGAGAACGAGAGCTGAAAGCTGGAATGAATAAATCTTCTGAAATGATGGGCTTCGAAGAATCAGACTGAACAGACTCCTGAAATTCTCCAGATGGGTGAAAAGAATTCTCACAATCGAAAACAATTATGAGAGGATGACATCCAGCTAGAACCATGAATCTTTGATAGAACGGATAAGATATGAAGGGAAAACTCTTCTTCGGTCTTCAAAATTCGAGAATGATGACGCGAAACACCACGAAAAATTGTTGAGGTACTCCGGAATGAAGAATAGAAAGGTTGAGCCAACGATGAAAAGAATTTGACAGATCTTGGATAAATACATCTGACTGATGATGAATCATTCTTACGTCAAACTTTGAAAAGAATTTGAGAGCTACTTCGGGAGAATGAGAAGAGTCAGGTAAGATCCTGGGAAAAGACCTGTGGGTTAGGGCCCACTCAAAATATACACCGTTGAATGATTTAAAAGAGATATTGCGCCGGTTGAATCAAATGGCTTGAATGAGATAACAACCTCGAAATAGGTTGAACGGATCTTGAATTACTAGACGAGCCTTCTGAGATATCTTCAACACTTCGGAAACAAATGAATAGTGAGAGGTGAATGATTAAGAGGTGCACCGGCGTAAGAAAACATTTGAAACAAGGAAAAGGCATGTGATCAACACAAAAAGCTTGAATTGAATCCACCTGAGAAGAAAAGAATGAAGAATGACGAACGAGTAGAGCATCTTCAAGAGAACCACCGTGTAAGAACGTTGATTGAAAATAATGGAGAGACTTCACATCCATAAAATGGATAACAAATTAAGAAAACTGAGTCGTTGAAGAGAAGGGGGGAGGGTGGGACAACAAAGACAACTTGGGATGGATGAAACAAACACCGTTAAGAGGACTTGAGTTGATCTTGCGGATGTTGAAAAATATTAGGTCCACTAGAAGAGAAGCACACCGGTTGAAAAGGAATTAACATGACAATCTTGATTATCATGAGGGATTAGTATTCACATAGGAACATGAGAACATCGCTTAGGAAAGGTATGGAATCAACATTTGACTTTGAAGCAACTCGAATACCACAATCAAAACAAAACAAGGATTGGCTTGCAAAATAAGCCGGAACAAACATATGATAGAGATTTCGTCCGAAGTTTTCGTGGTGGGGCCTACACGGGCTTGATCGTACACCACCATCATGTACAAGGCAGTGCACATGACATACGAAGCGTCCCCGAATCAGCATAGCCAAGGACTCTTTAAGACACAACGAGACCACTGTAAAACCAACCGTGGATAGGCGGACCACTAGACGTCGAACCCCAATTTCATATCATACATCTGTCGGAAAGATATCCTAAGAGCTACTTTAATTCCCACTTATAAACTCCCGAAACTTTCTGGTTATGCAATCAGGTGTTGGGGATACAGGGCAAGCATAATATGTCATCCAAACTAACAATACCTACATCCAGCTGTATCCATCCTTCAACACATAACCAAGAAACCCTCAGAAATCATTTACCTCAACCTTCGAAAAGCATCCGTTATACGAGTTATGGCAATACTCCCGAACTCCCGCCCCAGTACTGGGTGGCATCGAGGTTATCTCAACAACAACTGCATAAAAGAGATTTTCGATGTCGGGGAACTCAGGTATTCCAGAACTGCAATGATAAAATTGTGACGACAACACCTTGGAGCTCAACTCCCCAGGACACTGCCACAACCCCTAAATGTCAGGAGGCACCAAGAACAATGTTCTCGTCACAAAACCATCAGAACGATTCCAAGATACCCGCGTGATCCAAAAATATTTTTAGTGAAATTTGAGAAGAGAAGAGTCAAAACTCTACGTCAGGATGTCTCACGAGAGCAATGAAGGGACTGAGGAGTAAAAAGAATCATACTCTCCGATATATATAATCCTAAATGACTCAAAACATTTTTCTAGACTCAACAATGCCAGCGATTCGATCAATTAGGGGGCTCCTAAGGTCGGGGAAGGCTCTGATTACCAATTTGTAACGCCCTCGATGCGGCTATATCTCCAGCGTGTCGAAGCACGACTTAGAGGCATAACCGCATTGAAAGCAATGTCGCAAGTGAGGTAATCTTCACAACAACCCATGTAATGAATAAGGGAAAAGGTACATAGTTGGCTTACAATCGCCACTTCACACAATACATGAATAAAGCATTACATCATACAGATACAATCAAGGTCCGACTACGGAACCAAAATAAAAGAAGACTACCCCAAATGCTACACAGATTCCCGATCGTCCCAACTGGGCTCCACTACTGATCAACGGAAAAGATACAACACAAAGAACGAGATCTTCATCAAGCTCCTCCTTGAGCTCGGTTGAGTCACCTGCCCGGTAACATTGGCACCTGCAAACTGGTTTGGAAGTAAATTGTGAGTCACGGGGACTCAGCAATCTCACACCCTCACGATCAAGACTATTTAAGCTTATAGGTAGGGAAAAGTATGTGAGGTGGAGCTGCAGCAAGCACTAGCATATATGGTGGCTAACTTACACAAATGAGATTGAGAAGAGGAGGCAAAGAACGGTCGAGAAACTATGATCAAGAAGTGATCCTAGAACAACCTACGTCCAGCATAACTCCAACACCGTGTTCACTTCCCAGACCCCGCCGAGAAGAGACCATCACGGTTACACACGCGGTTGATGCATTTTAATTAAGATAGGTTTCAGGTTTTCTACAACCAGACATTAACAAATTCCCATCTGCCCATAACCGCGGGCACGGCTTTCGAAAGTTCAAATCCCTGGAGGGGTGTCCCAACTTAGCCCATCACAAGCTCTCACGGTCAACGAAGGATATTCCTTCTCCCAGGAAGACCCGATCAGACTCGGTATCCCGGTTAGAAGACATATCGACAATGGTAAAACAAGACCAGCAAATCCACCCAAATGTGCCAACAAGTCCCGATAGGAGCTGCACATATCTCGTTCTCAGGGCACACCAGATGAGCAAGACGTTGGGTAGGCCAGCCGAGAGTTGCCCCTGGTAGCCCCGGACATCGCTTAGTTGGACCAACACTTAGAGAAGCACTGGCTCGGGGGGGGGGGGTTAAATAAAGATGACCCTTGAGCCGGCCGACCCAAGGGAAAGAAAAGGCTAGGTGGCAAATGGTAAAACCAATGTTGGGCCTTGCTGGAGGAGTTTTATTCAAGGCGAACTGTCAAGGGGTTCCCATTATAACCCAACCGTGTAAGGAACGCAAAATCAAGGAACATAAAACCGGTATGACGGAAACTAGGGCGGCAAGAGTGGAACAAAACAACAGGCATAAGGCTAAGCCTTCCACCCTTTACTAAGTATATAGATGCATTAATTAAATAAGAGATATTGTAATATCCCAACAAATATCCATGTTCCAAACATGGAACAAGCTCCAATCTTAACCTGCAACTAACAACACTATAAGAGGGGCTGAGCAAAGCGGTAACATAGCCAAACAACGGTTTGCTAGGACAAGGTGGGTTAGAGGTTTGACATGGCAATATGGGAGGCATGATAAAACAAGTGGTAGGTATCGCAGCATAGGCATAGCAAAAGAGCGAGAATTTAGCAAGCAAAGATAAAAGTGATTTCGAGGGTATGGTCATCGTGCCTGAGATCCCGCAAAGAACAAGAACGAGTCCATGAAGAAGATAAACGGACGTAGTCGAACAGATCCTCACAAACGCGACGTTATCGAAACTAACCCGAAGAAGCAACACCAGAAAGAAGCAAACAATATAGTAAAGAACCATCACATAATCATGGCATGATGCAGAACCAAGTATGACGCATGTCCGGTTTAAATATGCATGACATGGCTAAATGCAACAACCAAAACTACAAATTAAGTGGAGCTCAATATGCAACGGGTTGCATATTGACGGAACACCACATCAATTATTTAGTTCTCTCTCGGTTATGTACTCACCAATATTAAATGTTGTTAAGCATGTCAAGAGATGATATATAACAAAACTATACCATCTAAACAATTTAAATGGGGCCGGGTATAATAAACAACAAACCCGGTAAATGCCCATATGCATTAGTAATTTAATGCAAACAACAATTTTAACCAATCCTGAAGTTGTTATCATGATGTGGATGACATGTGCAAGTTTATGCAATTTTTATTAAAAGTTGACAAGAGCATTATGAAGCATTTGTCACCATGGTGGAAAGGAAAGGGGTGTCATGGCAACGATAACGAAAATGGTGCCACGGTAGCGTTCCGGTTCCGGTAACTCGATTGAGATACTGATGCAAAGGAGAAGTGTGCGGATGCATGTAAAAGATGGTGGGGCGCTCCCGGATTCCGGGTGTCCCACGAGTTGGCGACAAGGAAACAAGTGACAATTTCAACAGGGTGCAAACACGAGCATGTCAAACATCGCAAGCATTCGTTCACGGACGTTGTCTCGAGGTTATACCTTCGAAGCGTGCAAGCGGGACAGTTCTCGTTCGGTGCAAAGTAGAGGAAGTAGACGTTCTCGTGACAACGGTAGTGGAAGTAGTCGTTCTCGCACGCTCTAGGGTCGACGGTAGAGGTTCTCGCGATCTCGACGACTGTAGTGGTACATGTTTATCGTTGCACGAGTTTTTGTAGACGTTCATGTCATCGGTGTCGTGGTACTTGGGGTCTTCGGACTTTCCGGTCCCGTTCTTGCGACGTTAGTCGTTCACGTTCGTTCGGAGAGGTACTTGATGACTCCAACGTCTTCGGGGCGACGGTAGTGGTACACACGAAGGTAGTCGGACTTGATGGATCTGAGGGCTCCGGACGTCGTGGTACTTGTCGATCCGTGTCTTAAGACATACTAGGCTTCGGTGCCTTCGAGGAACTAGGCGTGTCCAAAACATAGCGGAACAAGGTCCCGGTTGCGGTCGTGTGAACGTTCAGTGAAGACAAACTTGCCGGTCTTGCCGAAATGAAGGGGTACTTGGCATTCTTCGAAAACACCGGTCGTCGCGGAACGTGTTCTTGGCGATACCGTAGGGCAGCAAGGTACTTGACGCATCCACGAAAAGGTCTTGGCGTCCTTGGTAGATGAAGACCGCGATGCGAGGATGGCTTGGGTCGAACGGCCGAGACAAAGTGGTGCAGGAAGGCGAGGCTGACGCAGGTCCTTGAGGTCATGGGGCCCAGGCATGCAACAACACGACACAACAAGGGGCAGGCCATGGTCGGCAGCGAAGGAGGGGCCGGCCGTGGCAACGACAATGGGTAGGAGCGAAGGAGCAGGCACGACGAGGGAGGCGGGACGCGCGCAGCAGAGGCCCGTCTTCCTGGTGGTACTCTGGCGAAGACGGCCGAAGCGGCGGTGGTCGACGGGCGCGACGCAGCTTGAGGGCGCCACGGCGCGCGCGGGAACGGGGTAGCGGAGAGGTGCGGAGGTGCTGGAGGAGGGCGCCAGCAGCGGGCAAACTCCAGGGCGGCGGCTTGGTCGGGTCCAGTGAGCGTGCTCCGGTGGAGATGCTTGAGCGGGGGCAGACGCGAAGGAGAGGACGGAGTGGCGACGGGGTCGGCCTGCAGGTGGTGGTGCGCATCGGGCTCCAAGGCGAGGCCGCGAGAGGGAGAGATGGCGCAAGGCGGTGGCTCACGACAGGGTCTCGTGGTGGTTGGTTGTGGCTCGGGACGAGGACAAGGGGGTTCGAGGATAGGGACGATGGGGAAAGAGGAGGGGATCGAGAGCGAGCGCTCTGTCCCTGGCGGCGCGAGAGGAAAGAAACGAGGGAGAGAAGGAGGAGCGATGCGGGAGGGAGAGGTTGAGATCGAGAGGAGGGAGTGGCGGCGGGAGGGAGGGGAGCAGGATGCGGGCTAGGGTTTAGGTTTAGATGGGCTGGGTGGGAAGGATGGGCCTTAGAGGCCGGCGGCTGGGCCTTAGGCCACTTAGGTGGGGAGAGGGAAAAGGTCAGGAGGCTTGATGGCTATTGGGCTCCTTCTCTCTCTCTTACTCTTTTCTTTTTTTAAACAAACTAGAGAAGGAGAAGGAAAAGAAAGAGAAGGTAGGGGCGGAATCTGGGCATGAGGACAATTTTCCCGGACTCATAAAAATATGCATGGTCCGAGAAAATTAGAAGTGGGAAGATCGGAAGATATGAATTCAAACTCATTTGAATTTAATCAAATGGTTTGAACTAGGGCTAGGGTTTTGAAGTGCCCAGAAATGTTGAGAATTTAGGTGGAGCTCGGGAAAGTGACGAAAGAAATTACAGGAAAAAATTGGGGACCAAACTTGAAGAAGAAAAGGGCATGTGATAAATTGCATGTGTGTTATGGGTGATTCCGAAAATGGAATATTTAATATGGCTCCCTAATATTGGGATGATATGTTATAAAGAGAATCACCACTTGAATTCCCTCGGTTTAAAATGGACCGAAGATCCATATGATTTATTTAGTGAGTTGAGGTGCAAAGATTAATGGCATGACGAAATGATGACATGATGCAAAGCACATGATGCAAAGATGGATGCAACAGACAAAACAAAACACCCGACGAAACTCGGAAAACAAGGAAGGCAAGTGAAGCTCCGGTCTTGTGGCGTCACATGCGGCTGGAGGCCATAGAACTCCAGGTGCCCGCGGAGGAACAAATGGATTGGAAATCCGAGTCCCCTCAATAAGTAAGGGACAAGGCATACTCGCTCCCCCCTGGATGGGTTGGGAAAGCGCTCCGCTTGCTCCCCGCCATTATAAGTGGCTAGTCCGTCTTGGACGGGGACCATATACGCAGGAGGGAGAAACCCCTGGGTCTGCAACTCTACTAATTGGCTGTGGGGGATGGAACACTTCTCCCAATTGCCTGGCTTAGTGCTATGGGAGCGAGAGGAGGAGCTGCGATGGCCAGCCATGATGGGATGGACTTTTTCGAGTGCGCTCCGATGGATACTCGTTGTGGGAGGATGGTGTGATCTGGATCTGAAGATCCCCGACTCTTTAAATAGATGATTTACCTACATGGTTAGGATTGCAAATGTAAAAATGCCCCAACTTATCGCATTCGCTCGACACGTGGAAGATAGCCATTATTAAAGCACAGAAGCCGAGGAGTGCAACATTCATGGGAAGCCGGACACTGCTCGTTATGACAGGTACTCGGGATTTGGAGAAGAACCCGCCTTGCAATGCCGAAGACAATCTGCGTGCCGGACTCATCGTCATTGAAGCCTAGTTCAGGGGCTACTGAGGGAGTCCTGGATTAGGGGGTCCTCAGACAGCCGGACTATATACTTTGGCCAGACTGTTGGACTATGAAGATACAAGATTGAAGACTTCATCCCGTGTCCGGGTGGGACTCTCCTTTGCGTGGAAGGCAAGCTTGGCAATTCGGATATGTAGATCTCCTCCCTTGTAACCGACTCTGTGTAACCCTAGACCCCTCCGGTGTCTATATAAACCAGAGGGTTTAGTCTGTAGGACAACAATAATCATAATCATAGGCTAGCTTCTAGGGTTTAGCCTCTATGATCTCGTGGTAGATCAACTCTTGTAATACTCATATCATCAAGATCAATCAAGCAGGAAGTAGGGTATTACCTCCATCGAGAGGGCCCGAACCTGGGTAAACATTGTGTCCCCGTCTCCTGTTACCATCAGCCTTAGACGCACAGTTCGGGACCCCGTAACCGAGATGCGCCGGTTTTGACACCGATAGGGATCCCTTCCCGCCTTCTCAGGTTGTTCTCCACTGTACTAGTTCATCCTCAGCCCCTCGAGGCCAATCCACCACAAAGCAGGAGTATGGTTTTACACTGCAAGGTGGCCCGAACCATTGTAAACTGATGTGTCTCTTATTCATTCGGTTCGTTGAGCTAGGCCATGAGATTCGTGAGTTGGCAGACTAGGGAGGACGAGTTCTTCGCATGCACCCTAGATTTTGAACCTCTCAAGGGTCTGCGGAACCCGAAATCCGACAGAAAGGGATTGACAACCGGGCTGCTATAACACATAACTAGAGCCGCTTTGCGGAAAAAGGGGAAATCTATGTCTTTTCTCCCCGAGATTGCAAGGGGGCGCGAGTGCTCACTATGCACAAAATCTGAAGAGGTTCGTGTATGAAACATAATTTTATTTCTGCAAGAAATACTATTTTATTTCCAGGTCTAAGTAAGTATGGGTTTCTGTAGGTTTCTGTGATGCAGTTTGGAAGGAGGAAGATGGCAAGGTGTTCTGCAAGGGCATGTATATATGTTCTCTAGTATGATGGTATGCCTATGTTTAGTAATGTTCATTCGATTCATAGACTACGATCAGGTCTGTTGGGTCAGGGGAGCTAGGATGCTTTTCTTTGGCACTAATGTATCCTCTATGCTATCTATGTAATGCAACGATGATGAAGTCTCTAAACTATTAGGGAGCTACATGCTTTTGCCTAACATTGTAATTCTATTTGTCTGAAGTAATTAAGCGTACTGTGTTTGTTAGGTAGAATGGGTGGATGACTGGAAATTTGTATTTGAAAGATGGGACACACATAAGTATAGCATAGTCAGTACATGGCATTTCATAAGATAAGACTATAGTTTTGGCCGCAACAAAATGCTCCGCGAAAAGGATAATAAGTTTTGGTAATGGCTTTGAGCTAGATTTCAAAAGTATCTTGGTCGACGCTGTTGCTTGGATTTACAGCCCATTGTCATGGTCGAACAACGCTCTCTTTGAACTTCTTTTTCCAGACATCCTGTACACAGTGCTTTGCTGGTTGGTCAAAGGGGAAGATAGTCGATTTTAGAAGGTTTTTCGTGTGACTATTTTACCTAGTAGTTCCATTGCCTGTGATTTTTGGGTTGAACTTGCTGGTGGCAGGAAAGAGGTTAGAGATCACATCAGTTGGCGGTGTGTTTGTTCTGCTACTATTAAACTGTGGTTCTACTTCAGGTGTTGCAACCATTTCATCATCGGGTTCCTGAAACTTGTTATGAGATATACATGGTCTATTTTTTGCATGTGTAAAACTCGCACACAAACTAAGACACAAATATGTTTTAATATACCTGAAGAAGTGGTGTATTAGGACAGTCATCATCGGATGAAAGCAGCAATGTTAATGGCTCCACGCTATCTCTTTCCATGGCTTCAACATGCTTTTTAAGATGTATAGTAGATTGCTCAAAACCCCATGACCAGGATGTTGCATGTAGAAGTTCTCTTCTGCATTTCTTCAGGGGTAAGACTCCGATCTTGTTTTCTTATAGATAGCTTATCGCAGCTACATTAGCTTATTCAGCAGCTTCGAGGGATGTACTTTTGAAATCCCCATAAAATTTGTTGGGTTCTGTGGTTGCCCAGCCTCTATCAGGTGGTAAATTGATTGAAAGAGTGGCAATTAGGCCATGTTCTCCCATGTTAAGTAGGTCATGGTCAGTGATTTGCAGCGTAAAAGTGTTCATGGCTTGATGAAGAATGTAACGTTTGCTTATGTTAACATGGATTGCCGACATCTGCGAGTTGTAAATCAGGCATGCATCACGCTAATGGACAAAGATGTGGTTGCAAATATGCTTTAACCGACCATATAAACAGAAAGTAAATTACCCAATTATCTTGAGGCACGTACCTGTGGAAGGCCCCTGACCATGAGTTCTTCGTCCAATGGAGAATCCAGATCCTCGCTCGCCATATCCTTACACTGGATGTGTGATTTACAGAGTTAGAAGATAGAGGCAGCTCGGGGGATGGTAGATCGAACTGGAAATGGATGCGGATGATAGAAACCCTAGAATCTGTGAGTTCGAGCCAGTGTGCTTGCTGTATATTGGCTGTTGTAGGCATGCAAAGGGTTTTGCAGTGCAGCCTGATATGCACACCAGTCCCAATGCTTTATTCATTTTTTCAGCGTGTGTATTTTAGAATATGAGCCCACTCTCACAGCCATGCGAGCCCATTTTCATAGCCAGATGGAAACGAGCTATTTCATATTTGCGAATTTAGCTTTGTTGTCTACATAAACAGGAATTATATACACAATAGGAATCCTAAAGTATATTGACGGCCCTGGCTATGCCAGCTATAGAGACATAAATGGCACTCAAAATTAAATAAAAAGCCAGAGAGACATAAACGGTGCAAGCAACAGAGTCTTAACAGGGTTATCATTAGTTCTTACACACATACTCTTGGCAAGTCTTACATACACAGAGAAAAATAATTATACATTACGGTTAACCTATGCGGTTAAACAAAAGGAGTGAAATAGACTACAATTCTAAAAGGTCTAGTTTAGGATGCATTCTTATAGAATACAACTCTAGAAACCTTTCCTGATGCTTTTTAGTTGCTTCTCTGATTTGAGCCCTGCGCTTGAGCCTTTTTGCTATATTCTCAATGTTGGTATGAGGTTCGTTCATAAGCTGATCCATGGGATCTTTCCTAGACGATCTGTTGAGCGCTGTTACATTGTATATATGATCAGATAATCCATGCATGTATCTTGTAAGAACGAACAAGCCCATGGCATTTTTCTTGTGCCCATACCTAGACATCATTAATTTGTTCTTGATGGATCTGGTTTTCGCCTTTCTTTTCTGCTTGTTATACTTAGGTACAGCCAACTCATGCTTTAGAGACCGATTTTCCTCATCCAGTTTCTTCATGTTGCTATAATTGTAGTCTCTTAGTTCAGTCTTAACCATCCATTTTATGTATCCAATTGCTTCCATGGCAGCTGTGTCCTCTGACATTGCATGATCGATACACTGCACCCCCGGAATAGCCATATGACTGCCATGATCTTCAACATATGATGTGGGTGTATGAAAAAAACAGTGACGCATACTCTACCGCCATCACATGCTTTGCACCGATACTCAGCTGGTGGAAGTTCTAAAGTCTCTAAAAGAACATCCAACATCATCTTGTAAGGGATTTCGATCATCAGTGGTGTGGCCTATGATTTTAAACGAATGTCATTATGCACAAGGGCACGAATCATATTTCTGCAGGTAAAAGCTTTTAGAGGGGAAAGTGTACTTTGAATAACCCAATTAAAACTAACACCATATTAGTTTTTGCTATGGAAACAGCTGGATGTTCAAATTCAAGGATGAGAGAACAAGGAACGAAGATAACTAATTTATCTTGGGCAACTTTATGCACAAGATGTTGATGAAGGTAAGTTTGTATATGATCACTTGTATAAGCATAAGCTATGCAACGGTGGTGTAGAGCACAACATTTACTACCTGGTAGCTTCTAATTATCACAATTATGAGCTGATAACTATCACAAGTGTGAATTGAATCCTAAATGCAATGTATAAATAGAAGTATTGTGCTTGTATGAAATAAAAAGACTTTGGTGTGCAAGACTCGCGTACGAACACGCATCTAACACTGAAACAATGTAGGAAGCGGTTTTTCTGAAAGCAAAGAGGGCACTATTTTACAAAGTTTAAGTACATAAATCACTAAAGAAATATATTAGTGCCCTTTTCTTAAATTATGCAAGCACTTGGTGTATTCTTTTTAGATGACCATGCTAGCATTGGTGTTCGTAGTTCAAATTTTGTCTTGCTGAGTGGTGTCAGTACATGCATATCTACTTGCATGCTTAAAACTTCATGACATTAAGAAATAGTTTTCATAATAAGCCCACGATGCTTAAATTACACATCTTACTCAGAGGAAATAGGCGTAGAAAAACTATCTACAACAGATAACTAAAGCATCGATTGTTTTCTATTATATAATCACCAACCTCACAGCAAGGCTATGAATTCTCATACTTAGTGTAGGACTCTTCCATGTTTGGCACTTCCTCCTGCATCAAATATTCAGAACAGCTTTAGTGCATACCAAGGAAATCATTTTGGTTAAAGAAATGCTTGTCTATTTTTCAGAAGGAAAGCCACCTCAAGCAGCTGGTCTTCAGATTGGTTATTGTTGGAGTATTCTTCATCCGGAGAAAACTTGGCATATATCTCCTCTACATATAGTGGCATCTCGTGTGAAATAAGGCAGATAGCTCAAACACTGACCACACCTTCAACCTTAATCAGAAAGAGGGCACATAGATCTGCAGCCACATCACTGAATCGTCAGGGTAGTTACCTGTGGTCGTGCTGAGGACTTCTTCGAGCACCCAGATGCTGAAACACATGGAGAAGCAGCGGCTAGCAATATTGACCGCGCTTGCGCCAGTGTAGTCATTGTTTGAGAGCGAGGCATTGAACATGCGGGAGAGAACACTCTGCTGATCTAGGTTTCATCTGGCTGCCTTTGTAGCAATATATGATATGTCTATGGGCCTTTTGGCTAGGCTATTGTCTCTAGGCCCATACACTGCAACTCCCAAGGGCCTCCATAGTAGATGGAAAGAAAAGGTGCGAATAGAAAGGTGCACAAAGGGCCATGCTAATTGTTGATCGTAGGTAATAGCAAAGAGAAGCAGACAATACAGTCTTACAAATGGAGTGCAAAGCTGAGTATCTAAGGTCTTAAACTGGCGTTGCTGTTTGAAAATAAAAAGACACTGGTACCATAGTAAGGTTGCTTGCTAATAAGCCATCTGTAATAGGCAGTTGAATTTTCTGATCTTCTCCCCTATTTGATGTATAGCAGTTCGCTCAGAGAGCAGAATACATCAACTTTTGTAGGATTCATCGCAACAATATTCATGTGGGAAATGAACAAACAAGTTCACTGTTATATCATAGGACTTTGTTAGTATGTGTACATAAATTGACTTACAACGGCATGTAATGATGTCCTGTATGCATATAGTCTGATTGGCATTCACGCGGTGTTATGTACATGGTAATATAGTCTGGGATATCAATCACACTGTCAATCCAGCCGAAATGTGTATTTATGAAGGCTTGTCTAGGCAAATCATTCCCTTTGACGAAAACAAACGGGCTCAACAGCTGGCTTGCTATCTCGTGTGGGAGGATTCCGGTCGGAAGTTCAGTTATACTCTCACGAATAAATTGGGTAAGAGAAATTTGATGGCCACCATAAGAAGCACAGCATGGAATAGCCCTGAAGATGTGGCCACCAAGCTCAAGTGTCAACTTTCCAGAACAGTTGATCTGAATGCTAAAATTGTAGCATACTGAACATCCCCTTGATAGTACACGACAAAAGCATCAAAGCTAATCGGCTTCACCTTGACGTACCTCGACGCTGGTATATACCGAATTACCATAGAAAATATTTCCTTTCTGTCTATGGGTTCAACACTATCTTCTCGTTTGAGGACTATAGAATGTGATAGCTCCTGGAATCTATCGGGGTCGACCTTCATGTCCTGAAGAAAACAGTGTGGGGCAGCAGCACCGATGGTGATGCCCCGAGCATCTGGCACAGGTGGTAATGGCTCAATGGGCCTAATTATCTTCCAGGAAGGGTTTTTAAGCACACTAATAAGCACAGTGAACATGTCCAGGTGGATCCCTACTGCTATCTTTGCTCTATCCCTAAACCTACGTCTGACCTTGATATTCATCCACAATGGTACATTTTCTGGCATGTCTGTCCAACGCATGCACCGGAACGCGAGAAGATCGCTGTAGGTGATTGTGTCAGGGTAAAGATCAGAGACGACACAATATGGATGCAGCATAAAATCTACTGTCTTGAATGTCCAAAGGTGCAGCGGGAGGTTTGTTACTTCAACTAAAAACTGCGATCCGACATGGTTATCATGGAAATCATAGGCTGGTGTGCCACAAAATGGTATGCTTTCATCTGCACAGAGAGTCATAAAGTATATATTGCCTAGGCTAAGCATTTGTTTGGACTTAAGGAACTTGACTACTTGTCTGTTCTACTGCTTGTTTGGGATGCTAACTAAGAATTCTTGGTCAGGAGCATCAAAAGTAACAATTTCGTCGCATTCTAGCTAAAAATCTTTAGCCAATGCATCATCAAAGTGCCTTCATGTAGTTCTACTATCAGGAGAGAAAATGATTTGGAAATGGTAGTGTGTCCGAACCTCTAGGCATTTTGTTTCACTATAATAAAGAAAAGCTCTTGGAATATTTCTTCTGGAAGAGACAGACGAGGACGAAATACCTAGAAGTATTATAAGATAGTCTAGGCTAAATGACTCCGCCAGCTTAGGCGTTGAGAAAGGATGATTGGGTCTAAGAATACAGGGGCAGCGGCTCAGCTTAGAGGAATAGGGAAAGAATGGAATCTATCTTGGACTGAAATGGCAGTATAGGACACAACTTCATCGGTTGAAGAAGACGCCATAAGCCCAGGGTACCAAGTTGTACCAAGGGAATATACCATCAAAATGGATGCGCGGAGAGTGTGACAGCGGGATTGGTGGGGTGGATCAAGAGATCATGTAGGTTATGGGGAACATCACATAGGTCAGTCCTCAGGCACACAACCTGTTTGGATATGAGCCATGGCCAAGAATGAACCTATTGGGCCGAAGAAAACCAGGAACGGGCTAGAGCCTTAAAAGCTATGAAAAAAGGAGGAGATGACCAGAGTCTAAAACAGAGGGGGAACAAAATTATCTATGAGAAGAAGAAATCATCTAAAGGCTACGGGGCAGCATATCACGCATAAAAAGGAAAATCATACTCGAACAGGACACACATAATAGCCTAGACTTCACTTGATTATATAAATGAGTTTTTGTCTTGTCGTGCTTTGACACTACTACTTGAGAAGCCAAAGACTCTAGTTTTAGGCCTGCTTCATAAGGAGCATTCAGTTACACTAAAGCTCATGCAGGTACCATAGGCATCAACGGGCTCGTCTTGAAGCTGGTCAAAGAGCATTGAGGTGGAGCGCTGTTGCTGATGAGGCTAGTTGCATGAATGGTCATCTTTCTCGCGTGATGTGGTCGTGGAGAAGCTAACATTACAACATAGATTATCTACAATAAAACATAGGATAGAAGACAAAGTTAAAGCATGTTTATAGGAAAGGAATCTAGCAACAGCATGAGAGAACGGATTTGGGCTATAGCTATAGGTAATGTATCTCTGTGTAGCTAGCATAGAGTAGTTACTGATTTGATTTCTTTCCTTTCCCAGCCCCTTTCCAGCTGCAGGGTTCCTTTATAGAAAAGTGTTGTAGTTAGAAATGAAGGAGTGTTGTATTTATATGGATTCCAATAATGCAGAGGCAGATACAAAGCAAACAAACTGGCACCTTTTGTTTTTGGGCATCTGGTTCTGCTCATCCTTGTCATTCTTTTCCTCAACAGCAACTCAAGGAGCTTCAACCGTCCCATCAGATTCCTCCTAGTGCACCTAGCAATTGTTTGATAATAGAGCAAGAAGAGATACCAACACTCAAAGGTAAATGAATTGGTTCAAGTATATTTCAGATCATTCAATCAGCTAGACAACATCCAACAGAATATTTTTATGGCCATCTATGTAATATAGCATTTGACTATTTGTGAGCTAAAATAAGCAGTAGTGAAATAGCTTTACCTCTACTGTTTCATCAGGCTTCTTCACATGTTCTTCTCGTGGAGCTGCTTTCTTATCAAGACCTAGAAACAAGGAACGTCTGGCACTACCGACTGGGCATGGCCATTTTATACCTAAAAAACAATGACAAACATGAGTGCAATAAAACATCCAAGTGTATTGTATTGCTCTGTTTCAAAAGGTATACCCTGGGGATGTAGTTGGAAGGAGACTGACACTAAGCTTTGAAGTTGGTGTACGCGTCTATGCATCAAGAGGCACTTAGAAGAATTAAAATAGCCTGCTGGCAGTCAAACCGAACAAAGAGCATAGTAGAAGGTAAGTTAAGACAACTACACACCTCGCCTGTATGTGTTTGATAGCCTATAGCAAGGCTGCCTGATGAGTTTCCAGGCTGCACTTGATGCATGTTTGGTGTATTTGGTGTAAAAATTGCAGAAGTTGCTGGACTGTCTATCAGTGAGGTAAAAGATGATGCTCCGGACGTCCCAGGAATACAGTCAAAAGCAGATGAGCTTAACTGAGGCTTGTAGGTTTCCATAATCTTTACAACTTGGAATGACAACTACTGGCTAGTGGTTGAAAAGCTTCTCTTTAAAATGGACACCAGGAGCTTATACTTCTGCCCAACATCCTGATTAACTTCTGGTGGAGCAATCCTGTCAACCATTGTCACACGAGCAATTTCTTGTATGGTTACAAGCCTTGGGTTCCTAAACTTCAGCAAGGTAAGAATAGGCTTTCCCATAGCTCCTTTTTCAACCTTATCAAACATAACAAATTTAGCCTCATCCACATCATCACGTTCAAGGACAGAAACACAATATCTACCCATGGCATTAGCATAATGAAATTAGTCGGCTAGCTTGAGAATAAACAACTGTAAATGAGCGGACACCAAGCAAAGAATGAGCAAGGCACATACGTTTCTTGTGCTTCTTTAGCTGAGCAGTTAGGATTAGTGCATCAGTACTGCGATTCCATCATTGTTGAGGTCTTGCTGCAGGAAGAGCAAGAGAAGAACCACCAGCGCTGATCAGGTGTAAGCCTTTGGACCGTAACGGTGCAGATGAACCTTTTTTCCTGTGTAAACAACATCATTCAGTATTGGGTATATAAATACAATTGCCTGTTATAAAAATTGGAATGATAGCCTGCTTTTTGTCCCTTGCCAGCACTGCCTCTGTCTCAAATTCAACTGCGCGATCACCCAGAGGACCAGCCTCAGCTCCTGGCCCCTATAGATTCCACACTATTCACAGATGATCAAAGCAATCAAGACACAACTAAACTCACTGTAAGTCAATGAGGATTATTGTCCTTGTGCTTGATGGTTCTGGCTGGTGCGATGAGTGGATAGGGATCACATCAGAAACATTAGTTATCCTTCCAATGACATGTTCAAAATGAAAGGATCCATAAAAGCATGAGCCTTCCAAAACTTTAGAAGGAGATATTTTCTATGGGTAGGCATGTATCATCAGAACTTACCAAGAAAATGGACAGGACGACCACGTGGCCTGCGAATGTCTTCAAATGGGACCAGATTATAGGTACAAAATGGGTAGTCTGCCTCCAAGCCTGGGCGAAGCACGACATCACTAAACCTGGTGAACTGGATCATGTACGGGCTCTCAACAGCCCTAAATCTTAAGGTAGGCTTTGACTCAATGCAGTTGAACTTAGTCTTCATGTAGACCTTTCCTTCTTCTAGCTCATATTGTAGGCGTTTTGCTGCCTGAGGCGGTCTCTGCACGTACATATGGTTGCCCTGCGAACAAAATGATTAACTATAAAGATAGCCTAGCTTCAACATGGACAAACAGTGTTCATTCAGGCATGTACAAGGCATACCTGGCTATCAAGAACAACCAAGTCCATGTGTTGGATGGGTCCATTGTCAGTTCCTCCATGATAGAACTAGAGGCGAGATACAAGGGCAGAGAAAACTCGTTCCCTGATGTGGTTTGTATCTCAGAAAGTAGTTGATGTGCCATCTACAAAGGCAAACACAGTGCTTCTTAGGAATATGAAAACATATACAGAAGAGTTATACTAAGCACAGCAATATGATAGCATACCTAATTAAATTGAAGCGAACAAACATACCAAGCATACTACAAAAATAGTTTGAAGGCGTAAATATAGCTATGAAGAAAGAACGGACAATAGAGAGTCTAAGATCAGGCTCAAAACCATCGATAACATAGATACTATTTGAGGCAATGGGTGACGGCGGGAAAAATAGTATTTACAATCTCAAACCTTGTTGAGAAGGGATCACGCAAACAAAAGGAATCATCAAAATCAGGAGCCATGTGAAAATAGTTTAAGTAGTAGTCAGACCAAAAGTAGCTCACAAAATAACATGTGACATAAAGATTATTCTAGAGACTGAAAGAACTTAGAGAATCTAAAGTTTCTAGTCTCAGATCCAAGCGTGCCATCTTCATTTTCAATAAGTATTTTAAAAATTTTCTTAGAAGTGACACATGAGATTGCCACATAAAGCTGGCCATGAGTACAAATAGGGCTTTTAAGGTATAATCCAACAGCTGAGAGAGTATGTCCCTGGCTTTTATTGATGGTCATGGCATAATAAACCCTAACCGAAAATTGGCGGATGTAGAGTAAATGACCATCTAGGATTCTTGGTAGTGAGGCATATCCTTGGAATGTATACAACATCTCTGATATTAGAACCAGTCATAATAATAGCCTCTATGACCTTCTCACACTAGTAGAAAAAGGCCCATTTGTCCCGGTTCATAAGGCCCATTTGTCCCGGTATGAGAACCAGGACTAAAGGGTCGTACTAAAGCCCAATACCTTTAGTCCTGGTTCTTATACGAACTGGGACAGATGGGGCTCCACTTGGCCGCTGCGGCTTTCCCAGGAAGGGGGGCCTTTTCTCCCTGTTGGTAGCACCAACCGGGACCAAAAGGCATCCAGGCGTCAGCAATTAAGGGGCTGGGGTTTTTGTTTTTTTTCAAAGGGGGGGGGGGGGTTGGGGGTTTTGTAGGGTTAATGTAGGGGTTTCATATATTAATTGTGCTAGCTAGCTAATAGAGAGAAGTGTCCTATCTTATCTCCGTGCTTGGTCGACGCTACGTACTATACGTATAGAGAGGACTCGACACGCTAGCTAGTAAGCAAATGAAGGAAACCATTAAGTACATAAGATCGTCATGAACATATAGAGAGAGAAGTGATCAACCTCTCCTTCTCCGAGAGATTGATCGAATAACAAGTTTTCGTATATCTTTCCGACGCTACTGACTACATATATACAATATTAAGATCTCTTACAATCCCCTATCTTCTGAACTCAAGTTCCACATGGTATTCTCCAGCTTTACTGATAATGTGGTCATGAAAGAATCCCGCAAATTCCTATTGAATTGCTCATTTGCGATCTTGTGGTAGGAGTTCATCCCGCATCTGCCACGTCTAATTTGAACAAGGGGGTCAATACATATATATGAATGAAACCTAACACAAATGATGGTATAATAAAATGAAATTGTGAATATTATTGCTTGCGCACATCAAATTTTCTTTTAGAGTAGCCCCGGTTATTTTCGCAACTCGCATTGTAGATGAACTCGCAAAGGTAGTATCCACAGTAATTATTCCCGGGTTCCTGCCACAAGCACTTTACGAGAAATACAAGTCAATCAAACTGATAATGAAGCATTATAAATGGTATTGATGAAAGTAGCTAATCAAAGGGAGATGCACGGAACTAGCTAGCTAGTTGTACTTACTTTCAGGTGTGTAAATTGCAGCTCCCCCGGCAGTCCCGGATCTTGTGCGGTGAATACTTTTCAAACCCTGCAGGACAAAGAAAACAATTACTTGATATCTAGAAATGAACAAAGTTGTGGTTTTGGTGTGATAATGATCGATTGAACTTACTTCTCAAGCATTTTAGTCATGTCCGCATAGTCCTCGGAAGTTTTTCGTCTCGAGTCTAAGATGGTTATTAGTCCCTGCTCAAGCTTAATCTCTAGGAGAATAAAGTGGAAGCTACACACACATGCATAACTCATCAATTACATTACTATAACCTTGAGTAATACTGGAAACCGAATATGCACAAGATAGTAACACTCACTTGAAGTTGTAAGGAAAGAGTATTTTATCTTTGTTTTGATTTTGAAGCAACGATTTTAGCAAGTTGGCCTCGGCTTCTATAGGATCATGTTTAACCATCCATTCATCAATGATATTTGTGTTAATGAACCCAATATCATAGATTTTTGCCTTTCTGCATTCGACGATCTTCAATCTGCATAATATAGTGAGGATAATTATATATACATGCAATGAAAGAGCTGAGCTATATAGAGAGACTTAATTATAGAAGTAGTACTTAAAGATAGTAGGAAGTGATGACTATTTTATCGAGGGACTTTTGATTTAAAAACTGGAAGAACTCCTCAAATGGAACAGACAACAAATCAATTCCAATGAGGTTGTGCTCCTCTTTAACTCTCAAAGTCAAAGTACCCTGACCAGACTCGCTGCAGGTTTTCATGTACCAGTTATGGAATCTTCGCATCATCGTTGTTAGAGGAGGATGACCAGCTTTGACGAGAGGCTTCCCGTGCCGGTATTTAAAATCGTCCACCTCTATTGTATCAAAATTTGCATCGTCGGGTAGGTAATCTCTAGCATTGGTACCGGGCGGCACCCTCGGATGATTAGCGACGATATCACTAGACACCTTGAGCGGGGGGCATGATTGGTTAGCTTGTTCGCCGAGCTAGGGAATTTTTTTCCTGCAGCTTCATTCTGCTAACCTTTGATCACTAAAAGTCCTTCCTGACTGCTCCGCTTCGATATATGACCTTTTAATAATGCGCTCATACTTGGTTTTCGGTGGAGACCGTGGTGGTCGCTTCAGGGCATCCAAAGTGTGTTGTACTTTCACCTTATCTATCTTCTCCTCCGGAGGTGGATGTTTCTTAGCTCTTTGCGTTTCAAAGAAGTCCTTCACATGGGAAGCACATATCTTCGTGTTTTCCTCCTCGGTCGTGTCGTATGGTAACCTCTCTAGAGGCTTGATAGATGGATCAAATCTGTATTGCCTCCCACCTCTGGCTGTACTGCTAGATGCCAGAGCAGCCGAAGCGGCTGCGGCTCTCTTCTTTCATTTCTTACGAGGCAGAGAAGAAGGAGGCGGAGTGCTATGATGCGCCGGAGCAGCCAAAGCGGCTGCGGCTGTGTTCCGCTTTTGCTGACGAGGCGGGCTGGTCGGACGCGCCGGTGTAGGCGGAGAAGGAGGTGGAGTGCCGCCACGCACCGAAGAAGGAGGGGGAGTGCCCTGATCACTCATTGGAGGAGGAGGCAGAGTGCCCTGACTCACCGGAGGAGGAGGAGGAGGCGGAGACGTCTAGTTCGGAAGGTTGAGGAGCTCCTTCCGCCACAGACATGGAGTCTTCAGAGCAAGACCCAGCCAAGTCTCCCCTTCACCGGTAGGGTGGTCAAGCTCGAGGTCCTCAAATCCCTCCGTTATTTCATCCACCATCACAGCAACATATCCTTCTAGAATCGGACGCTAGTGAAAAGTTGCACCAGGTTGAGGAGGTGCAACAGAGCCGATAGCCGCTTTGACTTTGAAGTTCTGCCATTGTGTCATAAGGTGGTACTAGGTGACTTGCGTGTTATCTCCTACTGGATTGATACCTTGGTTCCCAAAACCTGAGGGAAATACTTATGCTACTTTGTTGCATCACCCTCTCCTCTTCAAGGGAAAACCAACGCATGCTCAAGAGGTAGCAGTCCACGGCCGTAGCAAGGAAGTGCAACCTTATTACGGCGGTATAATGATTCATCCACCTGACAGCATGGACCCACCGGACGGGCCACCGTATTTCGTGAAAATAATGTTTCCCCCTTGACTGTTGGGACCCACATGCTACATCATCGCACGCAAGGAAGTGCCTCCTTATCCTCCCTAACAGTCAGGACCCACCTGGTCGAAATGTATGTAGCGTTGTCATTCTGGTCGCGAACATGTACGTACATACGATCGGTCTATCTACAGGCTGCAGCGATGAACCGTGGCTGAGTAAGGAAGGGCACGTGTCATAGTAGAGGCGTGCATGTGTCGTAGTAGAGGCGCGCACGTAGCATGTACACGTACGTATAGCCAGGGTGCAAGAAAGTAAATACGGCCACGTACCTACATATGGGCAGGGTCTCGAACGCCTACTCGCGCATACGTTCGGCCAGGGCTCATGTACATGGCTAGGGCGGAACGGAGAAACTGCGTCGTCGTGTTCATCGGGAGGCAACGGAATGCATGTTGTTCATCGGGAGCCAACCGGCTTGGACGGAAAAGCCGATCGAAACAAGGCCAGGCATACCGCAGAACGGAGGAAACATCCTTGTGTTCGACCTCCTATGGTTGAAATGGGATCCAATTCACTGGGAGAGGTGTGGTTTACCACAAAATAGAGGAAACGGACTTCTCTTGGTCCTCCTACGGTCGAAGCGGGGTCGTATTGATCGGGAGGGGTGTGGCGTACCCAAAACGGAGGAAACAGACTTGTGTTGGAGCGCTACGGTCGAAACGGGGGTCCTGTTCATCGGGAGAGGTGTGGCGTACCATAAAACGGGACTCCACGGGCTACTGTTCATCTCCAACATCGACCTACTCCAGCCTCCACGGGCTACTGTTCATCAACCATCGACCTCCTCCAGCCTCCACCTCTGACTGTTCATCCATGGACTCTTGTTCATCCAGCCTCCACCGCTCCTCCACTGGCTACTGTTCAACCAACCCTCTCCACTAGGTCCTGTTCAACCACCCCTCCACGGGCTACTGTTCATCCAGCCCTCAACTGGCTACTATTCAAGCAGCCCTCCACAGGGTCGTCCTGTTCATCCAGCCCTCCATGGGGTCCCGTTCATCCATCCCGAATCAGCTCGATCGGGGTCATGTTCATCCAGCGGCAACAACCTCTACTACCACGGGGTCCTATTCATCCAACCCCCACTGGGAACTATTCATCCACCCCCTCCCCACAATGCTCACTGTTCATCAAGGGAAGGAGGCAGCAGGTTCGATCGACTTTAGTTAGCAGCAATAGGGAAGGAATCTCTCAATCGGGTTCAGTTAACAGCCAGATCGATCGATCGCTCGGGTTCAGTAATGCATAGCCTCCAGTGCAATCGCTCGGGTTAAGTAGACGAACACCTCGCTTGGGTTCAGTTAGAGCTCAACGCCTCACACGCACGCGCATACATGTATGAGAGAAACACGCATCGCCCAGCCCCCGACCACCCACGCCGAATTCGGAGCTTGCCGCAGTGAGCATGGGCACGGGGCGGCCAAGGCAACAGTACGCCCGTGCCCCTGTGCTCGTCGCGTACCGCGCTCTTGTGCTCGTTGTTGCTAGTCTACAGCCTCCACGTGATCTCTGGTGTCTTCCCCCTCTATCACTAACGCCATTCATCGCCGGGCGACACTCCAGAGAGCTCCGACGAGCTCTCGATCCCCGCCTTGGCCTCGCATATATATAGCACCCTCCCGAACTCGTTTCTCTTCACACCCACCTTCACCACACCTCCACGACACCGTAGGAAGCCGCAGCCCGGCCGGGCAGGCCTCTGGCCGTTGCCCCCGCCCCGAGCTCGTCGGCGATCCCCGTCCTCAGCGCCCTCCCTCTCCAGAGATGCTCGAGCTCCACCAACTTCTCCGATGTATCGGTGGTGGTTCACTGGTGCTTGCTGGTGCCGATGGAGCTGCTCGACTGGCTCTGCCTCGCCGGAATCACCAACTCCGATGAACCCCGCCCGCTGTCGTCCCTGGAGAGCTCTGTTCCGACCCCGTCTGGCCACCCCTAGCCATGCTACGGGTACGGGCAGGTGCATCTCGATCCCCTCTCCAATCCTATCCCTTTGGATATGGCCAAGGAGCTGTCCTTGCTAGTGTGATCTCCGGCAGAGCCTCGCTGTTGGGGATATTACTACTGGATGTAAACCAGCCAGAAGTAGACGGGTTAACTATATGAAGAATAGAAGCCCATGAAGACGTGAGGATGGTGGCGCTTTATGAAGGCCCAAGGCCCAAAGGCGGGTTAAGGCCTGTAGATGTAAACCGACTTTCTCATGTAACTTGCATTGTAAGATAGGAAGGATAGAGACCGAGTTGGACACATTAACAATCCGGCCTCAAGACTCTGTAAACCGACGGGCGTCAACCCGTGTATATGAAGGGACGACCCAGTGGCGGTTTAGGGACAACACAATACAACACACAACAACTCGAGAGCCAAGCAAAGCGGATTCGCTCCCTGGTCATCGAAACCCCTGCAATTCCATCACAACTAGACGTAGGCTTTTACCTTCATCGAAGGGGCCGAACTAGTATAAAACTCTCGTGTCCCTTGTCCAGTTTAACCCCTTCAAGCTAACCCGTAGCGATGGCTCCACGACTAAGTCCTTTCACGAGGACATCTGCCATGACAACTCCATGACAGTTGGCGCCCACCATGGGGCTCTCGCATGATGGTTTCGAGTTCTTGAAGGGCAGCTTCGAAGGACTCAGGGGATACGCTGTGGGCCGGATGACTAAGAGTCGTCCCGGCAAGCTCTACATCGACGACGCGGGATGGGGTCCCGAGGCCGGTTCAATTGAATACGGGTACCGGGTCCCCTTTGGTGGAATTCATGTCTTCATCGGCAAGATCGGCGAACCGGGCCATGAGCCGGACATCTGCACCAACACCATCGAGACGGCTCCGCGTGCAAGCTCTGCCTCGGTTCAGCCCGCCGTAAAGCATGTCTTCGTAGGTGTCATCCACAGAGCAGAATATGAGGATGGATCGGCATCTGGTGGTGAAACTGTTGTCTGCTCCGATGACGAGTCTTCAACCGGAGAGACCGAGTCGCTATACCAGTTACAGGATGGCTGGATTAGCGGAGGTTCCGATGGCAACAGTATTCCGGACCCCCTTGATATGCCAAATCGGGTCGCGGTCTTCATGGCTGGTACACAGCCAACACAACCCTCTTCTACCGCTACGGCAATGATCTCCGGTTCAGCCACAGCAACGCCAGCAAGGCAAGGGGCTTTGCGCCGTCTCCGGCTCAGATTTTGTCTGATTTATTCGACGCCTTAGCGACGTTGCTGGCAGCAGAGGTGGATGCGGCAAGCCAGGATCAGCACAATGCGGAGATTGCAAAGGTGAAGGATCAGATAGCTCAGGCTAAGGTGGACCTGGTAGCAGAGAACGCCAGGATGGCTACAAAATGGGCCGAGTTAGAAGCTCAGGCCTACTGGCTTAGGCTGGATCAGAGTGCCTCAGAAGATGTAATGAGGAGGAGATATCGGTCGCACCTCCCACCGGGTTATGAGCCAAGAAACCTCTTCAACACGCCAGGAGCGGGGACCAGTAACCAGCTAGTGATAAACCGGACGGAGGCACCGGCAACAGGAGCGCCGGTTCAGCCACCCACGATGGACCCGCCTCATCAGAACAACATTGTGCCATAGTACGTTCGGACAATCCCGGGGCATTACTCCAACCCATTGGATAACATTGTGGCCGCCGCTTCATGATTGGAAGCCCTCCCGATTGACGGTGAGTCACCGGTGGTGATTGAGACACGACGGGCCAGAGAGCTCCTTCAAACAACTTTAACCCAGCAGTAGGCTTATTCGCATAGTCGCCAGAGGATTCATTCCACCCCCCATCCGAGTCGGAGCTACAACAGGTACATTGATGAACCGGCCATGTCAAGCAGTGCACGTCACCGTAACTCGCCGCGAGGGCATAAAACGGCAGGTGGTGTTGCTAATGCACAGGATGTGGTGGATCATGGTCGTGCACGTCGAGAAGCTGAGTTAGCAGCACAACATGTGGCTCGTCAGCTTACTCCGGTTCGTCCTACCGCTTCTGTGGTTCCAGGTGTGGTATTCAGTTCTTTAGGGGTGCCGTGTCTCATCCCCGCTTTGCGTAACGTACGACTGCCCAAGGATTTTAAAGGCCCTCGTAAGGTGCCCAATTACACTGCTGATTTACCCCTGGAGTCATGGGTTGAGAGTTCTGAGATGGCGATGGAGATGCAAGATGTGGATGAAGTGGTGTGTGCTAAGTACTTCACCATGATGTTGGAGGGCACAACTCATACTTGGTTAAAGGGCTTACTGGCTAACTCCATCGGGTCATGGGCCGAGTTAAAAAACCAGTTTATCCAGAATTTTAAGGATACTTGTATGCAACCTATGTCGACTGTGGACCGGGCCGCTTGTGTTCAAGAGGATGGGGAGTCTACAACCCATTGGGTGAAGTGAGTCTCAACTATTTTGCATTCGTCAGACCGCATCAATGCAGATACAGCAGTTTTAACGTTGGAAGGCAATTGTCAGTTTATGCCATTAAAATGAAGTCGGGAAGGCTCAAACGTCACTGCAATGACATGTCAACCCTTATGGATGCTTTGGTGAAATATGCCGATTCAGATAGTACCAAAGACCCTGAGTCTGAGGCCGACAAGCTGGGGAAGGGGAAAAAGAACGGCAATGCCAAGGGGCAGCAACATAATCCGGCAGGTCATGGGAACAATGGTAAGCGCAAGGTAGACAATAGCTTGGAATTTGTGGCTAACACCAATGCCCAGGATAATAGTCAGCATCGCAAGGGTAAACCGCCCCAATAGGGTGGAGGGTCAGCTCCTAATCTTGAAAGCCTACTAAATTAGCCTTGCCCAAAACACGGATCGAAGGAGAGGCTAGCTTTGCATCTTTGGAAGGTTTGCTTCATTATGCGGTTGTTCAAAAATTCCAATCTATTTCAATATAACAATGTTCAACCCGGCGGTTCAGGAGGTGGTTTTCATGGGCCGGGTTATGGAGGTAACAGCTCGGTTCAGGGTTCCAGGGCAATCAAACCGGACATGGTAATCAAGGCAATCAGGGTAATCAGGGAGGTTATAACCATCAGGGGAATCAACAGCAACAACAATCGGGTTATCAGAGTAATCCGAAGCAGTTGAATAGTGGGCAGTATCATGTCTTCACCACTACTTTGTGTAAACGCGATCAAAAGCTTCATAAAAGGGTCGTGAACTCTGTTGAACCGGTGGTGCCTCAGTATCTGTGCTGGTCCGAGCGGCTAATTTTATGGAGTCGAGAGGATCACCCACCACGGGTTGATAATCCGGGTCATCTGGCCTTAGTGATGGCACCTCAAGTTGGGGGTATAAGTTCACTAAGGTGCTTATGGATGGGGGAAGTAGTATCAATATCCTTTACTATGATACCTTCCGCCGTATGGAACTGACAGATAAGAGTCTTAAACCGTCGAACACCGTCTTTCATGGTGTGGTGCCTGGTAAATCGGTGTATCCAGTGGGCAAGATAGCCCTAGAGGTGGCTTTTGGAGATGATCATGATTCAAGGTCAGAAACGTTGACTTTTGAGGTGGTGAAAATCAAGAGTCCGTATCATGCCCTGTTTGGACGACCGGCTTATGCCAAGTTCATGGCAAGGCCGTGTTATGTTTATCTATAGCTTAAGATGCCGGGTCATAAGGGGACCATCACTGTACATGGGAGCAGGAAGATTTCTTTGGAATGTGAAGAGGGTGATGCGACTTATGCTGAGTCGGTTTGTGCCACAGAGGAGCTAAAGTTTTATAAGGACAATGTTGATCCGGCAGACATGACTTCTTTGAAAAAACCAACTACGGAGCATGATCCGGCGTTGAAGTTTAAATCGGCTACAGACACTAAGATGGTTGATTTTGTTCCTGGAGATTCATCCAAGCAGTTCAGCATCAGCGCTAACATGGATCCCAAATAGGAAAGCACGCTCATTGAGTTCATCCATGAGAATCGGGACATCTTTGCATGGAAGCCTTCTGACATGCCAGGTGTACCGAGGGAACTCGCTGAGCACACACTTAATATAAACCCTAAGTTTAAACTGGTCAGGTAGTTTCTCTGCCGCTTCAATGAAGAAAGGTGTAAGGCTATTGGTGATAAGGTAGCTCGGCTGTTGGCCACAGGGTTTATCGTGGCGGTCTTTCACCCGGAGTGGCTGGCTAATCCAGTGTTGGTTCTTAAGAAAAATGGCACTTGGCGTATGTGTGTGGACTACGCAGACTTGAACAAGGCTTGTCCAGCTGATCCTTTTGCCCTCCCTCGTATTGATCAGATTATTGATGCTATGTCAGGTTGTGACCGTTTGTGTTTTCTGGATGCATATTCTGCTTATCATCAGATCAAAATGGCAGTTAAGGACTAGGAGAAGACAACTTTTATAACTCCCTTTGGAGCCTTCTATTATGTATCTATGCCCTTTGGGCTCAAGAGTGCCTAGGCGACTTATCAGCGCTGTGTTCAAAATTGTGTTCATAAGCAGATTGGGGGCAATGTTCATGCATATGTGGATGACATTGTGGTGAAATCTAGGAAGGAGGAAACATTGATAGATGACTTGAAGGAAAACTTTAATAACCTACGGGTTTATAAGATGATACTTAACCCGGACAAATGCGTCTTTGGTGTTCCGGCAGTCAAGCTCTTGGGTTTTTTGGTGTCTAACAGGGGCATTGAGGCTAATCCGGAGAAGATCACAGCTATCACATCTCTGGCTAAACTGGCATGTATCGATGACGTTCAATGTTTAGCGGGCCAGATTGCGGCTTGGAGCTAGTTTATCAGTCGTCTTGGAGAGAAGGCTATCCCTTTATATCAGATGCTAAAGAAAACGGATGATTTTGTCTGGAGCGACGCGGCTGATAAAGCGTTTGAGGATGTGAAGAGACAGTTTGCTGAACCGCCTGTCCTTGCGGCTCCGGTCGATAAAGAGCCTTTATTGCTATATGTGGCTGCTAATGCCCGGGCTGTTAGTGTGGCTATTGTTGTGGAGCGTAAGGAGGCTGGAAAGGAGTATCCGGTTCAACGGCCGGTTTATTATATCAGTGAGGTGCTTATCGAATCAAAGCAGAGGTATCCACATTGGCAGAAGCTGGTGTATGGGGTCTTTATGGAAAGCGAGAAGCTCAAGCATTATTTTCAGGGTCATCCCATCACAGTGGTTAGTTCAGGCCCTCTAGGAGATATCATTCAAAATAGAGAAGCAACCGGCCGGATTGCCAAGTGGGCTATTGAGCTTGGACCTCACGAGATAAAATATATGCCTCGCACAACAATCAAATCCCAGGCACTTGTGGACTTCACCAATGATTGGGCAGAGTTGCAGGCAACAGAGGAAAAGCCAGATAACACATATTGGACTGTTCACATTGATGGTTCTAGACAGTTGGAGTGCTCGGGGGCTGGAGTCATATTAACTTCCCCATGAGGTGACAAGTTTTGTTATGTTCTCCGCTTAATGTTCCCTTGCACTAACAATGCAGCTGAGTATGAGGCCTTACTCCACGGTCTAAGGACGGCTAAGGAGATGAACTTAAGCCGGGTTATGTGCTTCATTAACTCGGACCTGGTGGCTCAGCAGGTGTCTGGCACTTGGGATTCTAAGGATCCACTCATGGCTGCATATCGATGAGAGGTGGACATAGTGGCTGGTCATTTCAAGGGTTATCAAGTTGACCATATAGAACGGTGAAAGAATGAAGCGGCGGACGCTTTAAGTCGACTAGGCTCTCAGCGTAAACCGGTGCCACCTAATGTCTTCCTCGACATACTTCATAATCCGTCGGTCAAGATACCCACAGAGGAGGAGTTGGCTATTCCTGACCCGGAGGCTCAGTTGGTGGCGGCTTTGCATGTTGTACTGGATTGGACAGTCCCATACCTGGCTTACATGAACCGGGGTGAGTTACCGGATGAAGAAACCTTGGCCCGGCAGATAATCCGGCGATCCAAGTCAATGACCATTATTAACGGGGAGCTAAATCATTACAACGTCACAGGTCCCTGCTCCGGCGAGAGCCCCTGCCCCGGCGAGCTCCCTCCTCTCTGGCCGCCTCGTCCTTCTCCGGCGACTTCAACCCCGGTGAACCTTGGGAGGCATGTATGTGCTACAGTACATTCGGACTGGATCCAGATCTGGGAGACGGTTGACTTTCCACCGAAACCCTAGTTTTTTTGCGATTTTCATCATGTTGTATCTCTGTATCCGTAGCTCTGATTTGTGCGTGTAGCATATCAAAATGTTCGCCTCAGAGAGTACATCATTTCATCTCACTACATCATTTTCATTTGAGCTCATATTGATGCCCTAAATGCTGTTGGAAGAGGGCTATATGATTAAATTGCCAGATCTGTTTCCTCAAATAGATATTTGTCATTTTTGCCGTGATTAATGTGTGCCTGATATGCTCCTGAGCTCTACATGAGTTTTGTTATATGCCATGCCATGTTTACAGAGGTGCTTACCATGTATGTTTGTGATAAGTGTGGTGACTAGCACAAGCTTGCAAAGTAGTGCAATCGGTAATGTTGATTTCAGGGACTTAGAATCTCTAAGTCCTTGTCCTGATTTTTTTCAATATGCCATATGTTCATGTTGTTTCCTAGTGATCCGTGCCTCTTTTGAGGATGATCAGTAAGGATGATTTGTTAACATTGTGGTGCTCAATCCATCCATGTCTTTGTTTGCATTTATGGAGCATCCTAGCTTGAGTCAATCGAGCTCTACGTTTGGTATTTCGTGAATCCTGGCAGATTGTTGACTTGTTAGCAATTTTGCTGAGGATGTTGCTATTGATCCGTGCATTCTATGTTGTTGTTCTTGCCATGTATAGCTTCTATGATATGTATTCTTGATGGGTGTATGCTTAGTTTGTCATGCCATGGTCCGTAGTGAGTGCATCAAGCTCGTAAACATGCCTACTCGTTAACAGATTGGCGTGCTCCAGTTTTTCACTAAGTCTGGGATCTGATTATGTTTTTTGCCATGTTCACATGCTTGCAATTGCATTTTGTGATCCCTTTTGGCTCGAGGTCACTAAGGGACTTTTGTTAAGTGCTTTGAGTAGCATAATTTCATGCCTTTCTTTGCCATGTTAAGTTCCTGTAGCATATAGTTTTCATGCTCTAAAGTGTGCTACCTGATGTTAAATTCCAGACTTGTGTTAATTTCACTAAGTCTGAAACCTGTTATCATTTGCACTTTTGCCATGCTTGTTTAAACCTGTTAATGGATGAATTGGCCGTAGCTCAGTGTCCATCTTTTGTCAAGCATCATGAGTGGATCCCTGCCATGTATTTTTTTGTCTTGTTTGAGTGCTGTAGCACTATTTGCTTGATGCTTTTAAATGGCTACTTGCTGTTTATCGCAGACCAGTGTCATATTTGTTTTGCTTGCCATTTCCAAACCGTGCATCCGATTTCGGTGATCTTTATATCGATTTCAACCAAAATCACCTCACCTTTCCAGTGGCACTCTTGGATTTCCAAGTTGAGACCAGGTTCAAACATTCCTTGTCAAATCTTGCATATGCATCACATATCGCATCCCGCATAGCAAACCATGTTTGCGTCATGTTGTTCGAGCATTGCACATGGTTTATTGTGTTCCTTTTGCTTGTTTGTCTTGTTTGGGTAGAGCCGGGAGACGAGTTCGCTAATGAGGAGCCCGTTGAGTTTGCTTATGAGGATCAAGTCAACTGTGACAACTTTGCAGGCAAGATGATCATACCCTCGAAATCACTTCTATCTTTGCTTGCTAGATGCTCGCTCTTTTGCTATGCCTATGCTACGATACCTACCACTTGATTACCATGCCTCCCAAATTGCCATGTCAAACCTCTAACCCACCATGTCCTAGCAAACCGTTGATTGGCTATGTTACCGCTTTGCTCAGCCCCTCTTATAGCGTTGCTAGTTGCAGGTGAAGATTGGAGATCGTTCCTTGTTGGAACATTGTTTATTGTTGGGATATCACTATATTATCTTGTTATCTTAATGCATCTATATACTTGGTAAAGGGTGGAAGGCTCGGCCTTTTGCCTGGTGTTTTGTTCCACTCTTGCCGCCCTAGTTTCCGTCATATCGGTGTTATGTTCCCGGATTTTGCGTTCCTTACGCCGTTGGGTGATAATGGGAACCCCTTGACAGTTTGCCTTGAATAAAACTCCTCTAGCAATGCCCAACCTTCGTTTTACCATTTGCCACCTAGCCTCTTTTCCCTTGGGTTTTCGGAGCCCGAGGGTCATCTTTATTTAAACCCCCCTGGGCCAGTGCTCCTCTGAGTGTTGGTCTGACCGAGTATTCTATGGGGCCACCTCGGGGCAACTTCAGGGTTGGTTTTACTCGTAGGATATCTCATCTGAGTGTGCCCTGAGAATGAGATATGTGCAGCTCCTACCGGGATTTGTCGGCACATTCGGGCGGTGTTGCTGGACTTGTTTTACCATTGTCGAGGATGTCTTGTAGAACCGGGATACCGAGTCTGATCAGAATGTCTCGGGAGAAGGAATATCCTTCGTTGACCGTGAGAGCTTGTGATGGGCTAAGTTGGGACTCCCCTGTAGGGATTTGAACTTTTGAAAGACGTGCCCACGGTTATGGGCAGATGGGAATTTGTTAATGCCCCGTTGTAGATAACATGAAACTTAACTTAATTAAAATGAATCAACCGCATGGGTAACCGTGATGGTCTCTTCTCGGCGGAGTCCGGGAAGTGAACACGGTGTTGGAGTAATGCTTGACGTAGGTTGTTATAGGATCACTTCTTGATCATAGTTCTTCGTTCGTGCCTTGCTTTCTCTTCTCGCTCTCTTTTGCGAACAGGTTAGCCACCATATATGCTAGTCGCTTGCTGCAGCTCCACATATTACCTTGCCTTACCTATAAGCTGAAATAGTCTTGATCGCGAGGGTGCGAGATTGCTGAGTCCCCATGACTCACAGATTAATTCCAAAACCAGATGCAGGGACCGATGATACCGTTCCAGATGATGCGCTTGAGCTCAAGTGGGAGTTCGACGAAGACTCTCGCCGTTACTATGTGTCTTTCCCAGATGATCAGTAGTGGTGCCCAGTTGGGGCGATCGGGGACCGTGTCGCATGTTGGGGTTGATCTTTTATTTTGGTACCGTAGTCGGACCATGAGTGTATTGGATGATTGTAATGTTATTCATGTATTTGTGTGACGTGGCGAGTGTAAGCCAACTATGTACCTTTTCCCCTATTATCTATTTACATGGGTTGTTGTGAAGATTACCTTACTTGCGACATTGCTTTCAATGCGTTTATGCCTCTAAGCCGTGCTTCTACACGTAGGAGATATAGCCGCATCGAGGGCCTTACAAGTTGGTATCAGAGCCTTCCCTGACCTTAGGAGCCCCCCCTGATTGATCGAATAGCTGGCGTTGTTGAGTCTAGAAAAATGGTTTGAGTCATTTAGGATTATACATATTAGAGAGTTAGGAATTCTTTTTACTCCCCAGTCCCTTCATCGCTCTGGTAAGGCATCCTGACATAGAGTTTTGACTCTTCTCTTCTCTAATTTCACTAAAAAAAATTTAGGATCACGTGGGTATCTTGGAATCGTTCTGATCGATTTGTGACGAGAACATTGTTCTTGGTGCCTCTTGTCATTTAGGGGTTGTGGCAGTGTCCCGGGGAGTTGAGCTCTGAGGTGTTGTCATCACAATTTTATCGTTGCAGTTCTGGAGTACCTGAGTTTAGTTTCGCCGACATCGAAAATCTCTTTTATGTAGTTGTTGGTGAGATAACCTCGACGCCACCCAGTACTGGGGCGGGAGTTCGGGAGTATTGCCATAACTTGTATAACATATGCTTTCCGAAGGTTGAGGTAGACGATTTCTGAAGTTTTTCTCGGTTATGTGTTGAAGGACGGATACAGCTGGATGTAGGATTTGCTAGATTTGGGTGAGATATTATGCTTCCCCTGTATCCCCAACACCTGATTGCATAACTGGAAAGGTTCGGGAGTTTCATAGGTGAGAATTCTTGTAGTTCTAGTTCTTCTTCCACGGATATTTGGTTTGAGATTGGGTTATCCTTACCGAGTATTTGTTCTTGGTCCGTACCTTGTTGTTTTTCTTCTACCTAAATTCTAAGTGGCTTCTCAATTTATGGATATGTGACCATTTCAATTGGAATGCATTCGTTCATTTTGTTCGGATGTGAAGACTATATGTTGCAATTTCAACCCATTTGATTCAACTTCAATATTTGTCTATCTATGTGCTAATGGATGTCAACCTCTTCAGGATGGCTCCTCCAACGCGCATGACTCCGAATCCTGATCCGCCACCACCACCTCCACCTCCGGAGGCATGGCAAGCTGTGATGGCCGCTACCAATGCAAACACGCAGCTGATCATGCAACTTCTTCAAGAGCACAATCAAGGGAACCAGGGCCAAGGCAACAATCAGAATCACTTTGCTACAGTCAACTAGTTCCTTGCTAACCAGCCAAAGACCTTCAGCAATTGTGTTGAGGCAACAGACGCTGTTGATTGGCTCATGGACATATGCAAGCATTTCGAGTGCAGTAACGTCAGGCCTGAGGACTTTGTCAAGTTTGCTTCCTTCCAACTCAAAGACCAAGCTGCAGAATGGTTTCAGCACTATAAAGATTCCAGAGGAGGCCGTGTGATTACCTGGGATGAATTTCGTCAAGACTTCAAAGCTCATCATATTCCTCAGAGCGTGGTTGAAAGCAAGCGTGAGGAATTCCGCAACCTGAAGCAAGGCTCTAAGTCTGTCTACGAGTACAACAAGCTATTTCAGAAGCTCGCCCGTTTTGCTAAGCATGACGTCCCTGACGAGAAGAGCATGATATACCAGTTCAGGGGTGTTCTCAGACAAGAAATCCAGCTAGCTCTTGTTCTCTTTGAGCCCAAGAGGTACGATGAGTTTTACAACATGGCAATGAAGCAAGAGACTGCTCAACTGAAGTGCGATGCTTCCAAGAAGTGAGTCAGAGATGCTACTCCTTCTTCCTCAACTCAAGTGGCTAAGCAACAGAAGTATTGGCTTCCTCCTCCTCCTCCGTTTCGTCAGCCTTATCAGCAGAAGAGCAAAGGTGGCAGTGGATCTCCCCACCCACCCAACCCTAGCTTTTAGAACAAGACTTCGTCTCAAGCTCCAAGATCAAGTGCTCCGTATCACCGTCCGCTTTCAGAGGTCACGTGCAACAAGTGCCAACAGAAGGGTCACTATGCCAACAAATGCTTCAATCAGAGGCGTCTCCCTCCTCCTCCTCCTGTGAGATCAGCAAGTACAACTGTGGTCAAGCATAACCCCAAGTACGCCAAGGTCAACTTGATGAATGCAGCTCAGGCAGAGGACTCGTCAGATGTCATCATGGGTAACCTTCTTGTTAACGATGTTCCTGCAAAAGTTCTTTTTGACACTGGTGCATCGCATTCTTTCTTGTCATTCCCATTTGTATCGAAGCACAATGTTGATACTGAGGTTATGCCCAAAGCCATGCAAGTTGTTTCACCCGGCAAGCTTTTGACTTCTAGTTTGGTTGCTCCCGATGTCTCTATCACGTTGGGCGACTACAAGTTTCTGTCCTCTCCAGTGGTTCTTGGAAACTCAGATATTGATCTTATTCTTGGAATGGATTGGCTTTCTAAGCACAAGGCGCATCTTGATTGTGCTGCCGGGCAGATTCAATTGACTCATTCGTCTGAGGATGTAATTGTCTTTGCCGCTCGTGATGATACCATCCGTCTGTTTTCTCTCAATGAGAAGGGTGAACTGGATGCCATCTCTCAAATTCTAGTCGTTTGTGAATATCAAGACGTCTTTCCAGAAGAGCTTCCAGGAATGCCTCCGCACCGGCCAGTTGAATTCGTCATCGATCTTGAGCCTGGCACGGAACCTGTTTGCAAACGTCCTTACAAGCTTGGACCCGAAGAGTTGAAGGAGCTGAAGAAGCAACTCGATATTCAAGAACGAATGGGTCTCATCTGACCTAGTTCTTCTCCGTGGGGTTGTGGAGTTCTTTTTGTGAAGAAGAAGGATGGAACGGACCGACTTTGTGTTGACTACCGTCCATTGAACGAGAAGACTATAAAGAACAAGTACCCACTTCCCAACATCAACGAGCTGTTTGAACAACTCAAAGGTTCTCAAGTATTCTCCAAGCTTGATCTCTGTATGGGCTACCACCAGATTCGTATCCGTGAGCAAGATATCCCCAAGACGGCGTTCAGAACAAGCTATGGGTCATATGAATACACTGTCATGTCTTTTGGCCTCGTCAATCCTCCTCCGACTTTCTCTCGCATGATGAACTTCATCTTCAATGCCTACACAAATGACTTCGTCTTGGTCTACCTCGATGACATTCTGGTCTTTTCGAAGAACAAGGAAGTTCATGCCAAGCACTTGCGTTTGGTGCTCGATAAGCTTAGAGAACATCAGTTCTGCGCCAAGTTTTCAAAGTGCGAGTTTTGGCTCGATGAGGTTCTCTATCTTGGGCATATCATCTCTGCCAAGGGCATAGCGGTGAATCCTGAGAAGGTGTCTGCAATTGTGAATTGGGAACCACCTCAGAATGTGAAGCAACTACGCAACTTCCTTGGTCTCGCAAGCTACTGTCGAAGGTTCGTTGAGAACTTTTCAAAGATCGTGAAGCCTCTTTCAAACCTTCTCCAGAAGCACGTCAAGTACGTTTGGTCTCCGGAATGTGACATCGCTTTCAACACTTTGAAAGAGAAATTGATCATTGCTCCAGTTCTGACTCCTCCTGATGAATCCAAACCGTTCGAGGTCTTCTGTGATGCCTCTCTTCATGGTCTTGGTGTAGTGTTGATGCAAGAGAAGAAAGTTCTGGCCTATACCTCTTGCCAGTTGAAACCCAATGAGAAGAACTACCCCACTCATGACCTCGAGTTGGCGGTAGTTGTGCATGCTCTTTTGACTTGGAGACATCTCTTATTGGGAAGAAAAGTGGACATCTTCACTGACCACAAGAGTCTCAAGTACATCTTCACTCAGCCTAATCTCAACCTCAGGCAGACTCGTTGGGTCGAAATGATTCAAGAGTATAATCCGAGCATCGAATATACTCCAGGCAAGGCCAATGTGATTGCTGACGCTTTGAGCAGGAAGGCTTACTGCAACAGTCTGATTCTCAAGCCCTACCAACCCGAGCTTTGTGAAGCTTTCCGCAAACTCAATATGCAAGTTCATCCTCAAGGTTTCCTTGCCAACCTTCAAGTCTCTCCTACTTTGGAAGATCAGATTCGCGAGGCTCAAATTCTTGATGCTATGGTGAAGAAGGTGAAGATTGGGATTGCCAAGAGCCAACCCAAGTACAAGTGTTATCGCCTTGATGACAAGGATACTCTCTTCTTCAAGGATCGCATTGTTGTGCCTAAGGGTGACCTTCATAAAGTCATTATGAATGAGGCTCACAATTCACTCCTCTCCATCCACCCTGGGAGTACGAAGATGTACCAGGACCTCAAGCAGGCTTATTGGTGGACTCGGATGAAGCGCGAGATTGCTCAGTCCGTGAATGAATGTGATGTCTGCAGAAGAGTGAAGGCAGAACACCAACGACCAACTGGTCTCCTCCAACCTCTTGCCATTCCAGAATGGAAGTTTGACCACATTCAGATGGACTTTGTGACGGGTTTTCCAAAGTCCAAGCGTGGCAATGATGCTATATTCGTTGTCATCGACAAACTCACTAAAGTGGCTCACTTTCTGCCTATCAAAGAGTCTATCACTGCAGCTCAATTGGCGGAGCTTTATACCTCTCGGATTGTCTCTCGGCACGGCATTCCACAGTTGATCTCTTCGGACTAGAACCCTTCCAATTTGGCCCAAAACCCACCTAAACCCTCTCCATCATCTAGAGCGTTCGATCACGATCGCATGGCCGAAAACCACACCTCATTTGGACTCTCCTAGCCCATCCTACCTATAAATATAGCTCCTTCCCGAAATTCCCGGATCCCTTCCTACCCTAAACCTAGCCTCCTTCGTCCTCCGCGCGCCGGACAACGTCCGGCGGCGCCGGGCGTGTGTGGCTACAGCCGCGCCGCCGCCCCGCACCAGTGGCACCGCGCCACGTGTCGCACCGCCGCTCTCCCCACCTCCGGCCCGTGAGCCCACGGCCGGCCCTCCCCGGCCCATCTCCTCCCGCCGCCCGCGCCTTCATCTCCCTCGCCCGCGGCGACCCCGCGTGCCGAGTCGGCCACCGCCGCCGCAGTCCGGCGATCTCCGGCCACCCAGCCCGTCGCCCAAGTCCGGTGCCGCTCTGCCCCGACGAGCTCCCTCCGCGCCGGCTTCCGCGCCCGCCGTTCCGTGCTCCGGCGAGAGCCCCTGCCCCGGCGAGCTCCCTCCTCTCCGACCGCCTCGTCCTTCTCTGGCGACTTCAACCCCGGTGAACCTCGGGAGGCGTGTACGTGATACAGTACATTCGGACCGGATCCAGATCTGGGAGACGCTTGACTTTCCCCCGAAACCCTAGTTTTTTTTGCGATTTTCATCATGTTGTATCTCTGCATCTGTAGCTCCAATTTGAGCGTGTAGCGTATCAAAATGTTCGCCTCAGGGAGTACATCATTTCATCTCATTGCATCATTTTCATTTGAGCTAATCTTGATGCCCGAATTGCTGTTGGAAGAGGGCTATATGATAAAATTGCCAGATCTGTTTCCTCAAATAGATATTTGCCATTTTTGCCATGATTAATGTGTGCCTGATATGCTCCTGAGCTCTACATGAGTTTTGTTATATGACATGCCATGTTTACAGAGGTGCTTACCATGTATTTTTGTGATAAGTGTGGTGACTAGCACAAGTTTGCAAAGTAGTGCAATCGGTAATGCTGATTTTAGGGACTTTTCTCCAAGTCCTTGTCCTGATTTTTGTCAATATGCCATATGTTCATGTTGTTTCCTAGTGATTCGTGCCTCTTTTGAGATGATTAGTAAGGATGATTTGTTAACATTGTGGTGCTCTATCCATCCATGTCTTTGTTTGCATTTATGGAGCAGCCTAGCTTGAGTCAATCAAGCTCTACGTTTGCTATTTCGTGAATCCTGGCAGATTGTTGACTTGTTAGCGATTTTGCCAAGGATGTTGCTATTGATCCGTGCATGCTATGTTGTTGTTCTTGCCATGTCTACCTTCTATGATATGTATTCTTGATGTGTGTATGCTTAGTTTGTCATGCCATGCTCCGTAGTGAGTGCATCGAGCTCGTAAACATGCCTACTCGTTAACAGATTGATGTGCTCCAGTTTTTCACTAAGTCTGGGATCTGATTATGTTTTCTGCCATGTTCACATGCTTGCAATTGTATTTTCTGATCCCTTTTGGCTCAAGGTCACTAAGGGACTTTTGTTAAGTGCTTTGAGTAGCTTCATGCCATGCCTTGCTTTGCCATGTTAAGTTCCTGTAGCATATAGTTTTCATGCTCTAAGGTGTGCTACCTGATGTTAAATTCCAGACTTGTGTTAATTTCACTAAGTCTGAAACCTGTTATCATTTGCACTTTTGCCATGCTTGTTTGAACCTGTTAATGGATGAATTGGCCGTAGCTCAGTTTTCATCTTTTGTCAAGCATCATGAGTGGATCCCTGCCAAGTATTTTTTTGTCATGTTTGAGTGCTGTATCATTACTTTCTTGATGCATTTAGATGGCTACTTGCTGTTTATCGCAAACCGGTGTCATATTTGTTTTACTTGCCATTTCCAAACCGTGCATCCGATTCCGGTGATCTTTATATCGATTTCAACCGAAATCACCTTACCTTTCCAGTGGCACTCTTGGATTTCCAAGCTGAGTCCAGGTTCAATCATTCCTTGTCAAATCTTGCATATGCATCACATATCGCATCCCGCATAGCATACCATGTTTGCGTCATGTTTTTTTTACTATACACAGTAGGGCAAAACTCCACTGTAATTTTTATAATTAAAAATGAAAAGAAAGGATCCAACAGTACAAAGTCTTGAGGTAAGCCCTAAAAAGAAAAAAAACTACCAAAAACAAACAAAATTATAGAACAAGGTTGTCAAGCCAAGTACAGAAAGCCCTTGCATAACTCTTTAATGAAGATTGCTTTCCACCTCTGAACTTAAGGTTGAATTGCTTGAAAGATGAGATTATTCCTTGAGATCCAGATAGCCCAAGAAGCTAGGATGATGATTTCCATGAAGAAAGGTACATGTAATTTCTGCCTGAGATCATCAAAAGCTTCAAGCACAGAAACATTAGCTTGTCTTGTAGATCATAATAGGTCCCAGCACTGGGATGCAAAAGGGCAGGTCTAAAAGAGATGCTGCAAGGTTTCCTCCTGAGGATAGTTATTGACAACATAGTTGTAGGTTTCCAAATGGAAGGTTTTTCTGCGTAGAAGGTTCCTAGTATTTAGCCTATCATGAAGTAATCTCCAAAAAACACCTTGTGTTTGGGCTGGCAAGAGCTATTCCAAATCCAGTTAAACTGCTGAGGCACTAATTTAACTCCCATCATTACTTTATAAGCCTGAGCAACTGAGAATTGGCCATTACCCCAAATGTAACTCCAGGTGTGAGTGCAATCTAGGTCCTTAAGGCAATACAGATGTCTTCCATATTTTCAAATTCCTGGAAGGCTTGCACAGTGAGTGGAAGGTGGAATAAATCCTCCAGGAATTCAGTGTGAATAATGGTGTGCACAGTAGTGTTGTTGTTCTTCACAAATGAGAAAAGGTGTGGGAACAAGTCCTGTAAACAAGCTGAATGCCACAGATCAGACCAGAATAAAGCACTTTTACCATCCCCTATGTGACATCTGGCCAAAGATTTAAAGTTGTCAATGAGCTTGAGATTTGCCTTCCACCAAAAGGATCCAACCCAAGTACTGCCAGGCAACAAATCATTGCTATAGTAGGTTTCCCAAATCAAGTTGACCCATGGGATGTTATGCCTATTATAAAACTTGTGTAGGTTCTTGAGAAGAAGTGCTTTGTTCTGAATAAAAATATCCTTGACCCCCAGGCCTCCTTGATCCTTAGGTCGACAAACAGTACTCCAAGCAACCATGGCAGGCATGTGGTCCTCTAGATCAGGACCTCTCCAGAGACAATGCCGCAAAAACTTGATATCTTGGGTTTTAATAGTTACAGGGACATCAAGGCATCCCATGAGGTAGATCAACAGAGAGTTTAAGACAGATTTTACTAATAACAATCTGCCAGCCAGAGTCATGAAAGAAGATAAACCCACAAGCTTCTTCTGCAGTCGTGTGACAAGAGGAAAGCATTGCTCCACAATTGGTTTATGAAGACCCAAGGGTGCTCCCAAATAATGAATGGGGAAGGATTCTCTTTTGAAGTGGAAAGTATTTGTCAAAATTTCCACCTTGTCTTCTGGCACATTAATTGGGATGAGGCTTGACTTATTATAGTTCACTTTCAGGCTAGTAGCATCTGCAAAAGTGTTGAGGAGTGCTTTGAGGCAATGAAGTTGCTTTGCATCAGCTTGAAGGAGAACCAAAGTATCATCAACATACTAGACAATAGTAAAGTCAGGGCATGACTCCACTTGCAGAGGTGATGTTTGCGTCATGTTGTTCGAGCATTGCACGTGGTTGATTGTGTTCCTTTTGCTTGTTTGTCTTGTTTGGGTAGAGCCGGGAGACGAGTTCGCTAACAAGGAGCCCGTTGAGTTTGCTTACGAGGATCAAGTCAACTCTGACAACTTTGCAGGCAAGATGATCATACCCTCGAAATCACTTCTATCTTTGCTTGCTAGATGCTCGCTCTTTTGCTATGCCTATGCTACGATACCTACCACTTGCTTATCATGCCTCCCAAATTGCCATTTCAAACCTCTAACCCACCATGTCCTAGCAAACTGTTGATTGGCTATGTTACCGCTTTGCTCAGCCCCTCTTATAGCGTTGCTAGTTGCAGGTGAAGATTGGAGATCGTTCCTTGTTGGAACATTGTTTATTGTTGGGATATCACTATATTATCTTGTTATCTTAATGCATCTATATACTTGGTAAAGGGTGGAAGGCTTGGCCTTTTGCCTAGTGTTTTGTTCCACTCTTTCCGCCCTAGTTTCCCATCATATCGGTGTTATGTTCCCGGATTTTGCGTTCCTTACGCGGTTGGGTGATAATGGGAACCCCTTGACAGTTCGCCTTGAATAAAACTCCTCCAGCAATGCCCAACCTTGGTTTTACCATTTGCCACCTAGCCTCTTTTCCCTTGGGTTTCCGAAGCCCGAGGGTCATCTTTATTTAAACCCCCTTGGGCCAGTGCTCCTCTGAGTGTTGGTCCGATCGAGTAGACTGTGGGGCCACCTCGGGGCAACTTGAGGGTTGGTTTTACTTGTAGGATGTCTCATCTGAGTGTGCCCTGAGAACGAGATATGTGCAGCTCCTATCGGGATTTGTCGGCACATTCGAGCGGTGTTGCTGGACTTGTTTTACCATTGTCGAGGATGTCTTGTAGAACCGGGATACCGAGTCTGATCGGAATGTCTCGGGAGAAGGAATATCCTTCATTTACCGTGAGAGCTTGTGATGGGCTAAGTTGGGACTCCCATGCAGGGATTTGAACTTTCGAAAGCCGTGCCCACGGTTATGGGCAGATGGGAATTTGTTAATGTCCGGTTGTAGATAACATGAAACTTAGCTTAATTAAAATGAATCAACCGCGTGTGTAGCCGTGATGGTCTCTTCTCGGCGGAGTCTGGGAAGTGAACACGGTGTTGGAGTAATGCTTGACGTAGGTTGTTATAGGATCACTTCTTGATCATAGTTCTTCGTTCGTGCCTTGCTTTCTCTTCTCGCTCCCTTTTGCGAACAGGTTAGCCACCATATATGCTAGTCGCTTGCTGCAACTCCACATATTACCTTGCCTTACCTATAAGCTTAAATAGTCTTGATCGCGAGGGTGCGAGATTGCTGAGTCTCCGTGACTCACAGATTACTTCCAAAACCAGATGCAGGGACCGATGATACCGTTCCAGATGATGCGCTTGAGCTCAAGTGGGAGTTCGACGAAGACTCTCGTCGTTACTATGTGTCTTTCCCAGATGATCAGTAGTGGTGCCCAGTTGGGGCGATCGGGGGCCATGTCGCATGTTGGGGTTGATCTTTTATTTTGGTACCATAGTCGGACCATGAGTGTATTGGATGATTGTAATGTTATTCATGTATTTGCGTGATGTGGCGAGTGTAAGCCAACTATGTACCTTTTCCCCTATTATCTATTTACATGGGTTGTTGTGAAGATTACCTTACTTGCGACATTGCTTTCAATGCGGTTATGCCTCTAAGTCGTGCTTCGACACATAGGAGATATAGCCGCATCGAGGGCGTTACAGCAGCTATATCTCCCACGTGTCGGAGCACGACTTAGAGGCATAACCGCATTATAGGCATGTCGCAAGAGGGGTAATCTTTACACATCCTGCTCCTCCTTGAACACGACGAACACGATCTTCATCGAGCTCCTCCTTGAACTCGGTTGCGTCACCTGCACTAGTATCAACGGCACCTGCAACTAGTTTTGGAAGTAATCTGTGAGTCACGGGGACTCAGCAATCTCACACCCTCGCGATCAAGACTATTTAAGCTTATGGGTAGGATAGGGTAATGAGGTGGAGCTGCAGCAAGCACTAGCATATATGGTGGCTAACATACGCAAATGAGAGCGGGAAGAGAAGCGAAGCAACAGTCGTGAACTAGAAGTGATCAAGAAGTGATCCTGAAACTACTTACGTTCAAGCATAACACAAGAACCGTGTTCACATCCCGGACTCCGCCATAAAGAGACCATCACGGCTACACACGCGGTTGATGCATTTTAAATTAAGTTAAGTGTCAAGTTCTCTATAACTAGACATTAACAAATTCCCATATTCCCATAACCGTGGGCACGTCTTTCGAAAGTTCAAAACCCTGCATGGGTGTTCCAACTTAGCCCATCACAAGCTCTCACGGTCAACGAAGGATATTCCTTCTCCAAGGAAGACCCGATCAAGCTCGGAATCTCGGTTACAAGACATCTTTGACAATGGTAAAACAAGACCAGCAAGACCGCCCGATGCGCCGACATCCCAATAGGAGCTGCACATATCTCGTTCTCAGGGCAACACTGGATGAGACATCCTATGAGTAAAACTAAACCTCAAGTTTCCCCGAGGTGGCCCCGCAGTCTACTCGGTTCGGACCAGTACTTAGACAAGCACTGGCCCAGGGGGCTTAAAATAAACATGACCCTCGGGTTGGCCGACCCGAGGGAAGGGTAGGTGGTGGTGAGGCAAAAGGTAAAACCAAGGTTGGGCCTTGGTGGAGGAGTTTTATTCAAAGCGAACTGTCAAGGGGTCCCCATAACACCCAACCGTGTAAGGAACGCAAAATCAAGAAACATAACACCGGTATGACGGAAACTAGGGTGGCAAGAGTGGAACAAAACACCAGGCATAAGGCCGAGCCTTCCACCCTTTACCAAGTATATAGATGCATTAATTAAATAAGAGATATTGTGATATCCCAACATAACCAAGTTCCAACATGGAACAAACTTCATCTTCACCTGCAACTAGCAACGCTTTAAGAGTGGCTGAGAAAAAGCGGTAACATAGCCAAACAACGGTTTGCTAGGTAAGGTCGGTTAGAGGCTTGACATGGCAATATGAGAGGCATGATATAACAAGTGTTAGGTATCGCAACATAGCAAAAGAGCGAGCAAATAGCAAGCAGAGATAGAAGTGATTTCGAGGGTATGGTCATCTTGCCTGAGATCCCGCAAGGAAGAAGAACGAGTCCACGAAGAAGACAACCGGACGTAGTCGAACGAATCCTCACAAACGCGACGTTATTGGAACTAGCCCGAAAAAGAAACACCGGAAAGAAGAAAACAACATAGTAAACAACCATCACATAATCATGGCATGATGCACAACCAAGTATGTTGCATGTCCAGTTTAATGAGGCATGGCATGGCAAGGCAAAGTCCAACAAACAATACTACAAATTAAGTGGAGATCAATATGCAACGAGTTTCATATTGCCGAACACCACATTTGATTATTTAGTTCACTCCCGGTTAGGTACTCAACAATATTAAATGTTGGTTAACACGAAAAGAGGTGAAGCAAAGTAAAACTACCTATCTATGCAAGTTTAAATGAGGCCGGAACAACAAGCAATAAGTCCGGAAAATCCTCATGTGCATATTAATGGATTTGGTACTGTTATGCCCTAAACACAATTTTAGGGTTGTTAAACATGCAAAGTGATGCCACCAAGTTAAACTAGACATTTTTCTACCCCATTTACATATAAAGATTATTAAATTTGGAGCTACGGTTAAATATTTATGAATTAAAACATTTTAGCATGGCATATGGGCAAAGTTACACAAACAACATGTTAAACATTTTAAACATGGATGAAAATGACATATTATGAAACTGCATGAAATTCTAAGCAACTTTCATGTCAAGTTTGTTTAAATCCGATGCACGGTTATTTAGGTGAGAGCATTTTTAAAATGATGGCATATTCTGTAATTATGCATGTGAAGGAAAAATTAGTAAATTCGCAGAACTAAAAAAACATCTATGGGCCGAATCTGGTGCAAGTTGGGCCAACTGAAAAAAAAGAGGCGCTTCTGGGGGGGCGTCTCACCATGGGCCAAGGCCCAGTCGGTGAGGAGGCCGTAGCAGAAGAGTAGCTAGGGCAAGAAGGCCCAGGCTCGGCCAACGGGCGCTGAAACAGGCGGGGCTTTGCGCAGTGGCTTCAGACGAAGCAAGGCATGGCAGTGGCAGGTCTTGGCGAGGATGCCAGCAGCAGCGAGCTTGCGGGCACACAGAGGGAGGTTGAAGATGCCAGCCAGCGCCGGATCTGGACGGACGCGAAGCACGGCATGGCCAAAGCGAGGCGAGGTGAACGAGCTGCTGCTCGCTACTGAAGAAAAAAGGAAGTAGAAGGGGTTCATGGCGATGCAGAAGATGGTCGGTGCGGCAACGGGACTTCGGAGGAATGGCAGGGAGGGAGCGGACGTGCGGATCCAGCCCTATAGGGAGCCGATCTGACTAGGGCGAGGCGGAGGAACTCCGGCGAGGCAACGGCTTTGCGGGACGAACGCCGGCAACCTTGAGGATGAGCGGGCGCCGCGACTCCAGGAGCAAGGCGAGGTGGTGACCGGGCCGACTCCGGCGGGCAAGCAATGCAGCAGGGAGGCTGGAGACGTCGGATCCGAGGCCGGGGCCGGAGGAACTTGATCCTGGCGATGACAGATCTTCCGCGGTCAGTCATGGCATATCCCACTCGTTCCCTATGAAGAGAGAGAGAGAGAGAGGGTGAGGCGAGAGAGATGAGAGATTTTGAGAGAGCGGTGCGGGGAGGAAGGGAGTAGGGCACAGCCTGGTGGCGCTGGTTGCCGGCAGCGGTGGCGCGAGGGGACGAGGCCGAGCGCTCCTGCTCGGGCCTCGAGCGGCTACATGATCTAGTCGGGATCGAGGGAAACAGGTGGCTTGCACTGGTTGGTGGGCTGGATCGGGAGGGGATCCCGAGGAAGAGGGGACTAGAGGAGTGGCAGCGACGCGATGGGATCGATGGGACAAGGCTTCCTAAAATCTAGGGTTGGACTTATATTTATATCAATCTAGTGGATCTAAAGGCAGACTAATGGAAACCCTTAGATTTAAATTGGACGGACGAGGAAAAAATATGTTAGGGAGTCCAATTAAGAAAACGGGGATGTTTTGTAGACGTTTGGGGATGATCCGGACCCAACGGTGACAACTGCCCGGGTCGGGTTCGGGGAAGTTTCGGACACGCACGCGAGGGGGTTTGTGCTCTGAGCAAAGATGGGTTTTCGGACCATGCGAATGCATCAGATGGCTCCGGGCGCGAAGAGGGGTAGGCATGATCCTAGGTTTACTGTGGAAAGAGGATTGGTCTGAGAGAAGAAGGGAGAGATGCAGCCCGACACGGTTTCCAGAGACCGAAAACGTCCGACGAAAAGACCGGCTATACTACCACTATAGTTAACTATTCGGGCATCAAACGAACTCCGAACGCGATGAAACTTGGCAGACGGCCTACCTACAACATAAAAACACGGCATGCCAACTTTAAACCCATTCCGAGAACATTTTTCGGCCACTTATAAAATAATATTTCGGAGGTGCCGCGGGCGCGTGCAATCTGTCTGGGCTCAGAACGGACAACGGAAAGAATGAGGAGACCGGGACGGATGTAAGTTTCAAAAACATGATGATGCAATGCATATGATGCAATGACAAGATGCAACACACAAGCGAATGCCATGGCAACGACGGCGAATAACTGGAAGACACCTGGTGCATCGGTCTCGGGGCGTCACACAAGCCAGGCTTGGAAGCCAGGTGTATTCACCTAAAATCCCGGGTTATCCTACCTTTTTAAGTAAGCCACTCCGTCCAGGTAAACCTGGTATGACCCATCGAACAGTTGACAAGTCAATCTCATAGACCCTGAACTTGTCAAAGTTAAAACGATGATTGGTTAAAGATTGAGGTCCATCTTAAAAGTCTTTGACAAATGGTTTAACTCAGCGGCATGGCAGCCCATGAAAAGCCTTGCACATTTCTTTTGAGTTTGCTGTTTTAAACATCTTTTGATAAGGGATTTATGAATATTTTCTGATAAATCAGTGTTTATTACATGCCGACATGGCTTTCAACGCTAAGTTGTCAGTACATGCTCAGTTTTAATCCGGCAATAATATTGTTCCGGTCTGGTCTGACTACAGGTCACCACAATTATATGCATAAACCGGTGTTTACCATCACCCGGAAAGATTTCGGTATGAACCGACGAGGATTCAATGAGTCATCAAGACTCCAGATTGGTGTTATCACCTTTTATTATAACAACAATTGGTAAGCCAAACGAGATATACCACAGGTATCATCTATTTTATATCTACATATTACATCCTTGGTTCGGCATCCAGGTTATATGTATGTTTGGGCACCATGACCCGTCCAGCGGTAAACCGCTAGGACACTTTCAATTCTTTTGCAGGAATAAGCTTAGTAAAGCCACTTTGGATTATGCATATAATAGATCCCAAAAGCATGGCGAGTTATCAATGTCAAGCAAAACAAGTATGCTCGATGGCATAAGCAGATAAGTATTTGCACTAGCCTATTACAAGGCGCTTTAGTGCCCACACAGGACAATTGTTTCAACAAAATTTGGCAAATGATTAAACCAACTTCCAGATTACGATTCTTCATCCAGACGGCTTGAAGATTGAGGGTCATCTTCAGTGGGTGCATTCTCCTCATCCCTACCCAGTCACTTGAAATCAATCGTTGACCAATCGATTCAAGTTAAGTCTTGAAAAACCGCTTCTTCATGAATAAGGTTGGAAGGGTCAATGTCAGGGGCATAAGTATGCTTATGAATCGGCGGAACAAGATCTTCTACATTATGAATCGGCGCGGGATGTATTTTCCCCTGAACATCATAAACCGGTTGATAATGAGATAGATCTGTGTCATCCGCCAATTTACTCGCTATAGGCCACATTTCCTTTGTCAGCCTTCGAAGATCATCGTTGTTGAAATTTGTGCCATCTTCCTTCACGCTGGGGTAGCCTTGGACGATATCTGTCGGTTCAAGATCTGGAATCCACGCCTTGGCCCGGATTAGTGCGGTCAGCGCACCTGACCTTGCGGTTGATCTCTTCAGTTCATCCAACCGGGCAGCATGGCCAGCTTTTCGATGGTTTCTTTTATCAGTGTTGTAGGAGGCTTGTTATAAGATGCAGTGCAAATGGCTCATTGGGATCCAGAATACAGCTGTTCTATCAAAGTATAGGCCGCTTTAAGCTTCATCTGCATGTCGGAGCCCAGATGAGTAATGCGGGTCCCTGTCACAGTAAAGCATCAGTAAACCGGTCTTTGATAAGATATTATGGATTGGAAAAACTTCATATGTGGATACTCACCAAATACAGCAGAGGTCATGGCATTAATCTGCCATTTTAAGCCGGTCAGTTCTTCAACCACCGGCTTCAGGGATGCTTCTGCGTCTTCAGCCTTCTTTGTTAAACCGGCCTTCTCTGTCTCCCAGTCTGCACGCTCTTTATTAAAGGTTTCTTTTAGTTTCTCCATGGCTACTAAGGCATTAGTCAGTTCTTCCTTGGCCTTGGAAGCCTCCTCTTGATGAGATTTCATGTTCTCCTAAAGGTTAGCGGTTTGAGCATCCTTCTTACTCAGCTCGGCCTACAAAGGCAAGATATTTCATCAATGGGCTTGGGGGCTAATGCCTATTTGCTCTGTCATCAATTTTTTTTGCAAGTCTCAAGTACAATGCAAGCATTATCCTTGATACTTGGGGGCTAATGTACATTTGTTCAAATCGGAGCATTGGTTAAAATCCTAGTTCACCTTGAAACATAAAACGACCCTTGGAGACTACACAGAGGAAAACTACAAGAATACAACGATAAAGTACCGGTTTATTTCACAAGATCACCTGACATATGGAGGATAAGTTGTTAACACCCCGGATATGATTTACCCAATATATAATCCAACTCTTGCTGTTTCCGGCGTTAAGTTATTTTATTTCCTCGGGTTCGGGTTTTTGTCTCTGTGTGTTGTTGTTGTTGTTGTCATGCATCTCATATCATGTCATCATGTGCATTGCATTTGCATACGTGTTCATCTCATGCATCCGAGCATTTTCCCCGTTGTCCGTTTTGCATTCCGGCGCTCCGTTCTCCTCCGGTGGTCATTTCTACCTTTCTTTCGTGTGTGGGGATTAAACATTTCCGGATTGGACTGAGACTTGCCAAGCGGCCTTGGTTTACTACCGGTAGACCGCCTGTCAAGTTTCGTACCATTTGGACTTCGTTTGATGCTCCAACGGTTAACCGAGGGACCAAAAAGGCCTCGTGTGTGTTGCAGCCCAACACCCCTCCAATTTGGCCCAAAACCCACCAAAGCCCTCTCCATCATCTAGAGCGTTCGATCACGATCACATGACCGAAAACCGCACCTCATTTGGACACTCCTAGCTCCCTCTATGCCTATATATACCTCCCCCATTCGAAATCCCGGGTATTTCCACCCCTAACCCTAGATCCGCCCCTCTACGCGCGGCCGGACACGTCCGCCGGCCGCCGGACAGCGTCTGCCGCCCGCTCTGTCCACTCCCGCGCCGCCACGTGGTGCCGCACCACCTCCTGCGCCGCCGGCCCGCGAGCCCGAGTCAGGCCCCCGTGGCCCGGATCCTCCCCGCCGCCTCCTCGCTCCAGGATCGCCGCCCCGACGCCGGAGCTGCTCGCCGCGCCGCCACGCCGTCTCGCCGGCGAGCTTAGAGCTCCGCGCCAGCCACCGCCCGACGCGGCCGGACCTCGCTGCCGCCCCACGCCGCGGTCGCCGCCTCCGCCGCCCCACGCCGCGGCCACCGCCGTCTTCGGCCATCTCTCTAGCCTCCCTCGTCGTCTCCGGCCACCGCCGCCTTCTCAGCTCCGGCGAAAAGTGCTTCCCCGGTGGTCCTCGGTTCCCGCAACCTCAGATCTGGATCTGGAAACCCTAGGGGTTGATTTTTTCCCTAAGTCCCTAATTATTTTGCCATGTTCATCATGTTGTATCTCCTCATCCATAGATCCGTTTTGGGCATATAGCTTATCAAATTGTTCGTCTCAGAGAGAACATCATTTTATCTCATTGCATCATTTTCAATTGAGTTCATCTTGATGCCCGAAATGTTGTTGAAAGAGTGCTATTTGAGATAATTATCAGATCTGCTACTCCAAACAACTATTTGTCATTTTTGCCATGATTATTGTATGCATGATATGCCCCTGAGCTCTACATATGTTTTGTTATATGCTTTGTCATCTTTCCAGTGGTTCCATCCATGTATTTTTGTGATGTGTGTGGTGACTAGAAAAAGCTTGCAAAGTGGTGCATTTGTTAATGCTGATTTCAGGGACTTAGCATTTCCACTAAGTCCTTGAACTGTTCTTATCAATATGCCATATGTTCATGTTGTTTTCTAATGATCCGTGCCTCTTTTGAGGATGATCAGTAAGTATGTTTTGTTAATCTTTTAGTGCTCTATCCATCCATGTCTTTGTTTGCAATTATTGAGAACCCTAGCTTGATTCAATCGAGCTCTACTTTTGTCATTTCGTGAATCTGGGAAGATTGTCTACTTGTTAGCGATTTTTGCCGAGGATGTTGTAGTTGATCCGTGCATGATATGTTATTGTTCTTGCCTTGTCTAGCTTTTATAATGTGTGTTCTTGATAAGTATATGCTTAGATTGTCATGACTTGCTCTGTAGTGAGTGCATCGTGCTCGTAAACATGCCTACTTGATATCTGTTTTGCATGCTCCAGTTTTTCACTAAGTCTGTGATCTGTTTGTGTTTTTGCCATGTTCACATGCTTGCAATTGTATTTTATGATCCCTTTTGGCTCAAGGTCACTAAGATACTTTTGTTAAGCTCTTTGAGTAGCTCCATGCCATGCTTTACTTTTCCATGTTCAGGCCCTGTATCATATAGTTTTCATGCTCCGAAGTGTGCTACCTGATCTGAAATTCCAGACAAGTGTTAATTTCACTAAGTCTGAGATCTGTTTACCAATTGCACTTTTGCCATGCTTGTTTGAACCTGTTAATGGATGAATTGGCCATAGCTCAGTGTTCCTCTTTTGTTAAGAATCATGAATGGATCGCTTCCATGTATTTTGTTGCCATGTTTGGGTGTTGTAGCATGTTCATCTTGTTGCATTTAGATGGTCACATGTTGTATATTGCAGACCGGTGCCATATTTGTTTTGCTTGCCATTTCCAAACCGTGTCTCCGATTCCGGTGTTCTTTATATCGTTTTTGAGCGAAATCATCTCACCTTTCCAGTGGCACACTTGGATTTCCAAGTTGAGACCAGGTTCGCTCATTCCTTGCCAAATCTTGCATATGCATCACATATCACATCCCGCATAGCTTACCATGTTTGCATCATATTGTTTGAGTTGTGCACGTGGTTGATTGCGTTCCTTTTGCTTGTTTATCTTGCTTGGATAGATCCGGGAGACGAGTTCGCTAACGAGGAGCCCGTTGAGTTTGCTTTCGAGGATCCAGTCAACTCTGACAATGTTGCAGGCAAGATGATCATACCCTCGAAATCACTACTATCTTTGCTTTGCTAGATGCTCGCTCTTTTGCTATGCCTATGCTATGATGCCTACCACTTGCTTATCATGCCTCCCAAATTGCCATGTAAAACCTCTAACCCACCATGTCCTAGCAAACCGTTGATTGGCTATGTTACCGCTTTGCTCCGCCCCTCTTATAGCGTTGCTAGTTGCAGGTGAAGATTGGAGACCGTTCCTTGTTGGAACATTATGTACTTTTTGGGATATCATTATATTATATTGTTATCTTAATGCATCTATATACTTGGTAAAGGGTGGAAGTCTCGGCCTCTCGCCTAGTGTTTTGTTCCACTCTTGCCGCCCTAGTTTCCGTCATATCGGTGTTATGTTCCCAGATTTTGCCGTTCCTTACGCGGTTGGGTGATAATGGGAACCCCTTGATAGTTCGCCTTGAATAAAGCTTTTCCAGCAATGCCCAACCTTGGTTTACCATTTGCCACCTAGCCTCTTTTTCCCTTGGGTTTCCGGAGCCCAAGGGTCATCCTATTTCAACCCCCAGGCCAGTGCTCCTCCGAGTGTTGGTCCACCTCGTCAGCCGCCGGTGGCTACCAGGGGCAACTCTGGGCTAGCCTACCGGAAGTTTGGACAATTTGAGTGTGCCTTGAGAACGAGATATGTGCAGCTCCTATCGGGATTTGTCGGCACAATCGGGCGGTGTTGCTGGATTGGTTTTAACTTGTCGAAGTGTCTTGTAGAACCGGGATACCGAGCCTGATCGGAATGTCTCGGGAGAAGGTCTATTCCTTCGTTGACCGTGAGATCTTGTCATGGGCTAAGTTGGGACTCCCCTGCAGGGATTGAACTTTCGAAAGCCGTGCCCGCGGTTATGGGCAGATGGGAATTTGTTAATGTCCGGTTGTAGATAACTTGAACCTTAACTTAATTAAAATGAATCAACTGAGTGTGGTACCGTGATGGTCTCTTCTCAGTGGAGTCTGGGAAGCGAACACGGTGTTGGAGTAATGCTTGCCGCAGGTTGTTCTCTAGTTACTCATTCGTGCTTTGCTATCTCTTCTCGCTCTCTTTTGCGAATAGGTTAGCCACCATACATGCTAGTCGCTTGCCGCAGCTCCACAAATTTTACCTTGCCTTTCCTATAAGCTTAAATAGTCTTGATCGCGAGGGTGCGAGATTGTTGAGTCCCCATGGCTCACAGTTTACTTCCAAACCAGATGCAGGACCAGACAACTCCGTTCCAGATGACGCGTTAGAGCTCAAGTGGGAGTTCGACGAGGACTCATGCCGTTACTATGTATCTTTCCCTGATGATCAGTAGTGGTGCCCAGTTGGGGTGAACGGGACTGTGTCGCATGTTGGGTTGGTCTTTTATTTTGGCACCATAGTCGGGCCATGAGTTATTGGTTGATGTAATGCTATTTATGTACTTTGATTGACGTGGCGAGTGTAAGCCAACTATGTTACTTTTCCCCTTATTATGTATTACATTGGATGTTGTGATGATTGCATAACTTGCGACATTGCTTTCAAGGCGGTTATGCCTCTAAGTTGTGCCTCGACACGTAGGAGATATAGCCGCATCGAGGGCGTTACAAGTTGGTAATCAGAGCCATCCCGACCTTAGGAGCCCCATTGCTTGATCGTTATTAGCGGCCAAGTTGAGTCTAGAAAAATGTTTTGAGTCATTTAGGAATTGTATATCGGAGAGTTTAGGAATTCTTTTTACTCCCCAGTCCCTTCATCACTCTGGTAAGGCATCCTGACGTGGAGTTTTGACTATTCTCTTCTCAAATTTCACTAAAAAAATTTAGGATCACGCGGGATCTTGGAATCATTCTGATGGTTTTGTGACGAGAACATTGTTCTTGGTGCCTCCTGTCTTTAGGGGTTGTGGCAGTGTCCCGGGGAGTTGAGCTCCGAGGTGTTGTCGTCACAATTTTATCTTTGCAGTTCTGGAATACCTGAGTTTAGTACGCCGACATCGAAAATCTCTTTTATGCAGTTCGTTGGTGAGATAACCTCAATGCCACCCAGTACTGGGGCGGGAGTTCGGGAGTATTGCCATAACTTGTATAACGGATGGTTTTCGAAGGTTGAGGTAGATGGTTTCCGAAGTTTTCTCGGTTATGTGTTGAAGGATGGATACAGCTGGATGTAGGATTTGCTAGATTTGGGTGAGATATTATGCTTCCCCTGTATCCCCAACACCTGATTGCATAACCGGAAAGGTTCGGGAGTTTCATAGGTGGGAATTCTTGTAGCTCTAGCTCTTCTTCCACGGATATTTGGTTTGAGATTGGGATTTCTTACCGAGTATTCGTTCTTGATCCGTACCTTGTTGATTTATTTCCTCTACCTAAATTCTAAGTGGCTTCTCAATTTATGGATATGTGACCATTTCAATTGGAATGCATTCGTTCTTATGTTCGGATGTGAAGACTATATGTTGCAATTTTCATTCCGTTGGATTCAGCTTCAATATTTGTCTATCAATGTGCTAATGGATGTCAACCTCTTTAGGATGGCTCCTCCAACGCGCACGACTCCAAATCCTGATCCACCACCACCTCCCCCTCCTCCGGAGGCATGGCAAGCTGTGATGGCCGCAACCAATGCAAATACGTAGTTGATCATGCAAATTCTTCAAGAGCGCAATCAAGCGAATCAAGGCAACCAAGGCAACAATTAGAATAACTTTGCTACACTCAACCAGTTCCTTGCTAACGGGCCAAAGACTTTTAGAAATTGTGTTGAGGCAACTGATGCTGACGATTGGCTCGTGGACCTGTGCAAGAATTTCGAGTGCAGTAACGTCAGGCCTGAGGACTTTGTCAAGTTCGCTTCCTTCCAACTCAAAGACCAAGCTGCAGAATGGTTCCAGCAGTACAAGGATTCCAGAGGAGGCCGTGTGATTACCTAGGATGAATTCTGTCAAGACTTCAAAGCTCATCATATTCCTCAGAGCGTGGTTGAAAGCAAGCGTGAGAAATTCCGCAACCTGAAGCAAGGCTCTTTGTCTGTCTATGACTACAAAAAATTGTTTCAGAAGCTCACCCGCTTTGCTAAGCAGGACATCCCTGACGAGAAGAGCATGATATATCAGTTTAGGGGTGGTCTCAGAGAAGAAATCCAGCTAGCTCTTGTTCTCTTTGAGCCCTTGAGGTACGATCAGTTCTACAACATGGCATTGAAGCAAGAGGCTGCTCAACTGAGGTGTGATGCTTCCAAGAAGCAAGTCAGAGATGCTACTCCATCTTCCTCTACTCAAGTGGCCAAGCAGCAGAAATATTGTCTTCCTCCTCCTCCGTTTCGTCAGCCGTATCAGAAGAGCAAAGGTGGCAGTGGATCTTCCCACCCACCCAACCCTGGCTTTCAGAACAAGACTTCGTCTCAAGCTCCAAGATCGAGTGCTTCGTATCACCGTCCGCTTTCAGAGGTCACGTGCAACAAGTGCCAACAGAAGGGTCACTATGCCAACAAATGCTTCAATCAGAGGCGCCTCCCTCCTCCTCCTCCTGTGAGATCGACAAGTACAGCTGTGGTCAAGCATAACCCCAAGCACGCCAAGGTCAATTTGATGAATGCAACTCAGGCAGAGGACTCGGCAGATGTCATCATGGGTAACCTTCATGTTAATGATGTTTCCGCAAAAGTTCTTTTTGACACTGGTGCATCGCATTGTTTCATCTTGAAACCTTTTGCATCTAAACATGAGTTGACTTCCCAAGTTATGCATAAACCGTTAGCAGTTGTCTCTTCGGGTAAATGTTTGCACGCTAACCACGAGATTCCGGATATTTCTATCATGATGGGTGATTTCAAGTTTCTGGCTTCTCCAATGGTTCTTGGTAACTCGGATATTGATCTTATTCTCGGAATGGATTGGCTTTCTAAGCACAAGGCTCAGCTTGACTGTGCAGCCAGGCAGATTCAATTGACTCATTCATCTGAGGATGTAATTGTCTTTGCCGCTCGGGATAATACAATCCGTCTGTTTTCTCTCAATGAGAAGGGTGAACTGGATGCCATCTCGCAAATTCCAGTTGTTTGCGAATATCAAGATGTCTTTCTAGAAGAGCTTCCAGGATGCCTCCGCACCGGCCAGTTGAATTCGTCATTGATCTTAAGCCTGGCACGGAACCTGTGTGCAAACGTCCTTACAAGCTCGGACCTGAAGAGTTGAAGGAGCTGAAGAAGCAACTCGATATTCAAGAGAGAATGGGTCTCATCCGACCTAGTTCTTCTCCGTGGGGTTGTGGAGTTCTTTATGTGAAGAAGGATGGAACGGACCGACTTTGTGTTGATTACCGTCCTTTGAACAAGAAGACTATCAAGAACAAGTATCCACTTCCCAACATCAACGAGCTGTTCGAACAACTCAAAGGTGCCCAAGTATTCTCCAAGCTTGATCTCCGTATGGGTTATCACCAGATTCGAATCCGTGAACAAGATATTCCCAAGACGGCTTTCAGGACAAGCTATGGTTCATATGAATACACTGTCATGTCTTTTGGCCTCGTCAACGCTCCTCCGACTTTCTCTCACATGATGAACTTCATCTTCAATGCCTACACCAATGACTTTGTTTTGGTCTATCTCGACGACATTCTAGTCTTTTCGAAGAACAAGGAAGATCATGCCAAGCACTTGCATTTGGTGCTCGATAAGCTCAGGGAACATCAGTTCTACGCCAAGTTCTCAAAGTGCGAGTTTTGGCTCGATGAGGTTCTTTATCTTGGGCATATCATCTCTGCCAAGGGCATTGCGGTGAATCCTGAGAAGGTGTCTGCAATTGTGAATTGGGAACCACCTCAAAATGTGAAGCAACTCCGTAGCTTCCTCGGTCTCGCAAGCTATTGTCGAAGGTTCATGGAGAACTTTTCAAAGATCGCGAAGCCTCTCTCAAATCTTCTCCAGAAGCATGTCAAGTACGTTTGGTCTCCGGAGTGTGACATTGCTTTCAACACTTTGAAAGAGAAATTGGTCACTGCTCCAGTTTTGACTCCTCCTGATGAATCCAAACCGTTCGAGGTCTTCTGCGATGCCTCTCTTCAAGGTCTTGGTGCAGTTTTGATGCAAGAGAAGAAAGTTGTGGCTTATACCTCTCGCCAGTTGAAGCCCAATGAGAAGAACTACCCCACTCATGACCTCGAGTTGGCGGCAGTTGTGCATGCTCTTTTGACTTGGAGACATCTCTTATTGGGAAGAAAAGTGGACATCTTCACTGACCACAAGAGTCTCAAGTACATCTTCACTCAACCTAATCTCAACCTCAGGCAGACTCGATGGGTCGAAATGATTCAAGAGTATAATCCGAGTATCGAGTATACTCCAGGAAAGGCCAATGTGATTGTTGACGCATTGAGCAAGAAGGCTTACTGCAACAGTCTGATTCTCAAGCCTTATCAACCCGAGCTTTGTGAAGCTTTCCGCAAACTCAATCTGCAAGTTGTTCCTCAAGGATTCCTCGCCAACCTTCAAGTCTCTCCTACCTTGGAAGATCAGATTCTCGAAGCTCAACTTCTTGATGCTATGGTGAAGAAGGTGAAGATAGGGATTGCCAAGAGTCAACCCAAGTACAAGTGCTACCGCCTTGATGACAAGGATACTCTCTTCTTCGAGGATCGTATTGTCGTGCCCAAAGGTAACCTTCGTAAAGTGATCATGAACGAGGCTCACAATTCTCTCCTCTCCATGCACCCTGGGAGCACGAAGCTGTATTAGGACCTCAAGCAGGCTTATTGGTGGACTCGAATGAAGCGCGAGATTGCTTAGTTCGTGAATGAATGTGATGTCTACACAAGAGTGAAGCCAGAACACCAAAGGCCAGCTAGTCTCCTCCAACCTCTTGCCATTCCAGAATGGAAGTTTGACCACATTGAGATGGACTTTGTGACTGGGTTTCCAAAGTCAAAGCATGGCAATGATGCTATATTCATTGTCATTGACAAACTCACTAAAGTGGCTCACTTTCTGCCTATCAAAGAGTCTATCACTGCAGCTCAATTGGCGGAGCTCTATACCTCTCGAATTGTCTCGCTACACGGTATTCCACAGGTGATCTCTTCAGACCGTGGCAGCATCTTTACCTCCAAGTTTTGGTATTCTTTTTAGAAGGCCATGGGCATCAACATCCGCTTCAGCACAGCTTTCCATCCTCAAACTAGCGGTCAAGTCGAGCGTGTCAATCAGATTCTTGAAGATATGCTCAGGGCTTGTGTGATCTCCTTCGGCATGAAGTGGGAGGATTGTCTTCCTTATGCTGAATTCTCCTACAACAACAATTTTCAAGCAAGTTCGGGCAAGGCCCCATTCGAAATTCTGTATGGCAGGAAGTGCCGTACCCCTCTCAACTAGTCTGAAACCGGTGAACGTCAACTTCTGGGAAATGACTTAATCACAGAGGCAGAGGAGATGTGTAAAGTCATTCGAGATAACCTCAAAGTAGCGCAATCGCGCCAGAAGAGCTACTATGATAGTAAGCACCGTGATTTGGCTTCCGAGATCGGAGATCATGTTTACCTCCGCGTCTCTCCAATGAAAGGTACTCGTCGCTTCGGTATCAAAGGGAAGCTTGCCCCTAGATACGTGGGACCTTTCAAGATCGTCAGCAAGAGAGGCGATCTCGCCTATTAACTCGAGCTTCCTTCAAACTTTACAAATGTGCATGAAGTGTTCCATGTCTCTCAGCTCCGCAAGTGCTTCAAGACTCCTGACCGCATCGTCAACTTCGAAGACATTCAGCTCCAAGAAGATCTCTCTTATCGTGAGCACCCCATTGCTATTCTTGAAGAGATTGAACTCAAGACTCGCAATAAGTCAATCAAATTCCTCAAAGTCAAGTGGTCACACCATTCTGACCGTGAAGCCACCTGGGAACCCAAGGATCACCTCCGTTCTGAGTACCCGGCGTTCTTCCAGTCCTAGATCTCGGGACGAGATCCTTTCGTAGTGGTGGAGTGTTGTTAACACCCCGGATATGATTTACCCAATATATAATCCAACTCTTGCCGTTTCTGGCGTTAAGTTATTTTATTTCCTCGGGTTTGGGTTTTTGTCTTCATGTGTTTTTTTGTTGTCATGCATCTCATATCATGTCATCATGTGCATTGCATTTGCATACGTGTTCATCTCATGCATCTGAGCATTTTCCCCGTTGTCCATTTTGCATTCCGGCGCTCTGTTCTCCTCCGGTGGTCATTTCAAAATGCTTAGTTAACAGAAATGAATGCTTGAGCTAGTGAGATGTAACTTGAGTAGTTGATCTAAGTAGATTTGTCAAGACTATGGTCTTATGATTATCGGTCTTATTTTTCCTATATATATGCTAAGATAAATTTTATTTGATTAATGCCAACTAAAGTGATGAGTATAAATAACAAGTAAGAAAGGACCAGGATGTTGAAAGTTAAGTTTGTGCAAGTAGAACTTTGAATGAAGTTGAGCTGTTGTTTCTATGTGATATTTGATGAACTTTAAATGAAGAAAGGACCAGATTGACTCTAGCATTTTATTTCAAGTTAAAACCTGATGATAATTGAACTTGAATGCAAAGTTGGTCGGGTCATGGTGCCACTGAATCGGGCTGACAAGTGCAACCACATTTGTCTTTATGGGGAGGTCGTTAGTCGTCCTGTTGCCATGCCTTTTGTCGGTACCTCCAATGAGGGAAGGTTATGGGAATGCTTTAGCCTGGCCTGGTAAGCAGACATAACCTTGTGGACCTGTTGTTATGGTACCGTGTCCCCGTTTGGGACTGTTTATTTGCCACGACGGTGCTAGTTTTGACTTTGGTAGGCTGGGTCACCCAGGACTAAGCCCAGTGGGGAGTTGGTCGGAGTGGCCATAAGTGTGTCATGGCAATGGGAGAGTTCTGTCAGAATGCTATTGGTCCACCCGAATGGGAGTGCGAGGCCATGGGTTCCGTGGTGTGGGTAAAGTGCACTACCTCTGCAGAGTGTATTAATCTATCGATAGTCGTGCCCACAGATAAGGGCCCAGTTCGTAAGTAAGTCACACCATGGATCAACTCTTAATAATAAATCTTGCACACTAAGTAATTGCATTGCACTGGTTGGATTATGATGATGTTAGTGAGACAGACTGTTGTGGTATCACTTGTGATCCGAGATTTATCACTGTTGGTTACGAGGTAACCAGTTGAACCAAGTGTGGTTCTATTCGTGCTTTGTTGTGAGCATTGTTCGGTTATGAGGCAACCTACTGGTAAGAGAGTCGAGTCACTCGATGCACAAGTTTGGTTTCACTGCATGAGTAGCATGATGTTGTTTGCATTTAACTTGAGCTTGCAAGTACATTCAATGTAATGACTTGGCATGTTATGCCAGATTTCAGGAAAGTCTAACTAGATCAGAGTGCTGCCGTTTCTAGACCGTGTCCACATCGGTGTCCCTGTGCTATGGAGTCCCGCTACGTCATTGTTCTGCTGTCGTGTAGGTGTCGTGCTCGAGGCCCCCTTTATGTTCACTAAATAATGTAAATATTATTCAGCCGCACCGAGTGTGCCACTTGGCCTCGCAACTTAATGTAATGCCACGCTATGCTTCCGCTAGTTTCAATAAAGCGGTGATTTCTATACCGGCATGTTGTGTGTTGCCAGAAGACATGTTCTCTGGGTTGGCAATGCAAGGTAAATCGGTCGCTCTGAGCTGGGGTGCCACAGGTTCCTTCGCCCCTAAACCAAGAGACAATCTGGCACGCATGATTTGTACATCCCTTCAACACAAATGGTTTTTTTGGATGACCCGTGTGCAACCACGTACATACAACTTGGTAAGATTTGCAGCTGTCATATTGGGTATATTGCCATTTGTCAAACTCAAAAGATTGACATTTGTTGATCTAGTAATATTGCCCTTTGTCAACCTTGTTACACTGCCATTTGTCAAAATTTGCAGCTAAAAATCGCTAGCACTACCTAACTTTTGGAACTAAAATTCAATAAGCATAGATTTCATTCATAGATTAAGCAGTCGTTCTTTATACAAACAGTTCAAATCGACAGCTGAACCGACCAAACTTTCCCCAATTCTGCCAACCACGTACTGGAATAGATAGTTCAACTATATATACTAGCTAATTTTAAGTACATTGTATAGTTCAACCACATATATAGTGAGATAAACTAAACAAAATAGCCAACAAATACTACTACTACGGAGGGGCTTTGTACTACTTCCAGTAGCCTCTCCTCTACCGAGCGCGCTCAGTAAGAAGCAGAGGAGGAGGAGCCTACCGATGAGCTGGACAGTTGCAATCTGGTGCCTGCCGCTGCTGCACCTTCAGCGACGCTCACCTCGAACGCCCTCTGCTGCTCCAGGCGACCCCTCTCAAAGAGGTGGGACTCCTTGTAGATCTCCTCATTACTCGCCTCTACGGCGGCGTGTACTGCGGCCATGGCGGTGGTAAGGCTCTTCGCGTGCTAGACAAGGCGCTCCTCCTCTTCCTGCAGGAACTCGATGTAGCACGCAAGGTCGCTGACGCACGTGCATGCCTCCACCTCCACCTCCTGCCTTCGGGCGGCGGTGGCGGAGCGGGTAATGACCTCGGCGATCGATGGTGGGCTGGCACCCATGACCGCCACCTCCTGCCTTCGAGCCACGATGGCGGACCTGGTGATGCCCATGGTGGCCGATAGTGGGGTGGTGGCGACGATGGTTACCTCCCGCCTTCAGGTCATGGCAGCGGAGCGGGCGATGGACTTGGATTTCGACGGTCGTGTGGCGGCCATGGTGGCAAACGGTGGGGTGGCGGGAATGGCGAGCAACAATAGCTGCCAACGGGCAGCGACGACGGAGCATGTGGTGGGTGTTGCGTGCACACCCAACAGGGATGCCATGCTCACTACACTACGCTGGGGACTACGCCACTCCCATGGTGTAGCCTCCTAGATGGACCTGTCCTCTGAGGACGGTGGAGTGGCTGAGCGATGATGACGGAACGGTACCATTGGCGATTTTGGGAGAAGTAGACGAGATAGGCTACAGGGAGGAGGGGAAATGTGATGCAGGACTCTACGCCCATGAGGGTTTGTATAGTAGGCTAGTAAGCATTAGGATTTTGGGGGATTTCTCCAAGTCGGACAAGAAGCTCGTGTGGCTATGCACGGCAATCTACGAAGTTGCGCGGGAATGGGCTCACCGACGATTCATTGGTGACACTTCAAGCCACCGTTTGGCCAAAAGAACGCCCCTGCGTGCTGCTCAAGCTTGCGCTCAAAGCCGTCTGTGGCAGCGGGGTGACAAGACATGCGAGAGGAAGACAAAAGGAGACATACACATACGGTTAATAAAACAAAATTGCGATTCAATTACCTACTACCCCCCATCCTTGTTTATATTCGTTTTTGTATTTTTGTGCCAAATTTTGACTAGAGATTTAACAATAAGAAATGAATGCATGTCGCCAAAGATTATAACTTTGAATTTGTATTTGAACATAGTTTCCAATTATATAATTTTTATAACATGCATTAACATTTTTTAGTTAAATTTAAGGTCAAAATATGGCACAGAATATAATGGGGACTAATAGACCAAGATGGAGGTAGTAGCACACGGCCGCTCTCTACATAGCATCGCAACTATCGGTCGGCTTTTAGATGACCATTCCCTGCATGTTCAACTACTCTATGCGTGTGGTTGCTCATGGTTGAGGCAGCCGTGCCGCGCTCTGCTCGCGTCCCACCACAAGCGCACTGCTCTCGCTCCCCTCCGTGCACTCTACCCGTGTATTTGGGGCCGGCGCATGATCACGTACATTTGTGCTGCCGCTATGCATGTGGTTGCACCGGGCGCGGCGCCATGATGCAGTTATCCGCTGCAAAACCTGCCATGCGGATGTGCCGTGAATCTAGGCCGCCCAGCCCCCATTTATTCCCGCAGCCATTTACCTTCATCTCTCGCACCCCACGACACAATAAGCACACCCATGACGACACATACAGGGAGGACATTCGGCGGTTCCAATGGCGCTCCTAGCGGCCGACGACGACAACGGGGGTAGTTCACCACGCATCATGTAGTGGACACCCACGTGAGGGGGAAGGACCTCTCGGTGGTGTACACGAACGATCTGGTCTCGGTGGAGAGATCCATCCAAACTATGGAGTAGTTGCTTGCTAAGGACAAGTACCAAGTGGTCGGCTTCGACCTTGAGTTCATCAGCGGTCGTGTCGGGCAATATAATAAGGTTGCCATTGCCTAGTTGTGCGTGCAACATGACATCCTCGTCTACCACTACCACCTAGCCACAAGACCTTGCGAGCATTTCTCCAGGTTTATCAACATCCTCGTCAGACTAACTGTCTCTGTTGTTCTGGATCATCGCAAGCAGTTCGTATGGATTAATCGTATGCCACGCATCGCACACACATCTCTGATCTGAATCGTGTTTGATGTTTGTGCAATCGCAAACATTTGCTCTCATTTTTGACGGTTTTCTTAGACCACTGTTTTCGATTAATGCATCGCACCTAGTTTCGTCGAAGGGTCTCTGATTGGACTGTCGCGTTTTGGCCATCGTGCAGTATCAACTTGACCATTCATCGTCATATTTCCATGGCTTGTCCCTTTTTTGATATCTCTGCTACGCTAGATCATTGCACATCCTCGTACACTACCAGAGGCATTCATATAGAGTCATACTTTGTTCTAGGTATCGAGTTATAATATTGAGTTGTAAGTAAATAAAAGTGTGATGATCACCATTATTAATTATTAGAGCATGTCCCAGTGAGGAAAGGATGATGGAGACTATGATTCCCCACAAGTCGGGATGATGCTCCAGACAAATATAAAAAAAGTGAGGCCAAAAAGAGCCCAAGAAAAATGAAAAAAAAGAAAAGAAAGAAAAGAAAGAAAATGAGAAAAAAAGAGAGAAGGGGCATGCAAATACCACACTTGTGCTTTAGTCTAGAACCATGTTTTTCATGTAGAGAGTCTCCTATGTAGTCACTTTCATATAGTAGTGGGAATTTTTCATTATAGAGTTAGATGCACACCCACTTAGTTTTTAGATTGAGTTTTCATACAATTATAGCTCTTAGTGCATCCGTTGCATGGCAATCCCTACTCCTCGCATTGATATCAATTGTCGAGCATCTCCATAGCCCATTGATTAGCTGCATCGATGTGAGAGTTTCTTACTTTTTTGTCTTCTCTATGTTTACCCCTATCATCATACTCTATTCCACCCATAGTGCTATGTCCATGGCATGCACTCATGTATTGCGTGGGGGTTGAAAAAGCTAAAGCGCATTAAAAAGTATGAACCAATTGCTTGGCTTGTCATCGAGGCTGTGCATGATAAATACTTTCTGTTAAGAAGATGGAGCATGACTAGACTATATGATTTTCTAGGGATAGTGTTCTTTAGCATTGATATTTTGAAAGACATGATTGTTTGTTGGGATGCCTGAGTATTGATGTATTTATGTCAAATTATAGACTATTGCTTTGAATCACTCATGTCTTAATATTCATCCCATGATTAGTTATATGATCAAGTTTATGCTAGGTAGCATTCCACATAAAAATTATCTTTTTTATCATTTACCTACTCAAGGATGAGCAGGAATTAAGCTTGGGGATGTTGATACGTCTCCGTCGTATCTATAATTTTTGATTGTTACATGCCAATATTATACAACTTTCCCATACTTTTGGCAATAATTTATATGATTTTATTGTACTAACATATTGATCCAGTGCCCAATGCTAGTTCCTATTTGTTGCATGTTTTTTGTTTCACGGAATGTCCATAACAAACAAAGTACAAACGCGATACAAATTTACAAAGAATTATTTTGGAATAGATGTGATTTTTTGGAGGTAGAATCAACGCAAATGGAGGCCTACGGCCTCCACTACCCACCAGGGCGCGCATGGCACCCCCTAGTGCCCAGGTGTCGGTGTACAAAAGTAGGGGCCTTTCTGTACCCCATTACTTGTGCATGGGCAGTCATAGCCACACTTGTGGCCATGCTTGGTGCGGCTGAGTAAGGAAAGATACCAGGCTACCGAGCCAGTACTCAAATCAGAGGCATGAAGAGCAAAGGGGCAAGATGGAGCTCCGCCGGCAAAACCCTTGTCGGGACGGCCTACATATTCCCGGCAAGAGCCTTGCCTGGGCAATTCTCCCCACACCAGCGAGGCCTCCACCCTTGAGCCTAAGAGCTCTGACACCACCGATAACGTCAAGATCAAGACTCGGGGCGCCCACGTGGTGGCATATAGTCTTTGTGAAGACCAAGGGCCTGCGAGCCTATATAAGAACCAGAAGACGAACACCCCCGGCAAGATCCTTGCAGGGGATAGATGAAGACCCCCGGCAAGATCCTTGCCGGGGATGGCCACGAGGCCCCGGCAATACCCTTGCCGGGGGCATCTTCGGGCCACGGCTAGGCCCGCAACCAGCCCGCCAACTAGGCAAGCACCTACGTGGCAGCATGTAGCTTCTAGGCAACTAGTGAAGCACCTCCGTGGTGGCATGCAGATCTTCACGAAGACCCTATCACCGCACCAGCTCAGCAACCAGCCAACCAGCATGGTGTTGCGTGCCTCGTCAACTTGGACGCACGTTGAAGCAAGGCGAGGCGATGACGGACGGGACGAGCTTCGTTGTCGTCCCCGATAAATCAAGAGGGCACATCGGCAGCACATTAAATGCGTTTGTCCTATGGTGCCAGGCGATAAACTTGTACACTGTAGATACTTTCCACCTCATGTGTGCCACTGTAGCGACCCCTTTGACATATAAAAGGAGGCCCGAGGCATACCGGGGAAGGATTCAGACTTTCGGGACTAGGCCTGCACCGCAGCTAGTTCAAGAGCTCAAGAACACCAAATATACACAAAAGTAGGACTAGGGTTTTACACATCGTTCGCGGCCCGAACCTGGGTAAAAATCCCCTTGCACTGATCTTTTAGACCTGCTCTTTGCGCAGCTCCACGCCCCGCCAATCGTAGAAAGGGATTCCCCGGGATCCCACAGGTGTCGTTTCGCCCGACATCTATGGCGACCCAGGTAGGCGTGCGGTGAGGCTGTGAAAATCTGGTCTAAATGTTAACGCATCGACTTCTTCATCGCCATGGCTCCCAAGAAGAAGGTGATCACAGCGATCGGTTCGTCCGGAGCCTAACCACCCATACCAGCACGGGCGAGCGACGGGGTGGCCGCGGATGGTGGCGGAGGCATGGCCCGCGAGCATCCACGACAGTCTGGCAATTAGAGCCAGGCGAGCAGCATCGTTTGTGCCCAAGACGACGAGCCGCATGCAGTTCGGTCCAGAGGCGGGGCCGTGCTGCCCACGGGCGGCGCGACGACCTCCAGGACGCCCCAACCAACGACCGTGTTGCGGCCTTCCCGGGTCACGCACGACGAGCAACGTGCGACATTGGTGCCCCGGGGCGCCGCCGCGAGAAGATCCCTTTGCGTCACTCTCAAGACGCACCGGGCCAGCAAGCACGCCCAAACGCTGGTGGAAATGGCGCGCGACTGCGAGACCGTGATAGAGCTCCTTCTAACGTTGTTAGAAGTTGGAGCGTGTCACGGCCCATGCAGGTTTCGCCGCCACCCACGCCAGCAGAAGCGTTGGCACGCGTGCAACAGCTCCTCGACTTTCCCCCTGCCGCGGAGAAGCTCCACGAGTGGAATGCCACCATTAGGAGCCTCATCAGCTTCGCAAATAGAGATGAGCCGTGACCGAAGGGACTCTCGTGCCGACGCTATGTCGAGCCGGTGCCCGCCGGTGGTGGATGGACCGGACACGCTACGACCACGGTGCACTCTCCTCCCCCACGCCAGCAACAGTAGCTGCCGGATCGTCGGGCAGACGCCCGCGACAATGTTTCCATAGCGTCATCTAACCCGCAAGCCCGCTGCGACCATTGTCAAGTTCTTCGGGAGCGAGCTCAGGAAGACGCTCGCACCAGTATCGAGCGGCGGCAAGAAGTGCGCCATCTGTAAGATAGGCGTGCGGGACCCATGATGGACCGCCCAGCGCTGGGGGGTTCTGGTGACCTACCTTACGAGGTGGGTTGTCCAGCCTTCACCCATGAGTTGCAGCAGTTCCAGTGGCCAACCCACCGCACATTCAAGCCTGAGGTCGGAGAAAAATACCACGACAAGACTCACCCGTCGGAGTTCCTCGACATCTAGACTATCGCGATGCAAGCTGCCAGGGCTTGCGACGACAAGGTGCTCGCCAACTACTTACCATTGGCGCTTAAGCCCAACATCGTGTGATGGTTGATGCATGTGCCAGTGGATTCCATTTCTTCTTGGTTGGATCTGTGTCACGAGTTTGTTGGCGCCTTTACCAGAGGCCACCAAGCTCCTGGCCAAGCAAGTGATTTGCATGTCATCCCCCAGAAGGACGGCGAAACCCTGCACAAGTACATACAAAGGTTCAGCGGTGTGTAGTACAACATCCCAGATGTTCATCTCGCCGCCGTCATCAGTGCATTCCATCAGAATGTGTGCAACCGCAAGATGCGTGAGGAGCTGGCGATGAACAAGGTTAAGGATGTAGCTGAGCTTTATATTCTGGACGATAGATGTGCTTGGGCTGAAGAAGGAAGGAAGTACCCCGGCGAGGATGCCCGCGCGGAAACCAACTCCACAAACGAAGATGCTGTCGCCCCGGTAAAGAAGGGCTGACACCACAATAGGAAGCGCAAGGGCAAGACTATGCTTGCCGTCGAGGGATCCGGCGACCCCAGCGCCGCCAAGAAGGCCAGGGTTGACGACCCCGGCAAGGAAGTTGCCGGGTGCGCCGCCAGCCGGGCCTTGGCAGCTACCGACAAGCTGGGAGGCTCCAACAAGCAGTACTGCAAGATTCATCGCACCAAGGGCCATGACATCCAGAATTTCTGGTAGGTTGAGCTACTTGCAGAGAAGCAGAAAGCTGAGTATGAGAGGCGCGATAAGGAGAAGGGCCAGGATGGTGCTGAGGCGTCCGGCAAGAAGCGTGGCGGTCGAGGAGATCGCGACAAAGATAATCAACACGAGAGGCTCACACCGGGCCGAGACAAGAAGGAGGGAGACGATGATCATGATGAGGACGACGAGTCCGGCGAGCACCAGTTCCAGAAATCTATGAATGTCATGTGCGCCGACGGTGGTGCCTCGTTGCACACCTCTCACCGCCAACTAAAGCAGTGTACGCGTGAAGTCACTGCTGCGGAGCCATCTTTTGATTCCCAGAGGCCAATGAAGTGGTCCAGCACGCGTATCATTTTTGACACCGAGGATCACCTGATCACACGACTGCGGTCGGGTGTTTGCCTTTGTTGGTTTCACCCACAATACGAAACCTCAAGGTGACAAGAGTGCTAGTTGACGGCGGGGCCAGTCTGAATTTGATCTCGCCCGCTGTGATCGAGAGGCTGCAAATCCCCGATGGAGATCTAGAGGAGACGGGCACGTTTCAAGGGGTCAACCCGGGGAGGAGTCAGCCGAAGGGTAAGATCACGCTGCCCATTACATTTGGGGGCGAGCTGAAATATAGGACGAAGAAGGTTGTTTTTATGTTCTCGAGATCCACTTGCCCTTTAATGGGAACCTCGACCGCCCAGTGCTGGCCAAGTTTATGGCAGCATCACATTACACCTACAACGCGTTGAAGATGCCCGGGCCAATGAGCATCATCATCGTCCCCTCCAACAAGAAAGTCGCCCTAATCTGCGCCGACCAACTCTACCAGGAGGCAGTTGCAGCAGTTGCCGCCAAGGCACTTGTTCCTACTGTTGAGACCCCGGGAGGGAAGAAAGCCGACAAGGCCTCTGCCCCTGCTGGAAAGGCCCCTTCCGGCAATACTTCTGACCCCGACAAGGACTCCCGCACCCCCTTTGGAAAACGCGCCTCTTTGGAGCGTCGCGTTCCCATTGAGGACATGCCAGAAAGTTCCGCCAGCGGAAGCAAGAGGTCCAAGGCGGCCCCACCAGGAACCAAGAAGTTGCCCATCAAGGAGGATGGCACGGGTAGAGCTTTTAGCATAAGCTCCACCCTTGACAGCAAATAGGAAAGCGTGCTCGTCGCCTTCGTGCTGGCGAATGTCGATGTGTTTGCATGGCAAGCATCTGACATCCCCGGCGTTCCCAGGGAGGTGATTGAGCACCACCTTCCCGCATGTCCACATGCGCAGACCGTCAAGTAGAAGGTCAGAAAGAAAGCTTTGGAGCGACAAGAGTTCATCATCGAGGAGATCGAGAAGTTGGAGGCGGCAGGCTTGGTCCGAGGAGTGCTCTACCCCACGTGGTTGGTCAACCCAGTGGTAGAGCATAAGGAAAACGGGAAATGGAGGCTGTGTATCAACTATACAGATATCAATAAAGCCTGTCCAAAGGATCCTTTCCCTCTGCCATGCATTGACCAGATAGTGGACACCACTGCCGGGTGCGACCTACTGTCATTCCTCGATGCCTACAAAGGATACCACCAGATCTTCATGATGAAGGAAGACGAGGAAAAGACTGCGTTCATCACCCCATGTGGTATGTACTATTTTGTGTGGATGCCTTTTGGTTTGAAGAGCGCTGGTTCGACATTCGCCCGAGCAGTCCAAATTGGTTTTGAGCCCTAGCTGCATAGAAATATGGAAGTTTATATGGATGATATAGTGGTCAAAACCAAGGACAGAGCCACGCTCGTGTAGGATTTGGTGGAAACATTTGCCAACCTGCGCAAGATCAACCTCAAGATCAACACAGAGATGTGCGTGTTCGACGTCCCATCCGGCAAACTTCTTGGGTTCTTTGTATCTCAACACAGAATCGAAGCAAAACCAGACAAGATCAAAGCAATTGAGCAGATTGAGGTGAGAAGACGAGTCAAAGACGTCCATAGGCTTGCCGGCTGTGTTGCTGCTCTAAGTAGGTTCATCTCCAAATCTGTTGAGCGCGCCTGCCCCTTTTTCAAAGTTTTGAAAAAGGCGGGTCAATTGAAATGGACTCCGGAGGAAGAGGCAGCACTGCAAGATTTGAAGAGGTACCTCTCCTCCATGCCAATAATAGTCGCGCCTAAATCGCAAGAGCCATTGCTGTTGTATCTAGTGGCAACGAATCAAGTGGTCAGTGCTGCGCTGGTGGCATAGAGAGAATTTGAGGTAGAAGCAGCGGCAGCGCCAGAGCTATCGGGTGATGGGCCAGAGCTCTCCCAGGCAGGGCGTGATGCCGGTGGGGCGGAACCCTGGGCAGAGCCTGGTCCCGGCAAGACAGAGTCTGCGCAAGTGGGTGAAGTCGAACAGAAGAAGAAGGTGATGCAGCACCCGGTTTATTTTGTAAGTTCCCTCTTGCAGGGGGCTAGATCAAGATATTCTAGTATACAGAAGCTACTTTTCAGCCTCCTCATGGCCTCGAGAAAGCTGTGTCACTATTTCCAAGCACATGAGATCACCGTCGTCACCCGCCTCCCTTTCCAACGAATCTTGCACAACCCGGATGCAACCGGGAGGATTGTGTAGTGGGCTTTGGAACTGTCGAGCTTTGGCCTCAAGTTTGAAAGTACTTCAACAATAAAGAACCGAGACTTAGCAGAGTTCATAATAGAACGGACCTCAATGCCCGACGAAGAGATTCGAGTGACCATCCTTCCCGGTAAGTAGATGAGCCGTGATTGGATCATGTACTTTGATGGAGCTTTCTCGCTGGAAGGTGCTGGCGCTGGCGTGTTGCTCGTCACACCTACCAGAGAGCACCTCAAGTACGTAGTACAAATGCACTTTCCCTGGGGGAAATCAACGAACAACACGGCAGAGTACGAGGGATTGCTTGCCGGTCTCAGGATCGCGGCAGGCCTCAGAATCAGGAATATCATCAGAGGTGATTCATAGCTCGTCGTGGGTAAGGTGAGGAAGTTGGAAGAGCATTTTGACGGTCTACAAGTAGAGCATGTTCCCCGAGCAGAGAACAACATTGTCGATGACTTGTCAAAATGCACTGCCCTCAAGTTGCCTGTGGAACCAGTTTCCTTTGTGCTTCAATTAACCCAGCCATCCGTTGAGCCATCAGCAGGATAGAACAAATGAAGGAAGGCAGGTCCTGAAAAGTACTTTCTCGCTGAGCTACCAGTAGCCGCCGGCAAGGACGTTGCCGGGTGCCCCAAGCTTGCCGGGGAGCAGCAACCTCCAGCAGGGCCTCAAGCCATGACCGTAGAGGCAGCTGCCCCTACGGCCGAAGATGAGTCTTTAGTCCTTGCCGTCGAGCCCCAGGCTTCGGCATGGGCGCAGCACACCGTCCGTTTCCTCCAAACAGGGGATCTCCCTGAGGAACAGCAAGAGGTGGAGAAAGTAGCCCGTTGGTCCAGCATGTACCAGTTTGTGGATGATGCCCTATACAAAAGGAGATCGAACGGTGTGAAACTGAAGTGCATTCCTTGGGAGGACGTACTGGAGCTATTGGGCCGGTCTAATGGGCTGTGAAGATAAGAAGACCGAAGACTACACCCGTGTCCAAATGGGACTCTCCTTGGCATGGAAGGCAAGCTTGGCGAACAACTATGAAGATTCCATCTTATGTAACCGACTCTATGTAACCCTAGATCCCCCGGTGCCTATATAAACCGGAGGGTCTAGTCCGGAAAGGATATACTCAATACCTTAGTCATACAGGCTAGATTTCTAGGGTTTTCCATTACGATCTCGTTGTAGATGAACTCTTGTAATACTCGTATTCATCAATATCAATCAAGCAGGACGTAGGGTATTACCTCCATCAAGAGGGCCCGAACGTAGGTAAAACTTCGTGTCCCCTATCTCCTGTTACCATCAACCTTAGAGGCATAGTTCGGGACCCCCTACACGAGATCCACCGGTTTTGACACCGAGATTGGTGCTTTCATTGAGAGTTCCTCTGTGCTGTCGCTGAAAGGTTCAATGGCCCCTTCAATCATCGATAATGACGCTGTCTGTGGAGAAACTTTCCTTCCCAGGAAGATCTTCATGTTCGGTGGCCTCGCACTTCGGGCCAACTCGTTTGGCCATCTGGAGCAGATCGAAAGCTATGCCCCTGGCCATCGGGTCAGATTTGGGAGCATGAACTACGTCGCAGATATCCGTGGAGACTTGATCTTCGCCGGATTCGACACCACGGTGGCCGCTCCCAGTTACCCTGATGATCATGATCTAAATATGTCATCGGGCCGCATCCAGGACATCGCTCCCATAACCGCTCTGGCCCTAGAGTTGGAGAAGTCCGCGCCATCCAGAGACGGAAGGATTAACCCCACCTCGGAGGCCGCAGATTCCACAGCGTTGGAGCCATACATGGACCTGGTCTCACACGAGGCCTCTGCCACCGGAACATCGAACTCGTCTTCGACCGTAGGTTCTGAACCGCGTGAGCCCACGAACGCCGAGCTTGATCATTTATCGAGCTTCAAATTCAGCGCCGCAGACATCTTCCAGCACTCGCCTTTGGGCGATGTGCTGAACTCATTAAAAAACTTGTCCTTGGCGGAGGACTCTCAGCCGAACTATATCCGGCTTGAACTACGGGCTGATGATGGAGAAATTTACTTCCCACCAGCCACCCACTTTATAGCCACGATCGATGATTTAACCGACGAACTTGATTATGACTTCGTGGACATCGACGGTATGGACGATGATGCCGGAGAAGAAGAGGCCCAGAACCTGCCGTTCACCGGACGCTGGACGGCCACTTCCTCGTATGACGTATACATGGTGGATGCACCAAAGGAAAACAGTGGCGACGATATGGAAGGCCCAGTTGAGGATAGACCTTATGAAATATTGTCCAAGCACCGGCGTCAGCGGCGCCGCTCTAAAGCACGCCACGGTAAAGACAGCAACACCAGCACAGGAGAAGATGACACTCCGGAAGGTGCCGAAGACAATGAAGACCCCGTCAATAAAGCAAACGAACAAGATGAACGGGAAGATGAGTAGGTTAGCCCTATTAAAGAGGCCACGCACGAAGATTCGGAGGACGATAATTACCTCCCGCTCTCCGAAGATGAGGTGAGCCTCGGCACCGAAGATTTCATCGTGCCCGAGGAACCTCTTGAGCAGGAGCGCTTCAAGCGCCAGCTAATAGCCACGGCAAGGAGCCTGAAAAAGAAGCAGTAGCAGCTTCAAGCTGACCAAGATCTGCTCAATGATAAATGGACCGATGTCCTAGCAGCCGAAGAGTACAGCCTCAAGCGCCCAACCAAAAGCTACCCAAAGCGCAAATTGCTACCTCAGTTCGACGAGGAGGCGCCGGAGTACATACCACAATTGCACAATACGGCCGACCGACCACCACGTGGTCAGGACAAAACGACAACTCATGCCGAACACCAGCCCGCCCCGCCTCATCACTGAGGCAGAGGTAAATTAGCCCACGGCCATACATATGACCTCCAGCAGAACCTGAACAATAAAGCAGGACATACAAGATCAATCTACGGATCGCGAGGACACGCGTCGACATGTGACCACGGACACCTATTCGGACGTGACAAACCCAGTCATGCGAGGGCCGAGCACCGCAGACGGACTCTATCAGAGCTGCGTCATGATACGGCTCAATATAGAGGCCCCGCACACCCTCATTGCTTCATTGACGAGGTCCTGGATCATGAATTCCCCGAAGGATTCAAGCCCGTGAACATAGAATCATACAATAGAACCACGGACCCCGCAGTGTGGATCGAGGACTTCATTCTCCACATCCATATGGCCCGCGGAGATGACCTCCACGCCATAAAATACCTCCCTCTAAAACTCAAAGGGCCAGCTCGGCATTGGCTAAGTAGTCTGTGTGAAAATTCCATTGGCAGCTGGGAGGACTTGGAAGAGGCTTTCCTCGATAACTTCCAAGGTACATATGTTCAACCTCCGGATGCTGATGACTTAAGCAATATAGTTCAGCAGCCCGGAGAGTCCGCCATGAAATTCTAGACCAGGTTCTTAACTAAGAAAAACCAAATTGCCGACTGTCCGGATGCTGAAGCTCTAGCAACTTTTAAGCATAGCATCCGTGACGAATGGCTTGCTCGCCACCTCTGTCAAGAAAAGCCAAAATCCATGGCATCCATCACGGCAGTCATGACCCGCTTTTGTGTGGGTGAGGACAGCTGGTTGGCCCGTAGCAAAGACAAGTCTCGACGCAATAGATACAAGCGCCGAAACAATAGTGACAACATCGAGGATACGGCGGTCAACGCCGGATTCAGTGGCTCTAAGTCTGGTCAGCGGAACAAGCTGTTCCAAAGGAACAATTCGGGCACATCTAGCTTGGACTGCATACTTGATCGTCCATGCCAGATTCACGGCACCCCCGACAAGCCTCCTAATCATACAAATAGAGAGTGCTGGGTTTTCAAACAGGCCGGCAAATTAAACGCCGATAACAGGGATCGCAAAGCGAGGACGATGACGAAGAGCCACGACAACCGAACACATGGGGACAGAAGAAGTTTCCCCCTCAGGTCAAAACGGTGAACATGATATATGTGATACGTCTCCAACGTATCTATAATTTTTGATTGCTCCATGCTAAATTATTTACTGTTTTGGGCAATATTGGGCTTTATTTTCCACTTATATATTACTTTTGGGACTAACCTATTAACCGGAGGCCCAGCCCAGATTTGCTGTTCTATGCCTATTTCAGTGTTTTGAAGAAAAGGAATATGAGACGGAGTCGAAACGGAACGAAATCAACTGGAGAAGTTATTTTTGGAATGAAACACACCCGATGGACTTGGACCCTACGTCAAGGAAGAAACGAGGTGCTCATGAGGGTGGGGGGCGCCCCCCCTAGGGCGCTCCCCCCTAGGGCGCGCCCCCCTTTCTCATGGGGCCCTCGTGGCTCCCCTGACATACCTCCTGCACCCATATATACCTAGGTGACCTAAAACTTCCAGAACGCAATATAGATCGGGAGTTCGGCTGCCAGAAGCCTCCATAGCCACCAAAAGTCAATCGGGACACTGTTCTGGCACCCTGCCGGAGGGGGGAACCCTCACCGATGGCCATCTTCATCATCCCGTTGCTCTCCATGACGAGGAGGGAGTAGTTCTCCCTCGGGGCTGTGGGTATGTACCAGTAGCTATGTGTTTGATCTCTCTCTCTCGTGTTCTTGAGGTGATACGATCTTGATGTATCGCGAGAATTGCTATTATAGTTGGATCTTATGTTTCTCCTCCCCCTCTTCTCTCTTGTAATTAATTGAGTTTCCCCTTTGAAGTAATCTTATTGGATTGAGTCTTTAAAGATTTGAGAACACTTGATGTATGTCTTGCCGTGGATATCTGTGGTGACAATGGGATATCACGTGATTCACTTGATGTATGTTTTGGTGACCAACTTGCGGGTTCCGCCCATGAACCTATGCATAGGGGTTGGCACACGTTTTCGTCGTGATTCTCCGGTAGAACTTTGGGGCACTCTTTGAGGACCTTTGTGTTGGTTGAATAGTTGAATCTGAGATTGTGTGATGCATATCATATAATCATACCCATGGATACTTGAGGTGACATTGGAGTATCTAGGTGACATTAGGGTTTTGGTTGATTTGTTTCTTAAGGTGTTATTCTAGTATGAACTCTAGGGCTGTTTGTGACACTTATAGTAATAGCCCACCGGATTGATTGGAAAGAATAACTTTGAGGTGGTTTCGTACCCTACCATAATCTCTTCGTTTGTTCTCCGCTATTAGTGACCTTGGAGTGACTCTTTGTTGCATGTTGAGGGATAGTTTTATGATCCAATTATGTTAGTATTGTTTAGTGGACTTACACTAGTGAAAGTATGAACCCTAGGACTTGTTTCAACACATTGCAATACCGTTTACCCTCACTTTTACCATTAGTTACCTTGCTGTTTTTATATTTTCAGATTACAAAAACTATTATCTACAATCCATATATCACTTCTATCACGATCTCTTCGCCGAACTAGTGCACCTATACAATTTACCATTGTATTGGGTGTGTTGGGGACACAAGAGACTCTTTGTTATTTGGTTGCAGGGTTGCTTGAGAGAGACCATCTTCATCCTACGCCTCCTACAGATTGATAAACCTTAGGTCATCCACTTGAGGGAAATTTGCTACTGTCCTACAAACATCTGCACTTGGAGGCCCAACAACGTCTACAAGAAGAAGGTTGTGTAGTAGACATCAAGCTCTTTTCTGGCGCCGTTGCCGGGGAGGTTAGCGCTTGAAGGTATATCTTTAGATATTGCAATCGAGTCGTTTAGTTTCTTGTTTTATCACTAGTTTAGTTTATAAAAGAAAACTACAAAAAAATGGAATTGAGTTTGTCTCATACGCTTCATCTTTCTAATATCTTTCGTGAGTATGATGGAAAGGATAATTGTGCTCAAGTGCTAGAAGAAGAGATCTCTAAAATGTTTGGCACTAAATATTTGAATGATGAGCATGATTGCAATGTTGTTAGTACGAATTCTTTGAATATCCATGATGCTAATGATGATTGCACTAGTTATGATGAAAATACCTCCTAGAAACATGTCAATTTTTGTGGAGTAGATTGGGTGTGCAAGTACACACCAAATAGGGAAGATAGATATTGCAAGAGGCATAAGTACTTAGAAACCAAATTGTTGCAAGAAAGTCTTGATGTGAGTGCTGAAAATTTAAAATATCTTTATCGTACCTGTGAACTTTGCAATGTACATGGTCATTTAAATATTAAATGCAAATTGTTTCATGACCGAATCATGTCCAAAAATTGTGATGACTTGATTTCCCTTGCACATTATAATGAACTAAGTTTGCTTTTGGGTTATGAAGAATTGAAACGTCAAACTAAGCATATTCTAGAATATAACCTTGAGAAATTCCTCGATATTGATCTAGAGAAGGTTTATATGTATTGTGCGGTGAATTGCGTCGAAAATCCTTATATTGCCAATTACATAAAGAAAAGAAAGCAAATATAAGATGAAGATAATGCTAATGAAAGGGAAGAGACTTCCCAATATCCTCCTATTATTTCTTATGATGAATCAGGTAACGAGGAGGAGCCTTCTACTCAACCAATCTCATTAGTAAGGAGCTCCAAAAAGAGGATTGACCCCCCACATGATGTGGCGAAGAGGAAGAAAAGAAAAAGGAAGAGAGGTAAAAAGGTATCTCTCCCAAATAAAGTTGCTCCTATTATTGTTGTGCCTCATGAAAATGAAGATGAAACACTTTATGATGATCTCGTTATGCCTATTGCTTGTTGTGATGATTGTGATTGGGAAGATAATGATACTTCTTATGATCTTGAAAATCTTTTTGGTACTTGCTTGGAAGAATATGATAATAATGTTTGCTATACTATTGGTGCTATCCATACTATTAATGATGAGAGTGATTATGCTTGTGATACGAAAAGGCCCAAGCTTGGGGAAGCTATGTTTGATGAGGACGACATATTTGAGAATATATTTTCTGCAATTAATGTTTGTCCCAAGCTTGGGGATGCTATGTTTAATAATGATGATATTTTTAGCCTTCCATGTTTTGATATGCAAAGTGATTATGATGAGAACAAAGTTGCTACTTATGATGATTATTGTGATAAAACTTATGCTATAAAGAGTAGTGATGATTATATTTATAAAACTTGTCATGATTATGAGTACCCTTTCTCTGAACGTTACTCCTTTAACATGGAAACAATTTATAGTATTCAAGTGTCTTATGATACTCCCACTATTCCGAATGAGAAGAATTTTGCTTATCTGGAGAGTAATAGAATTGCTATGCTTTTAGATCATGAAAAGAATGCTTTAGGTTCTGGTTATATTGTTGAATTCATTCATGATGCTACTGAAAATTATTATGAGGGAGGAACATATGCTTGTAGGAATTGCAATAATATCAAGTTTCCTCTCTATGTGCTTAAAATTTGAAGTTATGCTTGTTTTACCTTCCTATGCAAGTTGATTCTTGTTCCCATAAGTTGTTTGCTCACAAAATCCCTATGCATAGGAAGTGGGTTAGACTTAAATGTTCTAGTCATATTCTTCATGATGCTCTCTTTATGTTTCAATTTTTATCCTTTCTGTGAGCATCATTGAAATCATCATGCCTAGCTAGGGGCATTAAACGATAGCGCTTGTTGGGAGGCAACCCAATTTTATTTTACTTACTTGCTTTTTGTTCCTGTTTAGTAATAAATAATTACTCTAGCCTCTGTTTAGATGTGGGTTTATGCTTTTAATTAGTGTTTGTGCCAAGTAGAACCTTTGGGAAGACTTGGGGAAAGTCTTGTTGATCATGCTGTAAAAAACAGAAACTTTAGCGCTCACGAGAATTGCTGCCATTTTTATTTGGAGAGTGATATTTAGTTAATTCTTTTTGCAGATGATTAATAGATAAATTCCTCAGGTCCAGAAATTTATTTGAGAATTTATGTGTTCCAGAAGTATACGTTTGATTCATATTACTACAGACTGTTCTGTTTTGGACAGATTCTGTTTTCGATGTGTTGTTTACTTATTTTGATGAATCTATGGCTAGTAAAATAGTTTATAAACCATAGAGAAGTTCTAATACAGTAGGTTTAACACCAATATAAATAAATAATGAGTTCATTACAGTACCTTGAAGTGGTGATTTATTTTCTTATACTAACGGAGCTCACGAGTTTTCTACTTTATGTTTTGTGTTGTGAAGTATTCAAGTTTTGGGTAAGGATTCGATGGACTATGGAATAAGGAGTGGCAAGAGCCTAATCTTGGGGATGCACAAGGCACCCCAAGGTAATATTCAAGGACAACCAAGAGCCTAAGCTTGGGGATGCCCCGGAAGGCATCCCCTCTTTCGTCTTCGTTCATCGGTAACTTTACTTGGAGCTATATTTTTATTCGCCCCATGATATGTGTTTTGCTTGGAGCGTCAATTTATTTTGCTAGGATTTGCTTGCTGTTTGAATAAAATACCAAGATCTGAAATTATTAAATGTTAGAGAGTCTTCACATAGTTGCATTATTATTCGACTACTCATTGATCTTCACTTATATCTTTCAGAGTAGTTTGTCATTTGCTCTAGTGCTTCACTTATATCTTTTAGAGCATGGTGGTAGTTTTATTTTGAAGAAATAGATGAACTCTCATGCTTCACTTATATTATTTTGAGAGTCTTAAATAGCATGGTAATTTTCTTAAAATCCTAATATGCTAGGTATTCAAGAATAATAAAATTCTCTTATGAGTGTGTTGAATACTAAGAGAAGTTTGATACTTGATGATTGTTTTGAGATATGAGGATGGTAATATTAGAGACATGCTAGTTGAGTAGTTGTGAATTCGAGAAATACTTGTGTTGAAGTTTGTGATTCCCGTAGCATGCACGTATGGTGAACCGTTATGTGATGAAGTCGGAGCATGATTTATTTATTTATTGCCCTCCTTATGAGTGGCGGTCGGGGACGAGCGATGGTCTTTTCGTACCAATCTATCCCCCTAGGAGCACACGCGTAGTACTTTGTTTCAATAACTAGTAGATTTTTGCAATAAGTATGTGAGTTCTTTATGACTAATGTTGAGTCCATGGATTATACGCACTCTCACCCTTCCACCTTTGCTAGCCTCTCTAGTACCGCGCACCTTTCGCCGGTATCATACACCAACCATATCCTTCATCAAAACAACCACCATACCTACCTATCATGGCATTTCCATAGCCATTCCGAGATATATTGCCATGCAACTTTCCAGAGTTCCGTTATTATGACACGCTTCATCATTGTCATATTGCTTTGCATGATCATGTAGTTGACATCGTATTTGTGGCAAAGCCACCGTTCATAATTCTTCCATACATGTCACTCATGATTCATTGCATATCCCGGTACACCGCCGGAGACATTCATATAGAGTCATACTTTGTTCCAGTATCGAGTTGTATCATTGAGTTGTAAATAAATAGAAGTGTGATGATCATCATTCAATAGAGCATTGTCCCAAAAAAGGGCCAAATAAAAAAATAACGGCAAAAAAAAGAAAGGCCAAAAAAAGGGACAATGCTACTATCCTTTTACCACACTTGTGCTTCAAAGTAGCACCATGTTCTTCATGTAGAGAGTCTCATATGTTGTGACTTTCATATACTAGTGGGAATTTTACATTATATAACTTGTCTTGTATATTCCAATGATGGGCTTACTCAAAATTGCCCTAGGTCTTCATGAGCAAGCAAGTTGGATGCACACCCAATTAGTTTCTTTTGTTGAGCTTTCACACACTTATAGCTCTAGTGCATCCGTTGCATGGCAATCGCTACTCACTCACATTGATATCTATTGATGGGCATCTCCATAGCCCATTGATACACCTAGTCGATGTGAGACCATCTTCTCCTTTTTGTCTTCTCCACAACCACCACTCTATTCCACCTATAGTGCTATATCCATGGCTCATGCTCATGTATTGCATGAAGATTGAAAAAGTTTGAAAACATCAAAAGTATGAAACAATTGCTTGGCTTGTCATCGGGGTTGTGCATGATTTAAATATTTTGTGTGGTGAAGATGGAGCATAGCCAGACTATATGATTTTCTAGGGATAGATCTCGTTGGCCATGTTATTTTGAGGAGACATAATTGCTTAGTTAGTATCACTACTAGGGAAAACGTTATACACAGAAGCTTATCAGTAGCGCGGTCTAAAAGGGGGCGCTACTGCTAATTAGTAGTAGCGAGGGGTATAAAAACCGCGCTACTACTAAGTTGATAGTAGTAGCGAGGGGTATAAACCTGCGTTGCTACTAAGTGGTGCCCCCGGGACAGGCCATAGTAGTAGCGAGGGGTATAAAACCTACACTACTACTATGTAAGTAGCTATAGCGCTGGTAAGACCCCACGCTATTACTAAGCGTTTCCACCCCGGCATGACCCACTCCCACCGCACCACTCTCTCTCTCTAATCCCTAAAGAAACTCTCTCACGAACTCACCTGCTCCTCTCCCCACGATCTCCTTGTCGCTGCCACCACCCATGCCGGCCGGTTCCGGCGAGCACCGGTCGCGCCCCCCCCCAAGCTCCGCCCCTCCCTCCCCTCCGTCCAGATCCGCCACCCTATTCTCCACCGCGCTCTCGCACCACTTCATCCCGCTCCCCTCCGCCGCCAGGCCCGCCGCCGCCGCCTCCTTCACCTGCGGCCCACTGCGCGCCGTGTCGGCACTACTGGCGCTGCGGAGGCAGCTCCTGCTGCACGTGGTCGTGGCCGTGTCGTCCGAGTTTGAGACGGAGGACGCCGATGGAGAGCAGAGCGAGGGCGAGGGCGGAGGCGACTCCGCGACCGAGTACTCCGAGGACCTCAAGGTCTTCGTCAGGAACCTGCCCTTCACCGTCGACAACGCGCAGCTCGCCAGGATCTTCGAGCAGGCCGGCTCCGTCGAGATGGTCGAGGTATAAATTCACACTCTCTGGTCTTGTTAACTAATACTCCAAGTTTGTTTGGCGCAAATTATAACGGGCTAAAGTGAAATTCTGATGGGCATTGCATGACTAGGATAGAGTCGGGACGTTTTGTTTTAGTGTAGTGTCAGGTTGTCCAAGGGATGTGGAATTGTTGTTGTGTAGATTGTGTCCTCCAAGATAGGATAAGGTACTATAAATTTTTCTCGGCATGAATTAAGTTGGAGTTGGTTCAGTACTTCAAAGGCCTCGTAAATTTAGTACTTTAGTGCAGTGCCGAGAGCGCTCCAGCGGAGTCGGGGGAGTCCGCGATAAATCCTAATCCAAAGGCGGCCGGCTGGATTAGAAGGTATATCCTGATGCTAACCCATGGGTGGGAATTTTTAGGGGGGGAATTAAAGAATAGAGCATTTGGGGGCAGGCTGTGCTTGTGCGGTTGTGCCTCCCCTAAACCCATTATTGTTTCTTCATAAACTGTAGTAAACATCTAGAAAAAAAATTGTTTAGTAGACTGGTCCAGAAATTAATCTTGTGATATAGAAAGAAAGTTTTAGGGCGGAAATTAAAGAAAAGAGCATTTGGGGGTTGGCTGTGCTTGTGCCTCCCCTTTGATAGAGAAAGAGAAGTATTTATGCGAACGAACTGACCAAAATAAAAAGACTTTTGCAGATTGTAAAGTGTAGTTGGTGTTGTCCTTTGCATCTTATACAGAGATGGAAAACATGTAGGGAGTACAATATAGTTTCAATTTTTCTTCTCTTTGTAAAGTGTAGGTGGTGTTGTCCTCTGCACTGTACTGAAGCTTGTGTTTATACTTTGTACTCTGTAGTGTAGCTTGTGTTATGCTCTTTACTGAACTAAAGCTTGTGCCACAAGCCCACGAGTATAAAAAATTTGATTCTTGCTCCTCTTTGTAATTATACTTTGACTGCACTGAAGCTTGCGTCTGATTGTAGCCATGGTACTGAACCCATATAGTACTGAACTGAACTATAGTAATAAGAGTAACTCGTGTTAATGCTTGGATCAGACGATTTTATTTGCACCATGCTTTAGTTGCTTATAAATACTTTATTACTAGATATATTTGATTTTTTTGCACACGCTATTTTGAAATACAACACGCTATTAGCATGCTATAACTTGTGTAGCATTTGGAGAAGGGCCTCGCTATATTTTGTAGCGTGCTATTTTTTCATTGCTTTTGCTGCATAAGAGAGGCCGAGGAAAATTGGTAGTAGAAACTCGGTTCAAAAAAGGATAGAAAATGAAGCAAGAGCGTTGTGAGAGTGTGTGGTGCAACAGGGGAGGGTGTGTGTGTGTCGTATGAAATGTCAATAACCTGATCGGGCTGGCAGCCTCTGTCATTCTATTGACGCTGGTCATGGCGATACCGTGAAAAATGATGAATTTTGGATACTGTAGTACAGCCCCGTGTATGTGAACTGTGATGATGGGAAAATATAAGAAAAGGCAGATGGGGATTACTGACTTGTTTGTGTCCTGTTTTTTGTCGATGCAGTGCAAGCGTCCATCGCCGCAAACACATGGGTGGTCAGTGGGACTCCCAGACCAAGAGTATGGATCCATCTCACTTATTTATCATTTGGCCATGATGATGATGATGCAAGTTGTAACATTCTTATATTGGATTTATGGATGCATCGCTTTAATGCAACAACTAACCCTCATTCGCATCCATTCAAGAGAGATCCACTGGTTGTTATTCCTTAATTATCCTAGTCAATCTGAACAAGTTTATAACATCTCTCTATGCACCCGATTAGTCTTGTATCCCTGAAGCCATGCACTTTAGTTTGCCCATTCATGACATGCCTGCTGTTAAAACATGTGTTCATTTGCAGCTCCTTTCAATTCTTTTGCAGCTCACTGAATATATTTTTGCAGTTCATTGTCAGAATCCATGGCGCTGGCCGCGCCGCACCTTTTCCTGCTTCTTCTTGTCTGAGGCGAGCACCAGCGGTACGTATCAGCCGTCTTCTCTATGGTGTTGGCTAGGTAAGAACTAGGGATCTGATGGGCCGTTGTTTGTCCTTGTTGGTCTGCTTTCATTTTGGAAATTCATCCTATAAGATTTATGATGTCCTATCGAGCAATTGATCTGATGGGTTGTGAGCTTTTTAGCTGTCCAACATCACCCTATGGTAGATAATCATTTCTATTATGTGTTAATGCTTTCCTTTTAAACTACTTCAAAAAAAACAAAGAAATTGGATTCTTTTAGCCGTATTATCCTTCGAACATCTATATGAAAGATCTAAGTTTAAGTATATTTAGTTTTGAAGAAAACTAAAGCCAATTAATGTGAAAATTAGATATGTCCTATTACCTGGCAATATATAGTTCATCTAGGCTTGGTTGGCAATATATATTATCTAGACAATAATTTCATTTGTTTGTAGCTATTACATAGGCGATCTCTTGTTAATAGAAATCACTCACTTTTTTGTTTTCGTATATTTATTCCCATAGCTACTGTACATCACAACATGCAAGGAAATATATGTCCACTGAAATTTAATTTTATTTGTTCTTTGCTCTTTACAGAAATCTTGGATTCATAAATGGGAGAAGCACATAAGGGAGAAGAAGATGATTGCAAGGATGGAGAGGGAGCAAATCATTTGGAGGGATAGAATGCCACTGTTTGGTGTTTTTATGCATTTTTGTTTGCTTTCAACTGTGTTTGCACTGGCTGGGAATAAGTGACTAGGCAATAAGTGTAGATGTATGGATATTCTCTAATGCTCCTGGTTTACAATAAATCTTCGATTTGGAATGATGTGTAATGCTGCTGGTTCATTACAAACCTGTGCTTGTTTTAGTTGTTAGAATTTTATGCATAAAATGGAATTGAAGGATTTTTTAATTCCTAATTAGTTAGTACTAGCATGGGAGTGAAATGGAGTGCTACTAGTATTCAGGATACTAGTAGCGTGTGGTACTATAGACGCGCTACTACTATTTCGTTAGTAGTAGGGCGGGTGACATCCGCGCTACTAGTAAAATGTTAGTAGTAGCGTGGTTTTACCCCGCGCTACTACTAACTATTAGCTGTAGCGCGATACTAGTAGCGCGGGTACCTGCGCTACTAGTAGCCATTTTACCCGCGCTGCTGGTAGCCTTTTTCTTAGTAGTGTATGCTTGAAGTATTATTGTTTCTATGTCAATATTAAACTTTTGTCTTGAATCTTATGGATCTGAATATTCATATCACAAGTAAGAAGAATTACATTGAAATTATGCCAACTAGCATTCCACATCAAAAATTATCTTTTTTATCATTTACCTACTCGAGGACGAGTAGGAATTAAGCTTGGGGATCTTGATACGTCTCCAACGTATCTATAATTTTTGATTGCTCCATGCTAAATTATCTACTGTTTTGGGCAATATTGGGCTTTATTTTCCACTTTTATATTACTTTTGGGACTAACCTATTAAACGGAGGCCCAACCCAGATTTGCTGTTTTATGCCTATTTTAGTGTTTTGAAGAAAAGGAATATCAGACGGAGTCGAAACGGAATGAAATCAACTGGAGAAGTTATTTTTGGAAGGAAACACAACCGATGGAGTTGGACCCTACGTCAAGGAAGGAACGAGGTGCTCACGAGGGTGGGGGCGCCCCCCTAGGGCGCGCCCCTGTCTCGTGGGGCTCTCGTGTCTCCCCTAACGTACCTCCTGCACCCATATATACCTACGTGACCTAAAACTTCCAGAACGCAATATAGATCGGGAGTTCCACCGCCAGAAGCCTCCGTAGCCACCAAAAGTCAATCGGGACCCTGTTCCGGCACACTGCCGGAGGGGGAACCCTCACCGGTGGCCATCTTCATCATCCCGGTGCTCTCCATGACGAGGAGGGAGTAGTTCTACCTCGGGGCTGAGGGTATGTACCAGTAGCTATGTGTTTGATCTCTCTCTCTCGTGTTCTTGAGGTGATACGATCTTGATGTATCGTGAGCTTTGCTATTATAGTTGGATCCTATGTTTCTCCTCCCCCTCTTCTCTCTTGTAATGAATTGAGTTTCCCCTTTGAAGTAATCTTATCGGATTGAGTCTTTAAAGATTTGAGAACACTTGATGTATGTCTTGCCGTGGATATCTGTGGTGGCAATGGGATATCATGAGATTCACTTGATGTATGTTTTGGTGACCAACTTGCGGGTTCCGCCCATGAACCTATGCATAGGGGTTGGCACACGTTTTCGTCATGATTCTCCGGTAGAACTTTGGGGCACTCTTTGAGGTCCTTTGTGTTGGTTGAATAGATGAATCTGAGATTGTGTGATGCATATCATATAATCATACCCACGGATACTTGAAGTGACATTGGAGTATCTAGGTGACATTAGGGTTTTGGTTGATTGTGTCTTAAGGTGTTATTCTAGTACAAACTCTAGGGCTGTTTGTGACACTTATAGGAATAGCCCACCAGATTGATTGGAAAGAATAACTTTGAGGTGGTTTCGTACCCTACCATAATCTCTTCGTTTGTTCTCTGCTATCAGTGACTTTGGAGTGACTCTTTGTTGCATGTTGAGGGATGGTTTTATGATCCAATTATGTTAGTATTGTTGAGAGGACTTACACTAGTGAAAGTATGAACCCTAGGCCTTGTTTCAACACATTGCAATACCGTTTACACTCACTTTTACCATTAGTTACCTTGCTTTTTATATTTTCAGATTAGAAAAACTATTATCTACTATCCATACACCACTTGTATCACCATCTCTTCGCCGAACTAGTGCACCTATACAATTTACCATTGTATTGGGTGTGTTGGGGACACAAGAGACTCTTTGTTATTTGGTTGCAAGGTTGCTTGAGAGAGACCATCTTCATCCTACGCCTACTACGGATTGATAAACCTTAGGTCATCCACTTGAGGGAAATTTGCTACTGTCCTACAAACCTCTGCACTTGGAGGCCCAACAACGTCTACAAGAAGAAGGTTGTGTAGTAGACATCAATATGCTGCCCACATCCCCAAGACGGAGCACAAGCGTGCGCTCAGGGACACCTACGCGATAGAGCTAGTCGCCCCAAAATTCAATCCATGGTCGTCATGCCTGATCACCTTTGATCGCCGGGATCACCCGACCAGCATCCATCATGGAGGCTCAGCTGCACTGGTCTTAGACCCAATAATTGACGGGTTTCACCTGACTCATGTCCTGATGGACGGCGGTAGCAGCCTCAATCTGCTCTATCAGGATACAGTGCAAAAAATGGGCATTAAACCATCAAGGATCAAGCCTACAAAGACCACCTTTAAAGGAGTCATTCTAGGCGTAGAGGCCCGTTGTACGGGCTCAATCACATTAGAGGTTGTCTTCGGATCTCCCGACAAATTCCGAAGCGAGGAGTTAGTCTCCGATATTGTCCCATTCCGTAGCGGCTATCATGCACTGCTCGGACGAACTGCGTTTGCTCGATTCAATGCAGTGCCACACTATGCTTATCTCAAGATCAAGAGGTCCGGCCCTCGCGACGTCATACCAGTAAATGGCAATACGGAACGCTCTCTCCGTACAGAAGAGCACACAGCTTCCCTAGCAGTAGAAGTACAAAGCGGCCTTCTCAAACAGAACCTTCATTCGGCTGCCGAGCCCTCGAACACCCTTAAGAGGGTCTAGACTACTCTGCAGTAGGAGAGCTCAACGCGTCAGGGCCTCGACTAGCAATCCGGCCTCTATCTTAGTCCCGATCAAGCGTTGGCCTGCATGACGCGCATAGATAACTACGCACTCAAAATTCCATGGGCATCGACGGAGGCATAGCTAGCTTGTGATCCACAGCACGGCTCAACCGACACCGGATACACATATACTTTCACTTTTGCTTGTTTTATTTCAGGTTTTAATCCCAGAGACCCCATCGGGTGGTCTGGTTATTGGTCTTCTTGAAGGATAAACAAACCAAGATGGCGAGGAGCGCAGACATATGGGAACTTTTTAGGTGATTCCATTAACGATAACTCTACCTGTCTTCCAGGACCCACAGGCAGCTCCTCCTTGGTTTCGACATGTTAAATAGCCTATTGCTTATTGCACTACTTCTATTAATGCACCTTGACGTACTAATTACATTGCAGTGAAAATAGTTTGTAGCTAGAGCTGTAGGACCCCAGCTTTTTAACTTTACATCTTTTCTGTTTTCTTTCTCTCTTTTCTTTATTTTTTCAGTTTCCCTCTGGATAACCCCATCAGGTAGCACCCGTACACTTTGGTACATTTTGATTTTTGCCAGGGGCTTTATAGCACCCCACATTACGACAACAAAAGTCCGAACACTTCTTGTAAGTATAGTTCGGCACCCCGAATTTAGCATTATATGCATTGGCTCCGGATCATGTCTTTGGTCAAAATTTGGGTTGCCCGGGTCATGTGCTTGCTATCCTACGTTCCGCTACATCGGCTAGGGTAGTAAAGGGAGAACTGCTGCGATTGTGCCCTGGTCTAAACCGGATGAGCACCTCAGTAGAGAAAGCCGAAAACTGACCATCATGATGCAGCGAGAGCTGGTCATCTGTTCGGAAGTATCAAATCGTTGGAGGTGTTTCCGCATTTCGCGAAGGATCGGTACTTCCCGATCAGACGCTAACAGCACCATGGTTCGTATACCAGGGGCTGCACCTATGTTTTATTATAAAACTCCTATGGCTAAGTGAGGGTGTTCAAGGCGTATAGTGTGGTTGCCAGGTTCGCTGCGCTAAACAACTCCTTCAAGGACCATATAATTGGATCAAGATTGTTTAGATCCCATCCTGAACACCTCCGTACTACCTACGTGAGGGCAGAAGCCGATGACTGGCCAGCCCTCAGATTTCATACAACACGGCCGCATAGGATACAATTAAAACATAATAAAAATTATATTACAAAGCGGATTTGTTATCATCATACAAGGCAAAATATGAATCTATTTATTCGAGAATAACATCCTTCCCGCACTGCGTTGCTACAAGTCGAGATCCCTCCAGGACATCCGCAAAATATCGCTCGGGTGTGTGGTGCTCCTTGCCCTCCAGCGGCCCCCGGGCCACCTCGACGGCATCCATCTTCGCCCACCACATCTTGCAATGAGCGAAGGCCATGCGGGCACCCTCGATGCAGACTGACCGCTTGATGATGTATTGCCACGGACAAGCCTCCACCACCCACTTCACGAGGCCATAATAACTGCTAGGTATAGCTTCGGCTAGCCATAGTCGGATTATTAAATCCTTCATGTCCAGTCCGGCCATCCTGTGTAGCTCGACCAACTGTTTCAGTTGATCGACAAAGGCCACCGGATGTTTTGGCACAACATACTGCGACCAGAATAGCTTCTCTGGAGAATCCCCTTCCCTGGCTCGGAAGAACTCCGTAGCATCAGATACACTGTGCGGCAAATCCACAAAAGCCCTTGGGCAACTCCGAATCTGGTTAGTAAAAGGTACTTCCTCTCCGCATACTTGCTTTGCATGTTGAACGCCTTACCCGCTTCGATCTTCTTCACCTCCTGGATCTCCTGGAGAGCATCTCGGGCCTCATTCCATGCGGCCTCCGCACTCTGACGAGCTTTGGTAAGTTCGGCCTCTCGAGCCGATGCCTCGTGCTCCAAGGCTTCACACTTCTTCACCATGTCCTGGAGCTACTGCTGGACCTCACCGACCCGGGCCTTGAGCTTCTTACGGGCGACTTGCTGTGGGATAGCCTTCCCCTCGGCTTCGGCCAGGGCCTTTCTCAGGGCCTTGACCTCGGTCGTCGCTTCTATACAAATCATGGCATTTTGGTTATCACATATAATTTTCTTCTTTTCGAATATATACACTACAAGAAGTATGTCAACTAGTGACCTTCTGTTAGTGTCCCTGGAAGAATTGGTCATAGATCTATGACCATTTGAGATCAATTGGTCAAAAGCTGTTCGGGGGGGCTCCAAAACCTCAACTATATCGACCATTTTGGTTAGAAAGGTCGTAATTTCCATACACAAAATGGTCATAAAGTAGATAACACTGGTCTGCTGCCTTATTTCTAGCTGATCACGACCGATATAGATGGTCATAACCTTGTAAATTGTGGTGGATTGCTATGACTAGGCGCCACCTCATCTGTTTTGCCTATGTGTCATGTCCATGTGTCAATTTTTGCCCTAGGTTGTGAAGCAACCTATATTTCTGTCATTCCCAATATTCCCCAAAAAATCTCATAAATTCTTTGGGTCTTATCTTTGTCAAATATATAGAAATCCTTCCTTGCCTAGTTCAAAAATAATTCAACAATATTCATTTTCCTATTCTGTTCACAACAATACTTTGTGAAGGAAGTGCTATTTATATATTCTTGATTTCCCTCAAAAAATTTGGGCACTCTTTCCTATCCAAATCATTGCCTCATGAGAAAATTCAGCTCCATTTGCCCAGTAAATCTTCCTCGGAAAATTTCCAAAGTTTTTTTCCAGCTAGAAGCATTGTGAAGGAAGTACCATTTTTATATATCCGAATGACATGAAATCTATACAGTTCCTTCATATGCCCAAATTATCAGCCTCCTCCAAATTGCAGCTCAGTCAAATCATATATGTGAGCCTAGGTTCAATTTATATTTTATGGCCAGATTGGCACATTGCAAAGCAAGTGTTATCCAGATCCCTCCTATTACCCTCAAACTTTTTGGGCACTCTTCCATACCCAAATTATTGCCACATGATAATATTCAGCTCCATTTTCCTGGTAAATCTTTCTCAGGAAATTTCCAAAGTTTCTATCTCGAGAGAAGCTTTGTGAAGTAAGTACTAGCTAGGCTTACCCAAATGATCTGAAAATTTACCAGGGGATGACCATACCTATGTAACTTACCTACACCAAATTTGAGCTGATTTCATTTATCAAATTTCTCTCGCTAATTTTCCCAAGTTTCTGTCCAGGGAATAGCATTGTGAAGGAAGTACCACTTTGGCATGTCCAAATGGTATCAACTTTCTACAGTGCTTTCCTATGCCCAGATAACCATCCCCCACCAAATTTTAGCTCAATCCATTCATTATTTTGTGCCCAGCTTCAACATTCATATTTATGTCCAGTGTGGTACTTTGCAAAGCAAGTACCACCTAGGCTCCTTCTTTTGAGCTAAAAAATTGTGAAGACTATCTTCTTAGTAGATGATCGTCCTCAACCAAAACTCGCGCCCATTGGCCACGTGCATTTCCCATATCGCTAATCAAACACTTGGCTGCTAATTCATGTTTGAGCATAGTTCGGTCTCCTCGTGAGAATCTTATGTTGTAATTTTCTTCCTAGCACCTGCCTAGGGAGTACCCAACCCCCTAGACATTCCTAGGCCTCCCAGAACATATGCCAACGCGACAGTCACGCGGTGACCACGCGGCGGGCATGCGAGTTTACGCGCTCTTGAGTTGGGGCCCTTGTCCACCATCCAAACCTCTATGTATCACCACCAAACCATGTATTTCTGATCAAATGGATACTTATATACCTAGAAATAATTTTTGTAAAAAATAAAGAGCAAACTATAAGGTAGATGCAGTTCAAAATTGACCCGCTTCCTACTAAATCGGCAGAAATTTGCCTTTTTCACAAGTGGTGGATAAAAACTTTTGACACCCAACCATTTTGTCAATCATGCATTAAGTATGGCCTAATATTTTATAAAAATGATTTGGTCCAATTTTGCAACAAATATATGGTAGCTCCTTCACAAAAAAACTCATTTTGGGCATTCAAAAAAGGAAAATGAATTTTTTGTCCAAAGAAAATGAAAACTTCCTTAGCCAACATTGTTTGTCATTCCAAGATGCACCTTTGTACACAATATGAGATCATTTGAACAAACTATGCCATGAATGTGGCCATAAGATTGACCATTTGGCTTGAAAGCCATGAATCTTCACACATGATAGCTAATTTCTGAGAACACTTTTTTAAAATAATAAATATATTACAAGTTTATTAATTTTTTATGGTAACTTGGTCACATGTAATGACATAATGCGAAGGTTTTCCATTTTTTTGATTTTTTTGAATTTTTTATGCCCGTTTCAAAATGCGGTCAAAACGGCGGGCTTGACCGTTCCTGGCTAGTGGTTGAATCTTGGAAAACTTTTGATTTTCTCTGATTAAATAGATACTTATGTACCTAGAAATGATTTTTGGAAAAAAATAAAGAGCAAACCACTAGGCAGCTGGAGTTCAAATTTGACCCGCTTCCTACTGAATCGGCGGGAATTTGTCTTTTTCATGAGAGGTGGATCAAATCTTTTGACACCCAACCATTTGGACAATTGTGCAGTAAATATGGCCTGTTATCTTAGAAAATTGATTTGGTCCAATTTTGCAACAATTATTTGGTAGGTCCTTCACAAAAAAACTCATTTTGGGCACTCGGAAAATGGAAAATGATTTTTTCTTCTAAAGAAAATGAAAACTTCCTTAGGCAACATTGTTTGGAATTCCAAGATGCACCCTTGTGCACAATATGAGATCATTTGAACAAACTATGCCATATATGTGGCCATAAGATTGATCATTTGGCTTGAAATCCGTGAATCTTCACGCATGATAGCTCATCTCTGAGAACACTTTTTTTTAAATAATTGCTCTATTACAAGTTTATTATTTTTCCTGGAAACTTGGTCACATATAATGACACAATGCGAAGGTTTTCCAATTTTTTGAATTTTTTATGCCCATTTCAAAATGCGGTCAAAACGGCGGGCTTGACCGTTCCTAGCTAGTGGTTAAATCTTGGAAAACTTTTGATGTTTCTTTGATTAAATAGATACTTATGTACCTAGAAATGATTTTTGGAAAAAAAAAGAAAGAGCAAACTATGAGGCAGCTGCAGTTCAAATTTGACCCGCTTCCTACAGAATCGGCGGGAATTTGTCTTTTTCACGAGACGTGGATCAAATCTTTTGACACCCAACCATCTGGTCAATTGTGCATTAAATATGGCCTGTTATTTTAGAAAATTGATTTGGTCCAATCTTGCAACAATTATTTGGTAGGTCCTTCACAAAAAAACTCATTCCAGGCACTCAAAAATGGAAATTGAATTTTCCGTGCAAAGAAAATGAAAACTCCCTTAGGCAACATTGTTTGGCATTCCAATATACACCCTTGTGCACCATATGAGATCATTCGAACAAACTATGCCATGAATGTTGCCGTTCTGGGAATGGGGGTCCCCAGACTTGCCTGCCTGCGGCCCATGGCTTGGCTGAGCCACCAGGCCGTACGGCCCATCTTCATCAAGAAAGCATCCAAGACCCTCGCGAGGGTCCACGCCTCGCGAGATGGACGACGCAAGACCTCCTCCCGAGCGGCCTAGTCAGGAAGGCTCGCGAGGGCTGGAGATATCAAGGCGAGGCGAACCTCACGAGGCTCTCGTGACGTGAGCCGTGGCGATCGACACCAGGCGCGCGCCAGCGCAAGCAGCGTCCTTGTTTCCTCTTTGGTGCTAAGGAAAAAGGCGCAACCACGGAGTACCGAGGCATCAGGAAAAGGTTGCCATTTCGTTGCAACAAGACCAAGACCATGGACTGCAAGGCGGAGGTCATCGTGGAGCCCAAGACGGCGTCACCACCAGAACTTTGTGTAGGCAAAGACCGCTTTTGTCAGGATAACTTGTACTAGCTGTCCCCCTTCAAATTTGCCCACCGCTCGATATTTGGGAAGAGGACCAGGTACTCTATAAATAGGACTAGCCACCATAGTAGAGGGGGAGATATCATCAGACCCAGAGATACACACAAGTCCGAAAGCACAAGAACACCTCAACCTCAGGAGGCTGTTCTTCCCTTGTATTGTTCATCATCAGCCTAAGAGGCAATCCACCACCACCACACGGGAGTAGGGTATTACACCACAACGGTGCCCCGAACTAGTATAAACCCCGTGTCTTTCTATGTTGCGAGTTTGTCGAGTTCGTCCGCGAGATTTAGCGAGCTAGAGCATATATCGGTAGGAGGGAAAGACTTCACGCGCACCCCAGTGTTCGAACCTTAAGGGATAGCCGGAACCCCACATCCGACAATGAATGTGGCCATAAGATTGATCATTTGGCTTGAAAGTCATTGATCTCCACACATGATAGCTCGTTTCTGAGAAAACCTTTTTAAAATAATTATCGTATTACAAGTTTATTATTTTTCCTGCTAACTTGGCTACATATAATGACACAATGTGAAGGTTTTTCAGTTTTTTGATTTTTTTTGAAATTTTTATGCCATGAATCCATTTTTGCCACTCGGAAAATGATTAAAATAGCTAGAAAGATTAGAAATGCGTACAAATTGGTCCTTATCCATAAAATGTGGTCTAACACTAGTGAAAATTTGTGTGGTACCTTTTTGCAAAATATTTTTGATAGCTACTTTTCATAAAATCTCTCTATTTTTAGTAGTTATAAACTCTTTTTAATCACTGGTTTTCCGAGCAAATCAGAACCATTCCCATGGATCGATGACATGGCACCCATCCATCCATCTCTCCATCTCTCCATCCATCCATCCATCTATCTACAGAAAAAACAAATGAAAAAGACAAACCCCCACCCGCAGCCCAACTAACCCTAACTCACATACCATCTCTCCTCCTCCCTCATCTCCACGCCGCCGCCACCTCCTCCCCGTCCTGCAGAGGCACGCTCGCCACCTCCTCCTCTCTGTTCCGCCACCTCCTCCTCCTTCCTCGACGCGTCCCGCAACGGCGCCCACCGCGTCGCCTGCCGGGCGCCCTTGCGTGCGCCACCCGCCAATACCGCCCCGCTCCCCGCGCCAACCGCCACTCCAACTCCAGCGCTGCTCCACCCGCGCCCGCGCCACCCACCGCTCCCGCCCCGGTGCCAGTGCCGAGGTCATCCCCGCCCACCAGATCTGGGATCCCGCCACGGTATGACTTGGACGCCAAGTGGTCGCCGGACGCCATGGTTCCCACCAATAAGTCGGTACGAAACCGTAGACCTCCCCCTCTCCCTCCCGCCCCGCCCCCTCCTTGGCTCCAAGTTGATTCTATCCCGGGTCGATGCGGATGTGGTCACTGCCTAACGGATTTCGATTCGATTCCGACTGCAGAATAAGAGCACACAGAACATCAACAACAAGCTCCAACTGTTGATGAAGAGCAACAAGTACACGCTTGTCTACAAGACCGTTCTCAAGACGCTTCTGGAGCTCAAGGGTACGTGTGGGATCGCCCCTCTTTTTTTCATGCCCTTTTTCTCGGTTCGTCCGATCAGTTGCATTGAATGGTTGGTTACTCTGTTCGTCTACCATGCTTTGAATGTTACGATGGTCAATGCCATGCTGATTTGGAGTTAAATTCCAATGCCATGCTCTGAATGTTAGGATGGTCAATGTAATAGTCTAGTCTGTAGTGTAAGGTTTTAGATTGGAAACTCGGTGTGAAGTTTGGCTCTTAGGCTTGCTTTTGCTGCCATTTTTTATTGATGAATACACCATATGAATCATGCGTCCACTTGGAAGTAGACCTAGTTACATCATGAGTGGTGGATCATTGGTCATTTAAAATGGTTTCTTAAGAGTGCTGACTATTTTTGGCCTTCACCAGCTGGTGTGTGCATCTTATCTTAATTCTTAAAAAAATGCAAATTGTTGGCCATCCATGATAGATTACAGTGCTTGATAATATGGTCTTACAAGATACTCCTAGGTTTTTGCTCTACTCCTTGCTAGTCCTGTAATTAGATGCATTTTGTAGATAAATTGTTGGCCATCTATGATGGATTTATAGTGCTAATTTGGTTGTGCAAGCTACTTCAACTCTTGTCCTATATTGTGCTCAAGTGATGCTTGCTCTACTCCTAGGTACATCTGTATTAGATGCATCTTGAGGTGGGTAGGAAACAAATGAAGAGGAAATTGTTATTCATTATCATACACTGTTTCTTTTTATGCTGCTTGGTGTGTGAGTTGTTTTTTTCTGGAAATATTTACATTGTCTGTCAGATATAAGCTATCTTTCTTTTAGATTCTGCTCGCCTATATAACCACCTCATGATTCAGTATTGTATTTCCCTTCTTGTAGATTGAAGTCTTGCTGATTTCCTTGCCTACTAACCCCATCGCAAAAACTTTCTTCTGAACAGATACCTTGATATGGGATGAAGTGTAGAGTGCGGAGTCACTTGATCTTCGGTACCCGCGTGTGCTCTACCAACCGCATGACGGGTGTTCGCCTTTTTGCCGCCTTCTTCCACCTCCGCCTCCTCCCACCTCTTCTTTGTTGGGTGCAGTCGAAATCCGTGACAACAAGCTAGCTAGCTAGCAACCATGTCTATTGCCATGTCCATATATATACATCCCTCTCCATTGTAGATCCATTGTATCTGTATGCTGCTATATTATGTCAAGTTGAGTGAAGCAAACATATCATTGTGTGTGTGTGTTATCATCTCCTAATGCTCCTACTAGCTTTCTGACGTTGGCAAATGATCTGACTCCTCTCACTTGGCCTAGGAGCAACACCACTGATGATGAGAGCAGATCCTTTCCCTCAATAGATTAGCATCATTCCATTCTTACTATGTAGTAGAATTGGTAGTGATAGAGTGGGTGAATCTATGTGATGTAGAGATACACTAAGATCATGCAAAAATATATATTAGTTCTGCTAATGCTTACAAGTGAATTCAAGTCTGCTTACTTGAAGGTCCAACAATTATGCATACTAATTCGTGTCCTTTGTGATTTGGGGAAAGGAAATAGAAAGGAAATAGTAATGTTGCGAATTGCTATAGTGGTTTGCGATTTGGATCAACTAAACTGAAAGTGAGATACTGAGATGTGGATCACACTAGTACTATTTCAGTATTTGTTGCTTGCTTGTTTGCTTCTTCTTTCTGCTGAAGCAGGCGAGCTGATTTTCTGCTTTTGGTTTCTGCAACAATTGGAGGAGGAGTTGGTGCCGAGGACTGGACTGGATGTGCCTTGATGCGTGATCTACAACGCCCTTGATCTTAGGTGCATGATCTGCAGCGCCCTTGCTTGTTTGTTCTGATTAAATTCAGTTAGAACAAGTTAAGCTTCAGACTGCATAAGAAAAGAATAAAGATAGACTCCTAAATCAGTTAGAACAAGTTGAGTACTTGGAGTATATTTAGTGCCCTTGCTTGTTTGTTCTGACTAAATTTTGTTGCCTCGCAGGACCATGAGGGGAGGCTGGAGCAGATCCGAAGGGCGTTCCAGGGCCTCGAGGGCTCCCAAGTCTGTCCCTTCTAGGTCAAGCCTCGCTTTGCTTTTTTGCTTCTCCTGTAGTGTACATTATATTACATGGTTTGCTGTTTGCAACACTGCCTGCGTGCCACTATCTTAGTTTGATGTTGCTTTTCGTGCTTCACTGAATTTCAGGATTGGAGTGTGTTTTCTGAAATTTTGTGCTTGCTATGATGCAGTATGCTTCGACGGGAGCATCTGCGGAGAGGGTCAGGTAGTGAGTCTCAGAGCTAGTTCATCCACTTGGAGGTATGCACCTTGTTAAATCTAGGTGCAACTTATCATCAGATTTTCTTTGAAACTTGGCGTTGATTGTTCTGAAGATGAAACTATAGTACTATACACACGACATGCAACAGCCACTTATATCAAACAGTGGAGCAGTGCTGCTGTCGTGAATGGAACGAAATGATATTTAGCATCGTTGAGAAATCGTTTGTGTACTGTCGTGTGTATAGCAGAGTTCAATTAGATACTTGGAATTAATGTCTGCGTACATATATAACCAATTTGATTATGTACGTATGATTAGATGATTGTTTGGCTCTGTATAATTGTTGACATGAATATATTGACTTTTCAAACAAGTATAGGACTGTACCTATGCATACAAATTATCCTAAAAAAACTGAAAATAAAAATTGAAGCATGAAATAAGCAATAAGTGGCTGATTTTTATCTGCATGTTAAGCGGAAAGTTGCAGCCAAGGCTTATATATTACAAAATATTGTCACACCTCCGAGCTTCTACCATTGTTAGGGACATCGTAGTGTGATCTTCATGATTTTTTGCTTGAAGATGTACTGATTCATTAGTCAAGCAGAGACATAAGTCATCTTTTGTGTCTATATTAAGTCACGTAAAAATCGCATAACTTTCTCAGTGCCTAAATTATATTTAAGCTATACTTTGTTGTAAGTTCTTGCTTATATTAGTGTCATTCATTTCTGTTCTAATTAATGTTGAACTGAGAATGAACATATTTCTCTCTTTTTAGACTGCTAGCTTGTACAAGTTGAACAATCTGCTCTAGTTTAAACAAGTTGGGATCCATCAGTACAATAGGACTTAGTTTGTGTTTCACCTTGCTTGTAATCAATATCCTTGCTGTTAATTTACCTCAAGTTTATCGTTTACCGGAAGTTTCAAATTAGAAGAAGTTTCAAATTCTTATGCTGGTTTATGTTCTCTTTGTAGATTATGAGATATGCTGCTGGAGAGATGCCGTTAGCAAGCTGGAAGGGCTGGAACCAAATCCAATCGACCACATGGCAGTGGTCTTTGAATATCTAAGCTAGTGATAATCTTTTCAGTGATTCCTTTTTTGTTTGGCCTTCTTGTAGTGTATATTAGTAGTCGCTGGAGTTGTGATGGTGGTCTTTTTTTTGACTGACTGTTTGTTATAGATGAAAAATCTTTTAGTTGTTGCTTCTTATGTATAGATAATGTGATGAAGATGTAACTGCAACAAATGATGTATGATTGTACAGAGAAACAAATGTTGCTTTGATGGCAAAATTGAAAAAACTGAACTGTTTCTCTGTCGTCCAGTCTTTTGAATTAGTGGGCTGGAAATTATGATGGGCTGGAAGAGGCCTTAGCCCAAACAATACTGGACAAAAAATCAAAGGAAAAACGTCTTAAAATATTAGAAATATTAAATGGACCACAAAAAGGCCGAGGCCCAGAAAAATGGAAGATGCATAGAAAACAAAAATGGCCAAATTGTTGGGCCAGGACCATGTAACAAACCAAAATTAATAAAAAAAAAATAGTAAAATGGCTGAATTATTGGGCTCGGCCCATGCGAAGCACCGAATTGGACTGGGCTGATTCTTATCAATGACCTTTTCAATTGGTCGCAGTTTTGCCACGTCGGATCCGACGTGGCCTGGGCAGAGAGGTAGCGACCAAAACAGAAGGTCATAGGATCAATGACCTTTTGTTTTGGTCGTGGAATTCCACGACCTCACAGAGAAGGTCGTTAATTTCAGTTTACGACCGCCAACTTTTGACCTTCTATTTTTGGTCACAAAAAGGTCGCAAATGAAAAACAATGACCTTTCAGTGACCAATAGTGATGGTCGCAAGTTGACATATTTCTTGTAGTGATAACAGGATATTGCTTACCTTGTTTCTCCTGGAGCTGCCCCTTCACTTGGCTCATCTCTCCCTCGGCCCCCGCCAGTTTCTGCTTCAGTCCGTAGACTTCGGCAGTATGCAAGGCCACGACCAGCAACGACGCCAGTATATAAGGAAAATTTAGTTAGTTTCCTGTCATAGGAGATTGATCCTCTGTCCGGTTTTTTCTTTCCGAACACCGGACAGTGTCTCAGGGGCTGCTATCTACATTGGGATTCTCTCGTTTTGGCGTCACCCACCTCAAAACCTATCAGCAGGTTGCCGTAGGCCTCGGTTAGTCTGCTCTTGGCGAACTGAACCTTTTAAATCACCATGCCCATAAGGACATGGTGCTCATCCATAATGGATGCGCCTCGTAGCGCTCTCAGCAGATTGTTCGATGCCCCTGGTTGGACAGGGGCCACTGGTGGAACAGGTATCCCCGCTTCTTTCGAAGGAGGGTGGATGCTGGATTCCGGAGCCGCATCATTCTCCAGATTTGAGTCTGGTTGAGGGCCGAATTGTATACGGCCCTCCCCGCCAGTCTTCGTGGGGGTTGGTTCCCCTTGGTGTCCGGCGACGGGGGTTACGCCTTCGGGCGCCTCCTGAGCCTCTCCCCCGTCGGGAAAAGTCCTTCGGGACAACACCTCCGCATCATCCCTGTTCTTGGGGGAGTGTGCAGCTGGCGGGGAGTCGGTGGCCATCGCCTTGGAATCCGGCGAGCCTCCTGATGAGGATCGCGGAGGGCTGTTGTGGGCCGGACTACAATAACATAATCAATCGTCTCAGCACAATAAAGAGGGGAATCTTCATGGGCAGATAATGTGTTAGTACTTACAATGCGGCCCGAGACTTAGCGCGGGGGCGTTTCTCCGGACTGTCCTCGGCGTCCCATGCGGAGTTATCTGTGAGGGAGCCCTTCCCCTTTTGGGTGCCTCCGCCTCCAGAGGCGGAGGCCGCCCTCTTCTTCCTCCCCCCATCAGGGGGAGAGTCGCTCTCCTCCTCCTCATCCGCGTTGTCTTCGGCGTCAGGGGAATTGGCCTTGTCTTCAGACGTCGCGTCCGAGGTACCCTTGCGGCGGAGGCCACTCCAGGCCCCCTTGGCCTTCCCTATGGACTTCTTCTCTGGTGCCTTATAAGGTGCCGGCTCCAGCATCTTTGCTAAGTGCGGGACGACTGGCTCCTCGGGTAAGGGAGCCGAACACTGGATCTACTTCGCCTTCTTCAACCAGTACTGAAAAAGCAATGGTGATGGAAGCTTAGATATCATCCTTCAAACAAGCAAGTAAGGGATGTGTTGAAAACAACATACCTCGTTGGGAGGGTGATTTATGTCGTGACCCCGGTCCAAGCCAGTGACCGGTGGTATCTCATTGCCCTTGAAAAGCAACTTCCAGGCATCTTCGTGAGTCGTTTAGAAAAGCCTCACCATGGTATGGTGTTTCACTGGGTTGAAATCCCATAGAGGACGGCTTCGGCTCTGGCAGGGAAGGAATCGGCTCACCAACATCACTTGGATTATGTCGACAAGCTTGATGTCCTTATTGATCATACTTTGGACACGCGTTTGCAGTGCAATCAGCTCGTCTGATGAACACCAGTTTGGGCTCTTCGTGACCCAGGAGGTGAGCCGCATGGGGGCGCCGGAATTGAATTCGGCAGCCGCGGCGCAGGTGGCATCGCGGGGTTCGGTGACGTAGAACCATGGCTTCTTCCATTCCTTGACAGATTCCACGAATGTGCCAGGAGACATTGGTGAGCTTGCTCACCGTGGCAGCCCCGCACTCTATGTGATGTCCGTCCACCACCTTGGGCTTCACGGTGAAGGTTTTAAGCCATAGCCCGAAGTGGGGGTGGATGCGGAGGAAGGCCTCTCACACGACGATCAATGTCGAGATATTGAGGAAGGAGTTTAGGGATAGATCGTGGAAGTATATCCCGTAGTAGAACATTATCCCACGGACGAAGGGGTGGAGTGGAAACCCTAGCCCATGGAGGAAATGAGGGATGCACACTACCCTCTCGTTGGGCTTTGGTGTGGGGATGATTTGTCCCCCGGCTGGAAGATGATGGGCGATTTCGTTCGCCAGGTAACCGGCCGCCTGAAGCTCGGCGATGTCCTCCTCCATAACTGAAGAGGCCATCCATTTGCCTTGACCTCTGGATCCGGACATGGTTGAGTGATTTCTCGAGACCGGGAAATGAGAGCTTGGGCGTTGGAGATCAAGAACGGAGAGGCAGGAAGAAAGCGTGGGAGAAGGAATTGGAACCTTATCTCCTTATAAGGGCGGTGAATATTGAACGCCCCCCCATTCGCCTTAAAATTCGCCTGCTCCCAAGGGCTGTGTAAACGGCGTGCTTGGGTTACCCATGCCCGTATTGATGAGAATCCCGTAATAAGGGGATAAAATCTCTGCTTTGACCAGACGTGCCAATGACAACCGTGTCTCGAAACGTGGGGCGAAAAACGGTTCAAAATTATGACCAGGCAGGTCTGACGTCGCATTACTAAAGTTGTCAGCAGATTGGACTTGTGTGTTATTATATTCTCTCCGCGGTTGTGGGCGGTATGTGTTACAGGTCCGGACATGATCAATTCGTCTGGAGACTATTCGGGAGTTCGGAAGGAGGAACCCTCCTTGCAATGCCGAAGACAACACTACGCGCCGGATACCTTGTCATTGAAGCCGGGTTCAGGGGCTACTGAGGGAGTCCTGGACTAAGGGGTCCCCGGGCGTTCGGCATGTTATCTGTGGGCCGGACTAATGGGTTGTGAAGATATGAAGACCGAATACTACACCCGTGTCCAGATGGGACTCTCCTTGGCGTGGAAGGCAAGATTGGCGAACAACTATGAAGATTACATCTTATGTAACCGACTCTATGTAACCCTAGATCCCCCCGGTGCCTATATAAACCAGAGGGTGTAGTTCTAAAAGGATATACTCAATACCTTAGTCATAGACGCTAGATTTCTAGGGTTTAGCCATTACGATCTCGTGGTAGATCAACTCTTGTAATACTCGTATTCATCAATATCAATCAAGCAGGACGTAGGGTATTACCTCCATCAAGAGGGCCCGAACCTGGGTAAAACTTCGTGTCCAATATCTCCTATTACCATCAACCTTAGACGCACAGTTCGGGACCCCCTACCCGAGATCCGCCGGTTTTGACACCGACACCCACCGCTCTCTTGGATGCAACTGCACTAGTAACCAAGTGTGAATCCTGCCAGTTCCATTCAAAGAAGCTTCATCTCCCAGCCCAAGCCGTTCTAACAATGCCTCTTTCCTGGACATTTTTGGTCTGGGGGCTTGATATACTGGGCCCCTTTCCCCGCGCTATCGAGGGCTTTGAGTGCTTGTACGTCACGATCGACAAGTTCACAAAGTGGACGGAAGTGGAACCAGTGAGAAAGGTGACAGCACAATCAGCCGTCAAGTTCTTCAAGGGAATAGTCTGTTGTTTTGGTGTGCCGAATAGAGTCATCACCGACAACGACACGCAGTTCATGATCCGGACCTTCATGCAGTATATCCAAGACCTCGGTGACAAGGTTTGTTTTGCTTCTGTTGCTCATCCCAGGAGTAACGGCCAGGCTGAGAGGGCGAATGCAGAAGTGTTGCAGGGCCTCAAGACAAGAACTTTTGACAGGCTACACAAGTGCGGGAGGCGCTGGATTGATGAGTTGCCAACGGTTCTTTGGTTGATCAGAATGATACCAAATCGAGCCACTGCGCCCGACACTCTTTGCCCTGGTATATGGGGAAGAAGCAGTTCTCCCCATGGAACTCATATACAGGTAACCTCGAGTGCTCGCTTATGATGAGCTTGAGCAAGAGAAGTTGCGCCAAGATGATGCGACGCTCCTTAAGGAAGATCGTCTTCAGGATGCTGTGCGAGCTACTCACTACCAGCAAGCCTTGCGCCGCTACCATAGCCACAAGGTTCAAGCCCGAAGCCTTGAGGAAGGTGACCTTGTTCTTCGGCGAATTCAATCTGCCAAGAATTCAAACAAGTTGACACCAAAGTGGGAACACCCTTATCGGGTAATACGAGTCACCAGGCCCGGCGCAGTCCGCCAGGAGACCGAAGATGGCATTCCGGTCAGCAATTCCTGGAATATCAAACATCTTCGCAAGTTTTACCCATAAGGCGCGGTTGCCAGGAGCCCTGGCAACCCCCCTTTTGTACTAGCCTTGCTAGTGATACGTCTCCAACGTATCTACTTTTCCAAACACTTTTGCCCTTGTTTCGGACTCTTACTTGCATGATTTGAATGGAACTAACCCGGACTGATGCTGTTTTCAGTAGAATTACCATGGTGTTATTTATGTGAAGGAGCAAACATTCTCAGAATGACCTGAAACTTCACGGAGACACTTTTCAGAAAATAAGAAAAATACCTGCCAAAGATGAAGGCCAGGGGGGCCACCACCTTGCCACGAGGGTGGAGGGCGCGCCTACCCCCCTAGGGCGCCCCCTACCTCGTGGGCCCCCTGTTGCCTCTCTGAATCCAACTCCACCTCCATATATTGAGTTTCGGGGAGAAAAAAAATCAGAGAGAAGAAATCATCGCGTTTTACGATACGGAGCCACCGCCAAGCCGTAAAACCTCTTGGGAGGGCTGATCTGGAGTCCGTTCGGGGCTCCGGAGAGGGGAATCCATCACCATCATCATCATCAACCATCCTCCATCACCAATTTCATGATGCTCACCGCCGTGCGTGAGTAATTCCATTGTAGGCTTGCTGGACGATGATGGGTTGGATGGGATCGATCATGTAATTGAGTTGGTTTTGTTAGGGTTTGATCCCTAGTGTCCACTATGTTCTGAGATTGATGTTGCTATGACATTGCTATGCTTAATGCTTGTCACTAGGGCCCAAGTGCCATGATTTCAGATCTGAAACTATTATATTTTCATCAGTATATGAGTGTTCTTGATCCTATCTTGCAAGTCTATAGTCACCTATTATGTGTTATGATCCGTTAACCCCGAAGTGACAATAATCGGGATACTTACCGGTGATGACCGTAGTTTGAGGATTTCATGTATTCACTATGTGTTAATGCTTTGTTTCGGTTCTCTATTAAAAGGAGACCTTAATATCCCTTAGTTTTCATAAGGACCCCGCTGCCACGGGAGGGTAGAACAAAAGATGTCATTCAAGTTCTTTTCCATAAGCACGTATGACTATATTCGGAATACATGCCCACATTATATCAATGAACTTGAGCTAGTTCTGTGTCACCCTAGGTTATGACTGTTACATGATGAACCGCATCCGGCATAATTCTCCATCACCGATCCATTGCCTACGAGCTTTCCATATATTGTTCTTCGCTTATTTACTTTTCCGTTGCTATTGCTATCATCACTACAAAATACCAAAAACATTGCTTTTACTACTGTCACCTTTTGCTACCGTTACCACTACTATCATATTACTTTGCTACTAAACACTTTGCTGCAGATATTAAGTTTCCAGGTGTGGTTGAATTGACAGCTCAGCTGCTAATACTTGAGAATATTCTTTGGCTCCCCTTGTGTCGAATCAATAAATTTGGGTTGAATAGTCTACCCTCGAAAACTGTTGCGATCCCCTATACTTGTGGGTTATCAGCCAACAAGGCATGTAACCCTATGTACAAAGCCAGGCGTAGACCCTACGCAGTCAGGGAAAGAAAACCCTTAGTATGTACGGTTTCCCGTTGATTTCCATGTTTATGTGTATACGTATATGCATGCTTGTCCAGGATATTGTACTACTTTTTGATACCAACAAATGTTAATGGACCGCCAAGGTTCCATGCTCTCGCCCTCTCTTCTTTCCAGCCGCGGCAAGGACGCTTGATCCCGCCAAGGACCCGGCTCCAGCAAGAAGTTGAGAAGACAGCCCGGCATGACGACCCCCGGCAAACCAAACAGATAAAGTTCTCCTCTTTCCCATTCCTGTTCGTAACATGTGACTTGTGTGTTAGAAAATCTCGCCACTCTCTTTTAAACTTAGGTGCTCCCATCCCTGGCCTGAACGCTGCTTCGGTCAGAATGGTCGCAGTAGCCTTTGCTAAAAGGAGATTAATGACGGGCTGGACCCTTTGTTTGTAACCCCGCAGATGTGATTCTCCGGCAGGCGCAGAAGGCACCGGCAGGCGCAGAGGGCACCGGCAGGACAGCTTGCCGAAAGGACTCGTTTATTTGCATTAAGGGGGCATCTCACCTCTGCATGGACGTATACATGCGCGTGTTCCCATCAAGGCTAGTCTTTTTCATTGACATGCTGATACAAGTACAGATGTTACAGGACACAAGCATGGGCTCGAGAGATTACATTACTTAGAAATTAAGATTTGGCAAGTTAAAAAGAAAGATATGGTCCCCGTGATCTTCATTCTTGCCCCTATCCTCCCAGGTGTGGCAGGTGAAGGGAAAGAAGGGGCAACAGGGAATGCATCAATGTAGAGCATGGCGGGGATGACCCTCGGCAAGGCGCGTGGCCGAGGGTGGAGGGCGATGCAGATGACGATGTTGCCGCCGACGATCACCCGGAGTCGGAATCGGCATCCTCCCATCCACTACCCTCGTCGTCGCTGTCGCTGTCCTCCATGTCACTGTCGCCCGAGGAGGATGTTTCGTTGTCGGTGGAGCTCTCCGCGCAGCAACCTAAGCTGGTTCCCAAGTGCCCGAAGACCTTGACGGAGAGTAGACCTTTCTCCATTAATTTGAAATGGAGAATGATCCCCCCCACCCCCAACAGGCTATGGTCCCGGGAAAATGTCTTCCACCTACGGCGGAGATACATCACCTGAGGGGCAGGGACGTCGACGTCGACCCGCATGCCGCCATTCCCGCAGCCCCTCATGTGCAGCCTCAAGGCTTGTGGCGGGTTGAGCTCCATCTCCCGGGCGAACGGGGTGGGGAGGCGGAGGTGACCGCACACTAGCTTGTACAGCCTGATGAAGAACTTGTGTGGCTGGTCTCCGGCATGGCCCACCATTGGGGGGAGCCACCGGTGGAAGCACGGCCGGTGTGCCACCACGTCCTCCTCTCCCCCGAGTGCCACGGCGGCCTCGGCCACGCCCCCTCCATCTTTCTCTCGTAACGGGATCCGCTGTCGTGACCTCCGGAGGAGAAGGGACACGCTGTCGAGTATAAGCCCTCATCGCGGCCATTGGAGTGCCGGCGCACCCTCTCACGAAGGCGAATGGAAGAAAGGGGCCAAGCAGGAAGGATATGAATGCAGAAGGACGATGTCCCTCTCCCCTTTTTATAGAGGGGCGGGGCCGGGGCTCGGCCTCCCAACCTAAGGGTGGCTGACCCACTCGACCAATCCGGCCGATAGAGGCACAGGGAATCAGGACCGACCTGTTGCTACAATCAGCAACACCCGGCTTCCTGCCTCGGTGTTATGGCCCGTGCCCTCCGTATCTGCCACCTACCCTCCCTGAGGCATGGGGGACACATGGCGGGTAGGCCAGAAATAAGAAGACAAGTGGGGCGACTATTTTCCACCCCGTGATCATGGGGCGCGGGCGACATGAAGGCCACGACCCGAGTCCCCTTTGTAAAGGAGCTGTGCCCCTGCGGCTCCCTCTTTTCATGGGGAAGGTGCTGGCCGCCTCTTTACTATTCACCATAGGGTGACGCAAGCGTCTTGAGACCATTCCATGCATGACCACCACATCACGCACTCAATACGGTCATGGGGTAGCACAACCGGCGAAGGAGTTACTGCGGTTAAAACTCTGCCACGCGTGCCCGCGCACCATTCTGGGCCTGGCCCAACAACGCTTCGTGCTTATGTGTGGCCCAGGCCGGGGGCTCCTATCGGTGTACAAAAGTAGGGGCATTTCTGTACCCCTCTACTTGTGTACGGGCAGACGTAGCCACACCTGCGACCATGCTTGGCATGCCGAGGAAGGAAAGATACTAGGCTACAAAGGCAACATTCAAATCACAGGCATGAAGAGCAAAGGGGCAAGATGGATCTCCCCCGGCAACACCCTTGCCAGGGCAATTCGCCCCACACCAGCAAGGCCGCCACCCTTGAGCCTAAGAGCTCTGACAACACCGATAACGTCAAGACCAAGACTCGGGGGCGCCCGCGTGGTGGCAGGCAGTCTTTGTGAAGACCAAGGGCCTATGAGCCTAGATAAGAACTAGAAGACGAAGACCCCCGGATAGATCCTTGCAGGGGCCCCCGGCAAGATCCTTGCCGGTGATAGTCTTGCCAGGGATGGCCACGAGGCCCCGGCAAGACCCTTTCCAAGGGCATCTGCGGGGCAATGGCTAGGGGCGCACCCACCAACGTCTCTCTACCCCGAGGCCGTTCTGACGTGGCAACCAGCCTGCCAACTAGGCAAGCGCCTGCGTGGCAGCATGCAGCTTCTAGGCCAACTAGTCAAGCACATGCGTGGTGGCATGCATATCTTCGTGAAGACCCTGTCACCGCACCAGCTCAGCAACCAGCCAGCCAGCATGGTGCTACATGCCTCATCAGCTTGGACGCGCATTAAAGCAAGGCAAGGCAGTGACGAACGGGATGAGCTTCGTTGTCGTCCCTGATAAAGCAAGAGGGCACATCAGCAGCGCTTTAAATGCGTTTGCCCTACGGTGCCAGGTGATAAACTTGTACACTGTAGATACTTTCCACCTCCTGTGTGCCACTGTGGCGGCTCCTTTGCCATATAAAAGGAGGCCCAAGGCGTACTGGGGAAGGATTCAAACTTTGGGTGCTAGGCCTGCACCGCAGCTAGTTCAAGAGCTCAAGAACACCAAATATACACAAAAGCATGACTAGGGTTTTACGCATTGTTTGCGGCCCGAACCTGGGTAAAAATCCCGTCGCGCTAATCTTTTAGACCTGCTCTTTGCGGAGCTCCACGCCCCGCCAACCGTAGAAAGGGATTCCCTGGGATCCCATAGGTGTTGTTTCCCCCGACACTAGGTGTCTTGTGGGATCCCCATAATTCGGTTGGGGATTTTCTTCAGGCGCAATAAAGATAATTTATGGAAAAAAATCTTGTAAAAATTTCAGCGTGATCGGAGTTACGATCTTCGGGAATTTAAGAAACGGTGAAGGGCGAGAAAACAGAAACGTGAAACAGAAGAGAACAGAGAGAGACAGATGAAATCTCAGAGGGCTCTCGCCCCTCCGCCACCATGGAGGCCATGGAATAGAGGGGGAACCCACCACCCATCTAGGGTGGGGGCCAAGGAGGAATAAGAAGAAGGAGGGGGGCTCTCTCCCCCACTCTCCAGGTGGCGCCGAAATGCCGCCGGGGCAATCATCGTGTAACGACGATCTACTCCAACAACTCCATCACCTTCCCCCATCTATATTCAGCATCCACTCTCCTGCAACCGGCTGTACCCTCTACTTGAACATGGTGATTTATGCTTCATATTATTATCGAACGATGTGTTGCCATCTATGATGCTTGAGTAGATTTTTGTTGTCCAGTATTGGTGAATTGCTATCATTGGTTTAATTTGCTTGTGGTTATGTTGCTATCCTTTGCTGCCTATAATATGAGCACGCGTGTGGATCACATCATAGGGTTAGTTGTATGTTGATAGGACTATGCATTGGACGACAAGTGTGACAGAAGCTTCTTCCTCAACATAGAAATTGATGCATACGGGATTGAAGGGGGACCAATATATATCTTAATGCTATGGTTGGGTTTTACCTTAATGAACGTTAGTAGTTTTGGATGCTTGCTAATAGTTCCAATCATAAGTGCATAGAATGCCAAGTAAGGGACGACATGCTAGCTGTGGCCTCTCCCACATAAAAACTTGTTGTTTGTCTAATAACGTAGTCAATTCCTTAGGGACAATTCCGCAAATCCTACCACTATTAATCCACACTCACTATACTAATTTAATTGTACTTTAATTAGGAGAGCACCTACTTTTATTTTTATGTTATTTATTATCTTGCAAACTTATCCCTTCATACCTACAAAGTACTTCTAGTTTTATTCTTGTTCTAGGTAAAGCAAATGTTAAGTGTGCGTAGAGTTGTATCGGTGGTTGATAGAACTTGAGTAATATTTGTTCTACCGTTAGCTCCTTGTTAGGTTCGACACTCTTATTTATCAAAAAAGGCTACAAACGATCTCCTATAGTTGTGGGTTATCAGTGCCCTACCCCCAAGGTGCCCCATGTGAGCTCGTGACTCCCCCATGGACTTTCCCGACTCTGTTTTCTTCCAGATTACTTTTCGTGCATGGGAAAATTTAATTATATATACTCCTTGCTGTTTTAACCATCGCAACGCAAGTTTTCCCTCTATTCTTGTTTCGGGCTACTTTTCTAACAGATCTAGATCACCATGGCGACCCAAGTTTGTCCAAGGAAAAGTTCTACAAGAAGGTCATCAACCCTTGCCTTCCGTAGGTGATGAAACACCCTCAGACCATTGAGATGCGTGAGGGAGTGGTTCACATCGAGGACGTTCAAGGGCCCAAGAAGGACGGAAGTGAGAAGGCCAGGCTCGAAGTTGTGGAGTAGGAAATCTTAGGCTGTCAAGGGATGGAGGAGCACAGTCCTAACGCCAATCACTCCATATTACCGAGTTCGTTCACGACCACAAGTGGGACCACAAGGAAATTGGAGATGCTATTTGCAAACTCAATGTCCGAATTGATCATCTTCATGTCACAGCCCTAGAATTTGTTTGTCATTAGTTGCATTAAGGCATTCATGCATCATGTTTAAAGTTCATGAAACATGAACTGGGGATGACAAACCCTAGCACTAAATAAAATGCAATTAGGATCAAAATAAAAATATTTTCAATAAACCCAGAATGCCCTTTAGGAAAGTTCATTATTTTTGTTAAAGGTGAAAACCCCTGCCAACAATGATGCACATATTTCTAGGCCATTCTGGATTTTTGAATTAAATCCTATTGTATTTGACCTTGGGCATTTAAATACTATAAATAATTTAAATGTTCAAATAAATGTTGGAAATTGTTAAGGGTCACTGAAATAATTCAGAAAGCACCCATAATTGTTTCCAGGATTTTATAAAATGATTTGATATTTTTAAAACAAATCAAAACAAACTACAGAAAATAGAAAAACAGAATTAAATAGAAATAAGAGAGAGAGAGCAGAAGATCTACCTGGCGCCTACCTGTGCGGCCTGCTGCAGAAGCCGGCCCAGCCCACCAGGGGCTCCCCTCCTGTCGTCTTCCCCGCGCCAGTAGGCAGCGCGCGTGGCCGACGGGCGCCGCCGCTGCCTCGGCCACCTCCTGCTTGCCGCTCTCCTTCCTCGAGGCTCTAGACGCCTTCCCCGAGCGCCACGCACCTCCCTGCCTCTCTCCCTCACTCTCCCGCGCTCTCACCCCCTTCCCTGGATATCTCCCTCTCTCACCCGAGAGTCGCCGCCGACGTCGCTCGCAACCACCGCGGCCACAGCCGCTTCCTCGCTCCCTCTCTGCGTACCCGAGCTCAGCCCGGACCCCAAGCCCCTCTACGTCGACCCACCGAAGCCCGGATGCCCCAAGACGATGCCGCGGCGTTTCTTCCTGACCACGGCCGCCGGATGCCGCCGTCCGATTCATCCTCTCCGCCATCCTCCCGAGCACGCCGACCTGCTCTTCGAACTCACTGTGAGCTCCTACGCCTCCCCTCTCTCTTCCCCGCCTCGATTGCGCCCTGTAGCCTCGATCCCACCGGAGCCGGAGCTTGCTTGCCGCCGGCCATGTCGCCGCCGTAGCCACCGTTAGCTAGAGCTGCAACCGAGCACGCGGTCGTGCTCAGTGCAACCCCAGGAGGTCGTAACACCCCTCTTTGCCTCCTGTCGTGCTCCCTAACCCCGAAACCCAGTTCACCCGAACGCCGGCGCCGCCACGAGCTCCATTCCGGCGAACCCCGGCCACCCCCGCACCTCCCGTTGGTCCCCCTAGATGCGCACGGGCACGGGCTACCTCCTGGTGCCCTTGGCGCGTCGATCCGTCGCCTCTGGCGTAACTCCGGCGAGCCACCGCCACTCTGGGTCGTCGCCGTCGTCCAACCGCCGGTGAATCCGACGTGGCCGGTCATTAGGGCCTAACCACCCTGCTAACCCACGCCTAGGGCCACTGACAGGTGGGCCCTACCGTTTAATTAACCCGGCTAACAATTTAGTTAAGTTAATTAAACTCTGTTAAATCACTGTGCAGCTGACATGTGGGTCCCACAGGTCAGATTTCACCTGGACAACGCCGTTGACTTGCTGACGTCACTGTGAAGTCATGCTGACGCAGTAATAGGTTTTCTGGATTATTTTTTATTCAGGAATTTCAGAAAATGCCCTAAACTTCAATAAATCATAGAAATTCAACCGTAACTCCAAATTAAATAATTTATATATGAAAAATTATCAGAAAAATTCAAGGAATCCATCTGTACCATTTTCATGCATGTTAGAACAACTTATAGCTGCTATTTAGGACAAATAAATTAAATGGCATTTGAATAATCACATATGGAGTTTGAATTTGAATCTTGTATTCAAACCAACTTCATTTAATCTGTTGCTAGTTGCATTAGCTCAAAACACATTCATATTGCCATGTCATGAGCATGCATCATATTGTGCATTGCATTGATTGTATTTCTTCTTTGTTGCCGGTATCTGTTCCCTCCCGGTAGACGATGTTCCGACGTTGTGATCGTTGACACTGATGAAGACTCAATGTTATCTTCAGAAGTGCCAGGCAAGCAAAACCCCCTTGTTCATTCCGATACAATCCTACTCTCTCGCCCTACTCTCTTTTACTGCATTAAGACAACAACGATTCAACTGTTACTTGCTGCGGTAGCTGAACCCCTTTATCCTTTGCATGACCTGTCATTCCACAATAAATAGATGAAACCCACTAGCATGAGTAGGAGTTGTTTGGGCCCTGTTGTGCCTACTCATTCTTGCTTGTTTGTCATGCCTGCTACTGCTTAGAGTTGAGTCAGGTCTGATTCATCGGGGATGAATCAGAGGTGTGTGAACATGTCCTACTGTGTGTGAGCTAAGTGTGTGAATACGATTTGGTAAAGGTAGCGGTGAGAGGCCATGTAGGAGTACATGGTGGGTTGTCTCATTGCAGCCATCCTCAGGAACTGAGTTCTGTGTTTTTGATCCATGATTCAGCTACTACCATGCATTGGGCCCGAAACCAATGGACCCTCTCGGCTTCTTGATCACCCTTGTCCTCTGTCCAGGAGTTGCAAGTAGTTTCTGGTGTTTGTAGTATGCTGGAGGCCATGCGCAGCGCTGACCGTAGGGGTGGGCTGTGATGCGGTAGGCATGTGGCACGGTGTACCGGGCGCCCGTTTGGTGTCTCGGGAACCCTGTTCACATCGTTTGGGGCTGTGAGCGAAACTCCGGCCGGATCTCCTCATGGATGGAACCCGAATAGGCGATAAACCTGGACTAGAGACTTGAGTGTTTAGGCAGGCCGTGGCCGACACCCACGTTGGGCTTCCGCTTGAAGGTTGCCGAGTACATGTCGTGTAAACGGCGGTAAGTGGTGAGAGCGTGTGTGAAGAAGTACACCCCTGCAGGGTTAACATCATCTATTCGAATAGCCGTGTCCGCGGAAAAGGACTTCTGGGTTGCTTATATCAGTTCATAGACAAGTGAAAGTGGATACTCTAAAATACGCAAGATAAGCGTGAGTGCTATGGATGGCGTTCTCGTAGGGAGACGGGAGCGGATCCATAGTGGTGTATTGATATGGTGAATATGTGGACTCGTGTGCGCCACCTCAAAAGAGTTACTTGCAGTCGTAGTTCAGGATAGCCACCGAGTCAAAGCTGGCTTGCTGCAGTTAAACCCCACCATCCCCTTGTTGAAAATGATGCATATGTAGTTAGTTCTGATGTAAGTCTTGCTGGGTACATTTGTACTCACGTTTGCCTATTTTATGTTTTTGCAGAGAGACCTCAGTCTCGCTAGTAGTTCCATATGGTCTTCGACGTTTAGCTTGTTACCTCAGCTACGATCTTGTGCCCCCGGCAGGATCTGGTAGATAGTCAGGCTTCTCAGCCATTTTCATTTATAGATGTCTGTACTCAGACATGATAGCTTCCGCTTGTGCTTTGATTTGTATGCTCTGAATGTTGGGTCATGAGACTCATGTTTGTAATATCTCGCTCCTCAGAGCCTATTGAATAAATACTTGAGTCATAGAGTCATGTTGTGATGCCATGTTGTATTTGCACATATCGAGCATATTGTGTGTATGTTATTGAAATGCTTGGTATGTGTGGGATCTGGCTATCTAGTTGTTTATCTTTAGTAGCCTCTCTTACCGGGAAATGTCTCCTAGTGTTTCCACCGAGCCATGGTAGCTTGCTACTGCTCCAGAACACTTAGGCTGGCTGGCATGTGTCCTTCTTCGTTCCTGTGTCTGTCCCTTCGGGGAAATGTCACACGATGAATACCGGAGTCCTGTTAGCCCGCTACAGCCCGGTTCACCGGAGTCCTGTTAGCCCAGTGCTACAGCCTAGATTCACTCGCTGATGACCGACACGTTCGATGCTGGGTCATGGATGCCTGTCCCTGTAAGTTAGTGCCACTTTGGGTTTACGACTAGCCATGTCAGCCCGGGCTCCTTATCATATGGATGCTAGCGACACTATCATATACGTGTGCCAAAAGGCGCAAACGGTCCCGGGCAAAGGTAAGGCGACACCCGTGGGAATACCGTGTGTGAGGCCGCAAAGTGATATGAGGTGTTACATGCTAGATCGATGTGGCATTGAGTCAGGGTCCTGACAGCGTTGGTATCAGAGCTTGACTGCCTGTAGGATTACCAAGCCAAACTGGTCGAAGTTGAGTCTAGAAATTCTTAGTTATATAAGGGAATTGATTGTGGGATGGAACGTAAGGCTCTTTTTACTCCTTATACCTTATGCCCTTCTGATCTGAGTCATCTTATCTTTTCTACGGGGTTAAGGAACTAGGCTATCTCTTCTTTCTATCAGGATCACGTGTTACTAATCCGTAGACTTATAAGATTGTTGGATTTAAGCCTCGGTTCAGTTTATACTACCTCTGTATGTTAACTGTTGATCTCGAAACCTTGATATTGTGCTTCTGAGTGGTTATGCCACCATTTTTGTGAATGTCTCAAATCTTTTTGAGCATTTATAGCCGTTATGCTGTCCGAGTCATCCCAGGTTTCTAAATAGTCTGATGCATTTGCAAAATCCTTTCCCTCTGGTTTCGATGTTCCTTTATGCCAGCTCAATCACACTAATTGTTGAGTTGAGGTATTCTATTGCCTTGACATTTATGTTGGAGTTACTATTATGACCCTAGGTGTCTCAGGGGATCATCTAGTAGTCTAGCCATGTTTTGTGTCCTAGTGTGATGATTCTGGCCTTTATTCTCGAAAGCATTCCATGATGCTACTTAGTAGTAGGTATTCTACTCCTGGGTTTTGAACCCGAGATTCACTCCACTTACTTCATGTTGATAGTGTTTGCTAGTTCCTTTAGGATATTAGTAACCTTTGCGATAATCCTCGAGGTTCATGATACATCCTTTTTCCAATTACCATGAACCATTCTTGGCAGGAGTTCTTCTGAACCAAAAGATGACAACAAGAGTGCTCTCGATGAGTTCTCCATGCTATGTTGTGACTCTGCCAGCTCAACCTTTCTGCATGGGTTATCCGGAAGAATTATGTTGAACTTGGTTCGACATACTAATCTATGCATCCACAACTCAAAAAGTTATATGTTCCTTTGAGTTGTCCCTCTTTAGTTGTCTACTGACCTTCGTCTATCAATTGATAGTCAAGAGTATGCGTGCGTTCGTTTATCGATGCCTACTACTCTTGTGGTCCGTCAAGCCATTCTATTGCGGAATGACTAGGAGAAAGAAACTCCAGTACCTCTTCCATATCTAGGATTGGGTCGAAACAATTGTACTCCGCAGATCAAAATGCCAATCCAGCTTTTGCTCTGTTCTACCTTGGAGTATTACCATCTTTTATATCGGGATTGTTATACGAATTGCACACCATCCTATGAACTCTTGGTACAGTGATACTTCTTGCCATCATTGTTCATTCCTCGGTTCCTGTGTTATTGTAACCAGAATGCCGACAAGTGAATCGTGGCGTGTGAAATCAATACTGCTAGCAACTCTGTTGCTTGGTAGTTAAATGGACGATAACCTCATTCTTAGCGTGTTGATTATTGAATCGTCACCCTAAGACTGATTGTGCTACCTAGTCCTTGTTCTCGGTGCACTCCTCGATCGATGAGTTAGGATTATTTCAAATCTTCGCTCTATTGATCATATCGTCTTGCCTCAAAAAGCAAGATTGTTCTCGAGCTTAGTAACATACCGGTGGTTCGTGATTTTCCGAATATTTTCTCGGAAGTATTACCAGGTTGTCCCCTGACTGCTATGTTGAGCTCGTGATCAAGTCAGTTTCTTGTGAACCACCCTTTCTCCAAGAATCTGTGTTGGATATCCCGGAGCTAGTTGGTTAAGCTAGACAACAACTTGGAGAATTGGAAGATAAAAGCTTGCCTAACTTAGTTCGTTCCAAAGGGATATTCTTGTGTAGTGTGTGCTGAAGAAAGATGATATCTTCATCGATTGGTCCCTGTGATCAGTTGCTGGACCTATTGTCTTATCAATCCTTTGATTTGAGTGTGGGCTATCGTCAAATCAAACCAGAACCAACGATGCTCGTAATGCTGTCTTATTCATGGTTGATCCCTCGAGCATACACCATTACATCTTTGGTCTGACCAATGCTATCACCGTGTTCACTTAACTATGGAATTCCTTTTAAAAGGAAACCTAGATGAATTGTTGTTGAGCCCATTGACAACATCCTTATCTCCTCCATGATTTTGTTGAACATTAAGCTAGTGTTGGAAACTTTTGAAAGCATTTGTTCATGCTAGCTCATGAAGCATATGTTTGGATGAAGGTAGTGACTTCCTTTAATTCATGTGCATCTGATGCAAGTTGCCGCCGTGGATTCGAGAAAGTCAATGTTGCTTTCTTTGGAATCATTCCAAATCAGTCATGCACACGTGCGAAGAATTCTGTAGTTTGAAGACTTGCAACATTCAATCTATATGTATCCCTAGCACACGAAGCCACTGATTGATTTGTTCAAGGAGAAGGAGTTCCTTGATAAGAGCTAATCCGGACTTATGTAAGGACTTCGATACCCTCGTTGATGGTTCCCCCTCCTGAACTCGGTAGTGTTTTATTATAAGACTACTTTGTGGTCATGCTTGTCTTGGACAACGTGTTCACATGTTTGTAGCAGAACCAGCTCATGTTTTGGAGCTTACTATCGTAGTTCATTTCCCGAGAATCTCGCAACGTTATCTCGTCGAATTGTGTTGCAAACTTTCATTTATCTTTCTAGACTTGATGAGTCTAGAATATTCTGACACCAACCAGATCTGAATCTCAGGCAGATGTGATGGTTGGAACATTTTCCAAGAACTATAATATTGGTCTCGCGATAACCGGTAAAGTGGATGTCGTGGCCAACACACCCCGCCGGAAGACCTGTTATTATAATATCTTGATTGAGGAAGTTGGCCACCTCCCCATAAGGATTTCGTAGGGTTTTACTCCAATAAGCTACTCCTTATGGATTTTTGTGTTCCCGAAGTCCGACCTTTTTACTTGATGTTTTAGATATCAAACCATATCTATGAATGGGTTACACTAGCATGTCAAGGAGAACATTAGAAGCCGAGTGCTAAATGTCTCTCGGTCGATCATGCAGATTTTGGTTCCTTGGCCTCGCTAAGGTGAAATCTGAGAAAGTGTTATCCTCCTTTGCATCTGCATCGTCCATCGCTATTCATCATGGTAGTATGTTGTGTTGTCAGCACCCTTGACACGGATGTTGGTAAAATCTTGATGATTATGGAAATGCTCAAGTTCTTGAGAGCACGCACAAGCGCTAGGTGTTATCATCGACACTAACTGGAGTGCTCTCAGTTTCCTCGGCAATGCTATAACCATTCCAATAGTGGAATAACTCTCTATTGTTGAGCCTCTCCCCAGTTACCAGAATCATTCCCAGCATTTGCATTTTGTTCCCAGCTTGCACCGCCAATGTGCCATTCTACCATGGGTCTCATCCATTTCCGATGATAAACAAAATCATCTATGACGTTGTCTTCAACAAGGTAATCCACATCATCCAAGTCCGAGTATGCCATTCTACCAACCCCCTCCAAACGATCGCTCGAGAATTGCCTTAGGCTGGTATAAAGAGTTTCAATGATCTCTGAATCAAAGGTAATTCTTTTTGCCATTTAAGGGGATGATTCTACGAGTCACCTTCCCTAAGGTGCATCATTATGGTATCATGGCAACTCAACTCCTCGCAACGTTGGCAATCGTTTACCACCTTCTTAGGTGTGGAATTGTTGTCTACCTAGTGAACCTTCGTCATCTGCTTCACTCCATTCCTCTAGATGTGTGCTTCGTCTCTTAGCTCGAGAGATGTTGCTATGTCTCATTCCGTGGATTAATTCCGAGTTGTTTGACCTTCGGGAAGAACAATTCTTTTAGGGTCTTTCCTTTCCTCTCGTTGTCATGTTAGTTGGAGTTCTTGGAGCAAGACATCAAGATAATGATGGTGATCGAATCAACGCTTTGATAAAGTGCACCCTGGATCGTGAAGATTGTGCTAGTTTGCGTTCCCCCTTCACCTTACCCTACGCTTGAATCTCGGGACGAGATTTTTTGTTTAGTGGGGGTGAGTTGTCACAGCCCTAGAATTTGTTTGTCATTAGTTGCATTAAGGCATTCATGCATCATGTTTAAAGTTCATGAAACTTGAACTGGGGATGACAAACCCTAGCAATAAATAAAATGCAATTAGGATCAAAATAAAAATATTTTCAATAAACCCAGAATGCCCTTTAGGAAAGTTCATTATTTTTGTTAAAGGTGAAAACCCCTGCCAACAATGATGCACATATTTCTAGGCCATTCTGGATTTTTGAATTAAATCCTATTGTATTTGACCTTGGGCATTTAAATACTATAAATAATTTAAATGTTCAAATAAATGTTGGAAATTGTTAAGGGTCACTGAAATAATTCAGAAAGCACCCATAATTGTTTCCAGGATTTTATAAAATGATTTGATATTTTTAAATCGAATCAAAACAAACTACAGAAAATAGAAAAACAGAATTAAATAGAAATAAGAGAGAGAGAGAGCAGAAGATCTACCTGGTGCCTACCTGTGCGGCCTGCTGCAGAAGCCGGCCCAGCCCACCAGGGGCTCCCCTCCTGTCGTCTTCCCCGCGCCAGTAGGCAGCGCGCGTGGCCGACGGGCGCCGACGCTGCCTCGGCCACCTCCTGCTTGCCGCTCTCCTTCCTCGACGCTCTGGACGCCTTCCCCGAGCGCCACGCACCTCCCTGCCTCTCTCCCTCACTCTCCCGCGCTCTCACCCCCTTCCCTGGATCTCTCCCTCTCTCACCCGAGAGTCGCCGCCGACGTCGCTCGCAACCACCGCGGCCACATCCACTTCCTCGCTCCCTCTCTGCGTACCCGAGCTCAGCCCAGACCCCAAGCCCCTCTACGTCGACCCACCGAAGCCCGGATGCCCCAAGACGATGCCGCGGCGTTTCTTCCCGACCACGGCCGCCGGATGCCGTCGTCCGATTCATCCTCTCCGCCATCCCCCCGAGCACGCCGACCTGCTCTTCGAACTCACTGTGAGCTCCTACGCCTCCCCTCTCTCTTCCCCGCCTCGATTGCGCCCTGTAGCCTCGATCCCACCGGAGCCGGAGCTTGCTTGCCGCCGGCCATGTCGCCGCCGTAGCCACCGTTAGCTAGAGCTGCAACCGAGCACGCGGTCGTGCTCAGTGCAACCCCAGGAGGTCGTAACACCCCTCTTTGCCTCCTGTCGTGCTCCCTAACCCCGAAACCCAGTTCACCCGAACGCCGGCGCCGCCGCGAACTCCATTCCGGCGAACCCCAGCCACCCCCGCACCTCCCGTTGGTCCCCCTAGATGCGCACGGGCACGGGCTACCTCCTGGTGCCCTTGGCGCGTCGATCCGTCGCCTCTGGCGTAACTCCGGCGAGCCACCGCCGCTCTGGGTCGTCGCCGTCGTCCAACCGCCGGCGAATCCGACGTGGCCGGTCATTAGGGCCTAACCACCCTGCTAACCCACGCCTAGGGCCACTGACAGGTGGGCCCTACCGTTTAATTAACCCGGCTAACAATTTAGTTAAGTTAATTAAACTCTGTTAAATCACTGTGCAGCTGACATGTGGGTCCCACAGGTCAGATTTGACCTGGACAACGCCGTTGACTTGCTGACGTCACTGTGAAGTCATGCTGACGCAGTAATAGGTTTTCTGGATTATTTTTATTCAGGAATTTCAGAAAATGCCCTAAACTTCAATAAATCATAGAAATTCAACCGTAACTCCAAATTAAATAATTTATATATGAAAAATTATCAGAAAAATTCAAGGAATCCATCTGTACCATTTTCATGCATGTTAGAACAACTTATAGCTGCTGTTTAGCACAAATCAATTAAATGGCATTTGAATAATCACATATGGAGTTTGAATTTGAATCTTGTATTCAAACCAACTTCATTTAATCTGTTGCTAGTTGCATTAGCTCAAAACACATTCATATTGCCATGTCATGAGCATGCATCATATTGTGCATTGCATTGATTGTATTTCTTCTTTGTTGCCAGTATATGTTCCCTCCCGGTAGACGATGTTCCGACGTTGTGATTGTTGACACTGATGAAGACTCAATGTTATCTTCACAAGTGCCAGGCAAGCAAAACCCCCTTGTTCATTCCGATACAATCCTACTCTCTCGCCCTGCTCTCTTTTACTGCATTAAGACAACAACGATTCAACTGTTACTTGTTGCGGTAGCTGAACCCCTTTATCCTTTGCATGACCTGTCATTCCACAGTAAATAGATGAAACCCACTAGCATGAGTAGGAGTTGTTTGAGCCCTGTTGTGCCTACTCATTCTTGCTTGTTTGTCATGCCTGCTACTGCTTAGAGTTGAGTCAGGTCTGATTCATCGGGGATGAATCAGAGGTGTGTGAACATGTCCTACTGTGTGTGAGCTAAGTGTGTGAATACGATTTGGTAAAGGTAGCGGTGAGAGGCCATGTAGGAGTACATGGTGGGTTGTCTCATTGCAGCCGTCCTCAGGAACTGAGTTCTGTGTTTGTGATCCATGATTCAGCTACTACCATGCATTGGGCCCGAAACCAATGGACCCTCTCGGCTTCTTGATCACCCTTGTCCTCTGTCCAGGAGTTGCAAGTAGTTTCTGGTGTTTGTAGTATGCTGGAGGCCGTGCGCAGCGCTGATCGTAGGGGTGGGCTGTGATGCGATAGGCACGTGGCACAGTGTACCGGGCGCCCGTTTGGTGTCTCGAGAACCCTGTTCACATCGTTTGGGGCTGTGAGCGAAACTCTGGCCGGATCTCCTCATGGATGGAACCCGAATAGGCGATAAACCTGGACTAGAGACTTGAGTGTTTAGGCAGGCCGTGGCCGACACCCACGTTGGGCTTCCGCTTGAAGGTTGCCGAGTACATGTCGTGTAAACGGCGGTAAGTGGTGAGAGCGTGTGTGAAGAAGTACACCCCTGCAGGGTTAACATCATCTATTCGAATAGCCGTGTCCGCGGAAAAGGACTTCTGGGTTGTTTATATCAGTTCATAGACAAGTGAAAGTGGATACTCTAAAATACGCAAGATAAGCGTGAGTGCTATGGATGGCGTTCTCGTAGGGAGACGGGAGCGGATCCATAGTGGTGTATTGATATGGTGAATATGTGGACTCGTGTGCGCCACCTCAAAAGAGTTACTTGCAGTCGTAGTTCAGGATAGCCACCAAGTCAAAGCTGGCTTGCTGCAGTTAAACCCCACCATCCCCTTGATGAAAATGATGCATATGTAGTTAGTTCTGATGTAAGTCTTGCTGGGTACATTTGTACTCATGTTTGCCTATTTTATGTTTTTGCAGAGAGACCTCAGTCTCGCTAGTAGTTCCGTATGGTCTTCGACGTTTAGCTTGTTACCTCAGCTACGATCTTGTGCCCCCGGCAGGATCTGGTAGATAGTCAGGCTTCTCAGCCCTTTTCATTTATAGATGTCTGTACTCAGACATGATAGCTTCCGCCTGTGCTTTGATTTGTATGCTCTGAATGTTGGGTCATGAGACTCATGTTTGTAATATCTCGCTCCTCAGAGCCTATTGAATAAATACTTGAGTCATAGAGTCATGTTGTGATGCCATGTTGTATTTTCACATATCGAGCATATTGTGTGTATGTTATTGAAATGCTTGGTATGTGTGGGATCTGGCTATCTAGTTGTTTATCTTTAGTAGCCTCTCTTACCGGGAAATGTCTCCTAGTGTTTCCACCGAGCCATGGTAGCTTGCTACTGCTCCGGAACACTTAGGCTGGCCGGCATGTGTCCTTCTTCTTTCCTGTGTCTGTCCCTTCGGGGAAATGTCATGCGATGAATACCGGAGTCCTGTTAGCCCGCTACAGCCCGGTTCACCGGAGTCCTGTTAGCCCAGTGCTACAGCCTGGATTCACTCGCTGATGACCGACACGTTCGATGCTGGGTCATGGATGCCTGTCCCTGTAAGTTAGTGCCACTTTGGGTTTACGACTAGCCATGTCAGCCCGGGCTCCTTATCATATGGATGCTAGCGACACTATCATATACGTGTGCCAAAAGGCGCAAACGGTCCCGGGCAAAGGTAAGGCGACACCCGTGGGAATACCGTGCGTGAGGCTGCAAAGTGATATGAGGTGTTACATGCTAGATCGATGTGGCATTGAGTCGGGGTCCTGACACTTCAGGCCCAAGTTTTTGACCTACAAAACTAAAATTGTGAGTATGAGTCTAGATTTAAAGTCGTGAGCTTGGATGCAACTGTTAGGATCCCAGAGACGCATTCATCCTTTGATGATGGGGAGAATATGCCTTCAAAGACAGAGGACAAGCCTACTACCTCATCACCGAAGAAAGACACTTGAGTACACGGGTATGTGCACCACCCTTGGCTTGTTCCAAGATTGGGGGAGGTGCCCCAATATCGTATCACCATCACTTTTACCATCGTTATCTATCTTACTTTGGTCCTTAGTTATTTCGTGATTTCGAAGAATAAAGTTTTAGTATGATTTAGTTTGAGTGCTTGCTTCATGATCTATCTATGTAATCGAGTGTCAGAGTTATATAATAAAGAGTAGTTTGAGTTTGTTGCTTTAGTTTCTTTATTCTTGCAATGAAAACAATAGAAAGTCATACACTAATGCCATGGGGAGTAATGACTTCCAATAAAATAAGTATAGTTGATAAAATTTGTTGGGAGTTAACAAACATAGCATTGGTTGTTGATGCATGAAAGTGCTAGTTATCGACTACAGGGGGGTGAATAGGCAATTTTTATGAAAGTCTTCAAAACACGAGGTCTTTGAAGACAAACAGTAGAAATGAACCTATTGATATGCAACGGAACGTAGACTACACTAGACAAGCCATAGTCAAGTAAGTAATGTAGTGAAAGCAAGAAGACTATCATCAGCTAGGTAGTATGGATCAAGATGGAAGATAGTATGAAGCCAATAGTAAATAGTCTTCACTTAGTGAAGTCAATCAGATCAGACAAGTAGGCAATGACTTCACGAAGACAAACTTGAAAGTAAAGGGAAGTGGAAGATAGAACCAGTTGCTTGGTGAAGACAAGGATTTGGTAGACCAGTTCCAGTTGCTGTGACAACTGTGCATCTGGTTAGGGAGGTTGAGATTTAACTCAGAAGACCGCGTCTTCACTTTATTCCCCTTGAGATAAGGACACCCAGTCCTCACCTAATCACTCTGGTAAGTCTTCAAGGTAGACTTCCAAACCTTCACACAATTCGTTCATCGGCGATCCACAATGACTCTTGGATGCTCAGAACGCGACGCCTAACTAGCTGGAGGATTCACAGTACCCAAGTGTAACAAGTCTTCTGGTCACGCAGACAGAAAGACTTCAGTGATGCCTAACACTCTTTGGCTCTGGGTGTTTTGGGCTTTGTCCCCGCAAGGATCTCTTTCTCAAATGCTTCGAAGGTGGGTTGCCCTCAAATGATAAAAGTCCTGCACCAACTCTGGGTAGCCACCAATTTATGGTGTAGGGATTGGGCTATTTATAGCCAGGAGGCAACCCGACCTAATTTGTCCAAAATGACCCTGGGTCACTAAGGAAACGACACGTGTCCAATGGTCGGATCTTAAACACATGCGACAGCTTGACTTCTGCTACAAGTAAAGCTGACTCATCTAGCACTAGATAAGGTTTGCTCTCATTGTCTTCTCTCGAAGACATAGGATTTTAGTTGAGCATCACATTAGTCAATCTGACTTTGTTCACTTGGACCCCACTTAACAGTAAGGTGGTTCCTATGACTCAACAAAGAAGAAAAGGAAACTACGAAACAACTATGTCTTCGCACTCCATAGTGTTCAAGTGAATGTCTTCACATGTCATAATCTTCATCATGAATGTCTTCACGAACCACCATTGTCTTCAATGTCTTCACACATTTTTAGTGGTCATCTCTAGTAGGTAAACCGAATCAATAAGGGACTACTACCTTTGTTATCCTGCAATTCTCACAAACACATTAGTCCCAGAACCAAGTTTGTCGTCAATACTCCAAAACCAACTAGGGGTGGCACTAGATGCACTTACATTGCAATTCATTAAAAGTGATAAAGAAAGAGAGGTCTCAGATATAAATATACCATCTTGGAATATTTTATGATTGTAAGCCCCAACAAATATTTTATGCTAGATCAAATAGTTGGCGTTGGACAAGGAAGACAATGTAATGAGTTATGTTTGCTTATATTCACATAGAAGTTATACTGTCATGGATCCTCTAACATGTGGTGCTTGCCTATAATCCTTTGCTAGCCAAAATTCGTACTAAGTAGAGATACTACTTGTGCGTCCAAAAACCCTTGAACCTAGTTTCTTGCCATGAGAGTCCACCATATCTACCTATGGATTGAATAAGATCCTTAAAGTAAGTTGTCATCGATGCATAAAGCAATAAAAATTGCTCCTAAATATGTATGATCGTTTATTGTAAGGGGAAATAAGCTTTAGACAAACTTTTGATGGTAAAGAAATAAAAGCGACAGACTACATAATAAAGGTTGCTATCACAAGGGGCAATATAAAGTGACGTTCCTTTCCATTAAGAGCTTACACGTCCAAAAATAAAAAGCGCATGAAAAATGCTGCTTCCCTCCACGGAGGGTGTATATTTTACTTTTTGGTATTTAATTTTATGCAAGAGTCAATAATGTTCATCCTTATTGCATTCTTAATTATTTTGTACTTGGCAAGTGATACGTCTCCAATGTATATATAATTTTTGATTGTTCCATGCTATTATATTATCTGTTTTGGATGATAACGGGCTTTATTTTACACTTTTATATTATTTTTGGGACTAACATATTAACCGGAGGCCCGGCCCAAATTGATTTTTTTTGCCTATTTCAGTGTTACGTAGAAAAGGAATATCAAACAGAGTCCAAACGGAATGAAACCTTCGGGAACATGATCTTAGGGAAACATGATCCAGAGGACTTGGAGTGGACGTCAAGCAATCAATGAGGCGGCCACGAGGCAGGGGGCGCACCTACCCCCTGGGCGCGCCCTCCACCCTCGTGGGCCCCTAGTTGCTCCACCGACCTACTGCTTCCTCCTATATATATTGACATACCCCGAAAACATCCAGGAGCACCATGAAACCCTATTTCCACTGCCTCAACCTTCTGTACCCAAGAGATCCCATCTTGGGGCCTTTTTCGAAGCTCCGCCGGAGGGGGCATCGATCACGGAGGGCCTCTACATCAACTCCATGGCCTCTCCGGTGATGTATGAGTAGTTTACCTTAGACCTTCGGGTCCATAGCTAGTAGCTATATGGCTTCTTCTCTCTCTTGGGATCTTCTTTTTGCGGCGTGTTTGTCGAGATCCGATGAATTGTGGGTTTATGATCAAGTTTATCTATGAACAATATTTGAATCTTCTCTGAATTATTTTATGTATGATTGGTTTATCTTTGCAAGTCTCTTCGAATTATCAGTTTGGTTTGGCCTACTAGATTGGTCTTTCTAGCAATGGGAGAAGTGCTTAGCTTTGGGTTCAATCTTGCGGTGCTCGATCCTAGTGACAGAAAGGGAAACAACATGTATTGTATTGTTGCCATCGAGGATAAAAAGATGGGGTTTACATCATATTGCATGATTTTATCCCTCTACATCATGTCATCTTGCTTAAGGCGTTACTATGTTCTTATGAACTTAATACAATAGATGCATGTTGGATAGAAGTCGATGTGTGGAGTAATAGTAGTAGATGCAGAATCGTTTCGGTCTACTTGTCACGGACGTGATGCCTATATACATGATCACACCTAGATATTCTCATAATTATTCGGTTTTATATCAATTGCTCGACAGTAATTTGTTCACCCACCGTAATACTTATGCTATCTTGAGAGAAGCCACTAGTGAAACCTATGGCCCTCGGGTCTATCTTCCATCATATTAATCTACCGTTATTTTCATTACTGTTTATTTTGCACTCTTTACTTTCAATCTATATCATAAAAATACCAAAAATACTTATCTTATTATTATCATCTCTATCAGATCTCACTCTTGCAAGTGGCCGTGAAGGGATTGACAACCCCTTTATCGCGTTGGTTGCGAGGTTCTTTTTTGTTTGTGTAGGTACGAGGTGACTCATGCGTGGTCTCCTACTGGATTGATACCTTGCTTCTCGAAAACTGAGGGAAATACTTACGCTGCTTTACTACACCACCCTTTCCTCTTCAAGGGAAAACCAACACAGTGCTCAAGAGGTAGCAAGAAGGATTTCTGGCGCCGTTGCCGGGGAGATCTACGCCAAGTCAAGACATACCAAGTACCCATCACAACTCTTATCCTTCGCATTACATTATTTGCCATTTGCCTCTCGTTTTCCTCTCCCCCACTTCACCCTTGCCATTTTATTCGCCCTCTTTTTCCGTTCCCCTTCTCTTTTCCAATTTGCCTTTTTTGCTTTTTCGCTTGTTTGCTTGTGTGTTGGGTTGCTTGCTTGTCACGATGGCTCAAGATAATACTAAATTGTGTGACTTTGTCAATACCAACAATAATGATTTTATTAGCACTCCGATTGCTCCTCTTACCAATGCTGAATCTTGTGAAATAAATACTGCTTTGCTGAATCTTGTCATGAAAGATCTGTTTTCTGGCCTTCCTATTGAAGATGCCGCTACCCATCCAAACAACTTTGTTGGTTTGTGTGATATAAAAAAGAAGAAATGTGTGGACAACGATATCAAACTTAAGCTATTTCCGTTTTCGCTTAGAGATCGCGCTAAAGCTTGGTTTTCGTCTTTGCCTAAAAATAGTATTGATTCATGGATTAAGTGCAAAGATGCTTTTATCTCTAAGGATTTTCCTCCCGCTAAGATCATCTCTCCTAGAAACGATATTATGAATTTTAAGCAACTTGATCATGAACATGTTGCACAATCTTGGGAGAGGATGAAATTAATGATACGTAATTGCCCAACACATGGTTTGAATTTATGGATGATTATACAAAAAATTTATGCCGGATTGAATTTTGCTTCTAGAAATCTTTTAGATTCGGTCGCGGGAGGCACTTTTATGTAGATCACTTTAGGAGAAGCTACCAAACTCTTAGATAATATTATGGTTAATTATTCACAATGGCACACTGAAAGATCTACTAGTAAAAAGGCGCATGCAATTGAAGAGATTAATGTTTTGAGTGGAAAGATGGATGAACTTATGAAATTGTTTGCTAATAAGAGTGCTCCTACTGATCCTAATGATATGCCTTTGTCTACTTTGATTGAGAATAATAATGAATCTATAGATGTGAATTTTGTTGGTAGGAACAATTTTGGTAATAACGCGTATAGAGGTAATTTTAATTCTAGGCCGTTTCCTAGTAATTCCTCTAATAATTATGGTAATTCCGAGAAAAATTATTATGGAAATTATAATAAGATGCCCTCTTATTTTGAATCTAGTATTAAATAATTTATTACCTTGCAAAAGAGTTTCAATGCTTTGATTGAAGAAAAATTGCTTAAGATTGACGAGTTAGCTAGGAACGTGGATATAATTTCTCTTGATGTTGATTCTTTGAAACTTAGATCTATTCCACCTAAGCATGATATCAATGAGTCTCTCAAAGCCATGAGAATTTCCATTGATGAGTGCAAAGAAAGAACCGCTAGGATGCGTGCTAAGAAAGATTGCTTTGTGAAAGCATGTTCTTCTAGTTTTCATGACAATAAAGATGAAGATCTAAGAGTAATTGATGTGTCCCCTATTAAATATTTGTTTTGCAATATGAATCTTGATAATGATGGGACTAGAGATGAGTCAACTTTAGTTAGAAGGCGTCCCAAAAATTCAGAGTTTTTAGATCTTGATGCAAAAGTTGATAAAAGTGGGATTGAAGAGGTCAAAACTTTAAATAGCAATGAACCCACTATCTTAGATTTCAAGGAATTTAATTATGATAATTGCTCTTTGATAGATTGTATTTCCTTGTTGCAATCCGTGCTAAATTCTCCTCATTCTTATGTCAAAATAAAGCTTTTACTAAACATATTGTTGATGCTTTGACGCAATCTTATGAAGAAAAACTTGATTTGGAAGTTTCTATCCCTACAAAACTTTATGATGAGTGGGAACCTACAATAAAAAATAAAATTAAAGATCATGAATGCTATGCTCTGTGTGATTTGGGTGCAAGTGTTTTCACGATTCCAAAAACTTTGTGTGATTTGCTAGGTTTTCGTGAATTTGATGATTGTTCTCTAAACTTGCACCTTGCGGATTCCACCATTAAGAAACCTATGGGAAGAATTAATGATGTTCTTATTGTTGCAAATAGGAACTATGTGCCTATAGATTTCATTGTTCTTGATATAGATTGCAATCCTTCATGTCCTATTATTCTTGGTAGACCTTTCCTTAGAATGATTGGTGCAATTATTGATATGAAGGAAGGGAATATTAGATTCCAATTTCCGTTAAGGAAGGGCATGGAACACTTTCCTATAAATAAAATTAAATTACCTTATGAATCTATTATGAGAGCCACTTATGGATTGCATACCAAAGATGACAATACCTAGATCTATCCTCGTTTTTATGCCTAGCTAGGGGCGTTAAACAATAGCTCTTATTGGGACGCAACCCAATTTTATTTTTATTCCTTGATTTTTGATCCTGTTTAGTAATATATAATTTATCTAGCCTCTGTTTTTGTTGTGTTTTTGTGTTTAATTAGTGTTTGTGCAAAGTATAACCGCTGGGAAGACTTGGGGAAAGTCTTTTTGATCTTGCTGTAAAAAACAGAAACTTTAGCGCTCACGAGAATCACTGCCATGTTTTATTGGAGAGTAGTATTTAGTTCATTCGTTTTGCAGATGATTAATAAATAAATTCCTAAAGTGCTAAAATTATTTTAGAATTTTTAGAGTTCCAGAAGTGGTCGAAACCTACAGATTACTACAGACTGTTCTGTTTTTGACGGATTCTGTTTTTCGTGTGTTGTTTGCTTATTTTGATGAATCTATGGTTAGAAGTAGAGTTTATAAACCATAGAAAAGCTGGAATACAGTAGGTTTAACACCAATATAAATAAATAAGGATTTCATTACTGTACCTTGAAGTGGTGGTTTGTTTTTTACTAACTGAGCTCACGAAGATTTTCTTTTAAGTTTTGTGTTGTGAAGTTTTCAAGTTTTGGGTAAAGATTTGATGGATTATGGAACAAGGAGTGGCAAGAGCCTAAGCTTGGGGATTACCATGGCACCCCAAGGTAAAATACAAGGACACCAAAAAGGCTAAGCTTGGGGATGCCCCAGAAGGCATCCCCTCTTTTGTCTTTGTTCATCGGTAACTTTACTTGGAGCTATATTTTTATTCGCCAAATGATATGTGTTTTGCTTGGAGCGTCTTGTATGATTTGAGTATTTGCTTTTTAGTTTACCACAATCATCCTTGCTGTACACACCTTTTGAGAGGGATACACATGAATTGGAATTTATTAGAATACTCTATGTGCTTCACTTGTATCTTTTGAGCTATATAGTTTTTTGCTCTAGTACTTCACTTATATCTTTTAGAGCACGGTGGTGGTTTTATTTTATAGAAATAATTGATCTCTCATGCCTCACTTATATTATTTTGAGAGTCCTTTAGAACAACATGGCAATTTGCTTTTAGGCATAATGAAAAACCTTCATAAAAGTGCATTGAATACTAAGAGAAGTTTGATACTTGATGATTGTTTTGAGATATGGAGATAGTGATATCAAAGTTGTGCTAGTTGAGTAGTTGTGAATTTGAGGAATACTTGTGTTGAAGTTTGCAAGTCCCATAGCATTGAAGTATGGTAAAAGTTGTGTAACAAATTTGAAACATGAGGTGTTATTTGATTGTCTTCCTTATGAGTGGCGGTCGGGGACGAGCGATGGTCTTTTCCTACCAATCTATCCCCCTAGGAGCATGTGCGTAATATTTGGGTTTTGATGACTTGTAGATTTTTGCAATAAGTATGTGAGTTCTTTATGACTAATGTTGAGTCCATGGATTATACGCACTCTCACCCATCCATCATTGCTAGCCTCTTTGGTACTGTGCATTGCCCTTTATCACCTTGAGAGTTGGTGCAAACTTCGCCGGTGCATCCAAACCCCGTGATACGATACGCTCTATCACACATAAACCTCCTTATATCTTCCTCAAAACAGCCACCATACCTACCTATTATGGAATTTCCATAACCATTCCGAGATATATTGCCATGCAACTTTCCAACGTTCCATTTATTATGACACGCATCATCATTGTCATATTGCCTTGCATGATCATGTAGTTGACATCGTATTTGTGGCAAAGCCGCCATTCATAATTCTTTCATACATGTCAGTCATGAGTCATTGCACAACCAGTACTCCGCCGGAGGCATTCATATAGAGTCATATCTTGTTCTAGTATCGAGTTGTAATCATTGAGTTGTAAATAAATAGAAGTGTGATGATCATCAGTAACAAAGCATTGTCCCATAAAAGAAGGCCAAATAATAAAAAAGTCCCAAAAAAATAAAAATAAATAAGGGGGCAATGCTACTATCCTTTTTTCCACACTTGTGCTTCAAAGTATCACCATGATCTTTATGATAGAGAGTCTCTTGTTTTTTCATTTTCATATACTAGTGGGATTTTTTCATTATAGAACATGGCTTGTATATTCCAACAATGGGCCTCCTCAAGTGCCCTAGGTCTTCGTGAGCAAGCAAGTTGGATGCACACTCACAGTTTCTTTTGTTGAGCTTTCATACATTTATAGCTCTAGTGCATCCATTGCATGGCAATCCCTACTCCTTGCATTTAGCTGCATCGATGTGAGACTTTCTCCTTTTTTGTCTTCTCCACATAACCCCCTTCATTATATTCTATTCCACCTATAGTGCTATATCCATGGCTCACGCTCATGTATTGCGTGAAAGTTGAAAAAGTTTGAGATTACTAAAGTATGAAACCATTGCTTGGCTTGTCATCGGGGTTGTGCATGATGAGAGCATTCTTGTGTGATGAAAATGGAGCATGACCAAACTATATGATTTTGTAGGGATGAACTTTCTTTGGCCATGTTATTTGAGAAGACATGATTGCTTAGTTAGTATGCTTGAAGTATTATTATTTTTATGTCAATATTAAACTTTTATCTTGAATCTCTCGGATCTGAACATTCATGCCACAATAAAGAAAAAAATACATTGAGAAATATGTTAGGAAGCATTCCACATCAAAAATTTTGTTTTTATCATTTACCAACTCGAGGGCGAGCATGAATTAAGCTTGGGGATGCTTGATACGTCTCCAACGTATCTATAATTTTTGATTGTTCCATGTTATTATATTATTTGTTTTGGATGATAACGGGCTTTATGTTACACTTTTATATTACTTTTGGGACTAACCTATTAACCGGAGGCCCAACCCAAATTGCTATCTTTTGCCTATTTTAGTGTTTCATAGAAAAGGAATATCAAACGGAGTCCAAATGGAATGAAACCTTTTGGAACGTGATTTTTGGAACAAACGTGATCCAGAGGACTTAGAGTGGACGTCAAGCAATCAACGAGGCGGCCACGAGGCAGGGGGGCGCACCTACCCCCCTGGGCGCGCTCTCCACCCTTGTGGGCCCCTCGTTGCTCCACCGACCTACTTCTTCCTCCTATATATATTGACATACCCCAAAAACATCTAGGAGCACCACGAAACCCTATTTCCACTGCCGCGACCTTTTGTACCCAAGAGATCCCATCTTGGGGCCTTTGCCGAAGCTCCATCGGAGGGGGCATCGATCACGGAGGGCCTCTACATCAACTCCATGGCCTCTCCGGTGATGTGTGAGTATTTTACCTCAGACCTTCGGGTCCATAGCTAGTAGCTATATGGCTTCTTCTCTCTCTTTGGATCTCAATACAAAGTTCTCCTTGATTCTCTTGGACATCTATTCGATGTAACTCTTCTTTTTGTGGTGTGTTTGTCGAGATCCGATGAATTGTGGGTTTATGATCATGTTTACCTATGAACAATATTTGAATCTTCTCTGAATTCTTTTATGTATGATTGGTTTATCTATGCAAGTCTCTTCAAATTATCAGTTTGGTTTGGCCTAATAGATTGATCTTTCTTGCAATGGGAGAAGTGCTTAGCTTTGGGTTCAATCTTGCGGTGCTCTATCCCAATGACAGAAAGGGAAATGACACGTATTGTATTGTTGCCATTGAGGATAAAAAGATGGGGTTTACATCATATTGCATGAGTTTATCCCTCTACATCATGTCATCTTGGTTAAGGCGTTAATCTGTTCTTATGAACTTAATACTCTAGATGCATGATGGATAGCGGTCGATGTGTGGAGTAATAGTAGTAGACGTAGATTCGTTTTGGTCTACTTGTCACGGACGTGATGCCTATATACATGATCATACCTAGATATTCTCATAATTATTCGCTTTTCTCTCAATTGCTCAACAGTAATTTGTTCACCCACTGTAATACTTATGCTATCTTGAGAGAAGCCACTAGTGAAACCTATGCCCCCGGGTCTATCTTCCATCATATTAATCTACGGTTATTTCCATTACTATTTATTTTGCAATCTTTACTTTCAATCTATACCATAGAAATACCAAAAATACTTATCTTATTATTACCATCTCTACCAGATCTCACTCTTTTAAGTGGCCATGAAGGGATAGACAACCCCTTTATCGCGTTGGTTGCGAGGTTCTTATTTGTTTGTGTAGGTACGAGGTGACTCGCGCGTGGTCTCCTACTGGATTGATACCTTGGTTCTCAAAAACTAAGGGAAATACTTACGATGCTTTACTGAACCACCCTTTCCTCTTCAAGGGAAAACCAACGCAGTGCTCAAGAGGTAGCAACAAGCATCATGTGGTGAGGAAATATGTAGACATATATATGTAGTTGCATGTAGGTAATCAAGAGTTATTATTTTTGACATTATCCCCGCAGTAAATAAGTTGGGAGGTGAAAATTATAAACCCCCATCTTCCTATGTGTTTGACTTAAACTTTTGCTCCATAAATATGTCATGAGTGTCAGCAGTCATAGACGACTAAATGATAGTTGAGTATGTGAATTTGCTAAACAAAGATCTTACATATACTCTTTCTGGAAATATGATAAATTGCAATTGCTTCAACTGAGATCATAGTTTGTTAGTTTCCAGTGAAGCATATGGTTCATACTTTGGCTTGTGAATGATTGTCACTTTATCATGAGAAGTTTTACGATAATATATTGCTGTTATGATAATGATCATGATGCTTTGATGTTCGTATTTTGTTTATCGACACCTCTCTCTAAACAAGTGGTCATGATTATCGAGTTCGGCTTTTGCTCGAGGACAAGCGAGGTCTACGCTTGGGGAGTTGATACATCCATTTTAGACCATATTTTCCTACTATTATTTATTATGTTTTGTGTCATTATTTCACTTTATGATGTTATTCTTATGCCTTTTCTCTCTTATATTGCAAGTTTCATATGAAAGTGGGAGATTGCCGGCAGATGGAATTATGGACCTAAAAAAGCTACAACAAAGATAAATATTCTCCACAATTCAAATGACCTGAAAAATTATGGAGAATAATTTTGGAATATATAAAAAATATCGGCAGAAGAATTACCAGCAGGGGGCCACCAGGGAGTCATGAGCTTAGACGGCGCCCCCCTTGGGCGCGCCCTATGAGATTGTGGGGCCCCCAACAAGCCTATGATACCCATCTTCTTCTATATGAGGCTATTTGCCCTAGAAAAAATAGAAAAAATACTTTCAAGATGAAGCACCACCATCTCGAGGCGGAACCTAGGCAGGAGCATTTTGCTCTCCGCTGGAGCGATTCCGTCAGGGAAACTTCCCTTCAAGAAGGGGAAATCGAAGCCATCGACATCACCAATGATCCTCTCATAGTGGGAGGACCAACCTTCATCAAAATATTCACTAGGACCATCTCCTCTCAAACCCTAGTTCATCTCTCGTACTCAATCTTTGTCCCAAAACCTTAGGTTGGTACCTGTGGGTTGCTAATAGTGTTGATTACATCTTGTAGTTGATGCTAGTTGGTTTATTTGTGGAAGATTAAGTGTTTAGATACTCAAGCATATTCTATACACCTCTGATCTTTAACATAAATATGATTTGTGAGTAGTTACTTTTGTTCTTGAGGACATGAGAGAAGTCTTATAATAAGTAATCATGTGAAGTTGGTATTTGTTAGATATTTTGATAATATGTATGTTGTTCCTCCTTTAGTGGTGTCATGTGAACATCGACCACGTGACACTTCACCATACTTGGGCGTAAGGGAAGGCATTGTGAGTAATAAGTAGATGAGGGGTTGCGAGAGTGACAGAAGCTTAAACCCTAGTTGATGGGTTATTCCGTAAGGGGCTGATTTGGATCCATATATCTCATATGCCATGGTTAGATTTATCTTAATTCTTATTTCATAGTTGTCGACACTTGCGAGAGGGGTAATCATTAGAGGGTTGCTTGTTCAAGTAGGAACAACACCCTAGCATCGGTCCACCCACAGTTTTTTAGATTACTCTTTACTTACGTTAGATTGTACGGAGAGCGAAGAGTAACATGATCAAGATTGTGAGTTTGAAGAATCATCAATACTAGGCAAGTTCCACTTTGACCATGCTACCTAGTATTTTCATGCCTTGTAGATTGCCATGATAGGTGTGTCAGTTTAGGATGCTAAATTCTGTACAACTTAGTAGTTGACAACTTAGGCCCAAACTTATCTAACTTGTAACCATCGAATAGTTGCTTAGCTATTATGATGTGGATTGGGAAACACCACTATTCTTCAGTTAAAAAACCTCATGCTTTACTACTTAACTACAACTAAATTAATGAAGCGGTATGGGTGGACTGGCTTTGATTGGGTCATCGGAGTGTAGTCATTGGTGGGTAATGCCACCCAGGAATCAAAGGGGTATTATGAGTTTAAAGTTGAGTAGTTCCATGTGTAACCGTGAGACAATATGGGCTTTGTCAAGTAAGTTGTGGGAACCCTCGTGGGCATGATCAACAGCTGTAGGTGTATAGCTTGGACTGGGTCTGTCATTTAGAGAGGCTACTAACTACCAAAAGTCTCGTCTTGATCTACTTAGCTACTTCACAAGTGAAGTTTAGTAGCAGGAAAGTGTGAACGGGAATCATGGGTAAAGTACACAAATCTCTGCAGAGTGTATCAAACCGATCATGATTTGTTGTGTCCCCGATAACGAACAATTTTGAACAACACATCGTCCAATTGTCAGCTTGATTGTATCATCTCTTCTAATAAAATGTGTTGGGTTGAACCAAAGGGGAGTGTGGACCAATCCAAATGCATGGCATGATACTAGGAGGATTATCTTGAAGTGCTTAGGGAAACTTTGTGATGCGGAAGCCCACATGATCACTTGCATTTATGGACAATTGCGTGATACGATTTGTCTAAGACTAATGTGTGATATGGTGTGTCCAGCTATTAGAGTAGACCACTACTAAGAATAAATAGGGAAAAACTATTTTCTTCAAAGAGCATTGAGCCCCACTAGCGAAAGTGCATGTAGGTGAACATGATTCCATTGAATTGTGGTCTAGCCAACACATTCAATGTATTCACCTTTGTGGTTGCAATGTATCATGTTGCAGGTTTATTGTATCGAAGGAAAGGTAAGAAGTAGGGTTACGATGCTATATTCAACTGTTGCCTATTAGTGGATGCATTCCACAAGACCAAAATATTAACTCCACTGCATGATTGTATACTAAGCTAGCCCATGAGCTAAGCAGGTGTGTATTGTAAAGCATTGGATCGACAATGTAATACTATGACTGTTGGGGAACGTAGCATGCATTTTAAAAATTTCCTATGCTCACGCAGATCTATCAAGGAGATGCATAGCAACGAGGGGGGGAGAGTGTGTCCATGTACCCTCGTAGACCAAAAGCGGAAGCGTTTGGTTAACACGGTTGATGTAGTCGAACGTCTTCACGATCCAACCGATCTAGTACCGAACGTACGACACCTCCGAGTTCAGCCCACGTTCAACTCGATGACGTCCCTCAAACTCTTGATCCAGCATAGGGGCGAGGGAGAGTTTCGTCAGCACGACGGCATGGTGGCAGTGATGGTGATGTGATCCGCGTAGGGCTTCGTCTAAGCACTACGACTCTATGACCAGAGGAGTAAACTATGGAGGGGGGCACCCACACGGCTAAGAGAATAACTGTTGTGACTTTGGGGTGCCCCATGCTACCGTATATAAAGGAGGAGGGGAGGAAGCGGCCGGCCTAGAGGGGCGCTCCATGGGGGGAGTCCTACTAGGACTCCTAGACCTATTAGGATTCCCATTTCCCTTTTCGGAGTGGGAAAGGGGGGAAGGGAGAGGAGGTAGGAGAGGAAAAGGGGGGGGGGCGCCGCCCCCTCCCCTAGTCCAATTCGGACTCCCAAGGGGGGGGGGTGCGCGGACACCCCTTTTGGGTTGTCCCCTCTCTCTCCCGTGGCCCATGAGGCCAATGACTTCCCCTGGGAGGTTCCGGTAACCCCTCGGTACTCCGAAAAATACCCGAACCACTCGAAACCATTCCGGTGTCCAAATACCATCTTCCAATATATCAATCTCTACCTCTAGACCATTTCGAGACTCCTCATCATGTTCGTTATCTCATCCGGGACTCCGAACAATCTTTGGTCACCAAAACACATAACTCATAATACTAATCGTCATCGAATGTTAAGCATGTGGACCCTACGGGTTCGAGAACTATGTAGACATGACCGAGACACATCTCCATTCAACAACCAATAGCGGAACCTGGATGCTCATATTGGTTCCTACATATTCTACGAAGATCTTTATCGGTCAAACCGCAATGACAACATATGTTATTCCCTTTGTCATCGGTATGTTACTTGCCCGAGATTCGATCGTCGGTATCCTCATACCTAGTTCTATCTCATTACCGGAAAGTCTCTTTAATCATTCCGTAATGCATCATCCCGCAACTAACTCATTAGTCACATTGATTGCAAGGCTTATCGTGATGTGCATTACCGAGAGGGCCTAGAGATACCTCTCCGATACTCGGAGTGACAAATCCTAGTCTCGATCTATGCCAACCCAACAAACACCTTAGGAGACACCTGTAGAGCATCTTTATAATCACCCATTAATGTTGTGACGTTTGATAGCACACAAGGTGTTCCTCTAGTATTCGGGAGTTACATAATCTCATAGTCAAAGGAATATGTATAAGTCTGAAGAAAGCAATAGTAATAAAACTTAACTATCATTATGCTAAGCTAACAGATGGATCTTGTCCATCACATCATTATCTAATGATGTGATCCCGTTCATCAAATAACAACACACGTCTATGGTCAGGAAACTTAACCATCTTTGATGAACGAGCTAGTCAAGTAGAGGCATACTAGGGACACTTTATTTTGTCTAGCATGAATAATAAACATTTATCATGATATAAGGAAATATAAAATAACAACTTTATTATTGCCTCTAGGGCATATTTCCTTCAGTCTCCCACTTGCACTAGAGTCAATAATCTAGTTCACATCGCCATGTGATTTAACACCAATAGTTCACAACTTTGTGTGACTAACACCCGTAGTTCACATCTCCATGTCACCAACACTCAAAGGGTTTACTAGATTCAATACTCTAGTTCACATCGCTATGTGATGAACACCCAAACAGTACTAAGGTGTGATCATGTTTTGCTTGTGAGAGAAGTTTTAGTCAACGGGTCTGCCACATTTAGATCTGTATGTATTTTGCAAATTTCTATGTCTACAATGCTCGGCATGGAGCTACTCTAGCTAATTGCTCCCACGTTCAATACGTATCTAGATTGAGACTTAGAGTAATCTACATTAGCATCAAAGCTTTCATCGATGTAATTCTTTACGACGAACTCTTTATCACCTCCATAACGGATACACATTTCCTTAGTCCTCTTAGGTAACTAAGGACAATTTTGACCGTTCTTCAGTGATCTACTCCTGGATCACTATTGTACCCCCTTGCAAAACTGTTGGTAAGGTACACAATATGTCTGGTAGAGAGCATGGCATACTTTATAGAACCTATGGTTGAGGCATAGGGAATGAATTTCATTCTCTCTCTATCTTCTGCAGTAGCCGGGCATTGAGTCTGAATCAACTTCACACCTTGTAACACGGGCAAGAACCCTTTCTTTGCTTGATCCATTTTGAACTTCTTCAAAACTTTATCAAGGTATGTGCTTTGTGAAAGCCCAATATATAAGCAGCTTCACCGAGGTCTTTCATTGAAAAATCCTATTCAAGCATCCTTTTATGCTATCCAGAAATTCTGTATTATTTCCAATCAACAATATGTCATCCGCATATAATATTAGAAATGCTACAGAAATGCCACTAACTTTCTTGTAAATACAAGGTTCTCCAAAAGTCTGTATCAAACCATATGCTTTGATCACACTATCGAAGCGTATATTCCAACTCCGAGAGGCTTGCACCAGTCCATAAATGGATCGCTGGAGCTTGCACACTTTGTTAGTCCCATTAGGATTGACAAAACCTTCTGGTTGCATCATATACAACTCTTCTTTAAGAAATCCATTAAGGAATGCAGTTTTTTACATGCGTTTGCTAGATTTCATAAAGTGTGGCAATTGCTAACATGATTCGGACACACTTACGCACTGCTATGAGTGAGAAAATCTCATCGTAGTCAAAACCTTGAACTTGTCAAAAACCTTTTGCGACAAGTCGAGCTTTGTAGATAGCAACACTACCATCAGGATCTGTCTTCCTCTTGAAGATCCATTTATTCTCAATGGCCCGCCGATCATCGGGCAAGTCAATCAAAGTCCACACTTTGTTCTCATACATGGATCCCATCTTAGATTTCATGGCCTCAAGTCATTTCACGGAATCTAGGCTCATCTTCGCTTCCTCATAGTTCATAGGTTCGTCATGGTCTTGTAACATGACTTCCAGAAGAGGATTACCGTACCACTCTAGTGCGGAATGTACTTTGGTTAACCTATGAGGTTCGGTAGTAACTTGCTCTGAAGTTTCATGATCATCATCATTACCTTCCTCACTAATTGGTGTCGGCATCACTGGAACTGATTTCTGTGATGAACTACTTTCCAATTCGAGAGAAGGTACAACTACCTCATCAAGTTCTAGTTTCCTCGCACTCACTTCTTTCGAGAGAAACTCCTTCTCCAGAAAGGATCCATTCTTAGCAACGAATATCTTGCCTTCGGATCTGTGATAGACGGTGTACCGAACAATATCCTTTGGGTATCCTATGAAGATGCATATCTCTGATTTGGGTTCGAGCTTATCAGGTTGAAGTTTTTTCACATAAGCACCGCAGCCCCAAACTTTAAGAAATGATAGCTTAGGTTTCTTGCCAAACCACAGTTCATACGGTGTCGTCTCAATGGATTTAGATGGTGCCCTATTTAACGTGAATGCAGCTGTCTCTAATGCATAACCCCAAAACGGTAGTGGTAAATCGGTAAGAGACATCATAGATCGCACTATATCCAATAAAGTATGGTTACGACGTTCGGACAAACTATTACATTGTGGTGTTCCAGGTGGCATGAGTTGTGAATCTATTCCACATTGTTTTAAATGAAGGGAAAACTCGTAACTCAAATATTCGCCTCCGCGATCAGATCGTAGAAACTTTATTTTATTAGTACGATGATTCTCCACTTCACTCTGAAATTCTTTGAACTTTTGAAATGTTCATACTTGTGTTTCATTAAGTAGATATACCCATATCTGCTCAAATCATCTGTGAAGGTCGGAAAATAACGATACTCGCCGTAAGCCTCAACACTCATCGGACCACATACATCGGTATGTATTATTTCCAATAAGTCGGCGGCTCACTCCATTGTTTCGAAGAACAGAGTCTTAGTCATTGTGCCCATGAGGCATGGTTCGCAAGCATCAAGTGATTCCAAAAGTCCATCCACATGGAGTTTCTTCATTCGCTTTACACCAATATGACCTAAATGGCAGTGCCACAAATATGTTGCACTATCATTATCAACTTTGCATCTTTTTGCATCAATATTATGAATATATGTATCACTATGACCGAGATTCAATAAACTATTTATATTGAGTGTATGACCATAGAAGGTTTTATTCATGTAAACAAAACGACAATTATTCTCTGACTTAAATGAATAACCGTATCGCAACAAACATGGTCCAATCATATTCACAACGCAAACACCAAATACCATTTATTTTAGGTCCAACACCAATCCCAAAGGTGGAGGGAGTGTGTCGGAGTAAATGACCACGGGTAGCCTCATCAGCTCCCCATGGTATTTCAAGACATCGGGGTCGACTGCACCCCTCACACCTCCCGGAAAAATGACTGCCTTCTTGGGCCGGCTGGTCCAAGCGGCTGGCTGCTAGAAGGAGGCAGAATACGAGAAGGCGGGTACGAGGCGGCCCACTTCTAGCAGGCGGCCCCTCGTGTGCTCAAAGTTTGCACCCACATAACTGTTACGGGATGGGGCGTGGCTATACTGCAACCTGCCACCCCCGAATCTAGGGTTGATCGTGGCTACAGTACGGGTGTACCCGGCGGGGTACTGTAGCCACGCTGCCCATGACATCACCTACTACATAGGGAGCTTCGCTCCCACGACGGTCTGTCGGTACGGCCCACAGGCGGCGGGCCCTACCTGTCGGCGAGCCCCAAAAGGTAGCTAAACCCCTGCAGGCGGCAAAGGGGGCAGGCCGCCTCCTAGCAGGCGCCCCCTCAAGGTTTGTGCGTCATTAACCGGAAGAGATGGGGAATGGCTAAAGTGAATGCCCACCAGGCGGCGGTACTGTAGCCATGCTTCCCCCGACAAAACATCCATCTTTAGTAGCAAGGCTATAGTATAGAGTGATTAACCAGACCCGCAAGCGGCAGACATGGCCTGTCGGCCGAGTACACGACAGTCGATGGGACCCACCAAGCAGGGGGCCCAGCAGCCGGCGGAGAAGCCGACGTCTAGAGAGATTGACATCCGGGTTCCACACCCAATCGGATTAGCATTGTACCCCTGGGGGTAGGCCTATATAAACCCCCCAGGTCACCCATGTAAAGGATTTAGAACCATAGATGACACACACCCACATAGAGAGCGCAAAGTTGGGCTAGCCTTGTTCTTCGTCCTCCTCTAGCCAAACAGCTCAAGGAGCAAGCTTGTAGCTACCTCCGGATGGCATCTGCATCGACACACTGCGCGGCGCAGAAGCCGCTTGTGCCGCGAACAGTCTCGCCGACCTCATCGGTGGGATCCGTCTCTCCGACAAGCCTGCGCCTGACGTGGGAGCAGCCCGCTCTGAAAGCTGCCTCATTGACCTCCTTGGCAGCGTCGACATCGCCAACGAGCCCGCCTTCTACATAGAGTCTGTTGGCTCCACCGACCTAATGCTCATCGACTTTGGCATGGCATCTCTCGATTCCTTCGCTGCCAGCGTGGTGGTCATCGACGACCTGCTCCCTCCTACGACTAGCAACGCCAGCACCAGCACCGTCACGGAGGTGCTGGTCATCAGCCACAATGGAGCCTCCAATGGGGCTGCTCGTGACTCGCTGTAGGCAGCAGTGTGGGGGTTATCCGCGCCCGTTGCGGAGAACATGGACGGAACGATGCTAGAAGTCTTCCGCGTCTCGCTCCTCGAGAGCGCCCCGAAGCTGGCAGCCATGAGGCGCCTCAACGAAGCCTACCATCACGAAATCGATCGTGCCATCTGCGGCACGCCGGCTCCTGGTGAACCGAGCCAGATGGGCACCATTCGGCAGCATGGTGCGGCTGTTGCCAGCATGCTGGGAGCTGACCACCCCATCTACGCCACACATTTGGAGAATCTGCATGCTTCCCAGGCGACAATAGACAAACTAGATCACCTGGAGGGTGACGAGCGACGCTGCATGATGGAGCGCGTCCAGCAGCTCCTCGACGTGGTCGCATAGCAAGAAGCTGGCCACCGTCTGGCGGAACCTGGCCTGCATGCGGAGAACCTCCCCTCCCCCCTGCCGAGAACACGGTGCGACCTCCCGGACGCCAACAAGGGTCGCACGCGATTGAAGAGACCCAGAGCCGGCTGCTAGCCGCAGCCGGACACGCATCACCATCGAGTGCGACCAAGATGGCCGCCCTCGAGCAATCGAATAGTATGGCGATCGTCCGCCTCCCCCGCGCAGGGAGAGGCGTGTATCCCCGCTGGCCGTTGAGCACCCGACTCTCGGAGACCGGCTAGGCCCCCGTGAATCGGAGAAAACAACGCCCGCCATCAGGTCGACCGACTGGCTCGATCCCTCATAGTAGAAGAAGAAGATGCAATCAGCCCGCCTTGTTTCGACCCCCGCATTCGCGACGAGACCTTCCCCAAAGGGTTCTCACTCCCTCTAGACACTCCCATGTACAACGGGTCCGTGAGGCCGGAAGATTGGTTGGTTGACTACTCCACTGCCATCAACATAGCAAATGGCAACAAGCGCGTTGCCGTGAAGTACGTTCCGCTCATGCTCCAGGGCACGACCCGGACATGGCTGAACAGCCTCAAGCCCTACATCGTCAATAGCTGGCTGGACTTCATCAAAGTCTTCGTCCGCAACTTCACCAGCACCTACAAGCGACCGCCCAAGCCCCACCAGCTCTCTCTGTGCATCCAAGGCCCGACCGAGTGCACCCGCGAGTACTTGACGTGGTGCACGAGGTGCAAGCCATAGAGTACTTCACTGTCGGGTGCCGGGAGGGCACCCTACTCAAGCACCGACTCCTCTGCAACGAGCCGGCTACACTCGACGAACTGCTGATCATAGTAGACAAATACGCCACTGCCGACTCCTCCATGAAGTCGGAGCTCCGAGTAGATGCGTGTGGGAAAGTGCTCCCTCCGGCTCCATAGATGTCGGCTGGTGACAACAATCGGCAACATCAATAGAATGACAACAAGCGCAAGGCACAACACCCGGCTTCTACCAGCTGGCAAGTGGCAACAGTTGAAGATCAACAGCCGGAGGGTCAGCCCGGCCCCAAGCGTCAGAAGGGCGGCAAGCCCGCTTGGTTGCCCGCCTTCTCCTATGAGTAAACCCTTGGTGCTCCCTCCAAGTTGCACAACAATGCAAAGCCATCCAAGCACACAATCTGGATGTGCCATTGGCTCACCCGAATTGCCAAGGGCGAACGACTGCCACCTCCACCTGCCGGCCAGCCGGCTCCGCCTCCTCATCAGCCGGCGGTCCGCCTGTTGCCGACATCCAACATGAGTTCCCCGAAGAACGTGGAGCCTACGTCATCTTCACCAGTATGGCCGACGGCAGGCACAGCTGGCATCAGCAGCACTGCGAGGTGAATGCTATAACTTCCGAAGCCCCAGAGTTCATGTACTGGTCCGAAAGGCCCATCAGCTGGAGCCGCGCTGATCACCCAGAGGTGATGCCTTCTCTGAGTTCCTACGCCCTCATACTGGATGCCACCTTTTCAAGAGATAGGTGAGCTGCTCGCTTCTCCCGAGTCCTGATAGATGGCGGTAGCAGCATCAACATCCTCTTCCGTGACACCATGGAGAAACTACACATCAAAGAGAAGCAACTCCTGCCCAGTCGGACTGTCTTCCATGGCACTGTACCCGGCCTTTCCTGCTCACCTATCAGCAAGATCAAGATAGACGTCCTCTTCGGAGACAAAGATCACTTCTGCCAAGAGCCAATCTGGTTCGAGGTGGTTGACCTCGAGAGCCCCTAGCATGCGCTCCTTGGGCGGCCGGCTCTGGCCAAGTTCATGGCAGTGCCGCACTATGGCTACCTCAAGATGAAGATGCCAGGAACCAAGGGCATTATCACTATAGCCGGTGACTACAAGAAGTCGGTCGCCTGTGCTACTGCTAGTAACCGGCTGGCCGAGTCCATCATGATTGCTGCCGAGAAGAAGCTCCTTGACTAGGTTGTGGCCATGGCTAGCAAGCAGCCAGACCTGTCGCCAGACCCCATGGAGTCAGAAGCACAAGGTTCCTTCCAACCGGCCAAAGAAACAAAGAAGATCCCCTTAGACCCCGACAACCCAGAGAGGCACGCTATCGTGGGGACCAACCTCGATAGCAAATAGGAAAGCGAGCTTGTCGATTTCCTCTGTGAGAATCGGGACATCTTCGCATGGTCTCACAAAGACATGCTGGGTGTTCCGATGGATTTCACCGAGCACAAGCTACATGTCAGATCAGATGCAAAGCCAGTCAAGTAGCCCCTCCGCCACCTGTTAGAAGAAAAGAGAATGATTGTTGGTGAAGAGATCGCCCGGCTGCTAGCAGCCGGCTTAATCATAGAAGTGTTCTTTCCAGAGTGGCTTGTCAATCCAGTCCTTGTACTGAAGAAGAACAACAAGTGGTGCATGTGTATTGATTACACTAGCCTCAACAAAGCATGCCCCGAAAATCCATTTGCTCTGCCCCGGATTGATCAAGTGATAGACTCCACAGTCGGATGCGAGTTGCTGTGTTTCCGTGATGCTTACTTCGGCTACCACCAGATCAAGCTGAACATAGCCGATCGGCTGAAGACCGCCTTCATCACACCATTTGGAGCCTTCTACTAGCTGACCATGACATTCAGCTTGACAAATGCCGGTGCCACTTTTCAGCATTGCATGCAGAAGTGCCTCCTCAAGCAACTCGGCAGAAATGCCCACGTCTATGTAGACAAGATAGTGGTGAAGACGAAGAAGTGTGGCACCCTCTTGGAATACCTAAAGGAGACTTTTGACAATCTGCGCTGTTTTCAAATCAAGCTCAACCCAGAGAAGTGTGTCTTCGGAGTCCCAGCCGGCCAGCTCCTTGGTTTCCTTGTCTCAGAACGCGACATCAAGTGCAACCCTGTGAAGATCAAGGGCATTGAGCGGATGGAGAGGCCCACCCCACTGCGAGAGGTCCAGAAGTTAATCGGCTGCTTGGCGTCCATCAGCCGTTTCATCGGCTGGCTGGGCGAGAAGGCTCTTCACCTCTACCAGTTAGTGAAGAAAACCACTCACTTCGAGTGGAACGGCAAGGTGGACGAGGCCTTCCTCCAGCTCAAGAAAATGTTGACTACGTCGCCTGTCCTGGCGGCTCTGGCTGCTAAGGAGCCCTTGTTCCTCTACATCGCCACCACCAGCCTGGTAGTCAGCACTGTCATTGTGGTAGAGCGCCCAGAAGACGGCAGGGCACAGCCGGTCCAGTGGCCCGTGTACTACTTGAGTGAGGTGTTGTCGGCCTCCAAACAGAATTACCCTCACTACCAAAAGATGTGCTACGGCGTGTACTTTGCCGCCAAGAAGGTCAAGAAACATTTCCAAGAGCACTCCATCATGGTCGTTTGCACTGCCCCGCTTGCTGAGATCATAGGCAACAGAGATGCATCAGGCCGGGTGGCCAAATGGGCAATCGAGCTGGCCCCTTACACCATCTTCTACCAGCCACTCACCGCCATCAAGTCCCAAGCACTGGCCGACTTCCTCGTCGATTGGGCCAAGACCCAGTACCTACCGCCAGCTCCAGACTCCACCCATTGGCAGATGCACTTTGATGGATCGAAGATGCACACCGGCCTGGGAGCCGGCATCGTCCTCACATCTCCCAAAGGCGACAAGCTCAGATACATGCTGCAAATTCACTTTGCCACCTCCTACAATGTGGCCGAGTACGAGGCGCTCATACACGGACTCCGACTGGCCAAGCAGATTGGCATCCGCCATATTCTGTGCTACGATGACTCGGACTTGGTGGTCCAGCAGTCATCTAGCGACTAGGACGCCAAGGATGCAAACATGGCGAGCTACCGTTTCCTCATCGAGCAGATTAGTGGATACTTTGATGGGTGCGAGTTCCTTCACGTGCCACGGTCCAATAACGAGCAAGCTGATGCCCTGGCACGGATCGGCTCCATCCGCCAAGCGATACCAGCCGTCGTCTCCCTCTAGTGCCTCCGCAAGCCATCTATCAAGCCTTCACCGGAATAAGAGTCCATCTTCGTACCAGCTGCTCCCGGAATAGCTGGATCCGACTCGGCGGCTGTAGCAGCCAGCCTGGGGACTTTGGTAGGCGGCTCGGGGACTACAACAGTCGCACTCGGCCCAGGGACTTCAGAACCCGACCCGGGGGCTACAGCAGGTGGCCCGGGAACTTCGGCAGGCAATTCGGGGCCTGCAGCAGTCACACCCGACCCGGGTACTTCAGAACCCAGCCTGGGGGTTGCAGCAGACGGCCCGGGGACTTCGACAACGCAGCCAGTGGCGGCCGGCTCCAACCCGCCGCCTCCCAACCCAACAACCCTAGTACTAGTGGCCGTGATGACAGTGGTTGAAGCACCATCATGGGTGCAGCCCATCCTCCTTTTCCTGCTAAGCGGAGAGCTACCAGCCGATGAGATCCTGGCCAGGCAAGTGCAACGCCATGCAGCAGCATACACGCTAGTAAAAAGAGAGCTCGTCCGACGCAGTGTGACTAGCATATTCCAGCGTTGTGTAGAGCCGGAGAAGGGCAGAGCAATCCTCAAAGATATTCATCATGGCGAGTGTGACCACCATGCGGCCTCCAAATACCTTGTCGCGAAAGCTTTCTGCCACAATTTCTTCTGCCCGACTGCTTTGGATGATGCCAAAGACTTGGTCAAGAAGTGCAACGGATGCCAACGTTTCAGCTCCAACAACACCTGCTGGCTTCTACACTCAAGACCATCACCCTCACTTGGCCATTTGCCGTCTGGGGACTGGACATGGTGGGCCCATTCAAAACAGCACGCGGCAGCATGACCCATCTACTGGTCGCCATGGATAAATTCACCAAGTGGATTGAAGCGAAGCCAATCAAGAAACTGAATGGTCCGACTGATGTGACCTTCATTGTAGATATCACTATCCGGTATGGTGTGCCGGACAGCATCATCACCGACAACGGCACAAACATTGCCAAAGGAACCTTGGCCCGTTTCTGCGCGACGCAAGGCGTCCAACTAGACTTAGCGTTTGTTGCCCATCCGCAGTCAAACGGCCAAGTTGAGCGAGCAAACGACCTCATCTTGTCCGGCATCAAGCCCCGACTGGTCGAGCCACCAGAGCGCTCGGCCGGCTGCCAGATCGACGAGCTGCGGGATGTCCTCTGGAGTATCCGAACCACGCCGAACAAATCAACCGGCTTCACTCATTTCTTCCTTGTGTACAGGGCCGAGGCCGTCATCCCAACTGACATCTAGTTTGACTCACCTCGCGTCACCGTGTACACGGAGGCGGGAGCAAAGGAAGCACGAGAAGATGGCGTCAACCTGCTGCAAGAAGGCCGGCTGCTAGCACTCAGTCGGTCCGACTGGTAATATTATTCCTATGAGTGTGTTATTCTTTTCTTCCTTCCGCCTGGTACCGGGTCCGACCAGTCGTCCCAGGCGCTCGCCACCTTGTCCTATGCTGATAATACCTGCAGTCGGACAAGTAGTGTGCCGACATTTAAACCCTCTCTTGCTATAAGCCACAACTCGCAGAGCGACTGTCCAGCTGGCAAGAGCTAAAGGCGGCAAAAGGTGTCTGAGGGAGTCTTGGATTAGGGGGTCCTCGGACAGCTGGACTATATACTTTGGCCGGACTGTTGGACTATGAAGATACAAGATTGAAGGCTTCGCCCCGTGTCCGGTTGTGACTCTCCTTTGCGTGGAAGACAAGCTTGGCGATTCGGATATGTAGATCTCCTTCTCTGTAACCGACTCTGTGTAACCCTAGCCCCCTCCGGTGTCTATATAAACCGTAGGGTTTAGTCCGTAAGACAAGAACAATCATAATCATAGGCTTGCTTCTAGGGTTTAGCCTCTACGATCTCGTGGTAGATCAACTCTTGTAATACTCATATCATCAAGATCAATCAAGCAGGAAGTAGGGTATTACCTCCATCGAGAGGGCCTGAACCTGGGTAAACATTGTGTCCCCCGCCTCCTATTACCATCAGCCTTAGACGCACAGTTCAGGACCCCCTACCCGAGATCCGCCGGTTTTGACACCGACATTGGTGCTTTCATTGAGAGTTGAAATGTGCTGTCATGATAAAGGCTTGATGGCTCGTTCGATCATTGGCAACGATGCGATCCAGGGTGAGGTTTTTCTCCCCGGACAGATCTTCGTATTCGGCGGCTTCATAATGCGGGCCAACTCGCTTGGCCATCTGGAGCAGATCGATAGCTATGCCCCTGGCCATCAGGTCACATTTGGAAGCTTGGACTATACTGCCGACATCCGCAGAGAGTTGATCTTCGACGGATTCGAGCCCATGTCAGGTGCGCCGCACAGTCACGACGAGTGTGACTTAGCTCTACCGTCGGACGGTATTCGGGAGATCACACCTGCAGCTACTCCGGCCCTCAACCCGGAGCAGATCATGCCGTCCAAGGATGGGTGGATGGACCCCGCCATGGAAGCCGAACACTCAGCGGCAATAGAGCTGAATACTGACTTCACCTCCTATGAGACCTGTGTCATCGGACCCTTGGATTCGTCCCCGGCCACAGGCTCCGAACCGCTTGCGTCCGTGCCAATTGAATCTGATTGGGAACCGATCATGGAGTTTACCTCCGTGGATATCTTTCAGCCCTCGCCCTTGGGTGACGTGTTAAATTCATTGAGGTCTCTCTCCTTGTCAGGAGACCTTTGGCCGAACTATGTCTGGCTTGAGTGGGAAGCGGACGACGAAGAAATTCATTCCCCACCCACCACCCACTTAATAGCCGACATGCTTGATTTCGGCTCCGAAGACATCAACGGTATGGACGACGATGCAGGAGAAGAACAGGAACCACCGCCCACAGGGCGCTGGACAACCACCTCATCAAATGATATATGGTGGACACCCCCAAAGAAAGCGATGGCAATAAGGCAACAGAGGGTAATCCCCTCGAGAAGCAATCTAAGCACTGGCGTCATCGACCACGCTCTAAGCCCCACCATAGAAAAACCAGCGATATCGGCACAAGAGACAATAATGCTACGGATGGTGCCGAAGACGAAGACAATCCCCTCCATCCAGGCTTCGAGCGGGAGGATGGGCAAGCCAGCCCTAAGGAACAGGCGACAAACGGAGAATCAGAGGATGACAATTACATGCCCCTCTACGAAGACGAGGTGAGCCTCAGCGATGAAGAATTCATCGTGCCTGAGGATGCCGTCGAGCGGGAGCGCTTCAAGCGCCGGCTTATAGCCACAGCAAAAAGCCTGAAGAAAAAGTAGCAGCAGCTTCAAGATGATCAAGATCTGCTAGTGGATAGATGGACCAAGGTCCTGGCAGCCGAGGAATACGAACTCGAGTGCCCAACCAAAAGTTAGCCAAAGCGCAGGTTGCTACCCCAACTCGAGGAGGAAGCATTAAAGCCTACACTACCAGCGTATGATGCGGCTGACCAGCCACCCCATGGCTGAGACGAAGCGGGGTATCAGCCCGAAGTCCAGCCCGCACCCCGTCGCCAGTCAAACAAAAACACCAAGGCCTGGGGCTACACGCAGGACCTGCGAGACATATTGGAAAACAAAACAGGACATACAAGATCGGTCTACGGATCACGGGGGCGCGCCCAATGCGTGACGACCACCGTCACACCGGATATACTAAAAGCAAATCCGGCCGGGCCAAATACCGTAGACAAGACTCGTATGAACTGCCTCGTGATATAGCCCGGCACAGAGGTGCCGCACACCCCCTATACTTCACTGATGAAGTAATGGATCATGAATTCCCAGAAGGGTTTAAACCCATGAACATTGAATCATATGATGGTACTACAGACCCCGCGGTATGGATAGAGGATTTCTTCCTCGACATTCACATGGCCCGCGGGGATGATCTACACGCCATCAAGTATCTCCCACTAAAACTCAAAGGGCCGGCTCGGCATTGGCTGAATAGCTTGCCGGCAAACTCCATCGGAAGTTGGGAGAACCTGGCAGACACATTTCTAGACAACTTCCAGGGCAGTTATGTGCGACCACCAGATGCTGATGATTTAAGTCACATAACCCAATAGCCCGGAGAGTCGGCCAGGAAATTCTGGACTCAGTTCCTGACTAAAAAGAAGAAAATTGTCGAATGTCCGGATGCCAAAGCCCTAGTGGCCTTTATACATAACATCCGTGACGAGTGGCTTTCCCGATATCTCGGCCAAGAGAAGCCAAAATCCATGGTGGCCCTTACGACACTCATGACCCGCTTTTGCGCGGGCGAGGATAGCTGGTTGGCCCGTAGCAACAACACAGAAAGCAATCCTGGCACATCAGAGGCCAGAGGTAGCAATGGCAAACCCCGACGCAACAAACACAAGCGTCGATAAAATGGTGGTAACGCCGAAGACACAACAATCAATGCCGGATTCAGTGGCTCTAAGTCCAGTTAGCGGAAAAGGCCATTCAAAAATGACAATTCGGGCCCGTCCAGTCTGGACCGCATATTCGACCGTGCATGCCAAAAACATTGCACCCCAGGAACACCGGCCAATCATACCAACAGAGAATGCTGGGTCTTCAAACAAGCCGGCAGGTTAGGTGCAGAAAACAAGGAGAAGGGGCCTCAAAGCGATGATGGCGATGAGGAGCCCAGATCACTGAATACAGGAGGGCAAAAGAAATTTCCCCCGCAAATCCAAACGGTGAACATGGTAAACACCATCCACACTCCCAACCAGGAACAGATGTGCACCCTTAGTGATGTTGACTTAACGGAACCATTCGCCCCACAATATAAACTAGGGCCGATCACCTTCAACCGCACGGATCGTCCGATTAATACCAATCAGGGCAATTCAGCCGCACTAGTCCTCGACCCAATAATTGACGTGTTCCACCTCAAATGAGTCATTATGGACGGAGGCAGCAGTCAAAACCTACTATACCAGGACACAGTGCACAAGATGGGTATCAATCATTCGATGATCAAGCCCACTAAAGCCACCTTTAAAGGTATTACACAAGGTGTGGAGGCCAGCTGTATAGGCTCCATCGCCCTTGAGGTAGTCTTCGAATCACCCAACAATTACCGTGTCGAAGAGTTAATCTTCGACATCGTCCCCTTTCGTAGTGATTATCAGGCACTACTCAGACGAACCGTGTTCGCTTGATTCAACGCGGTGCCACATTATGCCTACCGTAAGCTCAAGATGCCCGGTCCGCGCGGCGTCATCACGGTTAATGGCAAGCCCGAACTCCCCCTTGGTGCCAAAGAGTATACCGCTGCTTTAACAACAGAAGCAATGAGTGGCACCTTTCAATTGAACCTCGAGTTGACGGCCAAGCTCCCGGACACCGCCAAAGGACTCCAAACTACTTCGCGGCAGGATAGCCCGGCTCGTCCAGAGCTCAATTAAACACTCCAGCAAAACCCAGGACAGGCCACATACTGCGGCTCAACTGCTCTGTGGCACACAAACATTTCTTACATTTTCTTTATAGGTTCATTTTTGCCCAGGCCAGGACTGGCAATATGGAAACAGCTCGAACACGCAAGGGAACCCTTAGATATTCCCCTCGATGACCATCCGACTGCACTCTAGATCTGCACACAGCTTCTTCCCGCCTGGTCTCAGTATCTTCCGCAGTCACTTTCTCTTTTTATTACATTACATGTACTCATACGCGTCGACGTATTATTCAAATACAACATGTGGATTTATATGACGCTTTTCTGCCATTATCTCTTACTGAAACTCTTTTGTCAAATGGCATCCGTACACCGCGATATGCCTTAATATGCTAGGGGCTTCGTTTTACCCATAATACGGCAATAAAGTCCAAACACCTTCATGGTAGTTCAGCACCCCGAACTTATAGCATTATATGCATCAGCTCTGAATCATGTCTTGGGTCAAATATTGGGTTCGCCCGGCTCCCATGTTTTGCTTCCTTACGTTCCGCTATATCGGCTAAGGCGGCACATGGAGAACTAATGCGATTGTGTCCCGGTTCTTCCGGACGAGCACCTCAGTAGAGAAAGCCAAAAACTGACTGTCATGATACGGCGAGAGCTGGTCAGCTATTCAAGAGGTTGTAAAATCTTTAAAGATTCCTCCTGCATAATGCCATAACCAATGCAGCATGCGATGGATCGGCTTTTCTTCCAATCAGGTGCTTATAGAGCCCCTCGTGCGGTCTTCCGAACACCAGGGGCTGTGCCTACCTTCCTTTTCTAAAGATCCTATGGCTAAGTGAGAGTGATAAAGCCTTATAGTCTGATTGCCTAGTTCGTCGTGCTGAAAACCTCCTTCGAAGGACCCGAAACTAGGATAAAGAGTGATCAGGTTTATCCCGAACACCCCCGTACTTCCTACATGGGGGCAGAAGCCGACGGCTGGCCAACTCTCAGGATTAATATATAAAACGGCCGCGCAGGAGGATAAACTTTGATATAACATGCAATAAATAATAGAAATGACTTTGTTCAACATTACAAAGGACAACATGATTGTATTCATGGAAATATAATATCCTTGGTGCATTGCTCCACCGCAAGGAAGGATCCCTTCAGGACACTTTCATAATATAACTCAGGCTTGCGGTGCTCCTTTCTGTCTAGCGGTCCCTCTCGGTCACCAGCTTTTCAGCATCCATCTTCCACAGTGCAACTTTGCGCGGGCAAAGGCCATTCGCGCACCCTCTATACAGACCGACCGCTTGACGACATCCAGTCGAGGGCAGGCACTCGCAAGCCGCTTCAAGAGCCCGAAGTAGCTGCTTGGAATCGGCTCAGTGGGCCATAGCTGGATAATCAAATCCTTCATGGCTAGCTTGGCTACGTTGTGCAGTTCGATCAACTTCTTCAGTTGATCGGCAAAAGGCACCGAACAATTCAGTGCCAGGTACTGTGACCAGAAGAGCTTATCCGCAGTGTTCCTTTCTTTGGCTCGGTAGAATTGTGCGGCATCAGATATGCTGCATGGGAGCTCCGCAAATACCCCTGTAGAAATCCGAACTAAAGATTAGAAACATGATTTTCTCCCCAAATACTTGCCTTACATGGAACAAGCCTTACCCGGCGCGATCTTCCTCGCCTCTTGGATCTCCTACAGGGCACCTTGGGTTTCCCCATGGGCATCGCATGTGGCCTTATGAGCCTTGGTAAGTTCGGATTCTTTCTCTGTTAGACTCTGCTCCAAGGCCTCGCATCTTTTCACGACCTCTTGAAGCTCTTGCTCAGCTTCAATAACCCTGGCCTCGTGCTTCTCACGAAGAGCCTGCTCTGTGGCTGCCTCTCTCTCGGCCTCCGCAACAGCCTTCTTAAGAGCCTCGACTTCGGTCTTCGCCCCTAGCGCAAATCATAAAACATATTTCAAATTCATTCGCACTAAACGTGAGCAAGGTTTGTGCATACCTTGTTTATCCTCCAACTGCCTTTTCAACTGGCCCAATTCTTCTGTGGCCTGTTCCAGACTTTGATTTAGTCTGGAGACCTCCGCAGTATGAGAGGTGTCAGTCGCTATAGACGCCTGTTTATAAAAGAAGAGAAGTGAATGTCATCAAGTGAGTCTCCTGCGAACATAGATTTGATCCTCTGTCCGGTTCTTTATCTAACCGAACAATGTATCAAGGGCTACTATCTATACTATGACACTCTTTGAAACCTCATAAAACATACCTCAAAGCCTCTTATAAGGATAATACAGGCTTTATTCAGTCCACTCTCCACAGACTAAATCTTCTCAATCACCGCACCCATAAGGGCACGGTGTTTATCCACGATGGAGGCGTTTTCAGCGCCGCCAATAAAGTATCCAACACCTCTGGTTGGACAGAGGTTGCCGGTGGAACAAGTACACACCCTCTAGCCGAGGGAGCCCCCCTTCTTGATTCTGGAACCATATTGGTCTCCGGAATTGCGTCCGGCTAGGGCCCGAATTCAAGATGGCTCCCGCCGACGACGCCCATGGGAGCCTTCTCTCCCATGTGTCTGACCCCTGAAGTTTGACCTCATGGCGCCACCTTTGCAATCGCCCCCCCTCCTTGGCCTGGGTCCTCCTGGAACGAAGCCTCAGTGTCATTCACATGTTTGGGGGAAGGGGCCTTCAGGGGTGTCCCGCTCTCCATAGCATCCGAGCCTAGCAAATCATCCGACTTGGATTGCTCGGCGCAGGACCTCGCCGGACTGCAAAAAGTATGGCCCAGATTAAAATATTATGCCATGATGAGTCTGGATGCATAAACGTGCTCGGATTTTATATACTCACGAGTTCACCAGGGGCTGAGCCCTGGGATCCCATTCCGGGCTGCTATCAGCAGCAGTGGACTTCTTTGGAATACAATTTTTTCCCTTCTTAGGCGACTCGGCCTCCAAGGATGTGGAGGCTGTCCTTTTCTTTCCTCCCCCCGCTGGGGATTCATCTTCCTCCTCCTCGTCATCCTCTTCGGAGGAAGATAGGCATTGGAGTCTTCGGATATCGTGTCCAAGGTGCCACGATGACGGAGGACGCCCTGGTCTTCTTGGCCTCTCTCTCGGCCTTCTTCTACGGCGCCTTATGGGGTGCCGGGAACAATATCTTCGTTAGAAGCAGGTCGGTCGGTTCTTTAGGTAGCGGGGCCAGACAGTAGATCCGCCCCGCCTTCTTCGTCCAGCCTTAGGAGATTTGTGGAAAACACATTAAGCGTTTCTGTTGGATTATGCGAATAAAACTTATAATGGCTTACCGAACTTGCGGGGCGGGATAGGTGGAACCCGCGGTCCTCGGCTTAGTCCGGCCATTATTTGCTGGACTTAAAAAGCACCTTCCAGTTGTCTTTGTGTGAGGAGCCAAAGAGCTCTCGCAGGGTTTGGTGCTTGGCCGGGTCGAATTCCCATAAATTGCAAGCCCGGTGTTGACAAGGAAGGATCCGGCGAACTAACATCACCTGGACTACATTGACAAGTTTGATATTGTCGTCTTCCATATCCTTGACGCGCATCTGGAGCACCGACAGCTCGTCAGACGAAGACCAATCCAGGCCCATCTTGGGCCAGGATATAAGCTACAGGGGGGCTCCGAATCGGAATTCAGGAGCAGCGGCCCATTTCGTTCCACGCGGCTCAGTGATGTAAAACCACTGCTGCTGCCACCCTTTGATGAAATCATTGAAAGTACCTGTTGGCCATGTGATGTTGGGCATCTTGCTCACCATGGCGCCTCCGCACTCGGCGTGCTCACCGCCCACTACCTTGGGCATCACATTAAAGATCTTCAGCCATAAGCCGAAGTGTGGCAAGATGCGGAGAAAGGCCTCGCACACGACGATGAACATTGAGATGTTGAGGAAGGAATTGGGGGATAGATCATGAAAATTGATCCCATAGTAATACATGATGCCACGAACGAATGGGTGGATTGGAAACCCCAGCCCACGGAGAAAATGAGGGAGGAAAACAACCCTCTCGCAGGGTTCCGGAGTAGCGACGATCTGTCCTGCAGTCGGGAGACGGTGGCTGATTTTCTGGGCCAGGTACCCGGCCTCCCGAAGCTTTTTGATATCCTTCTCCTGGACGGTAGAGGCCATCCACTTGCCTCCTGCTCCGGAATCAGAAATTTTTGGAAGGCCTTTGCGGGCGGAGAGGACGAATGCTTGGGCGCTGGGGCTCGAGTGAAGGGGAATGGATAAGCAGAAGAAGAAGACGTGGGTGAAAAAGGGGAGTCCTTATTTCCTTATAAAGGCGACAGGGATCCATCGCCTCCCCACTTTCCCGGTAAACTCGCTTATTCCCCAAGCGTCGCGCTGAAGACGCGGTAGGATTGCCCATACCCGTGTTGATCAGAATCCCGAGATAGGGGGACATGATCTCTTCTTCGATAAGACATGCCCATAAAACCGCCTCGCAACATGCGCAGTAGCTGGCTAGGGAGAACGGTTCGAATAAAGACCGGGCCATGGTGTGGTGTCACGTTAGGAAAAGTTGTCAGCGGATTAGATTTCCGGAATATTGTACTTGATGTCTACTACACAACCTTCTTCTTGTAGACGTTGTTGGGCCTCCAAGTGCAGAGGTTTGTAGGATCGTAGCAAATTTCCCTCAAGTGGATGACCTAAGGTTTATCAATCCGTAGGAGGCGTAGGATGAAGATGGTCTCTCTCAAGCAACCCTGCAACCAAATAACAAAGAGTCTCTTGTGTCTCCAACACACCCAATACAATGGTAAATTGTATAGGTGCACTAGTTCGGCGAAGAGATGGTGATACAAGTGGTATATGGATGGTAGATAAAGGTTTTTGTAATCTGAAAATATAAAAACAGCAAGGTAACTAATGATAAAAGTGAGCGTAAACGGTATTGCAATGCGTTGAAACAAGGCCTAGGGTTCATACTTTCACTAGTGTAAGTTCTCTCAACAATAATAACATGCAACAAAGAGTTCCCTCAACATGCCTAGGGTTCATACATTCACTAGTGCAAGTTCCCTCAACATGCAACAAAGAGTCATTCCAAAGTCACTAATAGCGGAGAACAAACGAAGAGCTTATGGTAGGGTACGAAACCACCTAAAGTTATTCTTTCCAATCAATCCGTTGGGCCTATAAGTGTCACAAACAGCCCTAGAGTTCGTACTAGAATAACACCTTAAGACACAAATCAACCAAAACCCTAATGTCACCTAGATACTCCAATGTCACCTCAAGTATCCGTGCATATGATTATACGATATGCATCACACAATCTCAGATTCTTCTATTCAACCAACACATAGAACCTCAAAGAGTGCCCCAAAGTTTCTACCGGAGAAGAACGACAAAAACGTGTGCCAACCCCTATGCATAGGTTCATGGGCGGAACCCGCAAGTTGATCACCAAAACATACATCAAGTGAATCACGTGATATCCCATTGTCACCACAGATACGCACGACAACACATACATCAAGTGTTCTCAAATCTTTAAAGACTCAATCCGATAAGATAACTTCAAAGGGAAAACTCAATCCATTACAAGAGAGTAGAGGGGGAGAAACATCATAAGATCCAACTATAATAGCAAAGCTCACGATACATCAAGATCATGCCACCTCAAGAACACGAGAGAGAGAGAGAGAGATCAAACACATAGCTACTGGTACATACCCTCAGCCCCGAGGGAGAACTACTCCCTCCTTGTCATGGAGAGCGCTGGGATGATGAAGATGGCCACCGGAGAGGGTTTCCCCCTCCGGCAGGGTGCCAGAACAGGTCTAGATTGACTTTCGGTGGCTACGGAGGCTTCTGGCGGCGGATCACCCGATCTATTATGCTCCCTGATAGTTTTAGGGTATATGGATATATATATAGGCGGAAGAAATACATCAGGGGAGCCACGAGGGGCCCATGAGGGTGGAGGGCACGCCCCCTGCCTCGTGCTCTCCTCTTTGACCCCCTCACGTGCACTCCAAGTCTCCTGTATTGCTTTCTTTCCAAAAATAACTTCCCCAAAGGTTTCATTCCATTTGGACTCCGTTTCATATTCCTTTTCTGCGAAACACTAAAACAAGGGAAAAACAGAAACTGGCACTGGCACTAGGCTCTGGTTAGTACTTTAGTCCCAAAAAATAATATAAAAGTGTATAATAAAGCCCATAAACATCCAAAGTTGGTAATATAATAGCATGGAACAATAAAAAATTATAGATACGTTGGAGACATATCAGTACTCTCTACGGTGGTATGTGGAATTTTTTTTGCAGATCCGGACACGATCCTTGTGTTCAAAATCTTCTATGGAGTATTCAGAGAAGGAACCCTCCTTGCAATGCCGAGGACAATCTGCGCGCCGTACTCATCGTCATTGAAGCCTGGTTCAGGGCCTACTCAGGGAGTCCTGGATTAGGGGGTCCTCGGACAGCCGGACTATATACTTTGGCCGGACAGTTGGAGTATGAGATACAAGATTGAAGGCTTCGCCCCGTGTCTGGGTGGGACTCTGCTTTGCGTGGAAGGCAAGCTTGGCGATTCGGATGTGTAGATCTCCTTCTTTGTAACAGACTATGTGTAACCCTAGCCCCCTCCGTTGTCTATATAAACCGGAGGGTTTAGTCCGTAGGACAAGAACATTCATAATCATAGGCTAGCTTCTAGGGTTTAGCCTCTACGATCTCGTGGTAGATCAACTCTTGTAATACTCATATCATCAAGATCAATCAAGCAGGAAGTAGGGTATTACCTCCATCGAGAGGGCCCAAACCTGGGTAAACATTGTGCCCCCCGCCTCCTGTTACCATCAGCCTTAGACACACACTTTGGGACCCCCTACCCGAGATCTGCCGGTTTTGACCCCGACGGTGTCCACACGAAAAATGTCTAAGGAAAAAATCGGCATAGGCCAAGCCGTCTCCTTACCTCACACTCCGGCTGCTGGGCAGCCGACAGGCCGGCTTCTCACTTGAATTGCTACGTTCTAGGCGGCCAAAGTACTTGTCTATCCTAAAAAATGGCCAAGTCCCTGACCCAGCCACACACTGCAGAGCGGCTGTCAGGCTGGAATGGCGGCACCCAAAGGGAAGACGACAAAGGAAAAAGCCAAGACAGAACAGAAGAGCAAGGTAAAGTGGAACCCGGCAAAGCACAGACTTGTGCGAATAAATTAATTACATAAAGGCCCTTGGCCAGTATTCAACAGAGTTTGAAAATTTACCCCTAGCGGGTGGAATTGCGTGAAACTAACTTGTCCGAAAGATTATAAGAATAGGAAAAGATAAGATAAATTGTCCGTCTAGGCCAACGGAGCAGCACGCGGGTCTGGCAGGTTGGCGGAGGTAGCGGCGCCGGATGGTGGAGCGGCCAACTGTGAGGTCTCAGCCTGATCAGCTCCGGAAGTACTCGGCGTGGAAACACGCGGCTCGTTGATTGAGACTTGGTCGGGTTGAGGCCGTTGTCCGCTTCGTCGACTGGTCAATCGAATTCGCTGTCCTCGTCCTCCTCGTCTTCACCATCGTCGCTGCAGGCGATCTCCTCCGCCGAGTCCTCCCATACTCCGGGTTCAATCCGAACCAGTTGGGCAACACTTCAGCGCCCTCCTCATTCAGCTCAGGGATGAGCATGGTGATGTCGGCATAGTTGCGATCGCCGCCACGCATTGAGCAAGGTCGCGGCTCCCCACCGCCAGCTCTGGGGTGGCCTCCTGTCGGTAGGTGGCCATCTGGGCCAGGTCTAGACCCGGGTACCATGCCTTGGTGAACTCCAAGGCCCTCTGAGCGCCAGCCCGGGCCGTGGCGCCCTTCCAAGCCTCGAAGCGGTCGACTGCTACCTCTAGCCAGTCGGTGGTCCGGCAGGGGGTGCATGGGATCTAGGCATCCGGCAAGAGGGCAGTCAGGACCTGAGACCCGACACACTGTAGATGGCGGAGCATCCGATGAGCCGGCTGCAGGCGCGCCTGGACGGCGAGAAGCTGCTCGCCAAGAGTCGAGGTCGTGTTGGGTGTGAAGGAAATATGCCCTAGAGGCAATAATAATGTTATTATTTATTTCCTTATATCATGATAAATGTTTATTATTAATGCTAGAATTGTATTAACCGGAAACTTAGTACATGTGTGAATACATAGACAAACAAAGTGTCACTAGTATGCCTCTACTTGACTAGCTAGTTGAATCGAAGATGGTTAATTTTCCTAGCCATAGAAATTAGTTGTCATTTGATTAATGGGATAACATCATTATATAATGATGTGATTGACTTGACCCATTCCGTTAGCTTAGCATGATGATCATTTAGTTTGTTGCTACTACTTTTTTCATGACTTATACATGTTCCTCTAACTATGAGATTATGCAACCCCCGAACACCGGAGGAACACTTTGTGTGCTACCAAACATCACAACGTAACTGGGTGATTGTAAAGGTGCTCTACAGGTATCTCCAATGGTACTTGTTGAGTTAGAATATATTGAGATTAGGATTTGTCACTCCGATTGTTCGAGAGGTATCTCTGGGCCCTCTCGGTAATGCACATCACTATAAGCCTTGCAAGCATTGTGAGTAATGAGTTAGTTGCGGGATGATGCATTACGGAACGAGTAAAGACACTTGCCGGTAACGAGATTGAACTAGGTATAAGGATACCGACGATCGAATCTCGGGCAAGTAACATACCGATGACAAAGGGAACAACATATGTTGTTATAAGGTTTGACCGATAAAGATATTCGTAGAATATGTAGGAACCAATATGAGCATCCAAGTTTCGCTATTGGTTATTAACCAGACACGAGTCTCGGTCATGGCTACATAGTTCTAAAACCCGTAGGGTCCGCACGCTTAAAGTTCGGTGACGATCGGTAATATGAGTTTATGTGTTTTGATGTGCTGAAGGTAGTTCGGAGTCTCGGATATGATCACAGACATGACGAGGAGTCTCGAAATGGTCGAGACATAAAGATCGATATATTGGAAGCCTATATTTGGACATCCGAATAGTTCCGGGTGAAATCGGGATTTTATCGGAGTACCGAGAGGTTACCGGAACCCCCCGTTAAATGTATGGGCCTTATTGAGCCATAGTGGAGTGAGAGAGGAGACCAGGGCAGGCCGCGCGCCCCCTCTCCCTCTGGTCCGAATTGGACTAGGAGGGGGCGGCGCCCCCCTTTCCTTCCTCCCTCTCTCCCCCTTCCTTCTCTCCTAGTCCAACTAGGGAAAGGGGGGAATCCTACTCCTGGTGGGACTAGGACTCCTCCTAGAGCGCCCTGTTAGGGCCGGCGGCCTCCCCCTTGCTCCTTTATATACGGGTGTAGGGGCACCCCAAAACACACAAGTTGATCACTTGATCTTTTAGTCGTGTGCGGTGCCCCCCTCCACCAAAATCCACCTCGGTCATATCGTAGCGGTGCTTAGGAAAAGCCCTGCATCAGTAGCATCATCATCACCATCATCATGCCGTCGTGATGATGGAACTCTCCCTCAAAGCTCTGCTGGATCGGAGTTTGCGGGACGTCACCGAGCTGAACGTGTGCTGAACTCGGAGATGCCGTACGTTCGATACTTCGATTGGTCGGGTCGTGAAGACGTACGACTACATCAACCGCGTTCTCATAATGCTTCCCCTTACGGTCTACGAGGGTACATGGACGAAACTCTCCCATCTCGTTGCTATGCATCACTATGATCTTGGTGTGTGCGTACGAATTTTTTTGAAATTACTGTGTTCCCCAACAGTGGCATCCGAGCCAGGTTTATGCGTAGATGTTATATGCATGAGTAGAACACAAAGGGGTTGTGGGCGTGGGTATACACATATTGCTTGCCGTTACTAGTTGATTCTTGATTCGGTGGTATTGTTGGATGAAGCGGCCCAAACCAACATTACGCGCACTCTTACGCCAGACTGGTTCTACCGCCGTGCTTCGCACACAGGTGGCTGGTGGGTGTCTGTTTCCCCAACTTTAGTTGAATCGGATTCAATTAACATGGTTCTTTCTGAAGATCAAAAAGCAATCACTATACTACTTTGTCGTTTTTGATGCGTAGGTAAGAACGGTTCTTGCTCAACTCGTAGCGGCCACGTAAAACTTGGAACAACAAAGTAGAGGACGTCTAACTTGTTTTTGCAGGGCATGTTGTGATGTGATATGGTCAAGACGTGATGTGCTATAAGTTGTTGTATGAGACGATCATGTTTTGTTGAAGTTATCGGCAACTGGCAAAAGCCTTATGGTTGTCCCTTTATTGCATAAGATGCAAGCGCCAAATAATTGCTTTACTTTATCACTATGCGATAGCAATAGTTGCAACAGAAATAGTTGGCGAGACGACCATATGATGACACATTGATAGAGATCAAGATGATGGAGATCATGGTGTCATGTCGGTGATGATAGAGATCATGACGGTACTTTGGAGATGGAGATCAAAGGCGCAAGATGATCATGGCCATATCATGTCACATATTTTGATTGCATGTGATGTTTATCCTTTATGTATCTTATTTTCTTAGTTTTGCCGTAGCAATATAAGATGATCTCTCACTAAATTTCAAGGTATAAGTGTTCTCCCTGAGTATGCACCATTGAGAAAGTTCTTCGTGCTGAGAGACCACGTGATGATCGGGTGTGATAGGCTCTACGTTCACATACAACGGGTTTAAGCCAGTTTTGCACACGCGTAATACTCAGGTTAAACTTGACGAGCCTAGCATATGCAGATATGGCCTCGGAAAACTAGAGACCGAAAGGTCGAGCATGAATCATATAGTAGATATGATCAACATAGTGATGTTCACCATTGAAAACTACTCCATCTCACGTGATGATCATACATGGTTTAGTTGATTTGGATCACATGATCATTTAGATGACTAGAGGGATGTCTCTCTAAGTGGGAATTCTTAAGTAATATGATTAATCGAACTTTAATTTATCATGAACTTAGTCCTGATAGTATTTGCATAACTATGTTGTAGATCAATAGCTCGCGATGTAGCTCCCTGTTTATTTTTGATATGTTCCTAGAGAAAAACTATGTTGAAAGATGATAGTAGCAATGATGCAGACTAGGTCCATGATCTGAGGATTATCCTCATTGCTGCATAGAAGAATTATGATGACTACTTGATAGTTTAGTGCACCATGCTTTACGGATTAGAACCAAGACTTCAAAAACGTTTTGAACGCCACAGAGCATATAAGATGTTCTAAGAGTTGAAATTGGTATTTCATACTCATGCCCGTGTCGAGAGGTAGAAGACCTCTGATAGTACTTTGCCTACAAGATGGAGGAGAATAGCTCAACTAGTGAGCATGTGCTCAGATTGTCTGGGTACTACAATTGCTTGAATCAAGTGGGAGTTAATCTTCGAGATAAGATAGTAATTGACAAAAGTTCTCTAGTCACTATCACCAAGTTACTAGAACTTCATGATGAACTATAATATGCAAGGGATGATGAAAAACAATTCCCAAGCTCTTCGCAATGCTAAAATCGGCGAAGGTAGAAATCAAGAAAAGCATCAAGTGTTGATGGTTGACAAGACCACTAGTTTCAATAAAAAGGGCAAAGGGAAGAGGGGAACTCAAGAAGAACGGCAAGCAAGTTGCTGCTCAAGTGAAGAAGCCCAAGTTTGGACCTAAGTCTGAGACTAAGTGCTTCTGCTGCAAAGGGACTGGTCACTAGAAGTGGAACTTCCCCAAGTATTTGGCGGATAAGAATGATTGCAAAGTGAACAAAGGTATATTTGATATACATATTATTGATGTGTACTTCACTAGTGTTTATAGAAACCCCTCAGTATTTGATACTAGTTCAGTTTCTAAGATTAGTAACTCGAAACGGGAGTTGCAGAATGAACATAGAGTAATTAAGGGTGAAGTGACGATGTGTGTTGGAAGTGGTTCCAAGATAGATATGATCATAATCACACACTCCCTATACTTTCGGGATTAGTGTTGAACCTAAATAAATGTTAATTGGTGTTTGCGTTGAGCATAAATATGATTTGATCATGTTTATTGCAATATGGTTATTCATTTAAAGTGAGAGGATAATTTTTGTTCCATTTACATGAATAAAACCTTCGATGGTCATACACCCAATGAAAATAGTTTGTTGCATCTCGATCATAGTGATACACATATTCATAATATTGAAGCCAAAGGATGTAAAGATAATAATGATAGTGCACCTTATTTGTGGCACTGCCTTTAGGCCATATTGGTGTAAAGTGCATGAAGAAACTCCATGCTGATGGACTTTTGGAATCACTTGATTATGAATCATTTGATGCTTGCGAACCATGCCTCATGGGAAAGATGACAAAAACTCGGTTCTCCGGAACAATGGAGCGAGCTACTGACTTATTGGAAATAATACATGCTGATGTATGCGGTCCGATGAGTGTTAAGGCTCGCGGAGGGTTTCATTATTTTCTGACATTCACAAATGATTTAAGCATATATGGGTATATCTGCTTAATGAAACACAAGTCTCAAACAGTTGAAAAGTTTAAAGAATTTCAGAGCGAAGTTGAGAATCATCATAACAAGAAAATAAAGTTTCTACGATCTGATCGTAGAGCCAAATATTTGAGTTACGAGTTTGGCCTTCAATTAAAACAATGTGGAATAGTTTCACAAACTCATGCCACCTGGAACACCACAACATAATGGTGTGTTCGGACGTCATAATTGTACTTTATTGGATATAGTGCAATCTATGATGTCTCTTACCGATTTACCACTATCATTTTGGGGTTATGCATTGGAGACAGCTGCATTCACGTTAAATAGGGCACCATCTAAATCCATTGAGACGACATCGTATGAACTATGGTTTGCCAAGAAACCGAAGCTGTCATTTCTTAAAGTTTGGGGTTGGGATGCTTATGTGAAAAAGTTTCAAACTAATAAGCTCGAACCCAAATCGGAGAAGTGCGTCTTCATAGGATACCCAAAAGAAACTGTTGGTACACCTTCTATCACAGATCTGAAGGCAAGATATTTTGTTTGTAAGAATGGATCCTTTCTAGGGAAGGAGTTTCTCTCAAAAGAAGTGGGTGGGAGGAAAGTAGAACTTGATGAGGTAATTGTACCTTCTCCCGAATTGGAAAGTAGATCGTCACAGAAATCATTTCCAGTGATTCCTACACCAATTAGTGAGGAAGCTAATGACGATGATCATGAGACTTCAAATCAAGTTACTACCGAATCTCGTAGGTCAACCAGACTACGGTTTGCACCAGAGTGGTACGGTAATCTTGTTCTGGAAGTCATGTTACTAGACCATGACGAACCTACGAACTATGAGGAAGCGATGATGAGCCCAGATTCCGCAAAATGGCTTGAGGCCATGAAATCTGAGATGGGATCCATGTATGAGAACAAAGTATGGACTTTCATTGACTTGCCCGTTGATCGGTGAGTCATTAAGAATAAAGGGATCTTGAAGAGGAAGATAGACACTAATAGTAGTGTTACTATCTACAAAGCTCGAATTGTCGCAAAATGTTTTCAACAAGTTCAAGGTGTTGACTATGATGAGATTTTCTCACACATATTGATGCTTAAAAGTCTGTCTGAATCATGTTATCATTTGCCGCATTTTATGAAATCTGGCAAATGGATGTCAAAACTGCATTCCTTAATGAATTTCTTAAAGAAGATTTGTATATGATGCAACCAGAAGGTTTTGTCGATCCTAAATGTGCTAACAAAGTATGAGAACTCCAGCAATCCATCTATGGACTAGTGCAAGCATCTCGGAGTTGGAATATACGCTTTGATGAGTTGATCAAAGCATATGTTTTATACAGACAGGTGGTGAAGACTGTATTTACAAGAAAGTGAGTGGGAGCACTACAACATTTCTGATAAGTATATGTGAATGACATATTGTTGATCAGAAATAATGTAGAATTTTCTAGAAAGCATAAATGAGTATTTGAAAGGAGTCTTTCAAAGAAAGACCTCAATGAAGCTACTTACACATTGAGCATCAAGATCTATAGAGATAGATCAAGACGCTTGATAAGTTTTTTCAATGAGTACATACCTTGACAAGATTTTGAAGTAGTTCAAAATCGGACAGTCAAAGAAGGAATTCTTGCCTGTGTTGAAAGGTGTGAAGTTGAGTAAATACTCAAAACCCGACCACAGCAGAAAATAGAAAGAGAATGAAAAGTCATTCCCTATGCCTCAGTCATAGATTCTATAAAGTATGCTATGCTGTTTACCAGTCCTATTGTATACCTTAACATGATTCTGGCAAGGGAGTACAATAGTGATCTAGGAGTAGATCACTGGACAGTGGTCAAAATTATCCTTAGAGGACTAATGAAATATTTCTCGGTTATGGAGGTGATAAAAGAGTTCGTCGTAAAGAGTTACATTGATGCAAGATTTTTACATCGATCTAGATGACTCTAAGTCTCAATCTGGATACATATTGAAAGTGGGAGCAATTAGCTAGAGTAGCTCTGTGCAGAGCATTGTAGACATTGAATTCTGCGAAATACATATGGATCTGAATGTTGCAGACCCATAGACAAACTTCTCTCACAAGCAAAACATGATCACTCTTTGGGTGTTAATCACAAAGCGATGTGAACTAGATTATTGACTCTAGTAAACCCTTTGGGTATTAGTCACATGGAGATGTGAACTAATCGCATAAAGATGTGAACTAGATTATTGACTGTAGTGCAACTGGGAGACTGAAGGAAATATGCCCTAGAGGCAATAATAAAGTTATTATTTATTTCCTTATATCATGAAAAATATTTATTATTCATGCTAGAATTGTATTAACCGGAAACTTAGTACATGTGTGAATACATAGACAAATAGAGTATCGATGGGAAACGACACCTATGGGATCACAAGAATCCTTACTGCGGTTGCGGGGCGCGGGGTTGAGAGAAGAGCGGGTCTAACAGAGAGCATGCGGTTCGTTGATCCAGGTTCGGACCGCGAGGATGCGTAAAACCCTCGTCCTGCTTTGGTGAATGTATTCTGAGTTCTTGAACTAGCTACGGGGTGTAACGAGCTCCAAAAAGCTGAATCCCTCTCCTCGTCCCCTTGGGCCTCCTTTTATAGAAAAAGGGGTTGCCACAGTGGCACACAGGAGGTGGAAAGGCAACAGTGTTGTGAGGTTATCCTGGTATTACAGGACAAAGCGCATTAAATGCGAGGCTTAGGTGTCCCTCCACTTTATCGGGGGCGGGGGCGAGGCCTGTCCCGTCCGTTGCTGCTCCTCCAAGCTTCGACACGCGCCCTGGCCAGCGATGCATGCGGCGCCATGTAGATAGGCAGGCAGCTGAGGTGGCGCGGTGGTGGAGTCTCCACGAAGGGCTGCATGTCGCGACGCAGGTGCCTGCCCAGCTGGTTGGGTCGGCAGCTGCATGCGAACGACGGCGGAGACTTGGCTGGTGTGGGCCTGACGGTACCCCTGCTGGTGCGCTTGGCGAGGGCCTTGCCAGGTGGCCCGGCAAGAGTCTTGCCGTGGCGTGCAGGCGTCCCCGACAAGGATCTTGCCGGGGGTCTTGTGGGTTTCTTCGGTGAGGATGGCTGCCTTCCTATCCTCATTTGACCTTGACTATTCTTTGTCTTCACGAAGATCTGCATGCCACCACAGAGGTGCCTCCCGAGCCCTGTCCAATGCATTTGTCGAGTATTGGTGGGATCGAGGGTGGCTCGCTCGGCTGGCGTGGGCGAGCTACCCCGGCAAGGGTCCTTGCCATGGAAAACAGCTTTGCCCATCTGATCTTTGTGGCCTTGGTCCTTGTCGTTGCTTTGTTTCGTCTTGGTCTTCAATCTTACCTTGGCTTACCTCCCTTGATCTGCTTGTTATGGTCACGGGCGCCCGTGCACGGGTAAAGGGGTAAAAAATGTGCCCCTAGTTTTATACATCGACAGGAGCCCCCGGGCCTGGGACACACATAAGCGCGACACGTTGTTGGGTTAAGCCCAAAACGGTGCACGGGCAGGCGGGGCGGTTTTTACTGCGGTAAGGTTTTTCACGCGCTGTGCTTCCCACGACCCGCGCATGCGGTGTGGGGTGGAGAGGCGTGCGTGACATGGGCAGCATGCGTGGGGCGATTTCCACACGCAGGCGTCACATCGTGGTAAATGGGCAGCGCGACCTGCGGCTTCCCCATAAAAAGGGATAACCGCGGGTGCACTGTTCCTTTGACCCTTCGCACGACCCCCATCTCGAAAACCTCCGCGTGTCTCCTCTTCTTCTCCAAGCTTCGCCTCCGCTCGCTGCCGTTGTGCTTCTGCTGCCCTACGCTCCTCCCTCCTCCTTCATCCACCATGGCGCCAAAATCCACCAGGGGCAAGGGGGTGGCCAAGGATGCTAGGCTGTGGAGCCGCCAGAGTGCGTGCTGTCGGGGCAACGGACGCAGTCCGCCTTCTTCTTCCCCTCGAGGGTCGACCTGTTGGAGCTTAGGGACCTCTTCAGGCCCCTGTGGAGAGTGAAGACGGGGGGGGGGGGAATTCGGGGCACAAAGCCCCGCGCGTCATCCCCGCCGCCTGCGCCGACCCTGCCCCAAATTGGTACCCCTTCTTTGTTGATTACCTTTCTTGCGTGCTCTGCCCTCCCTTCTCCTATTTCTTCAGTGACATCATGCACACCTTCGGCTTCCATCTCTTGGATTTTACTCCGAATGCGGTGGCGTGCATGGTCCTTTTTGCGCAGCTTTGCGGGGGCTTTGCCGGAGTACACCCCAGCACGGCGCTCATCCGGCACTATTTCTTCCCTCGGATCCAGCCGGGGGGTGCCGTCTCTGGTTGCGTCACTTGGAGCCCAAGATCCAAGGGGGTGTACCCGGACGGTGCCATGAAGGAGAGGTGGGAGGAATGGAGGGGCCGGTGTTGCTGGATTGAAGAGAAGGACCCGCCGGCCTTCTGCAAAGTTCGCCAGGTGCTGCCGATTCGCGGACGCGATTGGAGCGACGTTGATGCCGCCGACGGGAGGCTCATGGTTGCCACCACCAGGATTCTCCGGCATACCCAGGCCGGGCTCACCCTTGAAATGATCATGGCGGATTTCATCCGCCGCCTGATTGCTCCGTTGCATAACAAGGGGAGGCCAGCCTGGCTCTTCACGAACCCCGCTGACATCATGCGACTCCGCCCCGGCCTCGACCACAACTTTTACGGTGCTGGTGCACGCCCATTTCTGGCAGCAGCTCTTCTAGCTTGACGTGGGCTGCGACAGCGAGGTTGAGCGGACCGGCAAGGTTGCGAGGGCCACCGCAAAGGCCGGCAAGGTCCTCAAGGGGCCGTTGTTCAAGCTGCCAATGGGGGTGGTCCTGTTGTGCAACAATTTGCGTCAATCCAAGATCATTGCCATGATGCCGAACTGCAACGCGCATGGCCCTGACCCAAGTTGGAAGGAGTCGGAGGACCTCGAAGTGCAGTAGTTCTTTGACACCATGCACGAGGGTTACGTCGATGCTGATGCCGAGCAACTGCTTGTCATGGACACCACCCAGGCGGAGCTGGACTACATCGCCACCAGGGCGAGGGAGGCACAGCTTGCCAGGGAGGCCGGCAGCGCCAGCGGTGTGGAGGATGAGGCCGCGACGGCTGCGGAGGACGAGGAGCTCGCCCGGTGGGCGGCGGCCGCCGGGGGAGCCAGCAGCGCCGACACCGAGGCTCCTCTGGTCGAGGGTGTGACTGGCGAGTCGTCGTCGGAGGAGGACGATGCCGCAGATCCGACGCCACCTAGAGGGAGGGGGCGAGTCTTGCGATGGGCTAGTTCTGGCGAGCCGGTCTGGTCCCGTAGGGCTGCGCATCCGCAGCTGACCTCAGAGGGGTCCCGGCCCCACACGAGGGCCGCGGCGGCGAAGGAGCCAGCGAAGGTCGCGGTGAAGACGAAGACGGCCGCTCCTTCTTCATCCAAGCGTGCCCAGACGCCGCCTCACTCCCCTCCTCCGGCGAACATCAGCGCGGGGATCACCTTTGATTATGGATCCCTTAGTCCGAGGAGGAAGAGGAAGGCAGCAGAGGAGGAGGAGGACGATGAGTAAGCATCCGGTTCCTCCCCATTATTTCTTCCTCCCCAACCTGCGTTACAGATCGTGACTTGTCTTCATCTTTGCAGGGACACGGAGATGCTGTCCCAAAGAGCAAAAAGGGCCAAGGCGTCGGCGGGTGGCCAGCCCCCGGCTGGTACTTCGAGGGCGCCCTTGGTGGTATTGAGCAGCCCGGACATCAGCCCCCGACAAAGCCCCCAGCGTAAGTTCATCATTCTTCTCTCTTCGACATGTGTCTGGGGCACGACACTTTGGTGCTGACCTTGCCAGGTGTGCAGGAGGGGAGCGGCAGCAGGAGGAGTGTGGGAGTCCTGGATTAGGGGGTCTCCGGACAGTCGGACTATCTCCATTGGTCGGACTGCTAGACTATGAAGATACAAGATTGAAGACTTCGTCTCGTGTTCGGATGGGACTCTACTTGGCATGGAAGGCAAGCTAGGTAATACGGATATGTGTATCTCCTCCTTTGTAACCGAACTTCTGTAACCCTAACCCTCTCCGGTGTATATATAAACCATAGGGTTTCAGTCCATAGGACAACATACGATCATACCATAGGCTAGCTTCTAGGGTTTAGCCTCTCTGATCTCGTGGTAGATCTACTCTTGTACTACCCATATCATCAATATTAATCAAGCAGGACGTAGGGTTTTACCTCCATCAAGAGGGCCCGAACCTGGGTAAAACATCATGTTCCCTGCCTCCTGTTACCATCCGCCTTAGACACACAGTTCGGGACCCCCTACCCGAGATCCGCGGTTTTGACACCGACATTGGTGCTTTCATTGAGAGTTCCTCTGTGTCGTTGCCGTTAGGCTTTATGGCTCCTACTATCATCGATAGCGATGCATTCCGGGGTGAGACTTTTCTCCCTGGACAGATCTTCGTGTTCGGCGGCTTTACACTGCGGGCCAATTCGCTTGGCCATCTGGAGCAGATTGAAAGTTACGCCCCTGGCCACCAGGTCAGGTTTGAAAGCTTAAACTACATGGCCGATGTCCGTGGAGACTTGATCTTCGACGGATTCAAGCCTCTGCCTTGTGCGTCACGCGGTCACGATGAGTATGATTTAGCTCTATCATCGGACAGTGTCCAGGAGATTGCACATGCAGCCGCTCCGAGCCTCAATTCTAAGCCAGTTGCGCCGTCCATGGATGGGTGGATGGACCCCGCCACGGAAGCCTTACCCTTAGCGGCGATCGAGCCGAAAATCGACCTTACCTTGCACGAGAGCCGTGTTGTTAAACTGCCGGATCCTTCCCCAGCCACGGACTCCGAGCCGCCTGTGCCCGTTCCTATCGAACCCGATTGGGCGCCGATCATGGAGTTTACCTCCGCAGATATTTTTCAGCACTCGCCCTTGGGTGACATACCGAACTCATTAAGGTCTCTCTCCTTGCCAGGAGGATCCTGGACGAACTATGTCCGGCAGGACTGGAATGCGGACGACGAAGAAATTCGCGGCCCACCCACCACCCACTTAGTAGCCACTGTCGATGACTTAACCGACATGCTCGACTTCGACTTCGAAGACATTAACGGTATGGATGACGATGCGGGAGACGAAGAGGAACCACTGCCCACAAGGCACTGGACAGCCACTTCACCACATGACGACGAGGAACGGAAGGACGCAACAAAGGGTTGTCCCCTCGAGAAGCAGTCAAAGTGGCGGCGTAAGCGCCGCCCCAAATCCTGCCTCAGTAGAAACAACGACTATACAGGCCCAGCGTTAGAGCAGGGTAAACCATTGCCGGACCACGGTAACATGGAGAATCAAACCGAATAACCCGATTCTGTCAAAGATAATAGTCCGGATGACATAACACCGGACAGACACCCGGAGCAACAGAATGCCCATCAAAGGCTTGTTGCCACCGCGAGGAGTCTAAAAAAGCAGAACCAAAGGCTCAAGGCTTCGCAAGACACACTCCAAATCAGATGGGGCAAAGTACTCAACACAGCAGCGAAGTATGGCGGTAATCGCCCCACCAAGAGCTACCTGAAGCGGAAGTTGCTACCTGAATTCGATGAGGAGGCCTTATATCCCCCACAACCAAAAATTAAAACGGCCACCTGGCCGGATAGACAACCTCACGGCCAACATAGAGCGGCAAGCAATGCCGCACATAAGACAATACGCGATCCACACGAGGGCTCGCATCAAAAGGACCGTGTAACCAAATCCATCTATGGACCACGTAGGCGCGCTCCAGCATACGATGCAACACAACAAACATCCGAACACTACGGTACACCCAGATACACGGGTGCCGCACACCCCCTATGTTTCACCAATGAGGTACTGGACCATAAATTTCCAGAGGGATTCAAACCCGTAAACATAGAGGCATAGGACAGAACAACAGACCCTGGGGTCTGGATTGAGGACTATATCCTCCATATCCATATGGCTCGAGGAGATGATCTCCATGCCATAAATTATTTACCCCTCAAACTCAAAGGGCCAGCTCGGCACTGTCTTAAAAGCCTCCCCGAAAGCTCCATTGGAAGCTGGGAAGAGCTCGAAGACGCTTTTTGGGGATATTTTCAAGGGACTTATGTTCGACCTCCGGACACGGACGATTTGAGTCATATAACTCAACAGCCTGGAGAGTTAGCCCAAAAGCTTTGGAACAGGTTTCTTACCAAAAAGAACCAAATAGTCGACTGTCCGGATGATGAAGCCTTGGCAGCTTTTAAGCATAGCGTCCATGACAAATGGCTTGCCAGACACCTCGGCCAAGAAAAGCCAAGAACAATGGCAGCATTAACAAGCCTCATGACCCGCTTTTGCGCGGGTGAGGATAGCTGGCTAGCCAGATGCAGCACTAGTGACCCCAGTACATCCAAAGTTAGAGATGGAAAGGGGAAATCATGGCGCAACAACAATAACAAACGCCGTAATGAAAAGGACCGCACAAAGAGCATGGCAGTAAACACCGGATTCAAAAGCTCTCAGCCAAGTCAGCAAAAGCCGCCCTCTAAAGGCGCCAGAGACAAATTGTCCATCCTAAACAAAATTCTGGACCAAGTATATCAGATCCATAGCACCCCTGGTAAACCTGCTAATCATACCCATAGAGAATGTTGGGTCTTCAAGCAGTCCAGCAAGCTCAACACCGTACACAAGGGGGAGGATACACCAAGCGAAGACGAGGATGAGCCTCTCAAGCAAGACACTGGGGAACAAAGAAAATTTCCACCAGAAGTCAAAACAGTAAACGTGGTACACGTGATCAAGGGGAGAAACAAAGCGGCACTCCCAGAAAAACATGCCCAAGGGCCTATCACCGCGGAGTCCTGCCACTGGTCGTCTCAACCGATCACTTTTGACCATCGCGATTACTCAACAAGTATCCGGCGTGCAGGATGGGCTGCCCTGGTATTAGACCCAATAATTAATGAATACCACTTTACACGAGTCCTGATGGACGGTGGCAGCAGTTTAAACCTGATATACCAGGATACAATCCGCAAAATGGGGATAGACCCAACAAAAATTTGCCTCAGCAATACTACCCTTAAAGGAGTAACGCCAGGCCTAGGGGCTCATTGCATGGGCTCCCTACTACTAGAGGTTATATTCGGCTTCCCCGATAACTTCCATAGCGAATATTTAACATTCCACATTGCTCCGTTCCAAAGTGGCTATCAAGCACTACTTGGACGCGATGCTTTCACTCGCTTTAATGCAATACCACATTATGCTTCCCTTACGCTTAAGATGCCCGGTCCACATGGCATCATTGCAGTGAATGGAAATATTAAGCGATCCCTGCACGCCGAAGAAAGTGTGACTGCCTTGGCAGCCGCACATTAAAAATCGCCTCACCAGCTAAAGCATTTGATAGGTCGTCAAGACCACGGACATGGTTAGACGAGTCTGGTGCAGCTATATGTAACTCACACAGGTTTGATAAGGCACACCCCTATTACAAATACAAGGGGCTCAATGCGCGTAGACAAGTGGCGATTTTTACTCATCTTGAATTATACATGGTTTCTTTAAACCTACCTTTTCGCACGACAACTTTTCACCTAAGTTTCTCTCTTTTACAGATGACCATCATGCTACAACCATCCAGGATACGGCACAACGGAGACACAGGCGCAGACGTGCAGTAGGGACCCACCCCAAGGATTCTTTTTAGATTAAGACCCTGCGTCAACCTTTTTTACTGTCTCTTGTTGATACACATCCCTCGGATTATCAGTACAATTGAGAAGGATGCTGGCGCCTTGGCATGTGGCCGCGTCAGAATAATGCACGTACCTGGACACCAGGGGCTTCTTACAAAGGGCACTATTTAGGCCCAGTTTATACCATAAAGACCGAATACCTTAGGGAGTGTTCGGCGTTGTGAGTTTGGCCTTATATGCATCAGCTCCGAATCATGTCTTTGGTCAAATGCTGGGGTTGCCCAGCTCCTATGTTTTGGTACCTTACGTTCCGCTCTATTGGCTAAGGTAGCACTAGGAGAACTACTGCGATTGTGCCCCGGGTCATCCGGACGAGCACCTTAGTAGAGAAAGCCGAAAACTGATTGTCATTATATAGCGTGAGACTAGTTAACCACTCGATGACCTATCAGAATGTTAGAATTCCTCTACCTTAACGAAGGGCCGTTTCCCGGCCAGGCATGTACGCACCCCGAATTCGGGAGAGTGCGGAGCCAACAGGGGCTATATAGTAGCCCCACCGTCAAACTCCTATGGCTAAGTGAAAGTGTTAAAGCATCATAGTCCGGTTGCCTCGTTCGCTGCGCTATCACCTCCTTAATAGGACCAAGACGTTGGGTTAAGTGTGAACACGCGTCTTCTGCGAACACCCTCCGCATTATATGGGGGCTGAAGCCGACGACTGCAATCTTTCAGGTTATACACATGTATACATAAACGGCCGCACAGGAGGCATCATATTACTTTCAGGCAAAAGTATAAACACAGCCTTAATAAATTTCATAAAAACATTGTGTTTACAATGGGAATACATGTCACTCGAACATAATATTCTTCGAGCATTGGGCCTCTATCAAACAAGCACCCACGAGAACCTCTTCGAAATAGTGCTTGGCAGCCACTCAGCCTATAGCCGAACCCTGCGCCGCAATAGTGGTAGCGTCCATCTCCGCCCTGTATGCTTTAACACGGGCAAGGGCCATCCGCGAACCTTCTATGCACGCCGACCTCTTCATTGCATTAATGTGCGGCGCCGCACCAAGGAACTATTGCACTAAGCTGAAATAGCTGTTCGGCTTCGGCTTTTCCGGCCACATCTAATCCACAACAGAACTCATGGCGAGTCCGGACAACCTATTTAGTTCGGCCCATTTGGCTAGCTGATCGGTCAATGGAAGTGGACGCTCTGGAACGTTGAATTGCGACGAGCACAGCTTGTCCACTTCACGATCTGTTTGACCTTGGAAGTATTTGGCCGCATCGGCAGCGCTCGCCGCCAAGTCCATATATGCGTCTACCGAACTCCACAGCCGATCCAGAGGGGCATACCGTGGATCTCTGAACTTCCTCCGTAGCATGAAGGGCTTCCCAACCGCAATACCCCGGCTTCCCGCAGCTCCTCCTTCTTCGCTCTCATAGCAGAGCGGGTGTCTTTGTCCGACATCGTGGCCTTTTCAAGGTCCGTTGCCTTCGCTCGATTTTCTTTCTCAAGGAACCGACAATGGTCAGTAGTGTCTTTTAATTCTACGGCCATCTTCTCTTTGCTCTCGCAATGCGCGGCCTTCTCGGCTTTCAACTCTTCGGCTGCCTTCAAAGCAGCCGCATTACTAATCCTTGCTTGTTCCTTGGCTCGGGCAAGTTCTGCCCGCAAGGTTTCCACGGTGGCAGCTCCATCTGCAGTCACAACATATTAAAAATACTGGCATCATGCTGCTCTTACTATGTGGCATTCGCCAGAAAATAACACTTACCCTGTGCCTCGTCAAGCCTCTTGTTAACAAGCTAGATGTCGGCATCCGCCGCATCCAGTTGCCGCTTTAGTTCGGCAGATTCATGAGTCCGGCTAGCCACTGGAGCTCCCGCTACCTGCACATCAAAGCGGTATGGTTATTACCTGGGACTACGATCCTCTGTTTGCCGTTGTTCTCGACGACAACCAGAGTCTCAGGGGCTACTATCTACACAGGGCACACCTAAAAATGTGCGGTACCATCACAAATGTATATCATTTTACATACCTCAATGCCCGTCAGTAGACTCATAAAGGCATCATGCAACCCGCTTTCGGCGGATGAGATCCTTTCCATCACCGTACCCATCAATGTACGGTGTTCTTGTGAGATGGCCGCATGCTCCAATGGCTCTCTTAGTACGTACGACCGCATACCAGACGGTGTCGGACTCTTCTGTTTGCTCTCTTCGAGAGCCGGACGCTGGGGACTTCGGGTGACTATAGGATTATCTTCTGGCCTCACCGGATCCGGAGAGGCCCTCTGTGACGACACTTCAAGGTCGCCCGCTTCTTGAGCAGAGGAGTCCAAGGGAGGCGTTTCGCTCTCCATCATCTCCGGAAGAAGATCCCCCGAAGACGAGCTCTACTAAGAAGGGCTAAGATCCGAACTGCAATAAATACTTCGGTTATTTTCCTCAGAGGTAAGGTAGTATATCTCCACTATTAAAGTACTTTTTGGTTACTTACAGCTCGTTCGAGGGCCGATCCCCGCACGGACTTTGTGCGGCAAGAGCACCCTCCAAGGCAGGACCCTCTGGTGGAGATTTCTTCTCCCGCTTGGAAACCTGGGTTTCCGGATCTTCAGAGGTAGTCCTCTTCCTTCCCCGGGGCGAGAGAATGTCTGATTCCTCCCCTCGGTTATCCTCCCTCACGGAGGCGCTCATTCCCTCGGTCGGAATAGGTAGCAATGGAGGCCCACTTTCGCCCTCATTATTCCCCCCTTTGTCTTCCTTTGAGGGCTCAGGGCAAGGTGCTAGCTCGAGCATCTTTTCCAGTACCGGATTTTCCAAACCCTCAGGAAGGGGGGCCGAACACCGAATCATCTTCGCCTTTGTTATCCAGTCCTAGTCAAAGAGCGATTTCTCAGGATGACGTCGTGGTAAATAAAAGACGGTGTGTTCGGCTAGAGGATTACTTACTTGGTCGGCGGTACGGTTGCTGCTCAGGCCCACGTCCTCGGTAGTATCCAGACACTCTATTTGCGGTCCGAAGAATGATTTGTATGTCTCCTCGTGTGTCAGGCCGAGGAAATTCTGAATAGTACGCGACCCTTATGGGTTGAATTCCCACATGCGGAGGGGCCAACGTTTGCAAAGTTGGACTCGACGAACCAGCATGACTTGCGACACCATAATCAAACTGAAATCTCCTTTGAAGAGATTTTGGATGCGGCTTTGCAGTGTAGGCACGTCCTTGGCAGGACCCCAGCTCAGCCCTCTGCTAATCCATGACATCAGTTATGGTGGAGGGCCTGAGCGGAAAGCAGGGGAAGCCACCCACTTGGCACTTCTGGGAGCTGTGATGTAAAACCACTCCTGTTGCCATAATTCGGACACCTCTGGAAAGGAACCTTTGGGCCACGGAGCTCCTGCTACCTTGCTTATTAATGCGCCTCCGCACGCTGCATACTGCCCCTTGACCATCTTAGGCTTCACGTCAAAGGTCTTGAGCCACAGGACGAAGTGAGGGGTAATGCGGAGGAAGGCCTCACACACGGCAATGAATGTCGAGATGTGGAGAAAGGAGTCCGGGGCTAGATCGTGGAAATCTAGCCCGTAATAAAACATCAACCCCCTAACGAAGGGATCCAGAGTGAGGCCTAGTCCTTGGAGGAAGTGGGAGATGAACACGACGTCTTCTTTGGGTTCAGGAGTAGGGATGACCTGCCCTTGGGCAGGCAGCCGATGCAAAACCTCGGCGGTCAGGTATCTGGCTCCCCTCAACTTCTTGATGTCTTCTTCTGTAACGGAGGAGGGCATCCATCAGCCTTGAAGGCTAGATCCGGACATGATTGAAGATCCGGAGCACCTGACCTGGGCTTTGGGTGTTAGAACTCAAGGCGGGGGAAGGATTCCATTGAGCATGGGATGGAAAAAAGTAAAAGCCTTGTCCCTTTATAAAGAGAGTGATTATCAAGCGTCCTCTCCATAGCCGTTTGGGATTGCCTATAATCTAGGAGTCCTAGACACGGCTGGGTTACCCACGCCCGTATTGATGAGAATCCCATAATAAGGGGACACGATCTCTGCTTCGACGAGACGTGTCAAAAAACTGCCTCGCGTTATGTGTGGGGCTAGTTAAAGGAAACGGTTCGAATAATCACCGGGCCATGGCATAATGTCGTGTTGCCAAGACAAGTCAACAAATTAGATTTGCGGAAATATTACTCTCTCTACGGTGGTATGTGGAACTTATTTTGCAGGGTCGGACACTATCCTTATATTCAAATTCTTCCGTGGTATATTCGGAGGTGGAACCCGCCTTGCAATGCCGAAGACAATACTGCGCGCCGGAGTCATCGTCATTGAAGCTTGGTTCAGGGGTTACTGTGGGAGTCCTGGATTAGGGGGTCTCTAGACAGCCGGACTATCTCCATTGGCCGGACTGCTAGACTATGAAGATACAAGATTGAAGACTTCGTCTCGTGTCCGGATGGGACTCTACTTGGCGTGGAAGGCAATCTAGGAAATACGGATATGTGTATCTCCTCCTTTGTAACCGACCTTGTGTAACACTAACCCTATCCGGTGTCTATATAAACCGGAGGGTTTTAGTCCGTAGGACAACATACAATCATACCATAGGCTAGCTTCTAGGGTTTAGCCTCTCCGATCGTGTGGTAGATCTACTCTTGTACTACCCATATCATCAATATTAATCAAGCAGGATGTAGGGTTTTACCTCCATCAAGAGGGCCCGAACCTGGGTAAAACATCGTGTTCCCTGCCTCATGTTACCATCTGCCTTAGACGCACAGTTCGGGACCCCCTGACCGAGATCCACCGGTTTTGACACCAACAAGGAGCCACAAGGGGCTACTCTCAACACGCCGCCCCCATCGACCACGCCACCCCGAGGGACATCCCCGACAAGGGTGCCAAGCACCGGGCGAACACACATGGAGGAGGAGGAAGAGAACTTGGGCGCCAGTGGCTTTGCCTCGACGCCGAATGTTAGCGGAGAGGGGACTTCCGTTTCCCAGCCGGGTGTCGGCATCGGTAAGTCATTCGCCATTTTGTCCCTGCTTCTTCTTCTTTCCTGCTCTTGGTCTGTCTTTGCCTCACCCTTTCTTCGGTGCCCAGATTCCTACTTTGGACCCAGAGGATGTGGACGCTATTGTCGAGGGTGTTGCCAAGGCCGACAGGGCGGACGCTGAGAAGGTCGCCGCCGAGGAGGCCGCCAAGGACGCTGCCGAGGAGGCCGTTGGGGGGCCTTCCAAGGAGGCCAACAAGGCTGCCGCTGAAGAGGCCGACAAGGGGCTTGCTGGGGAGACGGAGGAGGAGGCTGGTGATCGACCTTCCTCCTCTGCTGCATCCATCTCCGGCAAGTACCTGAGGATGAGCGACAACTTGTTCGTCCACCTTCCGGGCGCGTCGAGCACCAGGACGCTTGTTGAAGGAGAGGTGTTCGACGATGAGGTGCTTGACGCCACTGGGCTCGAAGTCGTTGATGAAACAATCATCGGCGGCGGCGGTTCGCAGGAAGGGTGGTTCCTCCACGCCATGGGCGCCAGCTTCCGGAAGCTCCAGGCGCTCCACCACGCCCGGCTAGACAAGGTTGAGTCCAGGATTCCGGTGGTGGAGAATGCGGAGGCGGACCTCTAGGAGCGTGTCGGGGAAGCGCGGGATTGGTTCCGCGAGGCCACCGAGAAGTTCAAGGCGGCCCAGGACGAGCAGGCTAGGCATGACGTGGAGCTTACCATGAAGCTCGCCGACATCGAGAAAGCCCAGGAGGCGGCGAAGAACTCGACCGAGGCCGCCCAGGCCATTTGGACCCAGTGCGAGGCCGCGCTGAACTCCCAGGAGGAGGATCTTGCCGCAGGTGAGGAGAAGCTCGCCGCCACACTTCGTGGCAAAGATGCCGAGGTGGAAAAGCTTGTCCTGCAGCGGACCAGTGAGCTGGAGCAGAGGCACAAGGAGGCACTCAATGCCCAGGCCCAAGTTCACGCCGGCAAGGTGAAGGAGCTCGAGGAGGAGCGCCACAGGCTGACGGAGCAGGCATTGAAGCTGTCCCGGGAGAAGGACGCACTTAACCTTGCTCTGACAGAGGCACAGGGCGCGGTCATCGGCAAGGCTGGGGAGCTTGCCGAGGCCAACAACTCCATCGGGGATCTCAAACTAAAGCTGAAGGGTCTCGAGGAGGCGTTGGAGGAGGCCAAGACTCGAGAGGGAAACCTGGCCACGACACTGGAGGGCGAGAAGCAGTTGCGGCAGAACGAAGGCCTCAACTTCGCCGATCATGTGGTGGGTGAGAACCGTTGGCTCGAACGCCTTGCTACCGTCGCCAACCAGGTTGCCGCCAGGCTTGCCACCATGGGGATGCCGGACGTGAGGTATGCCCCGGAGTGGAACGTGAGCGCCCATTGCACCCTGACCTTGTTCTTTGAGAAGGTCGTCCATGCTCTGGAGCAGCTCCACACCAACCGGGCAGCCTCACTGGCCGAGGAGTCCCGGATGCTTTACCAGGGCGCCATGACCAAGGTCCTCACCAAGTTAGCGCACTGGTACCCCGACCTCGACTTCGACACCGGGCTGGAGAGCTTGTCGGAGGGTGTTGACCTCGCGCCACTCAGGGAGCGCATCAAGCCCATCATCAGCCGTGTTGGCGAAATTCTAAAGGTGGAGGGCCAGTGTCGGGATTAGGCATCCCATTCCACATTGCCGCTGCGGGTTCACAACCAAGAGAATTGCTATCTCTAGTTAGAACCGCGCAAAAATTTGATGTAACATAACTCTGCAACACTTTCAGTACTATGCATGTTATTTCCTTGTTCAATTTCCCTTTGTATACGCACCCTACGCCAACTGGGGAGGCTTGCCGGCGCAGAAGCCCAAGGCGGCGTCTTGGGGACGGATCGCCATTGGCCTGCCGGGTATGCGTGCTGCCGGACAAGCCACCTTACCGTTCTTAACGCGGCCGCTCAAACTGTCGAGCTTGACTCGAGTCAGAATTGAGAGTGTTGTCAATTGCTGAGGGCTAACCCTGCCGCACTTGACGCGGCCGCTTGAGCTGTTGAGCGGACTCGAAACAGGGCAAGGGCGTTGCCGATAGAGGGAGAGCCCCCTGGTGTGCAGGTTTACCATACAAAGGCACGACATCTCCGAGGGAAATAACCTTATATAAAGAGGAAATAAAGTAGTCAGGGTTTGGTTTGACTTAGCTTCTGCTTGTAGTCGCGCCGACATCGATCTTTCGACCCCTTCTCCTACTTCTCTTAGAGCCATCTCCATGAAGAAACGCTCACTTAACTGCTAAAACCGATTCTCACAATTGTGCTCCCCTACCTGCCGCGCCAAGGATGTCGGTGGGAAACGACACCTATGGGATCACAAGAATCCCTACTACGGTTGCGGGCGCGGGGTTGAGAGAAGAGCGGGTCTAACAAAGAGCATGCAGTTCGTTTATCCAGGTTCGGGCTGCGAGGATGCGTAAAACCCTAGTCCTGCTTTGGTGGATGTATTCTGAGTTCTTGAACTAGCTACGGGGTGTAACGATCTCCAAAAAGCCAAATCCCTGTCCTCGTCGCCTTGGGCCTCCTTTTATAGAAAAAGGGGTTGCCACAGTGGCACACAGGAGGTGGAAAGGCAACAGTGTTGCGAGGTTATCCTGGTATTACATGACAAAGCACATTAAATGCGAGGCTTAGGTGTCCCTCCACTTTATCGGGGGCGGGGGCATGGCCCGTCCTGTCCGTCACCGCTCCTCCAAGCTTCGACACGCGCCCTGGCCAGCGATGCATGCGGCGCCATGTAGGTAGGCAGGCAACTGAGGTGGCGCGGTGGTGGAGTCTCCATGAAGGGCTGCATGTCGCCACGCAGGTGCCTGTCCAGCTGGTTGGGTCGGCAGCTCCATGCGAATGGCGGCGGAGACTTGGCTGGTGTGGGCCTGATGGTGGCCCTACTGGTGAGCTTGACGAGGGCCTTGCTGGGTGGCCCAGTAAGGGTCTTGCCGTGGCGTGCATGCGTCCCCGGCAAGGATCTTGCCGGGGGTCTTGTGGGTTTCTTCGGTGAGGATGGCTGCCTTCCTATCCTCATTTGACCTTGACTATTCTTTGTCTTCACGAAGATCTGCATGCCACCACAGAGGTGCCTCCCAAGCCCTGTCCAATGCATTTGTTGAGTTTTGCTGGGCTCGAGGGTGGCTCGCTCGGCTGGCGTGGGCGAGCTGCCCCGGCAAGGGTCTTGTCGGGGCCGCTGAGGCTGCCCCGGCAAGGGTCCTTGCCGGGGAAACCTGCTTTGCCCATCTGATCTTTGTGGCCTTGGTCCTTGTCGTTTCTTTTCTTCGTCTTGGTATTCAATCTTACCTTGGCTTACCTCCCTTGCTCTGCTTGGTGTGGTCACGGGCGCGGCTCTAACTGCCCATGCACAGGTAAAGGGGTACAAAAATGTGCCCCTAGCCATAGACATGAGTTGTCATTTAGTTAAAGGGATCACATCATTATAGAATGGTGTGATTGACTTGACCCATTCCGTTAGCTTAGCACGATGATCGTTTAGTTTGTAGCTACTGCTTTTTTCATGACTTATACATGTTCCTATAACTATGAGATTATGCAACTCCCGAATACCGGAGGAACACTTTGTGTGCTACCAAACATCACAACGTAACTGGGTGATTATAAAGGTCCTCTACAGGTGTCTCCAATGGTACTTGTTGAGTTGGCATAGATCGAGATTAGGATTTGTCACTCCGATTGTTGGAGAGGTATCTCTGGGCCCTCTCGGTAATGCACATCACTATAAGCCTTGCAATCATTGTGACTAATTAGTTAGTTGCGGGATGATGCATTACGGAATGAGTAAAGAGTCTTGCCGGTAAGGAGAATGAACTAGGTATAAGGATACCGACGATCAAATCTCAGGCAAGTAACATATAGATGACAAAGGGAACAACGTATGCTGTTATGCGGTTTGACCGATAAAGATATTCATAGAATATGTAGGAACCAATATGAGCATCTAGGTTCCGCTATTGGTTATTGACCGGAGACGAGTCTCGGTCATGTCTACATAGTTCTCGAACCCGTAGGGTCCGCACGCTTAAAGTTCGGTGACGATCAGTAATATGAGTTTTTGTGTTTTGATGTACCGAAGGTAGTTCGGAGTCCCGGATATGATCACGGACATGGCAAGGAGTCTCGAAATAGTCGAGACATAAATATCGATATATTAGAAGCCTATATTTGGACATCGGAAATGTTCCGGGTCAAATCGGGATTTTATCGGAGTACCGGGAGGTTACCGGAACCCCCGGTAAATGTATGGGCCTTATTGGGCCATAGTGGAGAGACAGAGGAGACCAGGGCAGGCCGCGCGCTCCCTCTCCCTCTGGTCCGAATTGGACTATGAGGGATGGCGGCGCCCCCTTTCCTTCCTCCCACTCTCCCCTTCCTTCTCTCCTAGTCCAACTAGGGAAAGGGGGAATCCTACTTCCGTTGGGAGTAGGACTCCTCCTGGCGCGCCCTGCCAGGGCCGGCCGGCCTCCACCCTTGATCCTTTATATACGGGGGCAGGGGGCACCCCAAGACACACAAGTTGATCAGTTGATCTTTAAGCCGTGTGCGGTGCCCCCTCCACCATAATCCACCTCGGTCATATTGTAGCGGTGCTTAGGCGAAGACCTGCGTCAGTAGCATCATCATCACCGTCATCATGCCATCGTGCTGACAAAACTCTCCCTCTAAGCTCTGCTAGATCGGAGTTCGTGGGACGTCACTGAGCTGAACATGTGCTGAACTCTGAGGTACCATATGTTCGGTACTTGGATCAGTCTGATCGTGAAGACGTACGACTAAATAAACCGTGTTCTCATAATGCTTCTTCTTACGGTCTACATGGGTACATGGACAAAACTCTCCCATCTCTTTGCTATGCATCACCATGATATTGTGTGTGTGTAGGAATTTTTTGAAATTGCAGACTAAGGCATAGCCTAGTGGTGGGAAGGGGCTGATGCCTTCCCACCCACCCAGGTTCAAGGCATGGTACTTGCAAGTTGGGTTTGTGGCACCAATTATACTGTAGGGGGTTCCCCTATAGTCTTTCTATCAATTTTTTTTGAAATCACTGCATTCCCCAAGAGGGTGGGATTTCTACATCGGCCTTCTTCGCTTGTTGTGGCGTGCCTCAATGGGGCTGACTGCGACGGATTGACTCGGAAAGAATTCTGCACATAAGAAAAAAGAAGTTAGAAGCCAGAAGTTGGCTCATACAACAGTCGTCGGCTAAACAAAAGGAAGAAACAACTCACCATCGATCATATCCTCAATCTCGCCATAGTCGTCGGACAGGGACTTCTCCTTCTCGGTGCAGTTCGAGCGAGAAGTCTCGAACTCGGCCTGAAGCTTGGCTTTGCTCGACTTCAGCTTCTGGAGCTCCGCCTGGTCCGCCAGCTCCTTAGCCAGGCGGTCGCATTCCTTGGCCGCCTAGCTGCGCTCCTCCTCCTTGGCACGGAGAGCGGTCTCGGTCGCACCCATCCTCTTCCGCAGATTTGTGGCGGGCTCTGCCAAGACGGAGAAGAAGAAGAACATCAACACCAAAGAAACATAGTTGTCGGAAGATCCAGCCCGACTGCTCAGCAGTCGGCCTAAATCTCGGGGGCTACACCCAGTGGGTGCGCTGACGCGCCCCCGCGAAGAGAAAGATAGAGCACTTACTCCGGCTGGTGTTGAGGTTGGTAGTCCGGGAGGCCATCTCCTGGACTTGGGAGTTGTAGGCCGCCACATGGATGTTGTGATAATCCTGCAGCAAAAGAAACAAAAAGAAAATGGAAGTCAGCACTCGGAACTAACTTAAAGTTCTAAGCCGCCTACTCAGCAGCCGGACTGGAACTCGGGGGCTACAACCAGTGGGTGCGCTTGCGCGCCCCCATGGAAGATTACAAGGAATCAAAACAAAAATCAAGAAGAAAGAAAGCTAACCGGATGGCTGCACGCGTCGCCAGAAACTCCTACATGTACTGCTGGAGGGCGGCGCCTCGGGCGTTGAAGCGGGCCTGGACGTCTTGTGCAGCCAAGTTCAAGACAATGGTGCCGCCCCCAGGCGTCCAACCCGGTGGGGCGGCACTGGTGGCCTTAGTGTCTGGGGCCGACGAGCTAGCGGCCCTAGTCTCCAATGGCTGCGGCGCTGAGACCACCTTCTGTAGACGCCGCCGCGCTGGAGAGTACGCCTCAGGAGTCAGCCCCACTACAAGTTCGCCGCCAGATGGCACCTCAGGCTGACTACCCGCAGCGTCGGCAATCGGCATGTGCGGGGGCACCTCCGCCTCCAAGACAACGGGGTCGCCCGCTCCCCTCTCCATGACCGGCTGCTCGGCGCCGGTTTCTCCTGTCGGCACCTGGCCCTCCGGCACCGGTGGGTCAGTGTGTTGCGGGCTGGTGGATTCCAGATCTCGGCTGCGGGACGGCTCCTTTGCCAGCGCCTTGGCGACCGTGTCGAATTGCGCCTTGGTCGCCGCGTCGGCCTGGGTCTTGGCTGCGGCATCGGCCTCCGCTTGCACTGCCTTGGCCGCCTCCGCCTTCGCCTGCTCCGTCTGCTCCCGCTCCTCGCGTGTCTCTCGCGCGTTCCTCTCTATAGCCTCCTGGAGATCGATGAACGGATCCACGCGACGGGGCTCCGTAGAGCCACTTGCCTCCCCAATCATCGAGCTAGACAGGGCCCGCGAGAGACAAAGCGGGGCCCTGATCGACAAGATAAGAGAAAGAGAAATAAGAAGTTTTGCAAGGAGAAGAAAAGCAAATGCAAAGCAGAAACACAGAAAGGGTCAGGACAGTTACCCAGACACCAGCGGGAGCCGCCTTGGGGCCTTCTGGAATTGGGCCGCCTTCGTGGCGACGATCGTGTTCTTGGCTTCTGGGGCCGGCTGCCATATAACCCAGCGTTAGCTTGGCACTTCAGTGCGCCGCCTGCAGCAATCGGCGCGGCAATAGAACTCGCGCCCGCCCTATCGGTGCCGCGGCTTGTTGTCCTCCTCCTCATCGTCCGGCCATTCCCCAAGGCCGCCTCCTGAGGAGCCACCTGCTCCATCACCACCACCGCATGTGGTGTCGTCCTCTTCCAAGGTGCCCCCCCAAGTCGGGGTCGTCCACGTCGCTCACCGCCCGGTCCGGCAAGTACTGACGACCTGGCTCCAGGGTGTCGGCGACTGGGTCAAGAAGATCTGCGCCATGGCCGACAGGTCATGCGGCAACAAGACCCCGGACAAATGAAGGGAAAAAGAATTAAAAGACACACTGCAGGAGTCGGGTGTGTGCGGCTATACGGCGGCTTGCCGAACCACCACTCCTTCTCCGAGAGCTTGCAATTAGAGAAATAGTTAGCCGGAACACCTCCAAGTCCAGCAACTCCTTGGTGCTCATCCGGTAGCGATCCCGGTGCCTGCTCATGCGGCTGATGATGTGGGGTCGGGCCTGGAGGGAAAGCACTCGGCGTGCCACAAAGGCGGTGAGAAAATTTGAGGCCTTGAGGCCCTCTAACTCCGTCATCACCTGAAGCCGGGAGAGGGCGGCGGAAGAGGCGACCGACGGGTTCTTCGGCTGAAATTGCCAATTGGTGCGGGGCTCGACCGGCAGGCCGGCTGCATATGCCGGCAGGTTGACTAGTCCATCGATGGATGGATGTTCTTGACGTAGAAATAAGATCTCTGCCACAGCTTGGCTGACTGCAGCAAGGAGAGGGCCGGGAAGCGGACCCCGGAACCCAAACGCCGCACTACGACGCAGGCTCCTTACTGGGCCGCCTTGTTCTTGGTAGCGGTTCCAAGCTTGACGTAGAAGAACTCCCCCTAGAGCTCAAGGGTGGGGACTGTTCCAAGGTAGCCTTCGCACGGGGTGACGAGGGCGGCCAGCAGCACCATCGTATTCGGCATGAGGTGGTGCAGCTGGACTTTGTAGAAAGAAAGGAAGGAACAGAAGAAGCCGCTCGTCGGCAGGCCGAAGCCGTGAATGAAGTGCGACTGAAAGACAGCATGTTCGCTGTCTTTCGGCACCGGCGAGATCTCCGCCTCAGGAAGAACACGCACCTTTACGGCGTTTCGTGAGGCAGCCGCTGCATCTGGCGAAGGAAGGTGAGGTGGTATTCATGGACGTTGGAGCCATCCCAGTCGCCGGCTCGTTCACGCGCCATGAATATTGGTGCTCGATGGAGCCGCGGTACGGTGGCGAGCGGGCGAATCTGCGACGGAGCGAGGAAGCCCGGCAATGGCAAGCTGCCGCAGCGCCTCGGCAAGAGGAAGGGGCACGGTGGCAGCAAGGAACAGAGAGAGGAGAAAGGCGGGGACGAAGTGTTAGGAGGGCGCGCATGCATCTGCCACACCCTCCTCCCCCTACTTATAGCCCCTGGCGGGGGAGCCGAGGGGGCGAGACGTGGGGGGTCATGGGATTAACTGCGCCCACTCCCCCCACGACCCCATGCCTTCCGCGCCTTAACGACGCACGTGGGCTGGTAGGCCGGCCTAGCCTGCTGGCGCCGTGTGGCGGGCGAGCAACGGGTGGCAAGCATGTCATCCGGCTGGCGTGCCAACCGGCCCCCACCATGACGTTTCGAATTCACTAGGCGAACAGCCTGGTCAGGCCGGCTCCTAGCTGTTGACGCCCCAAGAAGATGGACGAAGCAAAGCTACTAGGCAACTCAGAGTAGGAAGCTGCTGAGGCTCCTCGCCTCTGCAGCCGCGGCGCCCCATCGGCTTCGGGGACTACTGTCGGAGTAAATGACCATGGGTAACTTCATCAGCTCGCCATGGTATTTCAAGACAACGGGGCTGACTGCGCCCCTCACACCTCCCGGAAAAACGGCTGCTATCTTGGGCCGGCCGGTCCAAACGGTCGGCTGCTAGAAGACAGTGGAATACCAGAATGCGGCTACGAGGTGGCTGGCTTCTAGCAGGCCCCTCGTGCCCTCACAGTTTGCACCCACATAACCGCGATGGGACAGGGCGTGGCTACAGTTCAACCTGCCACCCCCCGAATCCAGGGCCGAGTGTGGCTACAGGACGGGTGTACCTAGCGGACGCCCCCACCATCGGGGTACTGTAGCCACGCTTCCCATGACATCATCTACTACATACGGAGCTGTGCTCCAATGATGGCATGTCGGTATGGCCCACAGGCGGCGTGCCCTACCAGTCGGTGAGCCCTAGAAGGCGGCTCAACAGCAGCATGCGGCAATGGGGGAAGGCCGCCTCCTAGCAGGCGGCCCCCTCCCCCCTCAAAGGTTGTGCGCCCTTAACTGGAAGAGACGGGGAATGGCTACAGTGAACGCCCACCAGGCGGCGGTACTGTAGCCATGCTTCCCCCGACAAAGCATCCATCATCAGTAGAAAGGCTACGGTGCAGAGTGATTAACCAGGCCCGCAAGCGGCGGACACGGCATGTCGGCCGAGTACATGCCAGCCGGCGGGACCCACCAAGCGGCGGGCCCCAGCAGCCGGCGAAGAAGCCGACGTGTAGAGAGACTAACGACCGGGTTCCACACCTGGTCGGATTACCATTGTACTCTTGGGGTAGGCCTATATAAACCCCCAGGTCACCCATGCAAAGGGTTCAAAACCTTAGAGGACACACACCCACATAGAGAGAGCGAAGTAGGGCTAACCTTGTTCTTCTTCCTACTCTAGCCAAACAGCTCAAGGAGCAAGCTTGTAGCTACCTTGTTGAGATAGTGATCATGCGGAGACCCCGCAGAGCAGGACTAGGGGTGTTATCTCCTTGGAGAGCCCCGAACCTGTGTAAGATTCGCAGGCGTATGCGGTCTCGCTCACACCCACTTCTAGAGCCCGGCGACATACTCTTGTCCCTCTCCATGATAAGCCATCCCTTGGCATATGTCTCTCCACAACCCCGACAGAGTGTGTGATGCTGATCTTATCAACCTTGGAATCACTTCCAACACACATCATCACCTCGCTCTTAACTAGTATATGTTCATTTTGCAACTCCTGTCTCGAGTTACAAATCTTAGCAACTGAACCGGTATTAAATACCCAGGGGCTACTATGAACACTAGTAAAGTAACATCAATGATATGTGTATCAAATATACCTTTGTTCACTTTGCCATCCTTCTTATCCGCCAAGTATTTGGGGTAGTTCCGCTTCCAATGACCATTCCCTTTGTAGTAGAAGCACTCATTTTCAGGCTTAGGTGTAGCTTTCGGCTTCTTCATGGGGGTGGCAAATTGCTTGTCATTCTTCTTAAAGTTCCCTTTCTTTTTCTTTGCCTTTTTCTTGAAACTAGTGGTCTTGTCAACCATCAACACTTGATGCTTTTTCTTGATTTCTACCTTCACCGATTCAGCATCGTGAAGAGCTTGAGAATCGGTTTAGTCATCCCTTGCATATTGTAGTTCATCACGAAGTTCTAGTAGCTTGGTGATAGTGACTAGAGAACTTTGTCAATCACTATCTTATCTGGAAGATTAACTCCCACTTGATTCAAGCGATTGTACAACCCAGACATTTTGAGTACATGCTCACTGGCTGAGCCATTCTCCTCCATCTTGTAGGCAAAGTACTTGTCAGAGGTCTCGACATGGGCATGAGTCTGAAATAATAATTTCAACTCTTGGAACATATTATATGCTCCGTGGTGCTCAAAACATTTTTGAAGTCCCGGTTCTAAGATGTTGGGGATATTACTGCTGGACATAAACCAGCTAGGAGTGGCCGGGTTACTCTATAAGAATTAGAAGCCCAGAAGATAAAGGATGATGGCACTTCATGAGGGCCCAAGGCCCTAAGCCGGGTTAAGGCCTGTAGACATAAACCGACATTGTCATGTAACTTGTATTGCAAGATAGGAGGAATAGAGACCGAGTTGGACACAATGATGATCCGGCCTCGGGACTCTATAAACCGGCGGGCGTCGACCTGTGTATATAAAGGGACGACCCTACAGCGGTTTAGGGACAACACACAACAACTCGAGAGCTAGGCAAAGCAGATTCGCTCCCTGGTCATCGAAACCCTAGCAATTCCATCTGAACTGGAGTAGGCTTTTACCTTCATCGTAAGGGGCCGAACCAGTATAAACTCCAGCATACCTTGTCCGCTTTAACCCCTTTAAGCTAACCCGTAGTGATGGCTCCATGACTAAGTCCTTTCACAAGGACATCTGCCGTGACAAAACCACGACAGTTGGCGCCCACCGTGGGGCAATCACACGATGGTTTCGAGTTCTTGAAGGGAAGCTTCGAAGGACTCAAGGGATACGCTATGGGCCGGATGACTAACAGTCGTCATGACAAGCTCTACATCGACGATGCAGGATGGGGTCCCGAGGCCGGTTCAATTGAATATGGGTACCGGGTCCCCTTTGATGGAATTCACATCTTCATCGGCAAGATCGGCAAACCGTGCCCTGAGCCTGACATCTGCACCGACACCATTGAGACGGCTTAGCATGCAAGCTCTGCCCCGGTCCAGCCCGCCGTCAAGCATGTCTTCGTAGGTGTCATCCACGGAGCGAAATATGAGGATAGATCGGCATCTGGTGCCGAAACCGTTGTATGCTCCGATGACGAGTCTTCAGCCAGAGAGACCGAGTCGCTATACCAGCTGCAGGATGGCTGGGTTAGTGGAGGTTCCGATAGCAACAGTATTCTGGACCCCCTTGATCTGCCAAACCGGGTCGCGGTCTTCATGGCCGGTACACAGCCAGCACATCACTCTTCTACCGCTGCGGCAGTGATCTCTGGTTCAGCAACAGCGACGCCAGTAGGGGCAGGGGGCTCTCTGTCATCTCCGGCTTAGGTTTTGTGCAATTTATTCGACTCTTTAGGAACATTGCTGGCAGCGGAGGTGGATGCGGCAAACCGGGATCAGCACAACGCGGAGATTGCAAAGATGAAGGATCTGATAACTCAGCCTAAGGCGGACCTGGCAACAGAGAATTCTAGGATGGCTATAGAACGGGCCGAGTTAGAGTCTCAGGCCTACCAGCTTAGGCTGGATCAGAGTGCCTTAGACGAAGTCATGAGGAGGAGATATCGGTCGCACCTCCTGCTGGGTTATGAGCCAAGAAATCTCTTCAACACGCCAGGAGCAGGAACCAGTAACCAGCCAGTGGTATACTAGACGGAGGTACCGGTAACAGGAGCGCCGGTTCAGCCACGCACGATGGACCCGCCTCATCAGAACAACATTTTGTCACAGTGTGTTCTGACGCCCCCGGGGCATTACTCCAACCCGTTGGATAACATTGTGGCTGCCGCCTCGCCATTGGCGGCTCTCCCAATGGAAGGCGAGTCACCGGTGGCGGTTGAGACACGGCGGGCTAGAGAACTCCTCCAAATGGCTTTAACCCAGCAGCAGGTTTACTCACATAGTCGTGAGAGGATCCATTCCACCCCCCGTCCAAGTCGGAGCTACAGCAGGCATATCGATGAACCGGCTGAGTCAAGCAGCGCGCGTCACCTTAACCCGGCGGGTGGCGGTGCTAATGCACAAGATGTGGTGGATCATGGCCGAGCATGTCGAGAGGCCGAGATAGCAGCTTAGCACGCAGCTCGTCAGCCTACTCCGGTTCGTCCAACCACCTCAGTGGAGCCAGGTGTGGTCTTTAGTTCTTTGGGGGTACCATGCCTCACCCCGGCCTTGCGTAATGTGCGACTGCCCAAGGATTTTAAGGGCCCTCGTAAGGTGCCCAATTACACCGCTGATTTGCCCCCTGAGTCATGGGTTGAGAGTTATGAGATGGCGATGGAGATGCTAGATATGGATGAAGCGGTGTGTGCTAAGTATTTCACCATGATGTTGGAAGGAACAGCCCGTACCTGGTTAAAGAGTTTACCAGCTAATTCCATTGCGTCATGGGCCGAGTTAAAGAGCCGGTTTATCTAGAACTTTAAGGATACATGTAAGCAGCCCATGTCAATTGTGGACCTACCCGCTTGTGTTCAAGAGGATGGGGAGTCTACGACCCATTGGGTGAAGCGAGTCTCAGCTATTTTGCATTCATCAGACTGCATCAATGCCGATACAGTAGTCTTGACGTTGGAGGGCAATTGCCGGTTTATGCTATTAAAACTGAAGTTGGGAATGCTCAAATGTCATTGTAATGACATGTCAACACTTACGATCACTTTTGTTAAATATGCTGACTCAGATAGTATCAAGGACCCTGATTCCGAGGAGGAAAAACCAGGGAAGGGGAAAAAGAACGGTAGTGCGAAGGGGCAGCAGCACAACCCGACTGGCCATGGGAACAATGGTAAGCGCAAGACGGCTAATAGCTTGGACTTTGTGGCTAACACCAACGCCCAGGATAACGGTCAGCATCGCAAGGGTAAACCACCCCAGCGGGGCGGAGGGTCGGGCCCCAATCTGCAGTGCCTGCTAAATCAACCTTCTCCAAAGCACGGATTGAAGGAGAAGCCAGGCTCGCATCTTTGGAAGGAATGCTTCATCATGAGAGAGTTCAAAAATTCCAATATGTCTCAATATGACAATGGCCCGCCCGGCGGTTCAGGAGGCGGTTTTCATGGGCCGGGTTATGGTGGTGGCAGTGCTGGTTCAGGATTCCAAGGCAATCAAACTGGACATGGCAATCAAGGTAATCAGGGCAATCAGGGAGGTTATAACCATCAGGGGAATCAACAGCAGCAGTAGTCGGGTTATCAGAGCAATCCGAAGCTGTCGAACAGTGGTCAGTATCATGTCTTTACCACTAGTTTGTGTAAGCGCAATCGGAAGCTTCACAAAAGGGTCGTGAACTCCGTTGAACCGGCGGTGCCTCAGTATTTGCGATGGTCGGAGCAACCCATTTTATGGAGCCGAGAGGATCATCCGCCCCGGGTTGATAATCCGGGTCATCTGGCCTTAGTAGTGGCACCTCAGGTTGGGGGTTACAAGTTCACCAAGGTGCTTATCGATGGAGGGAGCACTATCAATATCCTTTACTATGACACCTTCCGTCGCATGGGGCTGACAGATAAGAATCTTAAACCATCGAACACCGTCTTTCATGGTGTGGTTCCTGGTAAATCGGCATATCCGATTGGCAAGATAGCTCTAGAGGTGGCTTTCGGAGATGATTATGATTCCAGATCGGAGACATTGACTTTTGAGGTGGTGAAAATCAAGAGTCCATATCATGCCCTGTTCGGGAGGCCGTCTTATGCTAAGTTCATGGAGAGGCCGTGTTATGTTTATTTGTAGCTTAAGATGCCGTGTCATAAGGGGAACATCACGATAAATGGGAGCAGGAAGATTGCCTTAGACTGTGAAGAAGGGGATGCGGCTTATGCCGAGTCAGTTTGTGCCACAGAGGAGCTGAATTTTTATAAGGACAATGTTGATCCGGCACTGAAATTTAAATCGGTTGCGGACACTAAGGCGATTGATTTTGTTCCTGGTGATTCATCTCAGCAGTTCAATATTAGCGCTAACATGTATCTGAAATAGGAAAGCGCGCTCCTCGAGTTTATCCGTGAGAACCGGGACATCTTTTCATGGAAGCCTTCTGACATGCCAGGTGTACCGAGGGAACTTGCTGAGCACACCCTTAATACAGATCCTAAGTTTAAACCGGTCAGGCAGTTTCTCCGCCGCTTCAACGAAGAGAGGCATAAGGCTATTGGTGAGGAGGTAGCCCGGCTTTTGGTAGCAGGGTTTATCGTGGAGGTTTTTCACCCTGGGTGGCTAGCTAATCCGGTGCTGGTACTTAAGAAAAATGGCACTTGGCGTATGTGTGTGGATTACACAGACTTAAACAAGGCCTGTCCAGCTGATCCCTTTGCTCCCCCGCGTATTGATCAGATTATTGATGCTACGGCGGGTTGTGACTGTTTGTGTTTTCTGGATGCTTATTATGGTTATCATCAGACTAAAATGGCAGTTAAGGACCAGGAGAAGACAACTTTCATAACTCCCTTTGGAGCCTTCTGCTATGTGTCTATGCCTTTCGGGCTCAAGAGCGCATAGGCGACTTATCAACGCTGTGTTCAAAATTGTCTTCATAAACAGACTGGCCACAATGTTCATGCTTATGTGGATGATATTGTGGTGAAATCTAGGAAGGAGGAAACATTGATAGAGGACCTGAGGGAGACTTTTGATAACCTCTGGGTCTATAAGATGATGCTTAATTCGGCTAAATGTGTGTAACACCCACCATGGGGCTATATCTCCCACGTGTCGGAGCACGACTTAGAGGCATTACCGCATTGTAGGCAATGTCGCAAGAGGGGTAATCTTTACACATCCCATGTACTGAATAAGAAAGAGGTACAGAATTGGCTTACAATCGCCACTTCAAACAATACATAAATATAGCATTACAATCATCCAGATACAATCAAGGTCCGACTATGGAACCAAAATAAAGATAACCCCAAATGCATAAGATCCCCAATCGCCCCAACTGGGCTCCACTACTGATTGTCTGGAAAGGAAACATAGTAGCATCCTGAGTCCTCATCAAACTCCCACTTGCATCTAGTTTTTGAAGTAATCTGTGAGTCACGGGGACTCAGCAATCTCACACCCTCACGATCAAGACTATTTAAGCTTATAGTTAGGGAAGATGTATGAGGTGGAGCAGCAGCAAGCACTAGCATATATGGTGACTAACATACACAAATGAGAGCGAGAAGAGAAGGCGAAGCACGCTTGAGAATCTATGATCAAGAAGTGATCCTAGACTACTTACGTTCAAGCATAACACGAGACCGTGTTCTCTTCTCGTACTCCGCCAAAAAGAGACCATCACGACCACACACGCGGTTGATTCATTTTACTTAAGTTTCAGGTTCTCTACAACCGGACATTAACAAATTCCCATCTACCCATAACTGCTGGCACGGCTTTCGAAAGTTCAAAACCCTGCAGGTGTGTCCCAACTTAGCCCGTCAGAAGCTCTCATGATCAAAGAAGGATATTCCTTCTCCCAAGATGACCCGATCAGACTCAGAATCCCGGTTACAAGACATCTCGACAATGGTAAAACTAAACCAGCAAAGCCGCCCGATGTGCCGACAAATCCCGTTAGGAGTCGCATGTATCTCGTTCTCAGGGCACACCGGATGAACACTACGTACAACTAAAACCAACCCTCAAGATAACAACATGCAAAAGATATCAGGTTCACAGAATTAGTGAAAATAACATGTCAAGATTTAACATCAGGAAGCAATGTTTAGAGCAAGATAACAACATGCTACAGGAACATATCCTGGCAAAGCAAGGCATGGCATGAAACTAATCAAAGCATATAACAAAAATTCCTTACTGACCATAAGCCAAAAGGGATCATAAAATACAATGGCAATCATGTAAACATAGCAAGTTTCGTTAACAGATTCAGACTTGGCAGAAAACTGGACATGGCAAAAACAGAGTTAGGTAGGCATGTTTACGAGCTCGATGCACTCACCACAAGGCATTGCATGACAAACTAATCATACACCCGACAATAAGAGATGATCAATAAGCTAACCATGTCAAGAACACTCTCATAGCATGCATGGAACAACTACAACAACCTCGACAAAATTGATTAACACCTAAACAATCTGCCAGGAACATTTTATAGCAAAAGTAGAGCAAGATAGAGTCATGCTAGGGTACCCCATAATTACAAACAAATACATGGATGGATAGAACATAAAAATACCTCAAAATCATCCTTACTGAACATGCTCAAAAGAGGCATGGATCACTCTGTAGCAACAAGAATACAAGGCATAAAAATATCATCAAGGAAATGACTTAGAAGAATTCTAAGTCCCGGAAATCAGCAACGTCTCGAGAGCTACTTTGCATGCTTGTGCTAGTCACCACATTGATCACAAAAATACATGCATACACCCCTGTAAAGATGGCATGACATAGCCCAAAACACATGTAGGGATCAAGTTTAAAGGAGGCACACATTAATCATGGCAAAAATGACAAATGTCCATAATCTGTTAAGAAACAGAAACTAACATTACATATAACTCTTGCAACAGCATTTAGGGCATCAAGATGAACTCAAACAAGCATAGTGCAATGGAATGAAATGAAGATCACATCCAGACGGACAATTTGATATATCACATGTGTGAAACAGAGCTATGGATACAAAGTTATGATGCGATGGATAATGCTAAAAATATTAGGGACATTGGCAGAAAACGGGGTCAACCCTAGGGTTTCACTGCACGCTTCCCGAGGATTGACGGGGCTCTCACTGGAGTTCTTGCCGGACTTGCTGGAGAAGCGGGAAGAGGTGGCCGGACTTGGTGGCGCCGGATCCGGTCGCTCCTCGACCGGATTTGGCCGGAGCTCGAGGAGGACGAGGCGGCGAGGTGGCCGGCGTCGGGCGGTGGCGGCGGCCGGCGACGAGGTACGGTCGGCGGAGGGACGGCGCGCGGCGGCCGGAGTCGGCGAGGAAGGCAGCTGGCAGTGGCGGATCTAACGGGCGTGGGCGGCGACTGACTGGGGAGCGCGCGGGCCGGGAGGAACGCGGTCGGGCCACGCGAGCCGGCGCATCAGAGGCGGCGAAGTGGGGCTCGGGCTGCCCATGTGGCGACTGGCGATTGGTCCGGGCGGGGTGCAGACGCGTCCGGCACCGGGCGGACGTGTCCGGTGCGCGGAGGAAGGGGGAGACTAGGGTTTGAACTGGGATTTTTGGGGGAGGCACCTATTTATACATAGAAGGAGCTAGGAGGCTCCAAATGAGGTGCGGTTTTCGGCCACGCGATCGTGATCGAACGGCCGAGATGATGGAGGGGGTTTAGGTGGGTTTTGGGACACTTTGGAGAGGTGTTGGGCTGCAACACACATGAGGCCTTTACAGTTCCTCGGTTAACCGTTGGAGTATCAAACGAACTCCAAATGGCACGAAACTTGACAGGCGGTCTACCGGTAGTATACCAAGGCCGCTTGGTAAGTCTCGGTCCAATCCGAGAAAGTTTAACACCCACACACGAAAAGAGGCAAAAAGGGGACACTAGAGGACATAGGAGTGCCGGAATGCAAAACGGACAACGGGAAAAATACTCGGATGCATGAGACGAACACGTATGCAAATGCGATGCACATGATGACATGATATGAGATGCATGACAAAGGCAAAAACAAAACAAACACGAAACCAAACCACGAGGGAATATCATAACTTAGTGCCGAAAATGGCAAGAGTTGGAATACAAATATGGCGAGTTACATACGGGGCGTTACAATGTGTCTTTGGTGTTCCGGCAGGCAAGCTCTTGAGTTTTCTGGTGTCCAACAGAGGCATTGAGGCTAACCTGGAAAAGATCTCAGCTATCACGTCCCTGGCTAAACCGGCATGTATCAACGATGTTCAGCGTTTGGCGGGCCGAATTGCAGCTTTAAGCCGGTTTATCAGCCACCATGGGGAGAAGGCTATTCCTTTATATCAGATGCTATAGAAAATGGATGATTTCGTGTGGAGTGACGCGGCTGATAAAACGTTTGAGGACTTGAAGAGACAGTTGGCCGAGCCGCCCATCCTTGTGGCTCCGGTTGATAAAGAGCCCTTATTGCTATATGTGGCTGCTAATGCCCGGGCTGTTAGTGTGGCTATTGTGGTGGAGACCAAGGAGGCCGGAAAGGAGTATCCGGTTCAATGGCCAGTTTATTACATCAGTGAGGTGCTTATTGAATCAAAGCACATGTACCCGCATTGGCAGAAGTTGGTGTATGGAGTTTTCATGGCAAGCCGGAAGCTCAAGCATTATTTTCAAGGTCATCCCATCACAGTGGTTAGTTCTGCCCCTCTGGGAGATATCATCCAAAACAGAGAGGCGTCTGGCCAGATTGTCAAGTGGGCTATTGAGCTTGGACCTCACGGGACAAAATATACGCCTTGCACAACAATCAAATCGCAAGCAGTTGTGGATTTCATTAGTGATTGGACAGAGTTGCAGGCACCGGAGGAGAAGCCAGATAACACGTACTGGACTATTCATTTTGATGGGTCCAGACAATGGAGGGCTCGGGGGCTGGAGTCATATTAACTTCCCAACGAGGTGACAAGTTTTGTAATGTTCTCCGCTTAATGTTCCCTTGTACTGACAATGCAGCTGAATATGAGGCCTTGCTCCATGGCCTTTGGATGGCTATGGAGATGAATTTAAGCCGAGTTAAGTGCTTCGGTTACTCAGACCTCGTGGCTCAACAGGTATCTGGCACTTGGGATTCTAAGGATCCACTCATGGCTGCATATCGACGAGAGGTGGACATAGTAGCTGGTCACTTGAAGGGTTATCAAGTTGACCATATAGACCGGCAAAAGAATGAAGCGGCGGACGCTTTAAGTAATCTATGCTCTCAGCGTAAACCGGTGCCACCTAATGTCTTCCTCGACGTACTTCATAATCTGTCGGTCAAGATACCCACAGAGGAGGAGTTGGCTATTCCTGGCCCGGAGGCCTAGTTGGTAGCTGCTCTTCATGTTTATACCGGATTTGACAGTCCCATACCTGGACTATATGAACCGAGGCGAGTTACCAGGCGATGAAACCTTGGCCCGGCAGATAATCCGGCGATCCAAGTCAATGACCATTATCAATGGGGAGTTACATCGTTACAGCATGACACGGGCGATTCAGCGTTGTGTGTCTCCTCAAGAAGGTTGTGAGATTTTGCGAGAGATCCACGAAGGAGATTGTGGTCACCACGCCGGTTCAAAATCCATGGTGGCTAAGGCTTTTCGTCATGGCTTCTATTGGTTGACGGCTCATGCTGATGCTGAGGATTTAGTAAAAAGGTGTGACGGTTGTCAGAAATTTGCACGCCACGCTCATGTTCTGGCTCAGGAGTTGAGAATGATTCCAATCACTTGGCCGTTTCCAACTTGGGGGCTAGATATGGTTGGACCCTTTAAGAGGTTCAAGGAAAAAAAGACCCACCTGTTGGTGGCGGTTGATAAGTTTACCAAGTGGGTAGAGGCAGGGCCAGTCAGTAAGTGTGATGCAGCCACGGCGGTCCAATTCATCAAAAAGGTGATATTCCGGTTTGGTTTTCCACACAGCATTATAACTGATAATGGTACTAATCTGTCCAAGGGTGCTATGGAAGAATTTTGTCAACGTGAGCACATCCGGCTTGATGTGTCATCTGTGGCTCACCCCCAATCTAATGGTCAAGCGGAGAGGGCAAATCAAGAAATTATGAGAGGTATTAAACCACGCCTTATGGTTCCTTTAAAGCGGACGTTGGGTTGTTGGGTGGAGGAGTTACCTTCCGTGTTATGGAGTATGAACACCACACCGAATAGATCTATGGGTTACATGCCTTTCTTCATGGTTTACGGAGCGGAGACGGTTCTTCCTAGTAACATCCGTCATGACTCGCCCCGTGTGACGGCTTACGTTGAAGCTGAGAATGAGAAAGCACGTCAGGACTCACTGGACCAGTTAGATGAGGAGCGTGATCTAGTAGCGGCGCATTCGGTGATTTATCAACAAGATCTCTGATGTTATCACTACAAAAAAAGACACATCCGTGACATTTTGGGCCGAACATATTTTTTCTGTCATACATATGACACTTCTATGAAAATAGTTGTGACAAAACCCGGTATCATCATAGATGTGGCGGGCTCCTACTTCTATGACAAAAAATCATGACAGAAAATGGGCTTTTCGTCCTGGGCGGGCCGGAGACGCAGCTACATGACATTCTTTGGGCCATACATGACGGAAAAGACTGTGGTAGAAGTAAGGGCGAGGAAAATTTCGGGGAGTTCCCGGTTACGGTGGGAGGTCGGGGGCCGAGCGATGCGCGTTTCTCTCGTACACGTACATGCGCGTGTGCAAGGCGTTGGCTCTAAGTTAACCCGAGCGAGGCGTTGGGCTCTAACTGAACGCAAGCGATTGCACTACAGGCTACGCGTTACTAAACCGGAGCGATCGATCGATGCCTGTTAAATGAACCCGATCGAGCGATTCCTTCGCTACTGCTGCTAACTGAAGTTGATCGATTGGATGAACAGTGAGCGTTGCGCGGCGGGGGGGAGGGGGGTTGGATGAACAGTGAGCGGTGGAGTTGCCTCTGGATGAACAGGACCCCGTGGTGTGGAGGGCTGGATGAACAGTAGACGGTGGAGGGGTGCCCATGGAGGGGTGGTTGAATAGGACCCCGTGGTGTGGAGGGCTGGATGAACAGGAGACGGTGGAGGGGTGGTTGAACAGTAGCCAGTGGAGTAGCGTGCGGTGGAGGCTGGATGAACAGGAGCCCGTGGAGGCTGGAGGAGGTCGACGGTGGAGATGAACAATATCCCGTGGAGTCCCGTTTTGCAGTACGCCACACCCCTCCCGATGAACAGGACCCCCGTTTCGACCGTAGGAGGTCCGTTTCATCCGTTTTGCGGTACGCCACACCCCTCCCGATCAATAGGACCCCCGTTTCGACCGTAGGAGGTCCGTTTCCTCCGTTTTGCGGTACGCCACACCCCTCCCGATCAATAGGACCACTGTTTCGATCATAGGAGGTCTGTTTCCTCAGTTCCGCGGTACACCGGGCCTCGTTTCCATCCCCTGTTCCGTCCAAGCCCTCCTGATGAACGCGGCCACGCATTCCGTTCCGACCCAGCCGGTTGGCTCCCACGCGTTCTGTTGCATCCCGATGAACACGACGCATTCCGTTGCCTCCCCATGAACACGACGCATTCCGTTGCCTCCCCATGAACACGACGCATTCAGTTGCCTCCCCATGAACACAATGACGACGCCATTTCTCTGTTCCGACCCAGCCATGTACACGAGCCCTGGCCGTACGTATGCACGAGTAGGTGTTCGAGACCCTGCCCATATGTACACATACGTGGCCGTATTTTCTTTCTTGCACCCTGGCCACTGTATGTACGTGTACATGCTACGTGCGCACCTCTACTATGACACGTGCGCGCCTCTACATCGACCAGTATGTACGTACACGTTCGCGACCAGAATGACAACGCTACATACGCTTCGACCAGGTGGGTCCCGACTGCCAGGCACTTCCATGCCTGTGAAGATGTAGCTGGTGGGTCCCAGCAGTCAGGGGGGCAAATCGTTTTGTTTTTTTTGCCTGGACGCACTTCCTTGCGTGCGAAGGTGTAGCTGCTGGGTCCCAGCAGTCAGGGGAGAATCGTTTTTTTTGCCCGGACGCACTTCCTTGCATGCGAAGGTGTAGCTGGTGGGTCCCAGCAGTCGGGGGGAGAATCGTTTTTTTTGACGCACTTCCTTGCGTGCGAATATGTAGCTGGTGGGTCCCAGCACTCAGGGGGGCGAATCGTTTTTTTCGTACGCACTTCCTTGCGTGCGAAGATGTAGCTCGTGGGTCCCAGCAGTCAGGGGGCGAATCATTTTTTTCACGAAATACGGTGGCCCGTCCGGTGGAGGAATAATTATTTTGCGCGTAATAAGGAGGGACTTCCTTGCGGCTGCCGTGGACCCATCTGTCAGCCTCTCAACGTACAGTCCACGTCCGATGGAAGTCGTTCCTTGACCATGTTGACCACGCCGCGCCGAGAGCACCAGGGCGGTGGACGACGGCAAGGCCTAGGAAGGGGACGACGCGGAGCCGGGGAAGATGCGGCAGTGGATGCACATGCGGAGAGGAGTATGAGGGTTCACTGGTTCGGCTGCGCTGCCGTCACCATAGAATAACAGGGGTGTGGGTGAGTGGAGGGATGGCCTGGCCAGCGGTGGGAGTAGTAGGGGCGGTGAGGCCTCCGCGGCAGCACAGCCGGCCATGGGAGGCAGGAGCAGGCGGCACGACCGGTGCTGCTTTGGGCGGCTAGAGCAAGAAGACCAAAGGTTGAAGAAGCATGACGGCCGTTGGATGGATATCGTACGGTCACTGCAGCTAGAATCGTTTATATTGACTAAGTTGACAAAGCCCTTGGTACGTCAACTGAGTAGGCCCACAGGTCAGCTTCTGAAACGGTGCACACCATATGTCAGGGGGAGTAATCATTTTTTGGGCGGGTGAAGCTAGAATATCCGAGATTGAAGAAGAAGCATGGCATCCTTTGGATGGACATCCAACGACCACTGCTGCTAGAACCATGTGTTGACTATAAGTTGACAAAGCCTTGCATAAGCTTCAACTCTGTTTTTTTAGGGGACGCATCAACTTAGTAAGGCCAGAAGTGTGTGGTAGAGAACTTATAGCCCATTTGAGATTTGTAAGAATGTGTAGCCCATTTTTGAATTCTAATGGAATTTACTACATCCCATTTATAGTTTGTTAAAAGTACAACCCATTTCAACCAACCGTTCAAAATAGAATTCAATAAAATTTCCCACATTTTGATGGGATCTGAAATAATTTTATCCCGCAATTTCTATTCAGATTAAATACAATTTCAATATAAATTTATATTACGTAAAAATCCAACGAAACATTGCGCTCGCAACAATTAATGAAATTAAAATTTTCAATATCCAAAAATAATATTTTATAAAGTAATCACGTGTTTGGTACATTTTTTTATAGTTACTGCCATGTTTTTATAATTACATCCCATTTATTATTTCTTAAAGCCCATTTTCTTGTTATGCCTAATGCATCCCTCCTAGGAAAGGTTTGCAGCACAGCAGGGCGGAGAATAACAACTTGACCTTGCCTGGGTATTCCTAAAAAAAGTATAGCTGGGCTCGCCATTTTCAGCTTGAAAAAAATTAATATCTGGGCTGGATATCTGGCCTGGGCTAGACGGGCCACAGCCCGCCGAGTTAATACCTGTAGGGATGTTTTCGTTGTTGTTCACAGGAGCAAAATTAATATCTGGGCTAAACATCGAAAAACTCTGACGTGCTCACATCTCAAAAACACAAATACTGCTCGAGCTGCTTGGTCCCAGCTGTCGGCCGCTTCTTGTGCAATTCTCTCGTTTATTGACTACTACATAGGTTGACAATGGTGTGGGACTGTGATGTCAGGAAACCAGGAGGAAGCGAAATAAATTATAGTTATATATATATAGTAAGGAGGCACTTGCGTACGTGAGGCTATGGACCTGGTGGGTCCCCATTGTCATCCTCTCCAAGTAAAGTCATCTCCTCGCCCGCGTGCGCTTTCCTCCCGAAACAGTTAGGGCCGCCCGACCCGCTTCTCGGTGCAGGTGATTGCTCCCCCTTCAAACGACACAAGTGTCGTCCATCCGTCCATCTGCCGCCCACATTAAAGATATGCGGTTGCCGAGGCGGCTATTCCGGCACCACACGTCCGTCCCTCTGCATGCCCACCATTGCTATATAAACTGCTGCGCCGGCCATAGCCGCAGTCATCCGCATTCGTTCCCTTTCTCCTATCCACACCACTACTGCCCACCATGGCTTCATCGCGCTCCAGCGCTCTTCGGGACGGGCGGACGACGGACCACAACGAGATGGCAGCCATTGCTCCTGACCGGCTGGCCGGCAGGCAGCCAGAGGACGACGACGTCCCAATGGAGAACATGGTGGTCGATGATCCGGCGCCAACCCCCTCCTCCGCGCCATCCTCGCTGGTGCATTGCACCATGACCATCGGCGAGGCCCGTGCCCAATATATGGACAAGGTGAGGCAGATGCGTGAGGTGCAGTTCCGGGAGGAGCAGGCCGACGCCGCCTAGAACCCACATCTCCTCCAGGAGCACCTGCAGGCGGAGGAGCAGATCGCCGCGGAGCGGGCAGAGCAGGAGGCACTGCTCGACTCGTACCGCTCCGCCCGCAAGGGCCGCCTCGAGCACTAGCGGTACCGCATGCAGGTGGCGGAGGCTGTGGCCGCCTACAAAAAGGCTAGCAAAGAGGGCGATGAAGCGGGCGAGGCACTGTTTGGTGAGACCGAGGACGAGGCAGAGGACAATGCCGGCTCCGACGAGGCCCTGCTCCGCCGAGGCCCCGTGGTTCCAACAACGAGGCAGAGGACACCGCCGGCTCCGCCGAGGCCCCGCCCCACCAACAACGAGGCAGAGGACATCGCCGGATCAGCCGAGGACCCACCCTGCAGGCAACGAGACAGAGGACATCACCGGCTCCGACGAGGCCCCACCCCGATGCCAACGAGGCCGCGCCACAGAGAAAACGAGGAAGAGTAGAACATGGTAGGTCGCCGCCGCTCGGGTCCAAGTAAGGCCACCGCTGCTACCCTCCGGTTGAAGCCAAGCTAGGCGGGTTGACCATTGACAGCCGGTTAGTTTCTTGGCGGAGACGTGGAGTCGGAGAGCTGCGCTGGAGAAGAATGCTACTTCTTCCTAACTGCTGGTGCAGTTGGATGACTAACACGTGGGCCCAATAGGCCACATGTCAGTTACGCAACTGCACCTGTAGTTAAGTCACTGAAGCTTCTGTTCGGCTTAGCGGGACACAGGTGGGTAGCTTTGGTTAATTAATTATACCTCAAGCGCACCCCTTTTTAGTTGAAGAATGTATGAAATGTAATGAAATCCTGCATGATTATATGAAATCCGACTGTGTATGAATGAATTTATTTAGATTAGTTCGAATTCCTGTATCACTAGCATTGGATGAACATGCAAAACAATACGTACTAGCATTATTCCCAAGGTGATCACCTCGTTTGCAGCAGTTTCACATGTACTCCCTCCGGTCCTTTCTAGTCTGCATACAAGTTTTGTCTGCAGTCAAAGTATCTCTACTTTGACCAATATTATACAAAAAAGTATGCACTTTCACAATGTGTGAAGTAAAAAGGAACAGAAGGAGTACAAAGAGTTTGAGCAGCTTTTTAGCGTTTCTGTACATTGCAGTCAAACACACAGGCCTGGCAATTCATAGAGAACATTAAAAACAATCGATGATTATGCATCTCAGCGACTCACATGTCAGAGGTAATATTTACTTCAAAACTAAATAATAAAGAAAAAAATGATCGACGCTGCTAACAGCAAAGGGCGTCCCATTCGAAAATATCAAACGCATGTCTTGCTAAAATCAATGAGCAAAATTTGACATGGTTGTCCCATTCCAAAATATCAAATGCCTATGATTGTGGAATGGCCAGGGTTTGCCATCAGTTCGGACATTGACATGGCACCTCGTGCTAAATAAACTAGCTGCTCTTTTTGTGCAGTTCCACCAAAATCAACCGAATTCACGCGTAGCTTGTATGATTTCACCCTTATATGTTGCAACGCCTTGAACTTATCGGCACCTCCGTTCTTGTGATGGAAATGAATGATTTGATGTATTCATCAACATTTTGTGCAGTTCCCATTGAAATCAAGCTGAGCACCCCTGTTTGCACAAATACAAAAAACGTGATTAGTATAAAGCAAATTGTACTATGAATTGACAGTTTCAACAAGCACATACATGGTCCATGTAGAGCGCCCTTTTAGAAAAATGGAACTCACCAGAAAGAATCCTAGAACAACATTGTACTCGCGCATCACAACAAAAAAATGGAGATTTCTCAGTCCTTCTGAGCTGAAGTTAGTTTGGTCCTGTGGGGAGTAATGTAACCATCCTTCAACTGCTCCTTCTGATGAGAAGATAGACATGGCTTCTTCATCCTGGCATAATCGGAACTAGTCACTTCACGTACTCCATATTGTTCTTCAGAGGAAGATGATCCTGTTGTGCAAAGACAAGAGGACTACTAAATGCTAGCATCCCTGTTTGCTCGAAAAAAAGGAAAGGAAATATTTAAAACAACATAGATGAAGCACTTCTCAAGGACAATACTACTTTTTATGACAGTATCTAAACAATAGCACAACACCAATAGAGATGACAAAGCTCAACCATATGAATGAAATCAGTGGGCGAGTACCAACCTTTGTCAGGAAGCTTATTGTTTAGAGCATACAGATGAAGCACTTCTCTGGAACCATCTGTTGCTATCTACTGTGGTGGCCATGCTTACTATATACTCCTCGATTAGATTAATGTTTCCAACATCTTCTTGTGCAGTTCCACTAAAATATATGGTATCTTCAAAGAACATCCCTATTTACACAAGTAGAGATAATTACATATTACATTAAGAGTGGCATCAAATCAGTGGCAAAACAATTGCTTGTTCCAGCCATAGCAATAAATTAAGATGCAAAACTATATCATTACTTGTGTCATCACAGTTCTAGTGCTTCATTACAGCACTGGGAGTTGATTTTTGTTTTTCTTCCGCTTCTTCTTCCCCTTCATCACTTGGTTCAATAACAGACAAGCTTCGCCTTCAATGTAAGATTTGGTATGTCAATTAGGGAGAACAAGTATAGTACTAAACGTAATTTTCTGATGAAAGTGGCAAAATATAGGCCAACAGTTGTGAAATATCCTTATCTTACCTCAATGGGATATTACGGTGCACATACAGATTGGAAGTCTTGTCTCCATTCGTGCAGTTCACTAAAATCAAGCAACATTATCGTACAAGTAGCACAACATATGAAAGCACACTGCAGAATCAAGTGAAAGAAGGCTAGTACTGACCTCTCATGATGCGGAATTCAAACAACTCACAAGAAGAAGATCTGAACCAAATTCGCCTTAACGGATAGGAAGTAAGATCTCCTCTTGTGCAGTTCCACTAAGATCAAGCAATCAAGCAATGTTGTCGGTGTGACATTTTGGTTGAACTGCACAAAACACTCTTAAAATAAAAGTGTTTTGTGCAGTGCAACAAAAGGTCACAATGGCAACGAGGTGAAGCAGATAACCCTGTTTACACAGAGGTGCAAAGGGAACAATTAGTGGTCAATAACGGTGGATAACACAGAAGCCAACAAAAAGAAGCATCTACCTTATCTAAATGGGAAAGAAAGCAAGACAGTAGCATTTCTCAATGGTGGCATTGATTAATATTAACATAGAGATTATGTTAACAATAAAATTCATTAAACATGTAATTTGCTTTTAACTGTGGCATTGCATCAATTTTCCAGCGGCATTATTAGAGGGTGTTTGTTTACAGGGACATTTTGGTGTAGGGACTAAAAAAACTCCGTGTCAGTCCCATCTAAACCAAACAGGAGGGACTTTTAGGGACTAAAAGTGGGCATTTGGGACTAAAGAAAGATGACCCCGAGGGAGTCTTTTTGGGACTTTTTCCAACAGTTTCCCCTGCCATGCATCGCACCTTGTCTCTATTAGTTCATTACTAGGGGTAACATGGTCTTTTAGCATGTCATTTAATAACCTCTAGTCCATGTTTAGTCCCTGGAACCAAGCAAGTAGGGACTAGGGAGTTTTCAACCAAACAGGGCCTTAGATTAACAACAGGTAATGAGTTGCACGGGACAGTGGGTGCACCAACACCATGTGCATCTACCGATGTACTATGGTCAAGCATAGTCTGTTGCAACAAAGAAAAAACAACCAAGGAGCATATTTGGGTTGGTCCCAGTTTTGTTATCTTTAGACACCTTTCCCTATGTGAGCGCAACAAATCTAGTCCTGCTCAAACTCTACAGCCTTGTCCCTTCCTTTCCTTTTTGAACTAGTACTTTCGCCCCTTCCTTTCCTCTTTGAACCATGTCCTAGATTTATGCGATACAACTTTCCCCACTACTTTCCCCCATTCCTTTCCTCTTTGAACCATGTCCTAGATTCATGCTATACAACTTTCCCCCTTCATTTCCTCTTTGAACCACATCGTAGATTCATGCTATATACAACTTTTCCCACTACTTTCCCCCACTCCTTTCCTCTTTGAACCACGTCCTAGATTCATGGTATACATGCAGCTAGAGCAATGCATGTGAGTAAGTAAATTATACCTTAAGGTTCTTGGGGCGTGGTTCGGTGGGCAACGGGATGGCGGCGAAGAAGAAGGGGTCGTAGGCCCTCCCGTGCCGCCGCTGGGTGGAAAGTGAACAGCTGCGCTGGTAGTCCCTCACCGACGGCGACAACGTTAAGCCTCCTTCTCTTCCCGGCGGACAAATCCTGCCGGCTCTTTGAGCAGCAGTGAGGGGAGAGAGAGGCCAACGAAGTCTTGTTTAGATCTGGAGAGGGCGAGAGAGTGTGAAGAGAGCAACTACAAGCGCTGAGGCTCCAGCAGGAGAGGGCGAGAGAGTGTGAAGAGAGGAACTACAAGCACTGAGGCTCCAGCGTGTATATATATACTTGAGAGAGAGTGTGAAGCATGCAAACCCTAGAAAACATTTTGACCAGTCAAAGAATCCTCCTGGCACAAATTATGCTCAAGTGTAGTTATCGAACCCGAGACCTCAAGTTTGATGAGCGAACAGGCTAACCAGCTACACAACCCTCCCGTTATGTTCAACGAGAGGTAAATAACTTTTTATACATTTCTGCATTCGTGTGACAAGCATGTCGTGTTTTTTGTGTGTGTAGGAGTCATTGGGATTTCAATCATAATCGTGTCATGTGGCTTTAGTGGTAACACTATCCACACTGGTGTAGAAATAATGCAGCCTTAGTCACCTTACCTCTCTCCATGTAGTATGTTGGGTCCCACCAGTCAGAGGGTGAAACAAACAAATTAATAAGAAAAATTAAAAGCGACAACGGTGTTTCTTACCTCACACATCTCGCTACTGCTTGGGAACACTGTCCAATTGACCCCTCTGTTCGCTCACATACTATTTTAAGTGAATCCTTATTATAACATGCACACAAATTATGGGCACTTGTATTCGACTTAAGTCAGTGTGCCACCGTATCTTGTATACTTACTACTCCCTCCATCTAGGTGTAATAAGTCACGTTAGAAGGTGCAACGGGACCAAGGTGCGTGCGTGCGCGCGTGTGTGTGCGCGCGCGTGTGTGTGTATGTGTGTGTGTGTTAGAGAGGGCGACAGATCGACATACTCCTATAGAGAGATGTTGTGTAGTGTACGATTTTAGCCACGAGAGTCGGTGCATCCTCTCGTTTCCGGGCGTATCCGGTAGGGACATGCGGACAGCTGCGATGCCCGCTCCTGACCAGCCTGGCCCACCCAAAGCCCCTCCATCGCCCGCGCGCGCTTCCCGCTCGAAAGGGTCAGCATCGCTCCAAAGAATCGGTGCCGCATTCATGCCCGGGCAGAGCAGACGCAACCTCTCACTGTCGCAAGAGTGATCATTGCTTCATCCGTCCAACTTACTGCTGGCTCTATGTGATTTGATGGCTCATTGGTCTTTATTACTGAGGTGGTAGGACTGCTGGATGTCCCATGCTTTCGGTGGAAGGAGGTACTACTACTAGATTACAATTTTCTCCATTCTTACAGCGGAGGCTTGCAAGAGCAGTGAAAACACGTAGGCTCAGTGATTACATGGCCCACCTCACACTTTCACCGTGCGACACCTAACTCTTTACATAGTACTCCCTCCGTTCCTAAATATTACTAGATGAGTCCCCGCGCGTTACCGCGGAACAGCGGTATATCTCTCTGCGCAAAATTATCGATTTCATAGAACTAAAAAAACTCTATAACCGCATGACAAATGTGGTAGCCAAACTAAATAAAATCCCATCATCATTTAGATCATCCCACGTAAGGAAAAAAGATTAGCCAACTCCTACTGCATAATGGGATTATATTTTTTTTGACAGGTTAATGGGACTTCAAAGCTCACTTACATGCATGCTAACGGTGCATGCTTGCATGCAGACATGTTGATGTGATTTAAAACCCACTCACATGCATGTGCCACGGTATTTCTGCATGCTTGCATGTGGCTTAGTGCGGAGCCTCTCAACGTCTAGATCAGACGGCTATATGGACTGATTTACTTCATCTAATGGCTACATCAATTTTGATGATGTGGCTCAAGGAGAGGATAGAAAATTCCTAGTAGTTGGGGCTAGCTATTACTAGTAGATAAGTCTTTGTAGAGATTCCACTACATACGGAACAAAATGAATGAATCTACACTTAAAATGCAACTATATACATCCACATGTGGTTCATGGTGAAATCTCTACAAAGACTTATATTTAGGAACGGGGGAGACAACATACTAAGCAAGCTTCTCCTCGTTCGGCGAGTTGATGGGACACATCAAAAGTACTCCAGTGTATAGAGCCTTGCCTCTAAGGTAGGCCCCACATGGTTTGCCTCTTTTTTAACATAACACATCAAGTCGCAATTTGTTTATTCACCTGTGGTAGACGATCCTCCCTCCACCAAGTGGACAACCAGTACACATGCCAAATTACAACATGGGCTGCCTTTTTCATATAGAAATGAGCTCCACCGTGTACTCGCACGGGTGTGGTTGGGAAAGAGACGGTAGTACGTGCACCGTGCATGCACCTATTCTCTTCGTGCACGTCCCCCACCTACGTGGGTGTGTGTGAGAGATACAAACTGCGTTCGTGAGTGTTTTTTGTTTTGGGGTAGGGGTGGGGTGGGGGTTGATTTCGTGAATTATTTGTGGGAATATGTGTCGATGACATCTCAAATAAAATTTTGCATGCAGTGTGTGTGAAATGGAGGCCTATCCATATCATACATAGAGGGTCGAGCAATCCATGAGAAGAGAGGGAGGGGTCATAGCTATCGATAGAGTCGAAGAGAAGATCAAGTGGGTGGGTGCGAGATCGATGAAGAGAGCCATCGAAATTGTGTGTGTGCAAGTCAAAGATATAGGGCGACTGGCCTACCGGAACTTTAGAGGGCACATGTCAAGTTTGTGTGTGGCAGGGAGACATGACTAGAGCGCTCGATGTATCGGTTTGTGTGGGGGGTGGGGGATGGGTAGGCAGAGGCCTAACTATAGAGGTAGAACGACTCGTATATGTGTTGAGAAGGAGAGACCCAGCTATGTCTTGTGGGAGATCGGTCGACATCCATACATAACTAAAGGACGGGAAATATGATGGGACAAAGAGAGAGAGAGGAGAGAGAGAGAGGGAGGGAGGGAGAGGGAGGGAGAGTTATAGAGTGCTGGATGGGTGATGGAGTTGCTTCTCTAAGATGGTGGGAGAGGCCTACTAGACAAACTGAGGGTGGAACTGCAATGTTATCAATAAGAGTGGGGATGCGTTTCTGTGTGTGCCTGTGCTTGATAGATCTGTCGGGACGCATCCATGGATGATGAAGGGGAACCATGTGTTTGGTAAGCAAACCTAACTAGATCGGTAGATAAATTGTTGTTTGTCGGAGGAATTGAGAGACACAACTAATGAGGTAGATCGATTGACGTGTGGGTAAAAACGGGTTATAAGGACCTAGCTAGCTATATGTATAGCGAGAGATCGGTCGGTGTACGTCCATTTGTTAGAGCCAAATAAGGCCCAGGGAGACGGATAGACAGAGAGAATGGAGCTAGGAGGTGGTGCGAGAGGCCCAACTACTAGCTAGATCAGGGGAGGAGTGTGCGGTTGTGAGATCGATGAAAAGAGGGGCGAGAGTTTACACGTGTGTCTGACCGTATGAGAGACATGAGGCAAGGACACATAAAGGAGGAGATTGATGGTGTGTGTGCATGTTGGAGGCAGGCATCGCTGGAGAGGTTTGTCGATCGGTGTGTGTCGAAAAGGAGTTGTGGAGACTCTAGGAGAACGACCTAAAGAAAAAAATGAATGTGCCTGGTGGATAGAATGTCGAGGGAGGGGGAGGGCGAGGAGGGCGTGTGCATGCACGAGAGAAAGTTAGTGGTAGCTACAAAGGATAGAGGATTGTGTGGGTGTAAGAGACTAACAAAGATCATAATTTGATATGAAAGCGGATTCATATATTTGAATAGGAGATCATAGTGTTTTAAACATTGCATGCATGAATATAGCGGTGATACACGTGATGTGCACATGTTATACCATAATCTGATAATGCATGGCGTTTGCAACTCACGGCTAAATGCCGAACAATCTAAACCATACTATACATCAAACAATCTCACATTTTATTTGAATTTGTGATAATGTGTGGCGTTTGCAGCTTACAACTAAATATCGAACAATCTAAACAATACTATATATCGAACATTCTCACATTTTATTTGAATTTGTGGTAATGTGTGGTGTTTGCAACTCACATCTAAATACTTATAGGCATAGGGGGCGGGGCACCAGACATAATGTGATAAACACATTATACATATGATACATGGTTTAGATTATGAAGATCTAGCTAGAGCTAGAAATGTAATGTGATTTGAAATCAAAATAAAGTGGATTCAAAAAATCTAGTTCGAGTTCATATAGTACACATAGTTCATATGTAACTCGAGACTAATCATGAGGTGTGCTGTGAAGATAATACACAAACGGTGGTTTAACTTGACAATAATGATGATTGTAGATCTTATTAAAACAGAGAAACGAATTCAAATGCTTTGACTTCATAACAATCATTATGGTAGATCTTATTCAAATAGAGCAATGAATTCAAATTTAGTTCATATTGAAGCGGTAGTATATACGTTTGGAATGCACTAAAACGTTCATTTGAGTAGTAGGTTGCATGCATTATACACATAGCGAAATATTTTAATTGAACATAACATGAATTCAAAGTTTTGGATGACATTTGTAGTGTGCATTGATTTGGTATAGTACATGTTAGGCTTGTCCGGAAATTTCAACCCGCGCCATGTTAGCTCGAAATATTTAAGATATATCTTTGTCTCATTGTGCTCCGACAACTCCCTCCATCTCAACCCGCGCCTTGCTATTCTGAAATTACAATGCGCGCGAAAACTCCCACCTCTAGTGAAATCCCGACACGCGAAATGCCCGTGGTACCCCAGAACCGAAAGAACCGCCTCAAATTGGTGGGGGTACTTTCATAACTTACCCCACATTTCGGACAAGCGCGTCTCTAAGCCATGGTTCCCCACTGCCATCCCATCCACCCACCCATTCATACACCGAGGCCGTAAAAACCTGCGACGAAACCAACACACCCTGCTCTGTCCGCCACCCAACCGGAGCCTCTTCCCCAACAACGTCATCCACAGCAACACCTCGAAGTCCCTCATCCACCGTACCGGATGAGGATCCGTCATCGATCTCATTGTCCCGCCAGTTCAGCCACCCTGTCCTCCACCTCCAAGGAGCTGCCCCAACATTCCCCTCGTCTTTCGCACCACCTCCATTCCCACACCGCCGTCTTCACCTGCACCACCGGAAGAGCATCATCATCACCGCTTCCTCAGATGAAGCTGCGGCCTAATCGGCGCCACCAAAGAGCATGTACACTAATCGCCGCATTTTCTTCTTGATTCGATCTCATGATGCTGCTGGCACTCGGTCCCGAGCCGACACGACGCGGCTCGATCCACGGCGGTGTCGCCGGCCACTTCCTCCACGGCGTCGTTCCCTCAGCGGCGACGTCCACATCAGTAGGAGCTGCTGCTGCTTTAGCTCTCGCTGGTGCTGCTGCTCTGCTCCTGCTCTCGGTCCCCTGCCTGGTCTGCTCTTGCTATTTCTCTTGCTCATGCTGCTGCTTTCGCTCTTGCTCTTGCTTGCGATGCTGCTCCGATTTAGCTACACTTCAGTCGACTGAATCTACTTTTGAGTCAATCGATTTTCAGGGGGGGGGGCTCACCGGGGTGAAGGAAGAACCAACCGTAGCGGGGAGGGGAGCTCGCCGGAGAGGTACCCCACTATCTATCTTAGGGTTCGGGATGGGGCCGATGGTCGCCGGCGGTGGCAGGGCGGTGGCGTGGGGATCGCCGGAGAAAAAGCTCGGCACGAGGGGCCTAGAGGGATGGCCGGGGCGGCGGCGGACCGGCGGAGGGGAGTGTTTTCGGGGCGGGCGGGGCGGAGCACCGCCGGCCGCGGGCGGCGGGGGGCTGCTATTTGGCCGGTGGTGGCTGGCGGCTCAGGGGGGTGGAGGTTCAAGATGAACCACAGGCCCTTGATTTCGTATCCAACGACTGCAAAATCGACTGACCAGAGATGAAAAAGTCAGTCGACCGACGTGTAGCCTCACCTTGATAGTGCGTTCAGTTTCGACAGCAAAATTCAGTTTTGACAGCAAAATTTAGTTTCGACAGTTAAGTTCAGTTTCGACAGTTAAGTTAAGTTTCGACAGTTAAGTTCAAAGATGAGCGGCTGTTGTATTTTACATCTAGCACTTTGTGGTTATGTATTTTACGTCATGTATTGGAGATGCTATTAGAATTCCACTCAGGTTAACATTGTTCGTTGTCTCTCTTGTCCTGCTTCAGCCTCGGCGTCGTACAACTCACCGGAGCTGCTCAAACGACGAAACCCTCCATCACAGCAGAGCAGTACCTCGGGCTCCATCTCTGAACACCTAAGATCTTCTTCCCCTCCTCCGACAGCAAAGTCAGCCGGAGCATCCTCACCGGCCAGCCCAATCACACTGAGATCGACATGGCTTCGCCAAAGAGGATGTACACTTGTTGCATCTCTTTTTTACTCTACATGTTATATATATTGTCCGCTGAGCACACAGATTTGTTCCTTTAGTGTCTCCTTGAAAGAAAAATCGTAGGAATTTTAATTTTCACTTGTCCTCCTTTTCAAATTCCTATTCATGATGCACAAGACTAAGAGATAGTAGCATAATAGCATTATAAATGTACATTTTCTTGTGGTTTGACTTAATCTCACCATGCTTCTTTGCATCCTGTGATCTTCCAATTATTGTGAATCAAACACCCAAATTGTCAGAAATCATGTGTTTTTAAATTCTCTGTTTTGCACGTGCATTCCTATCCTATTCTTGTCTATTTCCTATCCCTGCATTGTTGGAATCCTCCAATTCAAACAAGCCCTTGCAGAATTACTTCTCTTACAGATAGTTGTCAAAGAAAACCTTGCGTGGTTTGTCCCGCTGCTGCTGCGCCGTCGTCCACCCTAGCTCAGATGCTCGAACGACAGAATGGTCTAGCACAGCAGGGATCCGGCCTCTAGAATGTCTTTTGCCGCCTCAGATCTCTTCCCCGCCACTAGTAGCCATGAAAACTGCATTACCATCATCAACCGAGCAGATGACCTCGAGGACTACACGGGTCCGCAAGAGAGGTCACACTCTTTTGTGTCTGCTTACGTTATGCATCACTTAATATTACATGCTACTTTATCGTCCTGTTCACCGATTAGACTCTGAGTCAGCTCCAAACTAATGGTCAAACTTGAGTTTTTAAATGGTTGTGGGGTACATATCGGGGCTGCTATCAATAGTATCTATCTACTATCTGGTTAATCTCCGATGTCTACTATGAGTTTCATGTTGCGTGGGAAACAAACGGTAAAGAAGCCATTATCTATATTTTTGTAGGATCGAAAGTATGTCCAGAGGGGGGGGGGTGATTAGACTACTTGACCAAATAAAAACTTAACCTTTTCCCAATTTTAGTTCTTGGCAGATTTTAGCTATTGTAGGACAAGTCAAGCAATCATCACACAATTCAAGCAAGCATGCAAAGAGTATATTGGCAGCGGAAAGTAAAGCATGCAACTTGCAAGAATATAAAGGGAAGGGTTTGGAGAATTCAAACGCAATTGGAGACACAGATGTTTTTCCCGTGGTTCGGATAGGTGGTGCTATCCTACATCCACGTCGATGGAGACTTCAACCCACGAAGGGTAACGGTTGCGCGAGTCCACGGAGGGCTCCACCCACAAAGGGTAACGGTTGCGCGAGTCCACGGAGGGCTCCACCCACGAAGGGTAACGGTTGCGCGAGTCCACGGAGGGCTCCACCCACGAAGGGTCCACGAAGAAGCAACCACCCACAAAGGGTCCACGAAGAAGCAACCACCCACAAAGGGTCCACGAAGTAGCAACCTTGTCTATCCCACCATGGCTATCGCCCACGAAGGACTTGCCTCACTAGCGGTAGATCTTCACGAAGTAGGCGATCTCCTTGCCCTTACAAACTCCTTGGTTCAACTCCACAATCTTGTTGGAGGCTCCCAAGTGACACCTAGCCAATCTAGGAGACACCACTCTCCAAGAAGTAACAAATGGTGTGTAGGTAATGAACTCCTTGCTCTTGTGCTTCAAATGATAGTCTCCCCAACACTCAACTCTCTCTCATAGGATTTGGATTTGGTGGAAAGAAGATTTGAGTGGAAAGCAACTTGGGGAAGGCTAGAGATCAAGATTCATATGGTAGGAATGGAATATCTTGGTCTCAACACATGAGTACGTGGTTCTCTCTCAGAACATATGAGTTGGAATTATGTATGTGTTCTGATGGCTCTCTCCACGAATGAAGAGGAGGTGGAGGGGTATATATAGCGTCCACACAAAATCCAACCGTTACACACAGTTTTCCAATCTCGGTGGGACCGAATCAACAAACTCGGTCGGACCAAAAAGGTAAACCTAGTGACCGTTAGAGATTTTCAGTGGGACTGACATGCAACTCGGTAGGTCCGATATGGTTAGGGTTTGGGAATAACGTAATCTCGGTGAGACCGATTACACAAACTCGGTGAGACCGATTTTGGTAATTAGCTAACCAGAGAGTTGGTCAGGCAAACTCGGTGGGACCGATTTGCTCTTTCAGTGAGGCCAAAAAGTTACAAAAAGGAAACACTGAATTTACATTGCAATCTTGGTGGGACCGATTCGCTCTTTCGGTGAGACCAAAAAGTTACGAAAGGGAAACAGAGAGTTTGCAATCCCATCTCGGTGAATCTCGGTGAGACCGAGATCCCTATCGGTAGAACCGAATTGCTAGGGTTTGGCAGTGGCTTATGACAAGTGAAACTCGGTGGCGCCGGATAGAAAGAATCGGTAGGACTGAGTTTGGCTTAGGGTTTAGGTCATATGTGGAAGTGGGAAAGTAGTTGAGGGTTTTGGAGCATATCACTAAGCACATGAAGCAAGAGGCTCATTAAGCAACACCTCATCCCTCCTTGATAGTATTGGCTTTTCCTAAAGACTCAATGTGATCTTGGATCACTAAAATATAAAATGAAGAGTCTTGAGCTTGAGCCAATCCTTTGTTCTTAGCATTTTGAGGGTTCCACTTTCACATCCATACCATGCCAATCATTGAGCTTTCCTGAAATAATCATCTTGGAATAGCATTAGCTCAATGAGCTATATGTTGTTATGAATTACCAAAACCACCTAGGGATAGTTGCACTTTCAATCTCCCCCTTTTTGGTAATTGATGACAACATATAGATCAAAGCTTCGACAAATGATAATAAGCATGAAATATATCGTCGCTTTGAGAAGTATGTGACAAGTAAGAGCTCCCCCTAAATTTGTGCATATTTAAAATTTGCTTTGGACTGCAAATGCACAAAGAGTTAGAGTCATGGGTTACTCTTCCATGTCACATACATCTTGGTGGAGCGCTTAAAACGATAAGAATGAAATACATGCACTCATCACCAAGAATAGTGAATGATCACATAAGATAGATAAGATATATCAAGCATGCACAAGTGTAGCTTATGATCAAACACATGATCATCAATGTCTCACGAGCAATGACATAGTATCTCAAGCACTCAAAAGCAAACAAAGTTCGAAAAAACCACCAAATAAAGCAAGAGAGAAAAAAGCAACACTCTCTCTCTCTCGAAGCCTATGATCTATACATTTTCTCCCCCTTTGGCAACAAGTTACCAAAAAGTTCCTAGAAAATGCATAGTGCTAAGTCGACACTCAGGCTTGATCTTCAGATGGTGGTGAAGTCCGGAGCACTCCAAGGACGAAGCCTTCTGTAGACGTGGTTGGAGTTGAGGCTGAAGTGGACGCTGGAGCTGGTGGAACTGAGGCTGTAGCTGGTGCAGAAGTGGTGGCTCTGGGGTTAGCAACTGGCACTGTAGACGACCTCGGACCTCGTGGCACACTGGCAAAGGCATCAGTTGTAGTCTTGCCTCTCCTCTCCTGCATGTCATCCTGGAGCTGCTCCACTTCAGTCTGAATCTCTGTCACTTTGACATCCAAGTCATAGAACTTTTGTTCCATGATTCTCTCTAAGCTTGCCTAGTTCTGAGTTAGGGTAGCTAGTCCTTGCTCAATCCACAGGGTGGATGCAATCAAGTAACCAAGCTGCTCTTGTTTGGTTTTCAGGAAATATTCAGATGCCTCCTCTTGAGTAGGCATCTTGGCAGCTTTCTCCTTCCTCGCCTTCTCCTTCTTGGCTTGTGCTTGGGCAGATGATGGCTCATTCTCAGTCATGACCACTTGATTATCTTCAAAATCTGGACGGATGTGCAGGTGTTCCTTGTCCAATAAGTATATCCCCGTGCCCATCTTAGAGTTGATGAGCTCCTAAATCTGTGGGGCATATCCACAACTCCTCTTCTGGTCTGCTGCTGTCCTCTTGATTGTTTCAATCATAAGGCTCATGACTTTGAATTTCTGTGGCACGTCAAAGATATGAAGCAAGTTGATCGCGTGGCCCCTGATCATCTTGTGATCTCCAGACTTGGGCAATAGGGTGTGCCTCAGTATCCAATTAATAGTTGGCAGCCCTGACAGAAGATAGTGCACTGAGCCAAATTTGAAAGTTTCAAGAGCCTCGTTTGGAATTTCCTTGTACATATTGGACATAGAGTTGTGGTCCATCTTATTCTTGGCATAAATGTCCAAGTCATATGCTTGCTCCTCTGGGGCATTAATGAGCTGTGCCCACTCAGCAACTGTTGACTGATATCTGGTTCCTTCTGACATCCATACAATCCTCCCATCTGGATAAAAATGTGTTGTGGAGTAGAACTGCATGATAAGCTCCCCGTTCCACTTTGTGAGCTTCTGCCCAACAAAGTCTGCTACTCCACAAGCATTGAAGCTGTCATACAATCCAGGGTAGTGTTCTTCATTGTCCTTGATGTATTGCCAGTTAACCCATCTCATATCACAGACTATTGGCTTCTTATCAAGCAGCACTGTCTCATAGAAGTCCTGATGTTCCTTGGTGTGAAATCTGTAATCCACAGCAGTTCTTCTCCTTGAAGCATACGGGTCGACTTCTCTCCACTTCCGGAGCCCTAAATCTCTCCTGAGTTTCATATCCTCAGCCACAGGATGAGCATCGTTGTGGTCTGGGATCTTGGGCTTGAGATTTCTAAGAACATTCTCTTCTTCTTCTTCTGCAGCTTCAGGCACTAGGGCCTTGTTCTTCTCAGTAGCTGGGATGCTTCTTGTATTCCTCTTTGGTGCTGTCTTGACCTTTGATGCAGCCTTGGGTGCTTCCTTGGGCTTAGATGCAGTAGCCCCTGATTTGATAGCATCACCCATTAGCTTGGGTGCCTTAGGCGCTGGTGCAGCAACCTCTTCTTCTTCCTCTTATTCCATGATGGAAGCCTTGCCAAGAACTCTGGCTACAATTTTCTTCACCCTTTCTTTCCTCTTCTTGCCTTCAGCAGCAACTGGCTCAATGGGAGTGGGCTTCTCAGTTGAAGCTCTGGCCTTTGACATAGGCTGCCTGCCTGTTGGCCTTTTGATCTTTATCCCTGGCTTTGTGCCCTGAGCTGGCTCAATTCTCTTGGAAGTTGCTTCCTCTTCCTCTGCCACATAATCTTCATCCTCAGAATCTGAAGTTCTCTTCTTCCCCTGTCTTGTGGCAGCTTTAGACTGATTGCTAGGGGTGCTCCTGCTGCCATCATTTGAGGAACTTAAGGGACTAGTGCCCTCACTCATCTGCACTTGCTGCTCTGACAAGTTCTGGCTATCACTTTGATTAGACATGTTGCAAACTCTGACTGCTGACCCTGTGAATAGGTTATAGATGAGATAGAGTGGATAAGCATCACAAAATGCAGAGATTTTTGCAAAAGAATGACTCAAAAACTTAGTTTTAGTTTCCCACTGAAATCATCTCGGATCTACCGATTTTTAAACTCGGTGATACCGAAGCAGTTTTGGCACCTAAACTAGTGAACTCGGTTGGACCGAGTCACAGTTCGGTGGCACCGAGACTGCTAGGATTTCACAGAGGTCCAAAATCGGTCACACCGATAAGTAATTCTCGGTCAGACCGAGTCTCACTTGTGCAATGGCATGAGCCAAATTGGTGGGACCGAGTTTTTCAACTCGGTGGGTCCGAGATGGTTTCGGCGGAAACCTAACCCTAAAATTTTCGAATCAAAAATAATCTACGAACGCATTGACTGGACAGGAGTGTTTCAATCGTGGCAGGAATCATGATGATCACAATGTGCTAAGAATCAGATTGGGGAATAGCACAAAGGTCAATTCCATACCCTAGTTTGGCTGAGACTCGCTACGGCGGCAATGGCGGGGTTGAATTTCCGTTGACGGCGACGGAGACCAGCGACTGGAGGTGGCTGGCGGCGAGGAGACGATCCGGAGACCAAGATGGCAGAGCAGGCTATCGCGCGGGCGAAGGGGTTCGGAGAAATTTCCAAAATTTTGCCCGTGACTATATATAGCCCGACCCTGTCGGTGTGACCGAGTGGAACGACTCGGTGGCACTGAGATGCAAAACTGTACACAGTTATTGCAACTTGGTGTGACCGAATGGTTCAAATCGGTTGCACCGAGATCGAAAACATAGATCAACTTAATGATCTTGGTAGGACCGAAAGTAGGGTATCGGTCAGACCGAGAATCATAAAGAGGTTTTGGAAGTTTAAGTCTATGACGAATCGGGGACTCCGAGCGCTCCTCACACAGAGTGGTTCGAATCTGACTTGATCAAAATTTGTGATGTAGCATGAATAGAGTTTGAGATGAGAAAAGCATAGATAGCTAGAGGAGGTTCTTAGGCATTCTTGTCCATCCACTTGGCAAAAGGAAATAAAACCAAACAATCAAAACAACAAGTGGATGTCCTCGAATGAGTAAAATATGCAACCAGCATGCTCACACAATAAGATGGCAAATGAAATATGTGACAAGGCATGCACAACCAATTCTAGCATCCATCAAGCAATTTGCGATGACAAGGTCATCTATATGTGAGTATATTGACTTAGGAGTCAAGTGAGAACACTTGATCATAGGTCATACTCATCGTTTAAGCTCAAGTGGGGTTACCACTTTTACATAAAGCATTGTTGTGTTCACATCTTTAGAGTTGCTTTAGCTCAAGTCTTAGAGTAAAGCTCCCCCTAGATGTGATATCCCCCCTTAGAGGGATGAACTAACCTCGGGTTTTGTCGATGATGACTTCATGTAGATGTTGAAGATGTGGATGCTCAATGTTGATGTAGATCACTTGGAGCTATCCTTTGAGTGAATTGCACTTTCAATACCTACATGGGTTAGTCCCGCAAGGAACAAACAAGGATATCCATAGACATAGAGTGATGCACACACAAGATGATGTCCATGAAAACTTTTAGGTTACCTTGTCCCTTGTCTTACCAACAAGAGGGTTTGTGACTCCTTGAACTAGTGCAAGATGTGGAAGTTGATTGCACTTGTTCTTGCCAAAATGATAAGAGTGAAGTATGTTGGCGGAGTCACCCTCAAGAACTCTCTAGTTCTTCTTCTTTTGGATCCACACCATCTTGATGGGAATCCTTGGAGTTGTAGTCGTACTTGATGAAGTGGAACTTGAAGTAGTCTTGGGAATCCACTTGACTAAGGTCTTAGGAGCTTCTTCAAATGCATCAATTTCCTCTTGAAGCTTGTCCTTGCCTTTTTGCTTGTAGTCTTGTGGTGGAAGATCATCTTGAGCTTGTGTCCCCTTGAAAGAAGTATCATACTTTTCTTGTTGAGGAACAAACTTTGTCTTGGGGTATTGATCTTCTTCCCACTCAACTCCATTGGCATTGAACTTTCGTTCAAAACCAACACCTTGATTCTTCCGGTGCATTCCTTGCTTGCGCACAATTTCCTCGAATTGCTTACTCCCGGCAAGGCTTTTGTACACTCCTTTCTCTATAATTCCCTTCAATAAGCTATTTTCTTGCTCAAGTGTAACTTGGCTAAGAGAATCATTAGTGGAATCAAGAGAACTACTAGAAGCAACAATATTGGATTTAGCATGATCATTGTTACTGCTAGAGGAAGAATCTTTCTTGTTCTTGTTACTAGACTTGACTTGAGGCATGTAAGTGGATAAGAGTAAACGCTTGGCAATGTAAGGAGAACTTTTCTTGCGGAGATCATCATTGATTGCTTTTAAGAACTCATGCTCTTGCTCAAGATTGAGCTTTTCAAAGCGTAATTTCTCATGAGCTCTTAAAAGTTCTCGATGATCTTCGAAGATAGTTTCATGAGCTAACTTAAGAGTGTTTAGTTCTTTAGTTAGAGCCTCAATCTTCTCCTTATCATTGTCATTCGTTTTATCTTGATTAGCATGATTAATTGACGTTTCATCATAGTATTCATCACTAGAGTTGTCAACAAGCAAATCATCACCTAACAAGTCATCTTCATCACTATTGAAATCAACATACTCGGGGTGTGTTACCTTAGGACCTTTGGTCATGAAGCATCTTCCAATTCCTTCATTTGGTGAGTCAATGATGTCGTAGGAGTTGGTTGACACAAGTGCTAGACCGGCAACACCTTCATCTTGAGTATCTTCGGAGTCGGAGTGATAACTTCTCTCGGAGTGGCTGTCGGAGTCGGAGCCGGATACCCATTCACCAACATGAGCTTGATGTCTTCGTTTTGTGTAGCTCCTTGATGATTTTTCCTTCCTTTCCGAATCCTTGCTTCTCCGTGAGTATCTTCGTTCATAACGATCATCTCTACTCCTTCTCTCTCTTGGTGGTGATTCTTTGCTTCTTCTTTTTGGAGAATCTTCTCTTCTCTTGTAGGGAGCCGTACACTCATTGGAATAGTGTCCGGGTCTTCCACAACTGTAGCAGTTTCGCTCTCGACTAGAAGATCTTTTGTCATTGTAGGACCTTGACTTGAAGCTTCTATCTTTGCTTCTACTCTTGTAGAACTTGTTGAAGTTCTTCACCATTAAGCTCAATTCTTCATTGAAGTTTTGTTTCTCACTTGATGATGTAGGGGACTTCACATGAGGCTTTGTAGGCACCACTTGATTTGTTGTGAAGTTCCTCTTTATCCTTAAGTGACATCTCATGAGCAACAATTCTTCCAATCACCTCCGTTGGCTTGAGATCTTTGTAATTGGGCATCATTTGGATCAATGTGCACACGGTATCATATTTTCCATCCAAGGCTCTTAGAATCTTCTTGATGATGAATCTATCGGTCATCTCTTCACTTCCTAAGCCGGCAATCTCATTTGTGATGAGAGCAAGCCTAGAGTACATTTCAGCGACACCTTCACCATCCTTCATTTTGAACTTGTCAAGTTGACTTTGAAGCACATCCAACTTGGATTCCTTGACGGAGTCGGTACCTTCGTGCATATCAATCAAAGTGTCCCAAATTTCCTTTGCATTCTCAAGACGGCTGATTTTGTTGAATTCTTCGGGGCACAATCCGTTGAAGAGAATATCACAAGCCTGAGCATTGTATTGCAACATCTTCAACTCATCCGCGGTAGCTTCACGGTTTGGTTCTTTCCCATCAAAGAAGTCACCTTGCAAACCAACACACACAATAGCCCAAACGGCGGGGTTATGTCCAAGAATATGCATTTTCATTTTATGCTTCCAACTAGCAAAATTAGTACCATCAAAGTAAGGACCTCTACGGTGATAATTTCCCTCGCTAGACGCCATACTCTCCTAGGTTGTGAAACCAAGGCTATGACCACCAAAAGCTATGGAGATCAAAGCAAATGGAGACCAAAGCTCTGATACCACTTGTAGGATCGAAAGTATGTCTAGAGGGGGGGGGTGATTAGACTACTTGACCAAATAAAAACTTAACCTTTTCCCAATTTTAGTTCTTGGCAGATTTTAGCTATTTTAGGACAAGTCAAGCAATCATCACACAATTCAAGCAAGCATGCAAAGAGTATATTGGCAGCGGAAAGTAAGCATGCAACTTGCAAGAATGTAAAGGGAAGGGTTTGGAGAATTCAAACGCAATTGGAGACACGGATGTTTTTCCCGTGGTTCGGATAGGTGGTGCTATCCTACATCCACGTTGATGGAGACTTCAACCCACGAAGGGTAACGGTTGCGCGAGTCCACGGAGGGCTCCACCCACAAGGGTAACGGTTGCGCGAGTCCACAGAGGGCTCCACCCACGAAGGGTCCACGAAGAAGCAACCACCCACAAAGGGTCCACGAAGAAGCAACCTTGTCTATCCCACCATGGCCATCGCCCACGAAGGACTTGCCTCACTAGCGGTAGATCTTCACGAAGTAGGCGATCTCCTTGCCCTTACAAACTCCTTGGTTCAACTCCACAATCTTGTCGGAGGCTCCCAAGTGACACCTAGCCAATCTAGGAGACACCACTCTCCAAGAAGTAACAAATGGTGTGTAGGTAATGAACTCCTTGCTCTTGTGCTTCAAATGATAGTCTCCCCAACACTCAACTCTCTCTCATAGGATTTGGATCTGGTGGAAAGAAGATTTGAGTGGAAAGCAACTTGGGGAAGGCTAGAGATCAAGATTCATATGGTAGGAATGGAATATCTTGGTCTCAACACATGAGTAGGTGGTTCTCTCTCAGAACATATGAGTTGGAATTGTGTATGTGTTCTGATGGCTCTCTCCACGAATGAAGAGGAGGTGGAGGGGTATATATAGCCTCCACACAAAATCCAACCGTTACACACAGTTTTCCAATCTCGGTGGGACCGAATCAACAAACTCGGTCGGACCGAAAAGGTAAACCTAGTGACCGTTAGAGATTTTTGGTGGGACTGACATGCAACTCGGTAGGACCGATATGGTTAGGGTTTGGGCATAACGTAATCTCGGTGAGACCGATTACACAAACTCGGTGAGACCGATTTTGGTAATTAGCTAACCAGAGAGTTGGTCAGGCAAACTCGGTGGGACCGATTTGCTCTTTCGGTGAGACCGAAAAGTTACAAAAAGGAAACACTGAATTTACATTGCAATCTCGGTGGGACCGATTCGCTCTTTCGGTGAAGACCGAAAAGTTACGAAAGGGAAACATAGAGTTTGCAATCCCATCTCGGTGAGACCGAGATCCCTATCGGTAGAACCAAATTGCTAGGGTTTGGCAGTGGCTTATGACAAGTGAAACTCGGTGGCGCCGGATAGAAAGAATCGGTAGGACCGAGTTTGGCTTAGGGTTTAGGTCATATGTGGAAGTGGGAAAGTAGTTGAGGGTTTTGGAGCATATCACTAAGCACATGAAGCAAGAGGCTCATTAAGCAACACCTCATCCCTCCTTGATAGTATTGGCTTTTCCTAAAGACTCAATGTGATCTTGGATCACTAAAATATAAAATGAAGAGTCTTGAGCTTTTGAGCTTGAGCCAATCCTTTGTCCTTAGCATTTTGAGGGTTCCACTTTCACATCCATGCCATGCCAATCATTGAGCTTTCTTGAAATAATCATCTTGGAATAGCATTAGCTCAATGAGCTATATGTTGTTATGAATTACCAAAACCACCTAGGGATAGTTGCACTTTCAATTTTTAACTAAACCCATTATCTGCCTGCTATTATTGGTTTTGGGTCTATCCACAGGTTGCTACCATCACTCTAGATTTTTGCATGCACTCCTTACATAATCTCACTATGTTTTATTCCTATGCATGGAAGTTATTGTAAACTATGGAACTAAACATGTAGAGCAAAAGAGACGAGCCTTGCATGGCAATAAAATTTCATGCAGACGTTGCTCCATGGTAGGCGCAAAGGCAGCCCCCCTCCATGCATTTCGGATTGTAATCGAGAGGAAGATATCTGTTCTGAGGGGGATTAAGAAGGAGAAGACAACTCCTATTTACCCCCTGAGGTCTTCACTCTAACTTGGCATGCCGATGTTAATTATATCATGCATATGGTGTCTTGCATTGCTTACTTTATACATCAAATATGTCATCTACTTAGTTTAGACATCCTTTGTGCGAATGCCATCTGTTTAGTTTATTCATCGTTTATGTGAATTATGCAACGCCATCTTGTTTAGCCAGGCATCATATATGTGAATTTTGCAATGCCATCCTGCTTAGCCAGTCATCTTATATGTAAATTATATCATGCCATCCTTTTTTTCGTTACATATTACATTTGTCAACAATGTTAGTACATTTAACTGCTCTTTGTGTGCATCAGCCATTTGACACGGTGATGGCAAATTCTGGAGTGAAAACAAGGTCTTCAGAGCAGACTATGCTATCTGACAAAGCACATATCTCGCTGGTTACGGATAGCTCCTCAGAGGAGGATTTAGAGACAGATGACCAGTCCTATCCCCCCCCCCCCGAGGTGTATACTCTAACTTGGCAGGGTTATGTTGCTCATATCATGCGTATGGTGTCTCGCATTGCTATGTCATTTGATTAGTTTAGACATGCTTTGTGTGAGTGCCACATGTTCAGTGGCTAATTACCATATATGTGAATTATGCATTGCCATCTTGTTGCAAGATATTATATATGTGAATTATACAATGCTATCTTGTTGTAAAGGCATTATGTATGTGAATTATGCAATGCCATGCTGTTTAGCCAATCATCATGTATGTGAATTATATCATGCTATCATTTTTTTTGTATTACGTGTTCCATTTGTCGACAACGTTTGTATATTCAACTATTCTTCCTGTGCATCAGCCATTTGAAGCAGCGATGGAAGTATCTGGAGTGAAAACAAGGTATTTAGAGCAGACAATGCTACCTACTGAATCAGACATCTTGCTGGTTACAGAGAGCTCCTCAGAGGAGGATTCAGAGACTGATGACCAGTCCTATTTCCCCCTGAGGTCTATGCTCAAACTTGGCAGGGTTATATTACCCATGTCATGCATTTTGTCTTGCATTGCTTAGTTTTTACATCATATATGGATTGCCATATGCTTACTTGCTTACTATATAAATCATATATTTGAATTATATCATGCCATCATGTTTACATAGTACATACACATCATCTATCTGAATTATGGCATGGCAACCTATTTAATAAAGACATCATATAGTTATATCATCTCATCCTGTTTATTGTTTACAGTTATCATATTTTAAATTATGGCATTCTACCCGTGAATGTATGTGAATTATGGCATGCCAACCTATTTAATAAACACATTATATAGCTATGTCATGTCATCCTGTTTACATAGTCTCATATTTTGAACTATGTCTTTCCATATTTTTTAGTTAGCCATCATAATGTGAAATTGTGTCATGCTATCATGTTTAGTTAGCCATCATATATGTGAAATTGTGTCATGCTATCCTATTTGGTTAGACAACATAAATATGAATTATTTCATGCCCTCTTTTATTCCCCACTATCCACTGCACCTGTATATCATACAATGTCTATACTTTCAATTACTTTTCTTGTTTATCATCCATTTGAATTGGAGAGCGTGATGGCAGTATCTAAGGGAGTAACAACACGGTCTTCAGAAAAGATAGTGCTACTAGTTGATGCAGATAGAGCCACGGTTGTACTTGCCCAAGGACCAGATCCAACACACATAACCCAGACTCTCACAGATTGTACCCCTACCTAGTTGGATAGAGAACCAGCTACACCCCTTCTAACCCCAACCCCGGCAGACAGTAACCCAGTTCTAGTTGACACAACACCGTCTCCACCACAAGGCACCCAAACACGAGCAGTTAGTAAGGGAACTGTAGTGCCCAAAGCACGTGGACCACCACTGTGAATCCCAACTCAACGCTTAAAGGAGAAGAAGATTTGTTCTCAGGTCAGGTTCTGTAGCTATGGTTCATACTCCTTTGCTCTTGCATTACTCTATTTACTCATACCAACTATTTTCAAATTTGAAGGATGGAATTGAAACTCCAATGGTGCATCAAGTATGTTTTAAACCTATTTCTTTAACTGGTTTGCTGTTGTAACCTGCTCTATGTTGATTTCGGTTTCAATTGAATAAACAGTTATGTTCTCATGTCATGCACATTACAAGTGTTGTTATTGCTCTATAGTTTCCCACACTTATATTCTGTCTATTATGCTTTGTCTTGAACAAATATTATTTGAACCGTGTCTCTATATTGATTTGGCAACAAAAACTAGAATGATATAGACCATAACGTGACCATGGTACATAGATATATGTTTGTTTCATGCTGTTATCCTATCCACTTTACTACTGAACTCATTTTCCAAAATGAGTTTCATATACAACATGGTAAACATGTGATGTGTCTGCTTGTTTCTCGTTCAGAATGTGGACAAAATATTGGAGAACAGTACCGCGTTATCCAATGGTAAAGGAAGTAATGCAGATAAGGTTCAAGATAGTGAGACATCCCTGTTGGTCTCCAAGAAAGCTGATAAAAAGACGACAGTGAGGGAACCCAAAAGTCCTGTCTTGATGTAGTGTTCGAGTTACTGGCCACTACTGCTGGCACAAGCTCTTCGAACTCGCTGCCTGAATCAGTTCGTCTTCTTGAGTCTCAACTTCAAGTTGAAAGACATCGAGATGTTCTGCGACAGGAAGTTGAAGGACTGAGGAAGTCCCTGCAGAATTCAGATGCATATTTTCTGGTGCAACAGCAAGCGCTGGAGGATTTAAGCGCCGAACAAGAGAAAGTTAATAAGCTTGCTAAGCATCTTGCCAGCATTATGGGTACCCAGGATATTGTTTCTTGAGATCTTCTGAAGTGGTTTCAGTTCTGGATTTGTTTTGCTGTGGCGTTTATTTGCGTTGGTCGCCAACTTTGGCAACCAGTGTATATGATACGCTGCTTTGTTCCCTATATTTGCACTGGTGGCGAACTTTGATGCCCAGTGGATGTAATATGTGTAATAGCCGTGATAGCCTAGCGTTAGTTGCTTGCTTATTTATTTCCTTGTTGTCTTGTTTATTTGTTTGCTTGTAGTCATTGCAGTTCTTTTTCCACGGTTAACTAGTGGCTGCAATAACCTATTTTTTAAAACTAGGCAATAACCATGGGCTAATATTTATTGTAGTGACACTGGGCCTCCTACTGGCCGTAGAGACAGTGGGCCTTCTACGGGCCATAGAAACAATGGCTCTTCTGCGGGCCGTATCATCAATGGGCCTTATACGGGCCGGATGATCGATTGGCCAAACATGGGCCAAACAGACTGCATTATGGCCGTAAACGGGCTAGAGTTGGAATTTCCCGTTCATGGGCCGACCATAACGGGCCATTGTTAATAGGCCATATTTGATGACGCTATGAAAACGGCCCAACGTATTAACGGACCACAAACGGGCCGACTATAACCACAGGCTGAATTTGGCCCACAAGCAGAAAATGACAGTAACGGGCCGTAAGTAAACGAATGCTGGAAATGAGCCCAAGAATAAATGGGCTCCGAGAAGGCCGAAAGATAACATGGGCTGGAAACAGCCCAACGGAATAACGGGCCGTTAATGGGTTTAAAGTGATACACTGTTCATTACGGGCCAGTTTCACCACGGGTCGTTAATGGGTGTAAAGTGATACACTGTTCATTATGGGACAGTTTCACCATGGGCCGTTAATAGGCCAAGAGTTACATAGGGCCTCATATGGGCCGAAAGACGTCATGGGCCATACATGCGCCAGAAGTGAAAATGGGCTGGAATCATATTGGATGGCCTAGATGACGCTAATGGGCCTAATTTGGATAGGGCGTAACGGGCCTTGGGTTAGCGGGCTGTAAATGGGCTATATGCGAACGGGCTGTTAACGGGCTATCCATGGGCCGGCCCGCCACCTTTTGACCAAGTCAAACGGGCCGGCCTTTTCACAGGAATGGGCCTCTGTTGGGCCGTGCCACGTGTCGACGTATCATAGGCGCCTTCCGTCCAATGAGTGGATGACATCTGTCCTAACGATGAGCCGACACGTGTTTCCTCCAGCCAATGATGATTTTACAAGTGGAAAATCCCCATTGGTCGGGGCTGTTAACGGGTTATCGGATCCAAAACCCGACCCGATAGCTTAACGGTGTTCCGTTACGGTGGATGCCATGTGTCGGTTACCCTTGACGAAAGCACTTTTGTGACGCCCGATTTATCGTCATGGAAGTGGACACTTCTGTGATGATAATTTCGGTAATGTCATGGAACACTTCTATGACAGCACAGGTATGACTATCTTGATTCTGTCATAAAATCGTCATGTATGTACATGCATGACAAAAAACGCGACCTACTGTGACAAACACGTATCATCACGGAAGTGTATTTTTTTGTAGTGTATCACAGCCACCAGGTTAAGACCAGAACTTTTCAAGAGGGTGCTCTGGTGCTCCGGCTCATCCAGGATCAGACTGATATGCACAAGTTATCCCCACCTTGGGAAGGACCTTTTGTGGTCAGCAAAAACCTGCACAACAGGTCATACTACCTTATCGATGTTCGAGAGCACAAAGACTCAGGCAAATCGGAGGAGGAGACCCAATGGCCATGGAATATAGCTCTTCTTCGGCCTTATTATACTTGAGCCACAAGCTCTTCTTATGTAAATATTTACGACAATGTATATATTATGAACCGGAGCCTCAGCTAAAGCGGGGTCTCTTTTGTTTTTACATAATGTGTGGTTACATGGGGGCTTCTACTTATAAAGCGGAGTTCTGCTCACCCGTCTTATAAAACCACACATATACAAAGGGAAATCACTAGGGGGATTGGTCATATTCGAACCATAGCTACGCCTCTTGATTGGCTTAAGCCCACAAAGGGAAATCACTAGGGGGCTTGGTTGTATTCACACCATGGCTACACCTCTTGATAGGCTAAAGGCCAAAAGGAAATTATGAGGACCAAAGAGAATTTGTTGCAAAAGCACAACTCAAACATAGGTACCCATTGAGCACAACTCAAATATTGCTTGGGGGCTCCTTGCTTCTCAAAGAACAAAGAGTTTGTAACCTTGCAATAGGCTATCAAGCCAGGCTTGGAAGCCAGGTGTATTCACTTAAAACCCCGGGTTATCCTTCCTCTTTAAGTAAGCCACTCCGTCCAGGTAAACCTGGTATGACCCATCGAACGTTTGACAAGTCAATCTCATAAACCCTGAACTTGTCAAAGTTAAAACGATGATTGTTAAAGACTGAGGTCCATCTTAAAAGGCTTTGAAAAATGGTTTAACTCAGCGGCCTGGCAACCCATGAAAAGCCTCGATTTAGGGCCTGACAGCCCATGAAAATCCTTGCATATTTTTCTTGTACTTGTTACAAATGTTTTAACCTTTTTTAATAAGGGATTTATGAATATTTTCTGATAAACCGGTGTTTATTACAACCCGGCATGGCTTTCAACGCTCAGTTGCTAGTACATGATCAGTTCTAAACCGGCAATAATTTGATCCGGTCTAGTTTTGACTAGAAGTCACCAGAATTATATGAGTAAACTGGTGTTTCTCATAACCCGGTACGGTTTTGATATGAACCGACAAGAATGAAAGGAGTCATCAATACTCCGGATTGGTGTGATCACCCTTATTATCCCAACAGTTGGACAGCCGACGAGATATATCACAGGTATCATCTATTTTATATCTGGATATTACAGTCTTGGTTATACACCCAAGCTATATATATATATTTGGGCATCATGACCCGTCCAGTGGTAAACCACTAGGACACTTTCAAGTTTTTATATGCAGGAACACGTTAAATCAAAGCCCCAATGGACTATGCATATAATAGATCCCAAAGGCATGGCGTGTTATTAGTATCAAGCAAAATAAATACGCTCGATGGCATAACAAGCGAGTGTTTGAACTAGCCTATTACAAGGCGCTTCAAATGCCCACCAGGAATAATTGTTTCAATAACAAGTGGCAGACTGCGACAGCTAAACCGGCCTCCGGTTCAAGATTCATCACCAGGACGACTTGAAGATTGCGGATCATATTGAGTTGGTGTATCCTCCTCCTCTCTACCCAATGGCTGGAAATCAATTGTTGTCCAATCGATTCCGGTTAACACTTGGAATGCGGCTTCTTCACTTATAAGAGGGGAAGGATCAATGTCAGGAGCATATGTGTGCTTACGGATTGGCGGAACAAGATCCTCTACCTCATGAATGCGGCTTCTTCACTTATAAGAGGGGAAGGATCAATGTCAGGAGCATATCTTTTCTGATCAACATCATAAACCGGTTGATAATGAGATAGATCTGTGTCATCCGCCAATTTGCTTGCTATAGGCTGCATTTCCCTTGTCAGCCTTCGGAGATCATCATTGTTGAATTCTGTACCATCTTCTTTCATGCTGGGGTAGCCTTGGCCGATATCTGCCGGTTCAAGATCTGGAATCCGTGCCTTGGCCCGGATTAGTGCAGTCAATACACCTGACCTTGCAGCTGATTTTTAAGTTCCTCCAGCTGGGCCAGCAACATGGACAGCTTCTTGATGGTTTCTTTTATCAAAGATGGAGGAGGCCTGCTGTACGCAGCAGTGCAGATAGCCCGTTGGGATTCGGAATACAATTGTTCTATCAAGGTGTAGGTTGCTTTCAGCTTCATCTGCATATCGGAGCCCAGATGGGTAATGCGGGTCCCTGTAGCATTGCGAGCATCAGTAAACCGGTGACTGCTAAGGTAAAGGGGACTTGAAACATGCTAGATGAGGGCGCTTACCAAATACAGTAGAGGTCATAGCGTTTATTTGCCGCTTTAAACCGGTCAATTCCTCAACCACCAGTTTAAGGGCTGCTTCTGCATCTTCGACTTTCTTGGCTAAGGCGGCCTTCTCGGCATCCCAATCTGCACGTTCGTCTTAAAATTTTCCTTCAGCTTCTCCATGGCTGTTAAGGCAGTGCTCAGTTCTTCCTTGGCTTTAGAAGCCTCTGCTTGTTCAGATTTGATGTTTTCTTGAAGATCAGCGGTTTGGCAGTCCTTTTTGCTCAGCTCAGCCTGTAAAGGAATGACATATCATCAGTGGAATGTATACATTTGAAGTAACAAGCACATAACAAGTTATGCACTTTTTACTTGGGGGCTAATGCCTATTTGCTTTGTTATCAGAAATTTTTTCAAGTCCCAAATACAATGCAAACATTATCTTTGGCACTTGGGGGCTAATGTACATTTTTTCAAATCGAAGCATTGGTTCCAATCCCGGTTCACTTTGCAAAGATAAACCGGCCCTTGGGGACTACACAGGTGAAAAATATAGGCGTACAATGATAAAGTACTGGTTTATTTCAAAGGATCACCTGACATATGGAGGATCAGTATGCAAGGGTTGAGATATTACAAAGTCCCAATTTATGATTGCTATCATAAACTGGCCCTTGGGGGCTACTAGAGCAGGTATTTGCAATTGGACTTAAGAAAGGAAAAGTTATGTCATTACCTCATAGCGCTCCTTCATCAGATTCACCAAACCGGCTTCATAGTCACGATTTGTGTGAAGACGGTTTAGAAAGCCAGAGTGGAGTTCTTGAGCACTGAAATGGGCATAGCTTGATAAATTGGTGCTCCACTTGCCTTTCGCCATGGCAACACATTCTTCTTTGACACTATGTTTCGCCAATACAACAGGATGGCCAGGAGAGGTGTGGCCAATACCGGTAATGACAAACTCATCTTCTTTATCTCCAGTAGCCTTTTCTGGAGTTGATGGAGTGTCAGTCGTCTTCACTAGAATAGAAGGTCCGTCATTAGCCCGGATTGGACTTGCCGGTTTATCATCTGGCATAGCGATGTCAACTTCCGCTTGTTTGTTAACATTATGATCTTGAGGGGGCGGTTCATCAAATGTGGCCTCCGTATTTGGACCTTCTGGTTCCATAGTCAGCTCCGATTCAATCACCACATGATCATCAAATGGGTTATTCACCCGTGCCTTCTTACTGGCTCCGGCCTTGGCTCTAAAAAAGAACAGATGCAAAGGTTAGCATAGCATATAAAGTGTGAAACATCAAAAGATTGGGTTGAAATACTTACCCGGGCATGGTTTTAAGAGGAGGGAGTTGTATGGTCGTGGATTCGCCGGATGAAGAAGGAGGTGTCACCTAATAATTCGAATCGGACGGATTAAGAGGTTGTCGAAAAAAGCCTTCCTTGGGATAAGAAGTGTCAGAAGTGGGTGAGACCTCGGGTCAGCGTTTTCGAACCGGGGTGTTTGGTAAACTGGTCGAGGTGACCGTTTGGCCGCTGTGCCGAGTTGTGCGGCGAGCCTCGTGCTTCTTCTTCTTCAAAAGGAATTTTGGGTCCAAGTGAGCAAGAGGGTGAGAAAATCTTACTTTTCGGACTACTTGACGAATTTTTCGTGTTGGCAGAGAGTCTGAACCGGAGGAAATGATAATTACCTCTGCATCGTCAGCTTGGCTTCCCTCAACGTCCTCCTGATAAATATCATTGTCAATGAGATGCATGAAAAGTGAACCAAGTGAATAAATTTCTACCTCTGCTTCCGGTTCATCCGGGTCGTCATCAAGCTCTAAACTGATGGGTTCATGTGCCTTCCTTTTTGTGATTTTCTTGACGGTTTTCGTTTTAGGACGAGAAGGCTTCACCACTTTCTCCTGAGGTTTCTCTTTCCAGAACGGATCATCACCCTGTTTAAAAATGGGCAGAGGGTATTCAAAGTTGCACAGTTCAAAAATATCAGGTGTAAAGCGGAAGCACAGACAATACTTACAGCGGGCAGTTTGTTTTGCGTGTAAAAGGGGCTTAACCCGGTCTTGGTCCAGACAGCTTCCGGTTCATTCAACATTTTCTTGACAGACTCAGTGACTTCCTCATCTATTAGATGAATATTGATATGACGTTGGGAGTCTTGTACGTCACCAGTATACTCACACATTAAGTCGGAGCGGCGACTTAACGGCAAAATGCTCCAGGATTTCCAGCAACGGACGAAGTCCATGCCTGTTAAACTGTTGGCCATGAAAGCTCTAAGTTTAGCGAGTTGTGGGGCGTATGAGGCCCGTTTCTTAGCAATTACTCATTGCGGAAGCGGATGAGTATTAGAGAGCCGGTGAGCACGATAACCCGGCAGAGGGTTCTCATCTTCAGGAGAGGTGTCTCCGCAATAGAACCAAGTTTGGTTCCACTCCTTTGGGTGGCTGTGAAGTTTGGCATGAGGAAACTCAACCTCTTTCCTTTTCTGAATAGAGACGCCACCAAGTTCAGTATTGGGTCCCTCTATGAGTGCGACGGTTTAAATGGAAGAAATCCCGGAACAGCTCGACAGTTGGTTCTTCTTGTAGATACACTTCACAAAAAACTTGAAAGTTGCAGATGCTGGATACGGAGTTGGGTCCAATATCCTGAGGGTGGATCTGAAAGCTGGCAAGTACATCCCGCAAAAACTTGGATCCAGGCGGTTTAAAACCATGGCCTATATGATCAGCAAACACCACTATTTCACCCGCTCCAGGGGTAGGAGGGTTTCCCGGCCCAGGAACTTGCCGCCGGATCTCATTCTTCTTCGGTAAGGTACCAATTTTGACCATTCCATTCAGTTTCTCCTCAGTAACCCGGCAAGGGACCCAGTTACAGGAATAGAACTGTTTGGCCATTTCACGTGAAGAGTTGGGAAGAAAATAATGTCGGATTATGATTCATTAATAGTGATGCATAAGGTACAACAGGTTGACGGAAAAGGAATCCAAGCATGTGAAATTGATAAATTGGAGGAAGTTATAAACCACCTACGACAGAGTGTTTATGAATGGTAAAGCAATGAACAGAAGTAGAGGTATATGCATATTGTTAAACTGGAACTTAAATGAATCGACAGTTTAAAAGGGGACTAATGGTACCGACTAGAATATCATACTTCAAAAAGTTAAACCGCCTATATTGGTGTGAGGAGTACAGATCTAAAAATACCTAATTAAGGGGAAACAGGTTTCACAGATTTATATGAAAATTTCAGATTTGAGGTGTGACAGAAACTGGAATATATTCAGGTTTAAACTTTAGGTGTTTAAACAGTTCAGCATATCCAGATAGGTTGTTCTCTATATAAAGGGGGAGTCTAATGAGGAAAATAAGATTATGGCTATGGTCGCGCAAGAATAACAGGTCCAAACTAGCCTTTGATGCTACAGAAAAGAAAAAAGAAGAATGGCCCCAGAGTTTCGATGAACTCCGATGAACAGTGAAACCCTAAAGACAAGATCTAGGGTGGAAGGAAAGAAGGCTTACCAGTGTCACAGGAACGGCGGAGAGATGCCGCGGCTTTCTAGTTCGATCAGGGTGATGCAGCGGCCAACGATGAGGCAGGGGCGAAGTTCGACGATGGCGGCGGCGCTCGGGTGCAGGGACGTTGCGAGGAGGAAGAAGAGACGAAGAGGCAGCGAAGGAAAAAGAAAAGGGGCCTCAGCCCTATTTATAAGGCGAAGAGATAAGCGACACGCACGGGAATCGAGGAGCTAAAAATGGATATTTAATAAAATTGTCGCCTTGATGGTTGGATACTCATTAATAAAAGGCATCTTCAGCTTTAGTGAATAGATGATAGCACGGCGGTTTACCACAAATCCGGAGGATGACGTCAAGGCAGTTTATAAGATCCATGCGAAGGTGCAAGAGGAGAAATTTTTCTAAGTGTTGAAGATTGACATGAATAAATTCAAATCAATATGGGGCCTAATGTTGGGGATATTACTTCTGGACATAAACCGGCCAGGAGTGGCCGGGTTAACTCTATAAGAATTAGAAGCCCAGAAGATAAAAGATGATGGCGCTTCATGAAGGCCCAAGGCCCTAAGGTGTGTTAAGGCATGTAGACATAAACCGACATTGTCATGTAACTTGTATTGCATGAAAGGATGAATAGAGACCGAGTTGGACACAATGATGATCGGGCCTCGGGACTCTGTAAACCGGCAGGCGTCGACCTTTGTATATAAAGGGACGACCTGGCGGCAGTTTAGGGACAACACACAACAACTCGAGAGCTAGGCAAAGCGGATTTGCTCCCTGGTCATCGAAACCCTAGCAATTCCATCACAACTGCAGTAGGCTTTTACCTTCATCATAAGGGGTCGAACCAGTATAAACTCTCAAGTCCCTTGTACGCTTTAACCCATTTAAGCTAACCGGCAGTGATGGCTCCACGACTAAGTCCTTTCACATGGACATCTGCCGTGACAAAACCACGACATAAGCCATAAAGCATGGTGCACTAAACTATCAAGTAGTCATCATACCGAGCTTGTCAAACGTTCATAATGTTTGCATCTGCTCCTGCAATAGGTCTATCACCTAGCGGTGCATCAAGGACATAATTCTTCTGTGTAGCAGCGAGGATAATCCTTAGATCACGGACCCAGTCCGCATCATTGCTACTATCATCTTTCAGCTTAGTTTTCTCTAGGAACATATCAAAAACATAGGGGAGCTACAACGCGAGCTACTGATCTATAACATAGATATGCAAATACTATCAGGAGTAGTTCATGATAATTTAGGATCAATTAATTAAGAACTCCCACTTAGATAGACATCCATCAAGTCATCTAAATGATTATGCGATCCAAATCAACTAAACCATGTCCGATCATCACGTGAGATGGATTAGTCTTTAACGGTGAACATCTCTGTGTTGATCATATCTACTATATGATTCACGTTCGACCTTTTCGGTCTCCGGTGTTCCGAGGCCATATCTACATATGTCAGGTTCGTCAAGTTCAACCCGAGTATTCTGCACGTGCAAAATTGTCTTGCACCCATGGTATGTGAATGTAGAGCTTATCACACCCGATCATCACATGGTGTCTCGGCACGACGAACTATCGCAATGGTGCATACTCAGGGAGAACACTTATACCTTGAAATTTAGTGAGGGGTCATCTTATAATGATACCTCTGTACTAAGCAAAATAAGATGCATAAAAGATAAACATCACATGTAATCAAAATATGTGACATGATATGGCCATCATCATCGTGTGCCTTTGATCTCCATCTCCAAAGCACCGTCATGATCCGCATCATCACCGGCTAGACACCTTGATCTCCATCGTAGCGTCGTTGTGGTCTCGCCAACTATTGCTTCTACAACTATCGCTACCACATAGTGGTAAATTAAAGCAATTACATGGCGATTGCATTTCATACAATAAAGCGACAACCATAAGGCTCCTTCCAGTTGTCGATAACTTTTATAAAACATGATCATCTCATACAATAACTTATATTCGGTCATGTCTTGACCATATCACATCACAACATGCCCAGCAAAAACAAGTTAGACGACCTCTACTTTGTTGTTGTAAGTTTTCGTGGCTTCTACGGGATTCTAGCAAGAACCTTTCTTACCTACGCATCAAAACCACAAAAAAAATTTGTCAAGTGTGTTGTCTTAACCTTCAACAAGGACCGGCCGTAGTAAAATTCGATTCAACTAAAGTTGGAGAAACAGCCACCCGCCAGCCACCTTTATGCAAAACAAGTTGCATGTCTGTCGGTGGAACCGGTCTCATGAACATGGTCATGTAAGGTTGGTCCGGGCCGCTTCATCCAACAATGCCGCCGAATCAACATAAGAAGTTGGTGGTAAGCAGTATGACTATTATCGCCCACAACTCTTTGTGTTCTAATCGTGCATATCATCTACGCATAAACCTGGCTCTAATACCACTGTTGGGGAACATAGCATGTAATTTCAAAATTTCCTATGCTCACGCAAGATCTATCTAGGAGATGCATAGCAACGAGAGGGGGAGAGTGTGTCCATGTAGCCTTGTAGACCGAAAGCGGAAGTGTTAGGTTAACGCGGTTGATGTAGTCGAACGTCTTCACGATCCAACCGATCTAGTACCGAACGTACAGCACCTCCGAGTTCAGCACAAGTTCAGCTTGATGACGTCCCTCAAACTCTTGATCCAGCCGAGGGTCCAGGGAGAGTTTTGTCAGCATGATAGCGTGGTGACGGTGATGGTGATGTGCTCCGCGCAGGGCTTCACCTAAGCACTACGACGCTATGACCGGAGGAGTAAACTGTGAAGGGGGGCACCGCACACGGCTAAGAGAATAACTGTTGTGCCTTTGGGTGTCCCCTTCCCCGTATATAAAGGAGGAGGGGAGGAAGCGGCTGCCTAGAGGGGCGCGCCATGGGGGGAGTCCTACTAGGACTCCTATGAAACGCCCTCGATGCGGCTATATCTCCCACGTGTCGAAGCATGACTTAGAGGCATAACCGCATTGAAAGCAATGTCGCAAGTGAGGTAATCTTCACACAACCCATGTAATACATAAGGGAAAGAGATACATAGTTGGCTTACAATCGCCACTTCACACAATTACATGAATAAAGCATTACATCATCCAAATACAAACAAGGCCCGACTACGGAGCCAAAATAAAAGAAGACTACCCCAAATGCTACACAGATCCCCGATCGTCCCGACTGGGCTCCACTACTGATCAACTAGAACGAAACAACACAAGGACAAGATCTTCATCGAGCTCCCCCTGAGCTGGGTTGCGTCATCTGCACGGACTCATCGGCACCTGCAAGCTGGTTTTGGAAGTATCTGTGAGTCACGGGGACTCAGCAATCTCGCACCCTCGCGATCAAGACTATTTAAGCTTATGGGTAAGGTAAAGGTATGAGGTGGAGCTGCAGCAAGCGACTAGCATATATGGTGGCTAACATACGCAAATGAGAGCGAGAAGAGAAAGCAAAGCACGGTCGATAAAAGTATGATCAAGAAGTGATCCTATAGCAACCTACGTCAAGCATAACTCCAACACCGTGTTCACTTCCCGGACTCCGCCGGAAAGAGACCATCACGGTAACACACGCTGTTGATATATTTTAATTAAGTTAAGGTTCAGGTTATCTACAACCGGACGTTAACAAATTCCCATCTTCCCATAACCGCGGGCATGGCTTTCAAAAGTTCAAATCCCTGCAAGGGTGTCCCAACTTAGCCCATGACAAGCTCTCACGGTCAACGAAGGAATAGACCTCCTCCCGACACATTCCGATCAGACTCGGTATCCCGGTTCTTCAAGACATCCTCGAAAATGGTAAAACAAGTCCAGCAAAGCCGCCCGATGTGCCGACATCCTGATGGGAGCTGCACATATCTCGTTCTCAGGGCAACACCGGATGAGACATCCTACGAGTAAAACCAGCCCTCAAGTTTCCCCGAGGAGGCCCCGCAGTCTACTCAGTTCGGACCAACACTTAGACAAGCACTGGCCCGGGGGGGTTAAAATAAGATAACCCTCGGGATGCACGACTCCCAAGGGAAAAGGCTAGGTGGCGAATGGTAAAACCAAGGTTAGGCCTTGCTGGAGGAGTTTTATTCAAAGCGAACTGTCAAGGGGTTCCCTTTATAACCCAACCGCGTGAGGAACGCAAAATCCGGGAACATAACACCGATATGACGGAAACTAGGGCGGCAAGAGTGGAACAGAACACCAGGCATAAGGCCGAGCCTTCCACCCTTTACCAAGTATATAGATGCATTAATTAAATAAGATATATTGTGATATCCCAACAAGTAAACATGTTCCAACAAGGAACAACATCTCCATGTTCCAACAAGGAACAAACTTCAATCTTCGCCTGCAACTAACAACGCTATAAGAGGGGCTGAGCAAAGCGGTAACATAGCCAAACAACAGTTTGCTAGGGCAAGGTGGGTTAGACGCTTGGTTCAACAATATGGGAGGCATGATAAGCAAGTGGTAGGTATCGCAGCATAGGCATAGCAAAAGAGCGAGCATCTAGCAAAGCAAAGATAGAAGTGATTTCGAGGGTATGGTCATCTTGCCTGAAATCCCGCAAGGAAGAAGAACGAGTCCATGAAGAAGACAAACGGACGTAGTCGAACGGATCCTCACAAACGCGACGTTATCGGAACCAACCCGAAGAAGCAACACCGGAAAGAAGCAAACAACATAGTAAACAACCATCACATAATCATGGCACGATGCGCAAACAAGTATGATGCATGTCCGGTTTAATGAGGCATGGCATGGCAAAGTGCACAAACAATCCTACAAATTAAGTGGAGCTCAATATGCAACGGGTTGCATATTGACGAAACACCACATTCAAGTTATTTAGTTCGATCTCGTTTATGTACCCAACAATATTAAATGTTGTCAAACATGGCAAGAGGGTGAAGCAAAGTAAAACTACCTATCTAGTCAAGTTTAAATGAGGCCGGAAACAACGACCAACAATTCCGGAAACTCCTCATATGCATATATTAGGTTTGGTCCTGTTCTGCCCTAAACCATATTTTATAGTTATTAAACATGCAAGATGATGCCACCATGTTAAACTAGGCAAAATTCTACCCCATTTACATATAAAGTTTATTAAATTCGGAGTTACGGTTAATTAGTTATGAATTAAAGCATTTTAACATGGCATAGGAGCAAATTTAATCAAACAACATTTTAAACATTTCAAACATAGATGAAAGTTGGATATTATAAATCTAGACAAAATTCTAAGCAAGTTTCATATATAACTTATTTAGATCCGATGCACGGTTCATGAGTTATTATATGCATGATCCACAAGGGTTTTCCGGCAAAAATGCTCTCCTATGGAAAAATAGACAAATTGTAGATCTGAAAAAATAGAGCGGGCCGAATCGGACTGGGCCAATAGTGCACAGCGGGGTTCTCACCCAGTGGGCCTTTGCCCAAGGCGGTGGAAACAACAGGCCGGGCTACTGGGCCGGGAGCTGGTCCTTGGGGCGCATCGGCCCATGCGGGGCCCACACGAGAGGCGCTCTTCCTCCTCGTGCCCACACGAACCGAAAGGTAGAGATGGCGGCGACGGCGCACGCCGGCGAGGGCGCAACAACGGCGGGGAGGTCGCGGGGACATGGGGATGGCTAGATCTGGTCGCGCCGGGTCCATTCCGGCAGGATCCAACGGCGGTTCGTCGTGGGCGTCGGCGAGGGAGCCCTGGTGGCGGCGCTGACCACGTGGAAGCGCAGAGAGGTCCGGGAGAGAAAAAGATAAGAGAGAGAAAAGGGAGAGGAGAGGGACGGGGTCAACCTGGTGGAGCTCGTTGCCGCTCTGGCGAGCAGCTCCGGTGAGGACTCCGACGGGGCCTGGTGCGGGAGCTCCCTCCCTTGGAGCTCGGGGACGAGGGAGTGGGAGGTGACGCGGGGGCTGTCCCGAGCCCCAGATGGGCTCAGGTGGGCCACGGCAGGGCTCGCAGGGCCGGCGGCGGTGGGGAGCGCTGGGGTGAGGTGGCAACGCCACATGGCGGCCCAGGGGGTGGCTGGAGACGGCCAGGGGCGACGTGGCACGCCCGGATTGGTCCGGGGCGCGATGGTGGCGGCGCCAAGTGGCGGTGGGAGGCTGGATGTGCACGGAATTCGAGGAGGAGGTGGGGATTGCGGCTGGCTAGAGGTAGGGGATAGGTTTAGGCTAGGTTTGTCCAAAAATGGGCTAGGGAAGGTGTATATATATAGAGAAGGGGCTAGGGTTAGGGGGGTTTCGGAGCCCTCCGATCGTAATCGAACGGTTCCGGTCGGAGGGGGGTTTAGTGGGCTGGACTCGGGCTGTGTAGGAGGGTTGGACTGAGAGGAGAGAAAAGAACTGCAGCCCGACATGGGTTTCCGAAGACCGAAAACGTCCGACAAAAATACCGGCAACGGTGCGGCTATATATATATAACGGTTGGGCTATCAAACGAGCTCCGAATGCGACGAAACTTGACAGGTGCTCTGTCTACACTATAATAAGACCGCACGCCAAGTTTCATCCCATTTCGAGAAAATTTTCCGGCCACTTATAAAATACTATCTCGGACATGTCGCGGGCGCGTGCAAGTGTGGTTGGGCTCAGAACGGACAACAGAGAGAACTCGGAGAACCCGGACGGATGCAAGTTTCGAAAACATGATGATGCAATGCAGATGATGACATGGCAAGATGCAACACGCAAGCGAATGACAAGGCAACAACAGCGAATAACTGGAGGACACCTGGCACAACGGTCTCGGGGCGTTACAACACTCCACCACTACGAGAGGATCTCGTCCCGAGATCTAGAATGGCACCGGAGGGAAAACGGAAGAGAAAGAGAAGCGGTAAAACTAAGTTGCTTCTTTGACAAACGAGTGAAACCAAAGAACCTTGCGAGGTTGAACAAATTGAAAAGAATAAAACAACGGAGATGAACAAAGTGGAAAACACTCCGTTAGGAAAGAGGAACGAGGAAGAACAAGGTTGAAAGCACTCCGGTAGGGAAGAGTAATAAGGAAGAACAAATTCGAACAGCACTCCGGTTGAGAAGGGATGCAAGACTTGATAAGGCGAAAAGAACTTGAGCAAAAGGCACAACACTCCGGTTAAATGGATAAGCATGAAAAGAACATGATCCTGACAAGAACAAGAAGAAGGTTTGAAGAAAGCAACATCACAATGCCTCCAGAAGAAGTGAGAGAATGGAACTGAATGAACGGGGGAGAAAAAACAAGGTCTTGAGAGAGCACGCTTACACCAAAAGCTAGAACGAAGTTGTTGGGTTATCAACAACGAAAAGGATAAGCTTGATATGGACTTATAGAATACATCTCAAAATTATGAGGTGACAACCTGCCATTCACGGGAAAAAGAATTGGATTGATAAGAACAAGGAGACGAGAAGCTATCTCACCGGGAGGATAAAGAAGAGCTTGGGTCCTTTATAAGCACCATAATTAGCAACAATCCTTAGGGAAAGTTTTAGGTGAAATATAACCCAAGATAACTCCAATGAAGAGATTGATGGATTTACAATACCCCATTCTTAACAACCTGTGAATCATGAAACATGAACTCAAATATCAAGAATGATGTAAAACCACCTCCAATGATATGGTAGAAAGAAATGCACTCCGGATTGCAAGATGAAGAAAGCTTGAGCTCCTTAGAAAAGAAACTCAATGAAAAACTTCTAGACGGAAATAAATCCTTGATGAACCATCATGTAGAGCCTCCATGAAGAACTCCGGTAACAAAAGAATAAAAAGAAAGAGAAATTGAAAACACAAGGTGAATCCTTGCAATGGTTTAGATGGATCTCCGTGATAATTAGAGCTTGGAACTCCGGGAAAGGAAAGATAAAGCATCTCGAACTGAGAATATGATATGATGAACCACTCCGGAAAAAGGAATTAATCACTTGGATGGAACAAGAATAAGAATTATGTTATGCGTATCCTTCAACAATTTAATTGCTAACAAGCAACGGATTTGGCATACTACTTATCCTCGTAGAAAGATTAAGATAGATATAGCGCAAACTTGAGAAAGTCTTCAACGATCCACCGGTAGAATTTGAAAAGCACGAATGCATAGATATGATACACGAAGGAAGAAAACTCTTGAACGAACCACCGTAAGAATTGAAAATGAACGAATAAAAGATAACGAATCACCGGGAAGAATTTGCAGATGAACGAAGATGCTTGAGAGAAACTAGATACATGAGAACGAAGGGATCACGAACTGATTAAAGATCACTTGAACAAAGCACCGGTAAGATTGAAGAACGAGAGCTGAAAGCTGAGAATGAATAATATTTGAAAAGATGGATTCCGGATAACAAATTGAGAAGACTCTTGAATTTGCTCCGATAGTTGAAAAGAATTCTCACAATCCAAAAACAACTATGAGAGGATGGCAACAAGCTAGAATCACGAATCTTGAAGAGAATGGAGCAAGATATGGAGGAAAAATTCTTCTTCGGTCTTCAAGTGTTATGAAAGACGATGAGAGACACCACCATGAATTATTGAGACACTCCGGAATGAAGAATGGAAAAGTTGAGCCAACGATGAAAAGAATTTGAAAGATCTTGAAGAAAAGCATTTGACTGATGATAAATCATTCTTACGTCAAACTTTGAGATGAATATGAGAATAACTCCGGAAATTAGAAGAGTCAGGTAAGATCCTGGGAAAGACCTGTGGGTTAGGGCCCACTCAAAAGATACACCGTTGAACTATTTAAAAGAGAAAACACCGGTTGAGTTAAATGGTTTGAATTAGATAACATCCTCAAAATAGCTTGAACGGATTAAGAGTGGAAACACGAATCTTCGAGACATCTTCAGCACTCCGGAACAATTGAATAGCGAGAAATGAATGAATATGAGTAGCACCGTCAAGAGAAGGTATTTGAAATGAGGAAAGGGGATATAATCGACAAATCTTGACTTGAATCCACCGGAGAAGAGAAGAAACAAAGAATGATAACTTGAAGCTCTGTTAGGATCTTCATGAGAATCACCGGATAAGAATATTGACGGAAAAGGATGGAGAGACTTCACAAGAATAAAAGGATACTTGATTAATAAATCCGAGTCCTTGAGGAAAAAGGGTGGGTGGGTGGGAAAACAAAGGTAACTTGGAGACGGATGAAACAAACACCATTGAGAAGAACTGATACTTGATCTTGCGGTTGTTGAAATGATCGGATCCACTTGAAGAGAAGTACGTCGGTTGAGAAGAAATTTAGATGACAAGCTCGATGATCGAGAAGGATTAGTATTCCCATAGAAATATGAGAACACCGTTTAGAGAAGGTATGGAATCAACATTTGACTTCGAAGAAACTCGAATATCACAACTCAAAACAAAAACAAAGGGTTGGCTTGTAGAATAAGCCGGAACAAACATATGATAGAGATTTCGCCCGAAGTTTTCGTGGTGGGGCCTACACGGGCTCGATTGTACAACACCATCATGTACAAGGCAGTGCACATGACATACGAAGCGTCCCCAAGTCGGCATAGCCAAGGACTCTTTAAGACACAACAAGACTACTGTAAAACCGACCGTGAATAGGCGGACCACTAGACGTCGAACCCCAATTTCATATCATACATCCGTGAGAAAGATATCCTAAGAGCTACTTGAATTCCCACCTATGAAACTCCCGAACCTTTCCGGTTATGCAATCAGGTGTTGGGGATACATGGGAAGCATAATATCTCACCCAAAACTAGCAAATCCTACATCCAGCTGTATCCATCCTTCAACACATAACCAAGAAACCTTCGGAAATCATCTACCTCAACCTTCGAAAAGCATCCGTTATACAAGTTATGGCAATACTCCCGAACTCCCGCCCCAGTACTGGGTGGCGTCGAGGTTATCTCACCAACGAACTGCATAAAAGAGATTTTCGATGTCGGCGTACTAAACTCAGGTATTCCAGAATTGCAACGATAAAATTATGACGACAACACCTCGGAGCTCAACTCCCCGGGACACTGCCACAAAACCCCTGACAGGAGGCACCAAGACAATGTTCTCGTCACAAAACCATCGGAACGATTCCAAGATACCCGCGTGATCCTAAAATTTTTTTAGTGAAATTTGAGAAGAGAAGAGTCAAAACTCTACGTCAGGATGCCTTACCAGAGCGATGAGGAGACTGGGGAGTAAAAAGAATTCCTAAACTCTCCGATATATAATTCCTAAATGACTCAAAACATTTTTCTAGACTCAACAGCGGCTGCTAAAAACGATCAAGCAGTGGGGGCTCCTAAGGTCGGGGAAGGCTCTGATTACCAACTTGAAACGCCCTCGATGCGGCTATATCTCCCACGTGTCGAAGCACGACTTAGAGGCATAACCGCATTGAAAGCAATGTCGCAAGTGAGGTAATCTTCACACAACCCATGTAATACATAAGGGAAAGAGATACATAGTTGGCTTACAATCGCCACTTCACACAATTACATGAATAAAGCATTACATCATCCAAATACAAACAAGGCCCGACTACGGAGCCAAAATAAAAGAAGACTACCCCAAATGCTACACAGATCCCCGATCGTCCCGACTGGGCTCCACTACTGATCAACTAGAACGAAACAACACAAGGACAAGATCTTCATCGAGCTCCCCTGAGCTGGGTTGCGTCATCTGCACGGACTCATCGGCACCTGCAAGCTGGTTTTGGAAGTATCTGTGAGTCACGGGGACTCAGCAATCTCGCACCCTCGCGATCAAGACTATTTAAGCTTATGGGTAAGGTAAAGGTATGAGGTGGAGCTGCAGCAAGCGACTAGCATATATGGTGGCTAACATACGCAAATGAGAGCGAGAAGAGAAGGCAATGCACGGTCGAGAAACTATGATCAAGAAGTGATCCTAGAACAACCTACGTCAAGCATAACTCCAACACCGTGTTCACTTCCCGGACTCCGCCGGAAAGAGACCATCACGGTAACACACGCTGTTGATTCATTTTAATTAAGGTCAACTTCAGGTTTTCTACAACCGGACGTTAACAAATTCCCATCTGCCCATAACCGCGGGCACGGCTTTCGAAAGTTCAAATCCCTGCAGGGGTGTCCCAACTTAGCCCATGACAAGCTCTCACGGTCAACGAAGGAATAGACCTCCTCCTGAGACATTCGATCAGACTCGGTATCCCGGTTCTTCAAGACATCCTCGACAATGGTAAAACAAGTCCAGCAAAGCCGCCCGATGTGCCGACATCCTGATGGGAGCTGCACATATCTCGTTCTCAGGGCAACACCGGATGAGACATCCTACGAGTAAAACCAGCCCTCAAGTTTCCCCGAGGTGGCCCCGCAGTCTACTCAGTTCGGACCAACACTTAGACAAGCACTGGCCCGGGGGGGGGGGGTTAAAATAAGATGACCCTCGGATGCGCGACTCCCAAGGTAAAAAGGCTAGGTGGCGAATGGTAAAACCAAGGTTGGGCCTTGCTGGAGGAGTTTTATTCAAAGCGAACTGTCAAGGGGTTCCCATTATAACCCAACCGCGTGAGGAACGCAAAATCCGGGAACATAACACCGATATGACGGAAACTAGGGCGCAAGAGTGGAACAAAACACCAGGCATAAGGCCGAGCCTTCCACCCTTTACCAAGTATATAGATGCATTAATTAAATAAGATATATGGTGATATCCCAACAAGTAAACATGTTCCAACAAGGAACAACATCTCCATGTTCCAACAAGGAATAAACTTCAATCTTCACCTGCAACTAACAACGCTATAAGAGGGCCTGAGCAAAGCGGTAACATAGCCAAACAACGGTTTGCTAGGGCAAGGTGGGTTAGAGGCTTGGTTCAACAATATGGGAGGCATGATAAGCAAGTGGTAGGTATCGCAGCATAGGCATAGCAAAAGAGCGAGCATCTAGCAAAGCAAAGATAGAAGTGATTTCGAGGGTATGGTCATCTTGCCTGAAATCCCGCAAGGAAGAAGAACGAGTCCATGAAGAAGACAAACAGACGTAGTCGAACGGATCCTCACAAATGCGACGTTATCGGAACCAACCCGAAGAAGCAACACCGGAAAGAAGCAAACAACATAGTAAACAACCATCACATAATCATGGCACGATGCGCAAACAAGTATGATGCATGTCCGGTTTAATGAGGCATGGCATGGCAAAGTGCACAAACAATCCTACAAATTAAGTGGAGCTCAATATGCAACGGGTTGCATATTGACGAAACACCACATTCAAGTTATTTAGTTCGATCTCGTTTATGTACCCAACAATATTAAATGTTGTCAAACATGGCAAGAGGGTGAAGCAAAGTAAAACTACCTATCTAGTCAAGTTTAAATGAGGCCGGAAACAACGACCAACAATTCCGGAAACTCCTCATATGCATATATTAGGTTTGGTCCTGTTCTGCCCTAAACCATATTTTATAGTTATAAAACATGCAAGATGATGCCACCATGTTAAACTAGGCAAAATTCTACCCCATTTACATAAAAGTTTATTAAATTCGGAGTTACGGTTAATTAGTTATGAATTAAAGCATTTTAACATGGCATAGGAGCAAATTTAATCAAACAACATTTTAAACATTTCAAACATAGAAGAAAGTTGGATATTATGAATCTAGACAAAATTCTAAGCAAGTTCCATATATAACTTATTTAGATCCGATGCACGGTTCATGAGTTATTATATGCATGATCCACAAGGGTTTTCCTGCAAAAATGCTCTCCTCTAGAAAAATAGACAAATTGTAGATCTGAAAAAAAAACAGAGGCGGGCCGAATCGGACTGGGCCAACAGTGCACACCGGGGTTCTCACCCAGTGGGCCTTTGCCCAAGGCGGTGGAAACAGCAGGCCGGGCGACTGGGTCGGGAGCTGGGCCTTGGGGCGCATCGGCCCACGCGGGGCCCACACGAGAGGCACTCTTCCTCCTCTTGCCCGCATGAACCGAAAGGTAGAGACGGCGGCGACGGCGCACGCCGACGAGGGCGCAGCAACGGCAGGGAGGTCGCGGGGACATGGGGATGGCCGGATCTGGTCACGCCGGGTCCATTCCGCCGGATCCAACGGTGGTTCGTCGTGGGCGTCGGCAAGGGAGCCCTGGTGGCGGCGCTGACCACGTGGAAGCACAGAGAGGTGAGGGAGAGAAAAAGAGAAGAGAGAGAAAAGGGAGAGGAGAGGGACGGGGTCGACCTGGTGGAGCTCATTGCTGCTCCAGCGAGCAGCTCCGGCGAGGACACCGACGGGGCCTGGTGCGGGAGCTCCATCCCCTGGAGCTCGGGGAAGAGGGAGCGGGAGGCGACGCGGGGGCTGTCCCGAGCCCCAGATGGGCTCAGGTGGGCCACGGCAGGGCTCGCAGGGCCGGCGGCGGTGGGGAGCGCTGGGGTGAGGTGGCACGCCCGGATTGGTCCGGGGCGCGGCGGCGGCGGCGCCAAGTGGCGGTGGGAGGCTGGATGTGCACGGAATTCGAGGAGGAGGTGGGGATTGCGGCTGGCTAGAGGTAGGGGATAGGTTTAGGCTAGGTTTGTCCAAAAATGGGCTAGGGAAGGTGTATATATATAGAGAAGGGGCTAGGGTTAGGGGGGTTTCGGAGCCCTCCGATCGTAATCGAACGGTTCCGGTCGGAGGGGGGTTTAGTGGGCTGGACTCGGGCTGTGTAGGAGGGTTGGACTGAGAGGAGATAAAAGAACTGCAGCCCGACACGGGTTTCCGAAGACCGAAAACGTCCGACGAAAATACCGGCAACGGTGCCGCTATATATATAACGGTTGGGCTATCAAACGAGCTCCGAATGCGACGAAACTTGACAGGCGCTCTGTCTACACTATAATAAGACTGCACTCCAAGTTTCATCCCATTCTGAGAACATTTTCCGGCCACTTATAAAATACTATCTCGGACATGTCGCGGGCGCGTGCAAGTGTGGTTGGGCTCAGAACGGACAACTGAGAGAACTCGGAGAACCCGGACGGATGCAAGTTTTGAAAACATGATGATGCAATGCAGATGATGACATGGCAAGATGCAACACGCAAGCGAATGACAAGGCAACAACAGCGAATAACTGGAGGACACCTGGCACAACGGTCTCGGGGCGTTACATCGTAGTCCTAGTAGGATTCCCCTTTCCTTTCTCGAAGTGGGAAAGTGGGAGAGGGAGAGGGAGAGGAAGTAGGAGATGGAAAGGGCGGGGCGCTGCCCCCTCCCCAAGTCCAATTCGGACTCCCATGGGGGCGCACGGCCATCCCTTGTGGGTTGTCCCCTCTTTCTTTGCCGTGGCCATGAGGCCCATGACTTCCCCCGGGGGTTTCGGCAACCCTTCGGTACTCCGGAAAAATACATGAACCACTCAAAATCATTCCTGTGTCCGAATACTATCTTCCCATATATCAATCTTCACCTCTCGACCATTTCGAAACTCCTCGTCATGTCTGTGATCTCATCCGGGACTCCGAACAAACTTCGGTCACCAAAACACATAACTCATAGTACAAATCGTCATCGAACATTAAGCGTGCGGACCGTACAAGTTCAAGAACTATGCAGACATGATCGAGACAAATCTCTGGTCAATAACCAATAGCAGAACCTGGATGCTCATATTGGTTCCTACATATTCTAAGAAGATCTTTATCGGTCAAAACGCAACGACAACATATGTTTTTCCCTTTGTCATCGGTATGTTACTTGCCCGAGATTCGATAGTCAGTATCCTCATACCTAGTTTAATCTCATTACCGGCAAGTCTCTTTACTCGTTCCGTAATGCATCATCCCGCAACTAACTCATTAGTCACATTGCTTGCAAGGCTTATCGTGATGAGCATTACCGAGAGGGCCCACAGACACCTCTACGATACTTGGAGCGACAAATCCTAATCTCGATCTATGCCAACCCAACAAACACCTTCAGAGACACCTATAGAGCATCTTTATAATCACTCATTTACGTTGTGACGGTTGATAGCACACAAGGTGTTCCTCCTGTATTCAGGAGTTGCATAATCTCATAGTCAAAGGAATATGTATAAGTCATGAAGAAAGCAATAGCAATAAAATTTAATGATTATTATGCCAAGCTAACGGGTGGGTCTTGTCCATCACATCATTCTCTAATGATGTGATCCCATTCATCAAATGACAACACATGTCTATGGTCAGGAAACTTAACCATCTTTGATTAATGAGCTAGTCAAGTAGAGGCGTACTAGGGACACTTTATTTTCTCTATGTATTCACACATGTACCAAGTTTCCAGTTAATACATTTCTACCATGAATAATAAACATTTATCATGATATAAGGAAATATAAAATAACAACTTTATTATTGCCTCTAGGGCATATTTCCTTCAATGACATGTGATGTATTCTTGGTATTTCATCATCAAATGTGCATGTCAGCTATTAATCCAGGGACTGACACAGAAAGCACAGAGATTCGAGGACCTTCTCAGAACCGGGTTGTGACGTGATTGAGAATTGTAAAGAAGGAAGAACATGGAACAAGTTCATCACTAATGATGGATTTGTGTTACATGGTAACAATCTATAAATTCCAGCTAGCTCCATTCATCTTTTGTTATTGTAGGAGGCGCATGGAGGAGGATTAATGGGACACTTTGGCGTGAAGAAGTGAGATGGGATGTTGAGCCTTTTGTTGCTCGTTGCACTACATGTCAAAAAGCTATAAGTCACGACTCAATCCTCATGGTTTATATATGCCTTTTCCTATACCTAGTGTTCTGCTAGAGGGCATATCTATGGGCTTCGTTTTATGTTTACCTCGAACAAAGAAGGGGAGGGATAGCATATTAGTTTGCATGGATAGATTTTCAAAAATGGCACACTTCATACCGTGTCATAAAGCGATGACGATGCTAATGTTGCTGATTGGTTCTTTCATGGTGTGCCAAATACTTTTGTTTCAGATCGTGATATTAAATTTCTTAGCCACTTTTGGAGATGCTTATGCGCTAAGCTGGGGATGAAATTGCTTTTTAGTAATACATGTCACCTCTAAACCAATGGACAAACTGAAGTTGTCAATAGAACTTTTTCTATTATGCTTAGGGTTATTTTGAAGAATATCCTGAAAATGTGGGCAGAATGCTTGCCTCATATTGAATTTTCTTATAATCGTTCACTGCATTCTACGACTAAGATGTGCCCTTTTAAAATTGTGTATGGTTTCCTGCCTCGCCCACCTATTGATTTGTTTCCTCTTCCATCTTTCGAGAAGGTTAATTTTGATGCTAGACAATGTTATGAATTGATCTAAAATGCATGATTTACAATGTTGAGGAAATCGTTAACTGGTAACTGCTCGCTCGACTTGGGAGTAGCAATTAATCGGTGATTCATACTATTAAATGGATTAATCATTCGACCACAATCGATGGAATTTTGAACTCAATAGGCACAATTTTGTACGGAGGAATTTTCTCAATAGATCATGAATGCTATAAAAATCTATATTGGAAACATGAAGCAAATGGCACTATTTGCTTTTATCCATATATCAATCATCAACAAGCATCCATTGGAAGAAGGGGAAGTAGCGGCGCACAGAGGGAGGAGAGGAAGCGGTGACACGCATGGGATGAGGGGGAACGGTGGCGCGCCCATAAGGGCCCGACGAACGACCATCTAGGTCAGGAGGGGATGAGAGAAGCGGGAGGGGCTGGGAGAGGGCCAAACCCTAGATATTTAGGATTAGGAGGTGGCTGGGAGGGTTACAAGTCAAATAATTATGCTTTTGTTTGCCCACAATTTAACGAGACAACATTGATTAATCAGCGTGACAACCGATTAATTGATCAAACAGGCCATTTATTCAGTGGGGCAAGTTAACACACGAATAGGTACTATTTGATTCGGCCACCGTATGGGTAGCGATTAACTAGCCCATTAACAGATTAATTGGTTGAATTCTTGAACAATGGATTTAAGTAAGGAAAACATTGAGTGTATGAATGCTAAATATAAACTTGATGGAGATAAGGGTAGACATATTTGTCTTTGCACCTGGTGATCTTTTTTGGTTACATTTACTCAAATATAGGTTTCCTAATTTGTGCAAATCAAAACTAATGCCACCATGTTGATGGTCCTTTTAAGGTGTTAGAGAAAATAAATGATAATTCCTACAAACTTAAGCCGCCTGCATATTTTGGGGTTAGTCCCACTTTTGACATTGCATATTTGAAGCCTTATGTGGGTGTTGAAGATGAGCTTCCATTGAGGACAACTTCAATTTAAGAAGAGGAGGATGATGAGGACATCACCACCATAGTTACACCCACAACCCGTGTTGCTGCACATCTTGGACCAATTACTAGAGCTCGCGCACTCCAATTAAAATACCAGGTAGTTTGTTTCTTAGTAATGATTCTAATGTTAATATGAATACGATGCTGCCTAAATTGGATACATTTGTTTTGCTTACGAATGAAGGGCCTAGCATCAATAAGAAGGATGAACGTTGGAGTATGATCAAGCGTGGAGATGAAGGCGTGCATGAAGGGAACAAGAACGGAGTTTCCAGTCGAGTTTCAACACTTTGGAGCCACCATGATGACATATAAAGACATGAACAAAATATAAAAGAAGGCATTCTATAAATTTCGTCCATAGTTCATGTTAGGTGCTGCGTGACCTTAGTTTTGGGCCAGGCCCATGTAATTTCGAAATACACTTAATGGGCTATTTTCAGAGTCGGCATTAATAGGGAAAACGACTTAGGACATAATTTAGTCCCACCTTGCCAAAGGTACACGAAATTCCCCATGTCTCCCTATAAATACACCCTTTAGGTCGTCATTTTAGACTTTGATTTTTTTAGATTAAAGTTCACCATAGTTGCAACTCGCAACCTTCATTTGTGTTCAATGACTAGACGAAGACGTCACACAAATCCACTTCCATCAATACATCTCTCCTCTTATATTCGTAACTAGCAGGGTCACCCGCGCATTTGCGCGGCTAGCTAGATTCGTTATGTGTTATTATGACTATGTTTTTGTGATTTGTATGTAGGTTTTGTATGTTAGTAGGTTTTGTGATGTTCGTCTTAGACTATTATCTTGGTTAAATGTCCATAGATGGCAATGTTATTATTGATGTTCATTTATCAAATTCTGTAAAACATTCACTCACTTACCCTCAGTTTAGTTAAATTGCACTTTTTTATTGTGTGTGTGTGTGTGTATATATATATTGTTCTACTCAAGTAAAACAACTAATTACACATAAAACTACACGTTGCTTTCGAAATTTATTGGTGCTCACACAAAATAACTATTATTTCTTCTCACATTTCGTTTCTTTGTGCACACAGAATTATGAGACTAATCTTATTTTTCTCAAATACATCATACATCCTATGTATGGTCCTTATAAGATTTTATTGTCCCTAATTAACTACCTATTTGTATCTCCCAGTGATCATTAAATCCGCTAGCATCGATTCGTGTATACCGATGTTCGTATTTGTTATAGGTATGATAGCATACTTTTGTACCATTGAATGCATGCATTTTTATACATCCAACAAATCCAAGCATTTTGATACCTCAAATGCATGCTTATACCCATCAAATGTCTCATATTGTGTAGTACCTTCTAGACAGGTTACCAAGACATTTGGGTAGCTAGGTTGTCGCATATTACAATTTTGCGTATTTCACATATTTACAATGTCACTTTAAGTCTTAGTTCATCATACGGTTGACATTAGAAGTATAGACACTTTGTAATAAAAAAGAGCAATTTCAACATGCTCCCTCTTACTAATTCTTTTCACACGAGAGGTAAGAGTATATATTAGATCTGGACTGTTGATCTCATTAATTAGTGGTCTGATTAACTCTTACCTTCTTACCTCACATGTTAACATTTGCCAACAAAAATACGGTCTAGGAAAGTAAAGCAATTTTTTGTTGTTTCCATGCTACTTATCTGCCACAATTCTAACTATTATACGCTTTATTAGCATTTGAGTAATTTTAGAAATATTAAACATGGTGTTTAACATATGCATCCTTAGATATATGATTGGTACATATCGGTTTTTCCATTTCTTAAGTTTGATACGCTGCTATAAAGTGATATCATTGTGCGATTAAGAAAGACCAGTCGTATAGATTGTGGTGAACATTGATCTCTTTTGCATGTATAGCTTTCAAGCATATACATTTGATTATTGCCAGAACTATTCCATGTATATATGATGGTTTCTTAGTGTAGAAGTCTCTAATAATTTTTTCTTTTACCAAATGGCATATAACTATTTTCTTCATTTCATAACTTAATTACACCGAGATGATATTCACCACTGAATTAGGCAAACTATAGTACATATGTAAAAGGGGGGCCAGAAGAGTTAACAAACAACCACCGATCAAGCATTCGACTTTCTTTTGTAAGTTGGCATCATATATGTGTCATTTATTAATAAATATTGCCATTTTTGAGAAAAAATATAGAAATATATGGATCCATAATAGCAGGTTTATATTGTATATTAAACATTTATTTTTATATCTCATATATATTATATTCCCTCTCCGAATATGTAGATCCTAATGCGTACTTTGAGGTTTACTTTCACCAATGATATTATGATAAAAAAATATGAGTGTACGTAACAAAAAGTATACCGTCAAATTTATGTTGGATCACGGGTTCCGGTAAAACCCTTAAGGTTCGAACTCTGGGGTGCGCGCGAAGATTTCCCCCCTACCGATCCACATCCTAACTCAGCTAAGATCTTACGAACTAACAAAATGAACTCGCAACACAAAGGACACAAGATTTATAATGGTTCGGGCCACCATTGTGGTGTAATAACCTACTCCAGTGTGGTGGTGGTGGTGGACAGTACAGGGGGAAGAACAACCTCCTGAGGAGAGGTGTTCTTGTGCTTGGTGGATGTGATTGTGGGGATGAACTAGTTCTAGTCTAAGATTATCTCGCCCTTATCTACGGTGGTGGCTAGTTATATTTAGAGAGGCCCTGGTCCTCTCCCCAAATATTGAGCGGGAAGGGAGCCAACAACGACCAATTTGAAAGGGGACAGCTAGTACAACTTATCCTGAAAAAAGTGGTCTTCACCTGCAAAAGGCTCTGGTGGTGACGCCGCCTTGGGCTCCATGATGACCTCCTTCTTGCCGGCATGCTGGTCTTGGTCTTGTTGCACCGATATGTAAACCTTTGCTTGATGCCTCGGTACTCCGCACCTGCACTTGCCCCCTTAGCACCAAAGAGGAAACAAGGACGCTGCACGTGCTGGCGCCCGCCTGGTCTCGATCGTCATGGCTCACTTCACGAGAACCTCGCGAGGTTTGCCGTGCCTTGATCTCTCCGCCCCTGGCGAGCCTGCCAGGCGAGCCCGCTCCTGAGGAGGTCTTGCATCGTCCGCCTCGCGAGGGTATTGAATGCCTTGTTGATGAAGATGGGATGTACAGGCCTGCTAGCAAAGCCACGCCATGGGCCGCAGGTAGGCAAGTCTGGGGACCCCCGTTCCCAGAACACCGACAGTAGCCCCCGGGCCCAAGGCGCGCTCGGGCTTGGCTTCAAGGCAAAGCCAAGGGTCAAGTGTGGAGCGCCACGGGCCGCAATAGCCTGCGGCCTTGGTCGACGTGTGGCGGTTGATTAGACGTGGGCGTCTCCGCTTCCCCACGCTGCCTCGGCAACTGCCCGACTTGGCAAGTCCCTGCGACATGCAAGGAAACCCATCATTACCTGTGATCATGGGGGTGCTGGTTGGCCTTCTCCTGGTATAAATGGGAGGGGGAAGAGCCCCCGACGCCCATCTTTCCTCTGCATGTCCCGCTTTTTATCCTTCCTAGCTCCACTCCTTGCTTGTGCAGACATGGCGCCTATCCGAGGGTTCTCGGCCGCCGAGAAGGGAAAGGCTCCCCTCACCGAGCTCGAGCTTCTCCCGCTGAAGAAGAGGAGCTCCCATCGCCGCCGGTGGTGTCGCGGCCTTGGTACGAAAGGCCGCCTCCTGGGTACCCGCTGCCCTTGTATGCTCACGTCGACAATTCTGGAGGGAGGAGCGGTGAGCGTCACCGCCCGCGCCAGGGAACGTGGTCGCTGTGCTGCGGAGGCGCACGCTGTCGCCCCACGGGTACACGCTACGGACTCCTCGCGTGAGTTCGTGTTGTGGGCGGCGATGCCCCCGAGTACCTGGATTCTCCTCCCGCGGGTTCCCGAGCACCTAGCACACCAAATGTCGTGGTGCGCACCTGACCCCTTTGTGCGCACCTGAACTTTCACGTCCTTGGCCTTGTCTCTTCAGCCACCTCCATCTTCGCGATCCTGCCGCCCGACTTGATGAGCTGCTGGAGCCTGTGGCTGATGAACACTGCTCAGCCGCCACCGCAGCCATGAAAGGTGAGGTGGAAGCCATCCTGGAGAAGTTCGACGCCTTCGCCCCCGCGCCCTCGACCGGTGATGCAGGTGAAGGCGGCACTACCCAGGAGGGGGCACCTCTTGCAGATGTTGGCGGTGTCGAGAGATGACGGGCTTGCGGCTCCTTTCCTATTGAGATTCCTGCAGCATGTAATGTGCCTGGTGGAGGCGTTTAAATTCTTGTTTGATATTTTGAGAACAATATGTCTTGTAATATTTGCTTTGAGATTTTGTATTTTTCTTCCTATTTGCTTTGTGTTCTGCATCGGCAGAGCCCAGCCCCGCGCATACCTCAACCGTTGTTGGGCCAACCGGAATCCAGGAGGGACCAAGGAGTGAGAGGCTATATGACCAGTTAGGCTCCTGAGTCGCGATGCTCAGGAGTCCCCCTTGACGCGCAAACAACTTATAGGAAGGATACACGAGGATATGTTAATGTTCTATGTCGGCAGAGCCTGGCCCCGCGCATACCTCAACCATCGTTGGGCCGACCGAAGACTAGGACGGACCTAGGAGTGAGGGGCTACGTGACCAGTTAGGCTCCTGAGTCGTGATGCTCAGGATTCCCCCTTGACATGCAAACATTCTCCATACCTTTTCCCTCGCCGAGGCTCAGCTCGGGAGGGGCGTGCGACGACCAGGTCCAAGGGACCTGGTTGGGTGGCGTACACTTGGGCGTGACCAGAGAGCAGCCCCTGTGCCCAGCCCCCTCGCGTGGCTCTCCCGAGGGGAGGCGTTGCGATGAGGCCAGACAATGAGCTCTGGGGCTCCCTGAGCTTGGTACAGCCGTGAGGCCGCCCTCAGTTCTTTATCACCAGCGCGGAGCGTAGTGCTTCCGCTTGTGCATGGGCATAGCCGCTCCTCGGCAGTGTCGACGGCCAGCACGGAGCATGGTGCTTCCGCTGGTGCGTGGTCGGGGGTCTCCCTACCGCGGATAGCCCCCGGGGCGTGTACAGCCCCGCCCTGACATGTGGCTTGCACGGCAGGGCGAGACAAGGTGTATCTAGGCACTCGTGAGCCAGCGCGGGACTCACGAGGCCCGACCTCAATGCGGGTTGCGCCTGGTCTTGGTTCTTGTATGCTGTGTTGGTCCTGCGAGGTGGTCAGGCAACCTGCGCCGAATGAATCTCCTGAGGTTATCACGTGAGGAAGATAAGCACCAATGGCCCCAGGAGGTGACGTGAACGGGGCCGGCCCGCCAGACAGAGCTCAACCGCTGGATTTATCGATGTTGCAGGGACGGGCCCGAGCACAGGCGTCCTCCTTAACTTACTCACGGGAAGCGTCCTGAAGAAAGACGGCCGTCGCGCGTCTCCCATGGTGGGTGACAATCAAGCAGGTGATAGTCATAGATAGATTAAGCATGAAAAGCATACTGGCTTAGGTAAATGAAGGGAAGATGCATGCCACTGGGTCAGGCCTGAGCGGCTTGGGGATGATGCAGCCCGAGGGGCGCCCCCAACAAGGTAAGCTAAAGACATAAAAAGGGAAACATGCCACAGGGACGGACCCACGCGGCCTGGGAATGATGCAGCCCTGGGGGGCTCCCAGCTGAATGAACTTGGAAAATGTCACCTAGTTCTATTGATGAAGGAGAGTTGGGGAAGCTGAAGGTATGCTGCGAAGGGGCTACTCCTCATGAGCCACCGGGGCCCTGAGCCTCGGGAGGATCTGGGGGTCCAGGTGGTTCCTTGAGGAGCGTCTTCATCAGCGTGGTGCCTGGCCTCCCGGGCCACCAAGATGCTTTGCAGGTTGCGCTGACAGGCGATCGCCACTCTTGGCAGGCCGAAAGGCATGCGAACGTAGCTGTGAGGTGGGCCCTCGCAGCGTCCCACGCGCGAAGGCCAGAAAAGCTCCTGAGAGGCGGCCCGGTTGAGCCCTGCGACGTTGATGCAGACGCGCAGCCTGACATCCTCCCCTGGATGGGGAGCTGCGCCAAGTGAGCAGCAGCCGCCGCACATGGCCCTTGCGTCTTGCAGTTCCTGAGTGGTCTTGGTGATGAACTCCTGAACGGTGGGCACTCCTTGCCCTGTGTTCTCCTGAGGGAAATGTGCCGCGAAGAATGCCTCCATGTGGTGCCCAAGCGCCTCCCTCGTGATGTTGGCAAAGTCTAAGGCCCTCCAGAAGAGAGCCCCCTAGACCTGCCCGAGAGGGGCACTGGGCGCACTTTCCAATGCGATGGAGGGAGGTGCCCCAGGCGCGGGTGCCGATCCTGACGAGGCACCGCTTGCCTGAGGCCCTGCCTGGCGCAGCTGCTTCTCCTTCTTGGGGGTGGCCTCAGGATGGTGCTCGCCCTAGCTATCAGGGGCGTCGATTGTTGTAGCTTGGAAGGCACGCACGAGGGAGCACACCGCGTCCCTTTCCTCGCATGGGACTTTGATGATTCCGTTGCTTCCCGGCATCTTGAGGACATTGTAGCCGTGATGGGTCACCGCCATGAACTTGGCCAGGGATGGATACCCAAGGATGGCATTGTATGGCAGGCGGATGTAGGCGACGTCGAACTTGATGAGTTCGGTGTGGTAGTTGTTACGTTCCCCGAAGGTAATGGGGAGGCGGACCTGCACGATCGGGGTAGCAGAGCCATCGGTCACTCCTGAGAAAGGCTTGGTATGCTGAAGTTGGTCATATGGCCCTTGGAGATTGTCGAACGTGTCGACGGACAGGAAATTGAGCCCTATGCCGCTGTCGATGAGGCTCTTGGTAACTTGCACGTTGCTGATGACTGGTGAACAAAGCATTGGGAGGATGCCTGCAATAGCTGCGCACTTGAGCTAATCTACCGAACTGAACATGATGGGGCACTTGGACCATCTGAGCGGGCGTGTGGCCTCGATCTTGGGGAGGATTGCATTCACTTCGCAAGCAAACTGTTTGAAGATACGCTGCGAGGCTGGGGCTGGAGCTCTACCCAAGATGCAGGCGATAGCACGCGGCTCCTGCAAGCCCCCAGCCCCCTCATCCGGATGGTGGTCGTCATTCCTTCTGGGTGGTGGCGGTAGTGGAGGAAGGCCAACGTTTCCTTGAGGACGATCCTCATGAGGCTGGTCCCTCCAGGCGCCCTCGCGAGGCTGATCCTGCCAGCGGTCCTCACGAGGCCGGTCGGGCCACTCTTGGCGTGGGCCACGTTCGTCCTAGTGTCCGCCACCACGTCCTCCTCCTTGGCCATAGCCCCGGTCGCTGCACTCGGGGCGTCAACCGAAGCGTCCTTCTCGGATGGCTCTAAGCTCTTGACAGTCGCTGGTGTTGTGGGTATGCAGGTTATGGAAGGCGCAGAATGGTCGGCTGCTCTTGGACGACTCGAGCTAGTCTCTGCTGCGCTTGGTGTCCGGTTCCGCCGCGAGCACGGCTGCTCCCTTGCGCTTAACGTCCTTGGCCTTGGCTTTCTTCTCCTCCGGGTTCGCAGCCGGGAGCTCGAGGAGGTAGAGGCGCCCCTCCTTAGCTCTGGCGCACTTGGTCGCCAGGTTGAACAACTCCAGAGACGTGCACAGCTCCTCGTGGATGGCGAGCTCCTCCTTCATCTTGACGTCATGGACACCATCAGAGAACGCGGAGATGATGGCTTCATCCGTCACCTTGGGGGTCTTGAGATGAACGTTGATGAAGCGCTGGATGTACTTCTGGAGGGTCTCTCCTGGTTGTTGCTTGATGCGACGCAGGTCACCCGCGGCCGGGGGGCGGTCACGAGTGCCCTGGAAGTTGGCGACGAAGCGGTCGCGCATCTCGTTCTAGGAGGAGATCGAGCCTGGAGGCAGGTTCAGGAGCTAGGAACGGGCACCATCATGGAGGGCCATGGGAAACCAGTTCGCCATGACTTTCTCGTCGTCGTTGGTCGCCTCGATGCTCAGCTCATAGAGCTACAAGAACTCCGCGGGGTCAGGGGTGCCGTCATAGCGAGGAGGCAGATCTGGCTTGAATTTGCCCGGCCAGGCGACACTACGCAGCTCGGGGGTGAAGGTGCGGCAGCCGGCCGTGGTCACCAGGGCCCGCCTTGGAGGTGCAACTTGGTCTTGGCTCCCGCGCGCCGCTACGGCAAGCAGCGCGGGGCCTTGCCGCAGCAAACGATCCTAGCGTGGCGGTGCGATGAGTGTCGGTGCGTTCTCTTGCGGTCGAGGGACTTCTTGACAACTTCTTTCTTCATGCGCAAGCGCCAGACGCGGTGGGTCGCGTCATGGAGCCGCACACCTTGGTGCAGAGATGGTGGAGGTGCTTCATGAGCTACATCGCCCATGGTTGACGGAGGGCGAGGCAGAGAGAGGGAGGGCGCAGGGGAGCCCCCTGCAGCGCAGACAAGCTCGGCGATGCGGTGAAGCCAGTCCTCGTAGAGGTCATCGACTGGGCGGTAGAGCAGGAGCTCGTGTGCCATGAGGAGCGCGGCCCGTGCGTCCGTGGGAACGCGACGACCGTGAGACAACGAACCAGCGGGAGTCAGTGATGGAGTGGCGGTGCGGCCGTCCTGTCGCACTAAGGGGTGCAGCGAGGATGATTGCTTCTCATTCCCCGCCGGACCGGTGGCGGCGTTGGCGGCAGGCAACGGAGAGCGTCGGGGTGGCCCGCCGACAGGGGCCGTCTGAGAACCGCGGGTGGCGAGGGCAGCCCGGCGCTCGGCGCGGGCGCGGCGTGCGTCCGCCATGGAGACGATGAAGCGACGCGGCGCGGAGCGACGGAAGGGAAGCTTCGGTGCACCCCTACCTGGCGCGCCAAATGTCGGATCACGGATTCCGGTAAAACCCTTAAGGTTCGAACTCTGGGGTGCACGTGAAGATTTCCCCCCTACCGATGCACGTCCTAACTTAGCTGAGATCTTACAAACTAACTCGACGAACTCACAACACAAAGGACACCAGATTTATACTGGTTCGGGCCACCATTGTGGTGTAGTATCCTACTCCAGTGTGGTATTGGTGGATTGCCTCTCAGGCTGAGGATGAACAGCACAGGGGAAAGAACAGCCTCCTGAGGAGAGGTGTTCTTGTGCTTGGTGGATGTGATTGTGGGGATGAACTAGTTCTAGTCTAAGATTATCTCACCCTTAGCTACAGTGGTGGCTAGTTCTATTTATAGAGGCCCTGGTCCTCTCCCCAATTATTGAGCGAGAAGGGAGCCAACAACGGCCAATTTCAAAGGGGACAGCTAGTACAGCTTATCCTGACAAAAGTGGTCTTCGCTTGCAAAAGGCTCTGGTGGTGACGCCGCCTTGGGCTCCATGGTGACCTTCGTCTTGCCGTCCTGCTGGTCTTGATCTCGTTGCACCGATATGAAAACCTTAGCTTGATGCCTCGGTACTCCGCGCTTGCGCTTGCCCCCTTAGCACCAAAGAGGAAACAAGGACATTGCGCGCGCTTGCGCCCGCCTGGCGCCCGCCTGGTCTCGATCATCACGGCTCACGTCACGAGAACCTCGTGAGGTTTGCCGTGCCTTGATCTCTCCGACCCTCGCGAGCCTGCCTGGCGAGGCCACTCCTGAGGAGGTCTTGCATCGTCCGCCTCGCGAGGCTTAGCCCCTCGCGAGGGTCTTGAATGCCATGTTGATGAAGATGGGCCGTACAGGCCTGCTAGCAAAGCCACGCCGTGGGCCACAGCCAGGCAAGTGTGGGGACCTCCGTTCCCAGAATGCCGACAATTTATAACTGAAAAGTGTTACCAATGGTACGATTTTTCTAGTATACATCTCATGTATTTTGTATCTTCTCGATAGTCAAAATAAAGCTCGAAATACATATTAGACAGTAGATAACCGGATAGAAAGAGTATGTTGATCAGCTTTGTGTGCCAATAAATATAATTTGTATTTTTGTCACAAGCTTTAAAATAAAAAGAAATCGGTAATCTATCCTTCATATTACATTGATCCTTACTACACATGGATGTGGTGAGTTGACTTCTACTCCCGTCGTTCCTGAATATAAGTCTTTTTAGAGATTCAAATATGGACTACATAAGAAGCCAAATGAATGAATCTACACTCTAAAAAATGTTCATCTACATCTCTATATATTTCACATTGAAATTTTTAAGAAGACTTATATTTAGGAACAGACGAAGTAATTAGTAGTAGACGCCAGAGTGCTCTCCTTTTATTTGAATCTGTATGGTGTTTTTTATCGGCATATGGTGTCTTTTTTATTAATATGTAACTGTCTAGCGTAATGACGCCGACCCGAGCCTCCTTCACCATTTTGGATTTATTGTATGCTCTCTGGTTCATATACATTAGCGTGCATCCCTATCAACTAGTGTCTGGCCAGAGTATGATTAATTTATTATTCTTATATGGGATTGGATCTTTTTTTGTGGGGTGTGGGATTGGATCTATAGCAATGAATTTATGGTTTTTTTTCCTTTTGATGAGTAACACGTATGTGTTGTAGCATGTCCATGTCCTTTAAAAAAACATCTAAATAGCATTTAGATATTTTGATCCTAAAAAATATCTAGATATTTTCCCCCTAAAAAACCATCTAGATATTGTAATCTAACCGTTATGAATCAAATCAATGGAGTATATATGTTTAGACTATGTGGTTTGCCCAAGTCTAATTACGATTCAAATACAAATATACATATCTTCTTTCGCGTGTAGTTTTAAACCTTGTCCTTTATAATTAGCACCGACTATAAAAGAGTTTTCACCGATGTCATCATGATGTTAGCGCATGCAATTTGTCCAACCTGCCGTCTTTTCTTGCCGGGAGGATTGGGCAGCTTCCGCATGAAGCAGCCACAGTTTCCAATTAGATTTCCCGTCTATTGCTTTTCTTTCTTAAATCATACTCTTTTTACATTTGGACTACTAGAGTACAATATTTTTATGCATATAGAAACGTGACTACTACATCTTTTTTATGCAAACTAGCACATATGCCCGTGAGTTGCAACGGGAAAATTTGTTATTTTGTGGAACCATAATGTGCCATAATACCGGATTCACAACAAAGAACATGCTGCAACTTAACATCCTTCTACAAAATGAACATAAAAATAGGATGCAATTTAGCCATGTTCATATTTTCTTTGCTGGGCATAATCTCTCACTAATTCCATTTAAGTATAATCCTTTCATTAATTACCATGACGTCCTCACCCATTTTGTCAGGAATCAAATCCTTCCTTTTTTTCTAATTTAGTAGCTCCACCATTGAAGTCTACAGATCCTTCTTTTTAATTATCTACCTTTTTTTACCTCAAATTCGTCCTTCAATTGACCCATGGAAGGCCCATCAATGTACAAGTACCTAAGACAAAAATCAAAAAGAAGGACTAAACCAAACCAAGAATATCTATTCCCTTTAATAGTAGGTATAGATATAGGAACATGACAACATGATGGTTCAATATTGTTCTTATGTATATATTAACATGTCACGTAAAAACTTTTAGTCTCGGCCACTTTTAATCTCAGCCATTGTTACTCTAATCAAACGGTGTAAATAATACAAGCATGTGTGGATTAACGTAATGGCTTGTCTGACTCTTGTCTTAATAATATAATAGATATCTAGATTGCAACCTCAGTTTCTTGCTTGTTCTTCATCTGCATGGAGGAAATAGACCATCATGCTCAGGTTGATCATGCTCCGGCGTGGTCAATAACCTCTAGAAGTTGGTTTATTGATTGCTAAGGCACGACATCTTTGCACGTTCGTAATGGGATCATCAAATTCTACTCCAACGAAAACGATAGTCACCATTGATGGTGGCGTGAAGCTACGTCGGTATTTCCCCAAAGAGGAAGGGATGATGCATCACGGCAACATTAGGTATTTCCCTCAGTGATGAAACCAAGGTTATCGAACTAGTAGGAGAACCAAGCAACACAACGTAAACAACACCTACACACACATAACAAATACTCGCAACTCGACGTGTAAAAGGGGTTGTCAATCCCTTTCGGGTAGCAGCGCCCCAAGATAGGCAAACAGACGTGAATAGAATTGTAGTAGATTGTTAGATCGAACGCCAAATAAAATAAATAAGAATAAAATTCAGCAAGGTATTTTTGTATTTTTGGTTTAAAAGATCTGAAATTAAAAGCAACGTAAAGTAGATCGCAAAGGAAAATAATATGAGAAAGAGACCCGGGGCCGTAGGTTTCACTAGTGGCTTCTCTCGAGAAAAATAGCAAATGGTGGGTAAATAAATTACTATTGAGCAATTGATAGAATTTCAAATAATCATAATGTCGGTGGGAACGACACCTATGGGATCACAAGAATCCCTACTACAGTTGCGGGGCGCGGGGTTGTGAGAAGAGCGGATCAAACAGATAGCACACGGTTCGTTTATCCAGGTTCAGGCCACGAGGATGCGTAACACCCTACTCCTGCTTTGGTGGATTGTATATCTGTGTTCTTGAGCTAGCTATGGGGCATGAGGAGCTCCAAAAAGCCGAATCCTCCTCCTGGTCGCCTCGGGCCTCCTTTTATAGGAAAGGGGTTGCCACAGTAGCACAAAGGAGGTGGAAAGGGTACAATGATGTGAGGTTATCCCTCGTATTACATGACAAGGCGCATTTAATGCGTCTTGCCCAGGTGTCCTTGCTTTATCGGGGACGGGGGAGAGCCCTGCCTCGTCCATCGCCGCTCCCTCTCGTGTCGACACGCGCCCTGGCCAGCGGCGCCCGTGGTGCCATGTAGGCAGGCAGGCAGCTGAGGTGGCGCAGTGGTGGGTCCCCACGAAGACCTGCATGCCGCCACGCAGGTGCCTGCCCAGCTGGTTGGGTCGGCAGCTGCATGCGAACGACGGTGGAGGTTTGACTGGCGTGGGCCTGATGGTGGCCCTACGGGTGTTCTTGGCAAGGGCCTTGCTGGGGCCCCGGCAAGGGTCTTGCCGTGGCACCTGCTGTCATCCCCGGCAAGGCTCTTGCCGGGGGCCTTGTGGTCCTCCTTGGCTGGGATCCCGCCAAGGATCATCATCTTCTAAAGGGTGTATTTGATCTTGAATGCATTCACAAAGATCTGCATGCCACCACGGGGATGTCTCCCGAATCCTTGCCCCATGGAGGCAGTGGACTCAAGGGTGACTCACTCCATAGGTGTGGGGCGAGCTGCCACGGCAAGGGTCTTGCCGGGTTTGCTAAAACCGCCTCCCGGCAAGGATCTTGCTGGGGGGAGTCCGCTTCGTCTCCTTTGCTCTTTGTGGGCTTGGTCTTGGCGTTGTTCTGCTTCTCTCGAGCTTCGGCCTTACCTTGGCTCACCTCCCTTGCCTTGCTCAGTGTGTTGGTGCCCGTGGCTCAGACTGCCCATGCATAATTATTTGTACCCCTCTTTTTGTACATCGGCAGGAGCCCCCGGGCCTGGGTCACACGTAAGCGCAATCGGGTCGTTGGGCTAGGCCCAAAAACGGTGCGCGGGCAGGCGGGGCGGTTTTTACCGCGGTAAGTCTCTTCACGCGTTGTGCTTCCCACGACTCCCGTGCATAGCGCGGCGTGGGGAGGCGCATGTGACGTGGGCAGCATGCGTGGGGTTGGTTCCCACAGGCATGCGTCACGTCGTAGTAAATGTGAAAGGAGGCAGCCCGTTGTTCTCCCCCATAATAAAGGAATAACCGCGGGCGCGTTGCTCACTTCCTCCTCTTTCCTCGTGCCTTTTCCAATCTCAGAGCCGCCGTTTCCTCTCTTCCTTCCTTCCTAAGCTTCCGCCATCGCCCGTCGTCGTTGCTTCGCCATCCCCCTTCCTCAGCCCTCTGAACTTCTTGGTCGCCATGGCTCCCAAATTCGCCAAGGGCAAGGGGGTGGCTAAGGGCGCCGGGACGGTGGAGCCGCTGGAGAGTGCACTGTCGGGGGACCAAATGAAGTCCGCCTTCTTCTTCCCCTCGACGGTTGATGTTCAAGAGCTCCGGGCCTCCTTCAGGCCCCTATGGGGAGCGAAGACGGGGAGAGAGGATTCGGGACACCCGGCGACGCGCGTCATTCCTGTCGCTTGCGCTGATCCTGCCGCAAATCGGTACCCCTTCTTCATCGATTGTCTTTCTTGCGGGTTATTCCCTACTTTCTCCAATTTCTTCTGCGATGTTATGCGCACCTTCGGCTTTCGCCTCTTGGATTTTACTCCGAATGCGGTGGCGTGCATGGCTTTCTTCGCGCATCTTTGCTAAGGCTTTGCCGGGGTGCAGCCCAATACGGCGCTCTTCCGCCATTACTTCTTCCCTCGAATCCAGCTGGGAGGAGCCGTCTCCGGTTGCGTCACCTGGATCCCAAGATCCAAGGGGGCGTACCCGGACGTGCCGTGAAGGAGAGGTGGGAGGAATGGCGTGGCTGGTGGTGCTGGATTGAAGATGAAAACCCGCCGGAATTCTGCAAGGTCCGCCGAGTGCTGCCGGTCCGTGGCAGTGATTGGAGCGATGTCGATGTCGCCGATGGGAGGCTCACCGTCGCCACCACTAGGATTCTCCGGCTCACCGAGGCCGGACTCACCCTTGAGATGATCGGGGCAGACTTCATTCACCGCAGGATCGCCCTGTTGCACAAGAAGGGGAGGCCAGCTTGGCTCTTTACGAACCCGACTGACATTATGCGACTCCGCCTCGGCCTCGATCACAACATCACAGTGTTGGCGCATGCCCACTTCTGCCAGCGGCTTTTCCAGCTTGGTGTGGGTCGCGATGGCGAGGTCGAGCGAACCGGCAAGGCCGCGAGGGCTGCCGCAAAGGTTGGCAAAGCCCTCAAGGGGCCATTTTTCAAGCTGCCAGCGGGGGTGGTCCCGTTGTGCAACAATTCGCATCGGTCTGAGATCATCGCCATGATGCTGGACTGTAATGCGCACGGCCCTGTTTCGAGCTGGGAGGAGCCGAAGGATGAGGATGTGCAGCAATTCTTCGACACCCTGATCGAGGTGTACGTCAATGCCGATGCCGAGCGGTGGCTTATCATGGACACCACCCAGGCAGAGCTGGACTACATCGCCACTAGGGCGAGGGAGGCACAGCTTGCCATGGAGGCCGGAAGCACCGGGGGCGTGCAGGACAAGGCCGCAACAGCGGCGGAGGAAGAGGAGCTCACCTGGTGGGCGGCGGCCTCCGGGGAGGTCAGCAGTGCCGACACTGGATCTGCACTCATCGAAGACGTGGCTGACGAGTCGTCGGAGGAGGAGGAGGACATGGCGGCGGGCTCGACGCCAACCAGGGGAAGAGGGCGAGTCCCGCGGCGGGCTGGCTCCGGTGAGCCGGTCCGGCCCGACAGGGCTGCGGGGCCTCAATTGACCCTGGAGGGGTCTGGGCGCCACACGAGGGCCACGACAGCCAAGAGGCTGACGAAGGCCACTGAGAAGAAGAGGACAACAGCCCCTTCCTCATCTGGGCACGCATAAACCCCGTCGTCTTCGCCTCCTCCGGCAGATGTCGCCTCGGATGTTGACGCAGGAGGTCACTTTTGATCTCGGGCCTCTCAGCCTGAAGAGGAAGAGGAAAGCGGTGGAAGAGGAGGAGGTGGATGACGAGTAAGTACTCCGTTCCTTACTGTCATTTCCATTCCTTTGAATTGAGCCACCCATCTTGATCCGTTTCTGCTTTTGCAGGGATGCAGAGACGTTGGCCCAGAGGGTGAAGAGGGAGAGGACCTCGGCGAGCAGCCAGCCCCTGGCTGGGGCTTCAAAGACACCACTGGTGGTACTGAGCAGCCCGGACAGCAGCCCCCGGCGCAGCCCCTAGCGTAAGTTCGTCACCCTCTTCTTACTCGACATGTGGTAGGCGCTCGATGCTATGATGCTGACCTTGCCGGGTTTGCAGGAGGGGAGTGGCAGCAGGAGGAGCCACAGAGGGTTACTCCTAACACACCACCCCCATCGACTACGCCGCCGCGGGGGGCGTCCCCCGCAAGGGCATCAGGCACAGAGCCCACACCCATGGAGGAAGAGGGGAACTTGGGCGCTGGTGGCTCTGCCACAGCGCCAAATGCTGGCAGAGAGGGGACTTCTACTTCACAGCCTGGCACTGGTGAGTCGCGTGTCCTTCGTCTCTGTTTTTCCCTTATTCTTTTCTTGGCTTCATTGCTCTCGTTGCTACCCAGGCCCTCCTTCAACAGGCATGGAGGACGTGGACACTGTTGTCGGGGATATTGTTGAGGAGGCCGTGGTGGAGGCCAGCAGGATTGCCGCCGAGGAGGCCGCCAAAGATGCTGACGAGGCCGTCGCCGACGAAGCCGCCAAGGGTGCCGCCGGGGACGGTGTTGCGGGGGCCGCCAAGGCGACCGCCGAGGCTTCTGCCGAGGGCGCCAGCGGTGGACCTGCCGGTGAGGCCGGCAAGGCCTCCGCCGAGGAAGAGGTGGTGCGTGACCGGCCTCCCTCCTCCTCAACCTCGGGCCCCGACAGATATCTGAAGGTGGGCAACGATCTCTTCGTCCACCTCCCAGGGGCGTCAAGCCGGGCGCCCGCCGAAGGGGAAGTTTTTTACGGCGAGGTGCTTGCCACCACCGGGCTCGAGGTGTTTGATGAGCCAGGCGTTGGTGGCGACGGTTCTCCAGAAGAGCAGCTTTTCCGTGCCATGGGGGCCAATTTCCGGAAGCTCCAAGTGCTCTACCGTGCTCGCCTGGACAAGGTCAAGTCCAGGATGGCAACGGTGGATAACGTGGAGGTGGACTTCAAGGCGCGCATTGCTGAGACGCAGACCTGGTTCCACCAGACTCGCGAGGAGCAGAGGGCCCTTCAGGAGGAATTGGCCAAGCGCAATGTCGAGCTCACCATGAAGATGGCTGGCATCGAGAAGGCCCAGGAACAGGCGGCGAACTTGGCTGCCGCGGCCGAGGCCGTCCGGAACCAGCATCAAGCCGAACTGGATTCCTAGGAAGAGGACCTCACCGTGCATGAGGCGAAGCTTGCCGCAGCGCTCCGTGGCAAGGATGAGGAGCTCGAGGCCCTTGTCACATGGCGGACTCGCGAGCTGGAGCAGAGGCACAAGGAGGCACTCGATGCCCAGGCTCTGGCCCATGCCGGCAAGGTAAGGGAGTTGGAGGTGGCGCATGATGAGCTGAAGGAGCAGGCCCTCAAGCTGTCCAACGAGAAGAGCACGCTCAATAGCGCCTTGGTGGAGGCGCAAGGAGCGGTCATCAGCAGGGCTGGGGAGCTCTCCGAAGCGCAAAACTCCGTCAGAGATCTCAAGCTGAAGCTGGAGGATCTCGAGAAGACGCTGTCGGAGAGCAGGGCTCGGGAGGAGACCTTGACCAGGAGCCTAGAGGAGGAGAAGCAGCTGCGGGTGAACGAGGCCGCCTCACACCAGGATTATGTGGCGGGCGAGAACAGATGGATCAGCCGTCTGGAGGAGGTCGCTGGCAGGGTCACCTCGCAGTTGGCCACCATGGGGATGCCAAACGTGAGGTAAGCCCCTAAGCGCAGCGGGACCGTCAACACTAAGTTGACCCTGTTCTTCGATGGCGTCCTCGGAGCCTTGGCTTATCTTCACTCCAACCGAGCGGCCACCTTGGCCGAGGAAGCTCGGCGACTTTGCCGGGGGGTCATGACCAAGGTCCTCACCAAGATGGCGTACTGGAATCCCGACCTCGACTTCGGTGCCGTGATGGATAGCTTGCCCGAGGGTGTTGACCCCACAGTGCTCAAGGAGCGCATCAAGCCCGTCATCAGCATCATCGATGAAATCAAGAGGGTGGAAGGCCAGCGCCGGGATTAGGCATCCCGTTCTTCACTGCCGCTGCAGGTTCACGACCAAGACAAATTTCATCTTTAGTTGGAACCGCAGCAATGATGTGATGTAATATAACTTTGCAGTACTTTTAATTTCATGCATGTTATTTCCCCGTTCAATTCCTCTTTGTATGCGCGCCCTACGCCGATTGGGTAGGCTCGCTAGCACGGAAGCCCCTAGCGGCATTTTGGGGACGGATCCCCATAGTCCTGCTGGGTATGCGTGCTGCCAGACGAGCCACCTTTCCGTTCCGAATGCGGCCGCTCGAACTATCAAGCTTGACTCGAGTCAGAATCGAGAGCGTTGTTGGTACCCATATGCATTGCACATCATATCTTGCATTCCATACCATGTCTCACATCATGTTGCTTGTGCATTGCACCGTGATTGATTGTTGTTCTGTTGCTTGTGTTCTTTATTTGGGTAGAGCCGGGAGATGAGTTCGTGAACTAGGATCCTGTTGAGTACATTTACGAGGAGCAAGCTTTCGACAACCCAGATAACTTTGCAGGCAAGATGATCATTACCCCCGATATCACTTCTATCTTTGCTTGCTAGTTGTTCGTTCTATCGCTATGTCGCGCTACCGACCACTTGTTTACCATGCCTCCCATATTTCCATGTCAAGCCTCTAACCCACCTTCCTAGCAAACCGTTGTTTGGCTATGCTACCGCTTTTGCTCAGCCTCTCTTATAGTGTTGCTAGTTGCAGGTGCCTTGCAGGTTGTTCCATGTTGGAACATGGATATGTTGGTATATCACATTATCTCTTATTTAACTAATGCATCTATATACTTGGCAAAGGGTGGAAGGCTTGGCCTTTTTCTTGGTGTTTTGTTCCACTCTTGCCGCCCTAGTTTCCGCCATACCGGTGTTATGTTCCTTGATTTTGCGTTCCTTACGCGGTTAGGGTTATGGGACCCCCTTGACAGTTCGCTTTGAATAAAACTCCTGCAGCAAGGCCCAACCTTGGTTTTACATTTGCTTAATAACAACTAAAATTTGCTTAAGGAGTAATTAACCCGAGGATTATCTTAATTCAGCCCCCCGGGCCAGTGCTCCTCTGAGTGTTGGTCCGAACCGAGTAGACTGCAGGGCCACCTCGGGGAAACTCGAGGGTTGGTTTTAATCATAGGATGTCTCATCTGGTGCGTCCTGAGAATGAGTGTGACTCCTATCGGGATTTGTCGGCACATCGGGTGGTCTTGCTGGTCTTGTTTTACCATTGTCGAAATGTCTTGTAACCGGGATACTGAGACTGATCGGGTTATTCTGGGAGAAGGAATATCATTCGTTGATCACGAGAGCTTGTGATGGGCTAAGTTGGGACACCCCTGCAAGGTATATACTTTCGAGAGTCGTCCCGCGGTTATGTGGCAAATGGGAATTTGTTAATACCTGGTTGTAGAGAACTTGACACTTGACTTAATTAAAATGCATCAACCGCATGTGTTACCATGATGGTCTCTTTTCAGCGGAGTCCGAGAAGTGAACACGGTTGGGTTATGTTTGAACATAAGTTGTTCAGGATCACTTCTTGATTGCTTCTAGCTTACGACCGTTGTGTAGTTTCTCATCTTACTCTTGTACTCGCATGTAAGCCACCATATTTGCTTAGCGCTTGCTACAACTCCATCTCATAACCACATCCTACCCATAAGCTTAAATAGTCTTGATCTCACGGGTTTTGATACTGATGAGTCCTCGTGACTCACGGATACTACCAAAACAGTTGCAGGTGCCGATGATACCAGTGCAGGTGATGCCACCGAGCTCAAGTGGTAGTTCGACGAGGACCTTGGTCGTTACTATGTTTCGTTTCTGGATGATCCGTAGTGGTGCCCAGTTGGGAAGATCGGGATTTAGCATTTGTGGTTGTCTTCTTTTCATTTGGAGTTGTCCGTAGTCGGACTATGTGTGTACTCTGAATGATGTATGAATTATTTGTTCTTTGTGTGACATGGAGATTGTAAGCCAACTATTTATTTATCCTTGTTCTTGTACATGGGATTGTGTGAAGATGACCCTTCTTGTGACAAAACCAAAATGCGGTTATGCCTCTAAGTCGTTCCTCGACACGTGGGAGATATAGACGCATCTCGGGCGTTACACCTTACTTAGAGATAGAAACTATAGACGATAATAAATATCCTTAAAAAAACTCTTCTTCATAGAGAATAATTCTACAAGTTGGTACATCGTGAAGGAAATATGCCCTAGAGGCAATAATAAAGTTGTTATTTACATTTCCTTATATCATGATAAAGGTTTATTATTCATGCTAGAATTGTATTAACCGGAAACTTAGTACATGTGTGAATACATACACAAAAGAAAGTGTCCCTGGTATGCCTCTACTTGACTAGCTCTTTAATCAAAGATGGTTAAGTTTCCTAACCATAAACATGTGTTGTCATTTGATGAACGGGATCACATCATTAGAGAATGATGTGATGGACAAGACCCATCTATTAGCTTAGCACAATGATCGTTAAGTTTTATTGTTATTGCTTTCTTCATGACTTATACATATTCCTCTGACTATGAGATTATGCAACTCTGAATACCAGACGGACACCTTGTGTGCTATCAAATGTCACAACGTAACTGGGTGGTTATAAAGATGCTCTACAGGTGTCTCCAAAGGTGTTTGTTGGGTTGGCATAGATCAAGATTAGAATTTGTCACTCCGAGTATCGGAGAGGTATGTCTGGGCCCTCTCGGTAATGCACATCACTATAAGCCTTGCAATCAATGTGACTAATGAGTTAGTTACGGGATGATGCATTACGGAACGAGTAAAGAGACTTCCCGGTAACGAGATTGAACTAGGTATGATGATACCGAGGATCGAATCTCGGGCAAGTAACATACCGATGCCAAAGGGAATAACGTATGTTGTTATTGTGGTTTGACCGATAAAGATATTCGTAGAATATGTAGGAACCAATATGAGCATCCAGGTTCCGCTATTGGTTAATGACCAGAGATGTGTCTCGGTCATGTCTACATAGTTCTCGAACCCATAGGGTCCGCACGCTTAACGTTTGATGATGATTTATATTATTAGTTATGTGTTTTGGTGACCAAAGTTTGTTTGGAGTCCTAGATGAGATCACAGACATGATGAGGAGTCTTGAAATGGTCGATAGGTAAAGATTGATATATTGGAAGGTGGTATTTGGACATCGGAATGGTTTCGAGTGGCTTGGGTATTTTACCGGAGTACCGAGGGGTTACCGGAACCCCTCGGGGGAATTATTGGGCCTAAATAGGCCTTAGTGGAGAGAGAGGGGAGGCCTCAGGGCGTGCCCCCCATGGAGTCCAAATTGGACTAGGGGAGGGGGCGGCGCCCCCCTTTCCCTCTCCCTCTCCCTCTCCTTCCTTTTCCCCTCCGGTAAGAAAGGAAAAGGGGGGGGGGGCGAATCCTACTAGGAGTGGAGTCCTAGTAGGACTCCCCCCATGGCGCGCCCCTCCTGGACGGCCTCCTCCTCCTCCCCTCCTTTACATACGGGGGCAGGGGGCACCCCATATCACATCAATTGTTCCCTTAGCCATGTGCGGTGCCCCCTCCACACTTTACTCCTCCGGTCATAGCGCTGTAGTGCTTAGGCGAAGCCCTACGCGGATCACATCACCATCACCGTCACCACACCATCGTGCTGACAAAACTCTCCCTCGACCCTCTACTGGATCAAGAGTTCGAGGGACGTCATCGAGCTGAATGTGTGCTGAACATGGAGGTGCCGTACATTTGGTACTTGATCGGTTGGAACGCGAAGACGTTTGACTACATCAACCACATTAACCTAATGCTTCCGCTTTCGGTCTACGTGGGTACGTGGACACACTCTCCCCCTCTCATTGCTATGCATCTCCTAGATAGATCTTGCATGATCGTAGGAAATTTTTTGAAATTGCATGCTACGTTCCCTAACAATAGCGTCTGAGCCAGGTCTATGCGTAGATGATATGCACGAGTAGAACACAAAGAGTTGTGGGTGATAATAGTCATACTTCTTACCACCAACGTCTTACTTTGATTTGGTGGCATTGTTGGATGAAGCGGACCGGACTAACCTTACATGACCATGTTCATGAGACCGGTTCCACCGACAGACATGCAACTTGTTTTGCATAAAGGTGGCTGGCGGGTGTCTATTTCTCCATCTTTAGTTGAATCGAGTTTGACTACGGCTGGTCCTTGTTGAAGGTTAAAACAACACACTTAATGAAAAATTGTTGTGGTTTTAATGCGTAGGTAAGAATGGTTCTTGCTAGAAGCCCATAGCAGCCACGTAAAACTTGCAACAACAAAGTAGAGGACGTCTAACTTGTTTGTGCACGGCATGTTGTGATGTGATATGGTCAAGACATGATGTGATATAAGTTATTGTATGAGATGATCATGTTTTCTAAAAGTTATCGGCAACTGGCAGGAGCCTTATGGTTGTCGCTTTATTGTATGAAATGCAATCGCCACGTAATTGCTTTACTTTATCACTATGCGGTAGCGATAGTCGTAGAAGCAATAGTTTGGCGAGACGACAACGACGCTACGATGGAAATCAAGGTGTCAAGCCGGTGATGATGGAGATCATGATGGTGCTTTGGAGATGGAGATCAAAGGCACAAGATGATGATGATGGCCATATCATGTCACATATTTTGATTGCATGTGATGTTTATCGTTTATGCATCTTATTTTGCTTAGTACGGCGGTAGCATTATAAGATGATCCCTCACTGAATGTCAAGGTACAAGTGTTCTCCCTGAGTATGCACCGTTGCTATAGTTCATCGTGACAAGACACCACGTGATGATCGGGTGTGATAAGCTCTACGTTCACATACAATGGGTGCAAGCCAGTTTTGCATGTGCAGAATACTCGGGTTAAACTTGATGAGCCTAGCATATGCAGATATGGCCTCCGAACACTGAGACCGAAAGGTCGAATGTGAATCATATAGTAGATATGATCAACATAGTGATGTTCATCATTGAAAACTACTCCAACTCACGTGATGATCGGACATGGTTTAGTTGACATGGATCACGTGATCATTTAGATGACTAGATGGATGTCTATCTAAGTGGGAGTTCTTAAGTAATATGATTAATTGAACTTTAATTTATCATGAACTTAGTCTTGATAGTTTTTTGCATATCTATGTTGTTGTAGATCAATGGCCCGTGCTACCGTTCCCTTGAATTTTAATGTGTTCCTAGAGAAATCTAAGTCGAAAGATGATGGCAGCAACTACATGGCCTGGGTCTGTAACTTGAGGATTATCCTCATTGCTGCACAAAAGAATTACGTCCTGAAGCACCGCTAGGTGCAAGGCCTGCTACAGGAGAAACTCCGGATATTATGAACATCTGGCAAACTAAAGCTGATGACTACTCAATAGTTTAGTGTGCCATGCTTTAGGGCTTAGAATCGGGACATCAAAGATGTTTTGAATGTCATGCAGCATATGAGATGTTCCATGAGTTGAAGTTAACATTTCAAGCAAATGCCCGAGTTGAGAGATATGAAGTCTCCAACAAGTTCTATAGCTGCAAGAGGGAGGAGAATAGTTCTGTCAGTGAACAACACATACTCAGAATGTCTAGGTACCATAACCACTTGACTCAGCTGGGAGTTAATCTTCCTAATGATACTGTCATTGACAGAGTTATTCAATCACTGCCACCAAGCTATAAAGGTTTCGTGATGAACTATAACATGCAAGGGATGGAAAAGACAATTCCCGAGCTCTTCGCAATGCTTAAAGTTGTGGAGGTAGAAATCAAGAAGGAGCATCCAGTGTTGATGGTTAACAAGACCACTAGTTTCAAGAAAAAGGGAAAAGGGAAGAAGGGGAACTTCAAGAAGAATAGAAAGCAAGTTTCTGCTCAAGGGAAGAAGCCCAAGTTTGGACCTATGCCTGAAACTGAGTGCTTCTACTGCAAAGGGACTGGTCACCGGAAGCAGAACTGCCCCAAGTATTTGGAGGATAAGAAGGATGGCAAAGTGAAAGGTATATTTAATATACATGTTATTGATGTGTACCTTACTAATGCTCGTAGTAGCGCCTCTGTATTTGATACTGGTTCTGTAGCTCACATTTGCAACTCGAAACATGGGCTACGGATTAAATGAAGATTGGCTAAGGACGAGGTGATGATGCACGTCGGAAATGGTTCCAAGGTCGATGTGATCGCCGTTGGCACGCTGCCGCTACATCTACCTTCGGGATTAGTTTTAGACCTGAATAATTGTTATTTGGTGCTAGCGTTGAGCATGAACATTATATCTAGATCTTGTTTGATGTGATATGGTTATTCATTTAAATCAGAGAATAATGGTTGTTCTATTTATATGAGTAATATCTTTTATGGTCATGCACCCTTGATGAGTGGTCTATTTTTGTTGAATCTCGATCGTAGTGATACACATATTCATAATATTGAAGCCAAAAGATGCAAAGTTAATAATGGTAGTGCAACTTATTTGTGGCACTGCCGTTTAGGTCATATTGGTGTAAAGCGCGTGAAGAAACTCCATGTTGATGGGCTTTTGGAATCACTTGATTATGAATCACTTGATGCTTGCGAACCATGCCTCATGGGCAAGATGACTAAAACTCTGTTTTCCGGAACAATGGAGCGAGCCACTGACTTATTGGAAATAATACATACTGATATATGTGATACGATGAGTGTTGAGGCTCGCAGCGGGTATCATTATTTTCTGACCTTCATAGATGAATTGAGCAGATATGGGTATATCTACTTAATGAAACATAAGTCTGAAACATTTGAAAAGTACAAAGAATTTCTGAGTGAAGTGGAAAATCATCATAACAGGAAAATGAAGTTTCTACAATCTGATCGTGGAGGCGAATATTTGAGTTACGAGTTTTCTCTTCATTTGAAACAATGTGGAATAGTTTTGCAACTCACGCCACCTAGAACACTACAACGTAATGGTGTGTCTGAACGTCGTAACCGTACTTTATTAGATATGGTGCGATTTATGATGTCTCTTACCGATTTACCACTATCGTTTTGGGCTTATGTTTTAGAGACGGATGCATTCACGTTAAATAGGGCACCATCTAAATCCGTTGAGACGACACCATATGAACTGTGGTCTGGCAAGAAACCTAAGCTATCGTTTCTTAAAGTTTGGGGCTGCAATGCTTATGTGAAAAATATTCAACCTGATAAGCTAGAACCCAAATCGAAGAAATGCGTCTTCATAGGATACCCAAAGGAAACTATTGGGCACACCTTGTATCACAGATCCGAAGGCAAGATATTCGTTACTAAGAATGGATCATTTCTTGAGAAGGAGTTTCTCTCGAAATAAGTGTGGGAGGAAAGTAGAACTTGATGAGGTAATTGTACCTTCTCCCGAATTGGAAAGTAGTTCATCATAGAAATCAGTTCAAGTGATGCCTACACCAATTAGTGAGGAAGTTAATGATGATGATCATGAAACTTCAGAATAAGTTACTACTGAACCTCGTAGGTTAACCAGAATACGTTCCGCACCAGAGTGGTATGGTACTCCTCTTCTAGAAGTCATGTTACTAGACCATGCTGAACCTACGAACTATGAGGAAGCGATGATGAACCTAGATTCCACGAAATGGCTTGAGGCCATGAAATCTGAGGTGGGATCCATGTATGAGAACAAAGTGTGGACTTTGGTTGCCTTTCCCAATGATCGGCAAGTCATAGAGAATAAATGGATCTTTAGGAAGAATTCTGATGCTGATGGTAATTGTTACTGTCTACAAAGCTCAACTTGTTGCGAAAGGTTTTCGGCAAGTTCAAGGAGTTGACTACGATGAGATCTTCTCACCCGTAGCGATGCTTAAGTCTGTCCGAATCATATTAGCAATTACCGCATTTTATGATTATGAAATTTGTCAAATGGATGTCAAAATTGTGTTCCTTAATGGATTTCTTAAAGAAGAGTTGTATATGATGCAACCAGAAGGTTTTGTCGATCCTAAAGGTACTAACAAAGTGTGCAAGCTCCAACGATCCATTTATGGACCGGTGCAAGCATCTCGGAGTTGGAATATGCACTTTGATAATGTGATCAAAGCATATGGTTTTATACAAACTTCTGGAGAATCATGTATTTACAAGAAAGTGAGTGGGAGCTCTGTAGCATTTATAATATTATATGAGGATGACATACTATTGATTGGAAATAATACGGAATTTCTGGATAGCATAAATGGATACTTGAATAAGAATTTTTCAACAAAAGACCTCGGTGAAGCTGATTATATATTGGGCATAAATATCTATATAGATAGATCAAGACGCTTAATTGGACTTTCACAAACCACATACCTTGATAAAGTTTTGAAGAAGTTCAAAATGGATCAGTCAAAGAAAGGGTTCTTGCCCGTGTTACAAGGTGTGAAGTTGAGTAAGACTCAATGCCTGACCACTGCAGAAGATAGAGAGAAAATGAAAGATGATCCCTATGCCTCAGCCATAGGTTCTATCTTGTATGCAATGTTGTGTACCAGACCTGATATGTGCCTTGATATAAGTTTAGCAGGAAGGTACCAAAGTAATCCAGGAGTGGATCACTGGACAGCGGTCAAGAACATCCTGAAATACCTGAAAAGGACTAAGGATATGTTTCTCGTTTATGGAGGTGACAAAGAGCTTGTCCTAAATGGTTACGTCGATGCAAGCTTTGACACTGATCCGAATTACTCTAAGTCACAAACCAGATACATATTTATATTGAATGGTGGAGCTGTCAGTTGGTGTAGTTCCAAGCAGAGCGTTGTGGCGGGATCTACATGTGAAGCGGAGTACATAGCTGCTTCGGAAACAGCAAATGAAGGAGTTCATATCCGATCTAGGTGCAATACCTAGTGCATCGGGTCCAATGAAAATCTTTTCTGACAACCCTGGAGCAATTGCCTTGGCCAAGGAATCCAGATTTGACAACAGAACCAGGCACATCAAGAGACGCTTCAATTCCATTTGCGATCAAGTCAAGGAGGGAGACATAGAGATTTGCAAGATACATATGGATCTAAATGTTGTACACCTGTTGACTAAGCCTCTTCCACGAGCAAAACATGATCAGCACCAAGACTCCATGGGTGTTAGAATCATTACTATGTAATCTAGATTATTGACTCTAGTGCAAGTGGGAGACTGAAGGAAATATGCCCTTGAGGCAATAATAAAGTTGTTATTTATTTTTCCTTATATCATGATAAATGCTTATTATTCATGCTAGAATTGTATTAACCGGAAACTTAGTACATGTGTGAATACATAGACAAAACAGAGTGTCCCTAGTATGCCTCTACTTGACTAGCTCGTTAATCAAAGATGGTTAAGTTTCCTGACCATAGACATGTGTTGTCATTCGATGAATGGGATCACATCATTAGAGAATGATGTGATGGACAAGACCCATCCATTATCTTAGCATAATGATCGTTAAGTTTTATTGTTATTCCTTTCTTCATGACTTATACATATTCCTCTGACTATGAGATTATGCAACTCCCGTATACCGAAGGAACACCTTGTGTGTTATCAAATGTCACAACGTAACTCGGTGATTATAAAGATGCTCTACAGGTCTCTCCGAAGGTGTTTGTTGGGTTGGGATAGATCAAGATTAGGATTTGTCACTCCGAGTATCGGAGAGGTATCTCTGGGCCCTCTCGGTAATGGACATCACTATAAGCCTTGCAAGCAATGTGACTAATGAGTTAGTTATGGGATGATGCATTACGAAACGAGTAAAGAGACTTCTCGGTAACGAGATTGAACTAGGTATGATGATACCGACAATCGAATCTCGGGCAAGTAACATACCGATGACAAAGGGAATAACGTATGTTGTTATTGCGGATATGTATAAAAAATTATAGAATGCTACCTAACATATTCATCCAAAACAGATAATATAATAGCATGGAACAATCAAAAATTATAGATAAGCTGGATACGTATCAAGCATTCTCAGCCTTAATTCCTGCTCATCCTCGAGTAGGTAAATGATAAAAACATAATTTTTGATATGGAATGCTACCTAACATATTTATCCATGTAATTTTCTTTATTGTGGCATGAATGTTTAGATGTGTATGATTCGAAACAAAAGTTTAACATTGACATAAAAACAATAATACTTCAAGCATACTAACAAGATAATTATGTCTTCTCAGAATAACATGGGCAAAGAAAGCTTATCCCTACAAAATCATATAGTCTGGCTATGCTCCATCTTCATCACACAAAATATTCAAATCATGCACAACCCTAATGACAAGCCAAGCAATTGTTTCATACTTTTGACTTTCTAAAACCTTTTCAACTTTCACACAATACATGAGCGTGAGCCATGGACATATCACTATAGGTGGAATAGAAGGTGGTTGTGGAGAAGATGAAAAGAGGGAGATAGTCTCACATCAACTAGGCATATCAATGGGCTATGGATATGCCCATCAATAGATACCAATGTGAGTGAGTTGGGATTGCCATGCAATGGATGCACTAGAGCTATAAGTTTATGAAAGATCAAAGAAAAACTAAGTGGGTGTGCATCCGACTTGCTAGCTCATGAAGACCTAGGGCAATTTGAGGAAGCTCGTTATTGGAATATACAAGCCAAGTTCTATAATGAAAAATTCCCACTAATATATGAAAGTGACAACATATGAGACTCTCTATCATGCAGATGATGGTGCTACTTTGAAGCATGAGTATGGAAAAGGATAGTAACATTGCCCCTTCTCTCTTTTTCTCTCATTTTTTTTCTTTTTTTCTCCATTTTTTCCATTTTTCTTTTCCTTTTTTCTCTTTCAGTTTATCTTCTTTCTTTCTTTTTCTTTTATTTCCTCACATGGGACAATGCTCTATTAATGAAGATCATCATACTTCTATTTACTTACAACTCAATACTAGAACAAAATATGACTCTATATGAATCCTTCGGTGGTGTAGGGATGTGCAATGAATCAACATCGACATGTATAAAAAATGATGAACGGTGGCTTTGCCACAAATACGATGTCAACTACATGATCATGCAAATCATTATGATAATGATGATGCGTGTCATAATAAACGGAACCGTGGAAAGTTGCATGGAAATATATCTCAGAATGGCTATGGAAATGCCATAATAGGTAGGCATGGTGGCTGTTTTGAGGAAGGTATATGGTGGGTTTATGGCACCGGCGAAAGTTGCGCGGTGCTAGAGAGGCTAGCAATGGTGGAAGGGTGAGAGTGCGTATAATCCATGGACTCAACATTAGTCATAAAGAACTCACAGACTATTGCAAAAATCTATTAGTCATCGAAACAAAGTACCACGAGCATGCTCCTAGGGGGATATATTGGTAGGAAAATACCATCACTCATCCCCGACCGCCACTCATAAGGAAGACAATCAAAAAATATCTCATTCTCCAACTTCGTTACATAACTGTTCACCATACATGCATGCTATGGAACTCACAAACCTTAACACAAGTATTTCTCAAATTCACAACTACTCACTAGCATGACTCTAATATCACCATCTTCATATCTCAAAACAATCATGAGAAATTAAACTTCTCATAGTATTCAATGCACGTTATATGAAAGTTTTTATTATATCCATCTTGGATGGCTATCATATTAGGACTAAATTTATAACCAAAGCAAATTACCATGCTGTTTAGAAACTCTCAAAATAATATAAGTGAAGTACGAGAGTTCATCAATTTCTATAAAATAAAGCCACCGCATGCTCTAAAAAGATATAGGTGAAGTACTAGAGCGATAGTGCCTAGCTCAAAAGATATAAGTGAAGCACAAAGAGTATTCTAATAAATTACTATTCATGCGTGCCTCTCTCAAAAGGTGTGTACAGCAAGGATGATTGTGGCAAACTAAAAAGCAAAGACTCAAATCATACAAGACGCTCCAAGCAAAACATATATCATGTGGTGAATAAAAATATAGCCTCAAGTAAAGTTACCGATAGACGAAGATGAAGGAGGGGATGCCGAAGGCATCCCCAAGCTTAGGCTCTTAGTTGTCCTTGAATATTACCTTGGGGTGCCTTGGGCATCACCAAGCTTAGGCTCTTGCCACTCCTTATTCCATAGTCAACCAAATCCTTACCCAAAACTTGAAAACTTCACGCCACAAAACTCAGCAGAAAATCTCATAAGCTCAGTTAGTATAAGAAAATAAATCACCACTTTTGGTACTGTTGTGAACCCATTCTTTATTTATATTGGTGTAATATCTAATGTATTCTAAATTTTCCATGGTTCATACCCCCAATACTAGCCATAGATTCATCAAAATAAGCAAACAACACATAGAAAACATAATCTGTCAAAAACAGAATAGTCTAGAGCAATCTGGTTATTTCAAATACTTTTATAACTCCAAAAATTCTGAAAAAATAGGATAACCTAAGAAATGTGTTTATTAATCTTCTGCAAAAAGAATCAGTATTTTATCACGCTTCTATGATTTCTAACAATTCTGGGACTGAGCGCAAAAGTTTCTATTTTTCAGCGAGATCAAATCAACTATCGTCGTAAGCTATCCCAAAGGTCTTACTTGGCACAAACACTACGTAAAACATAAAACCACATCTAACTAGAGGCTAGATGAAATATTTATTGCAAAACAGAACCTAAAAAGCAAAAACAAAAAATAAAATTAGGTTGCCTCCCAACAAGCGCTATTTTTTTTAACGGCCTTAGCTAGGCATAAAACGCGAATAGATCTAAGTATTATCATCTTTGGTATGCAATTCTTCAATTGACCATTTATAATTCTTAGGAGAATCCTTAGTTTTATAGATGATCAAACTCTTAGGCAAGAAATCAAGAAATTCATTCATGGCAATTGGTTCCTTAATAATATCGAAAAAATCGGGGTGAACACTTATGGATTTGGGATCTTCATTATCTTTACTAGAAGATTCACCCTTATCCTTAGGAACATAAATAAACTTGGCGATCTTAGTAGGAGGAAGATTTTGAGTAGTTTGCCTATTGTAGTAGAATCTTCATCTATCTTTTCGTTAACTATGGGTTCCTTTTCCCTAAGATTCTTTAAAGTAACTCCTACTTTAGATCCATATTGAGTAATCTGATTATGAATCTTTTTATTCAAATTTTCAATCAACTCAGTGGTAGCAATCTTATTTTCAATAATATCAAGCCTTTGCATTACATGCTCCAAGGTTAAAACAGTTCCACTGACCAAAAGAGGTGGTGGGCCTAACAAATCTATCATGGCATTATAAGAATCACAAGTATGGCTACCTAAGAAATTCCCTCTAGTAATGGTATCTAGAACATATCTATTCCAAGGAGTAACACCCAAATAAAAGTTGCGAAGAAGAACGGGGGGTGGATTGCTTTTGAGTAGATCTATTTTGAGCATTGTAAATTCTATACCAAGCATCTTTTAAGTTTTCTCCCTCTCTTTGTTTAAAATTCAGAACTTCGTTATCAGGAGTGTTAACAATGATGGGGAGACTGGCCATAGGAGTGAGACAAGCAATCAAACGCACAGGCACACAAAATGTAAGCAAAGAAGATGAACGGAAGAGGGGCAAAGAAAAGGCAAATCTTTTCGAAAATCATTTTAGAAGTGGGGGAGAGGAAAACGAGAGGAGAATGACGAATAATGTAATGCAAGAGATGATAGTTTATGATGGGTACTTGGTATGTCTTGACTTTTCATAGATCTCCCCGGCAATGGCGCCAGAAATTCTTCCTGCTACTTCTTGAGATTGCGTTGGTTTTTCCCTTGAAAAGGAAAGGGTGATCCAGCAAAGTAGAGTAAGTATTTCCCTCAGTTTTTGAGAACCAAGGTATCAATCCAGTAGGAGACAACGCACAAGTCACCGAATACCTGCACAAACAAACACCAACTTGCACCCAGTAGGATAAAGGGGTTGTCAATCCCTTCACGGTTATTTGCAAAGTGAGATATGATAGAGATAGTGTAACGCCCCGAGACCGACGTGCCAGGTGTCGTCCAGTTATTCGCTGTTGTTGCCTTGTCATTTGCTTGCGTGTTGCATCTTGTCATGTCATCATATGCATTGCATCATCATGTTTTTCAAAACTTGCATCCGTCCCGGCCTCCTCGTTCTCTCCGTTGTCCGTTCTGAGCCCAGACACACTTGCACATGCCCGCGACATGTCTGAAATATTATTTTATAAGTGGCCAGAAAATGTTCTCGGAATGGGTTGAAAGTTGGCATGTGGTGTTGTTATGTTGTTAGTAGGTCACCTGCCAAGTTTCATCGCATTCGGAGTTCGTTTGACGCCCTAACGGATAACTATAGTGGCAGTATAGCCGGTCTAACGTCGGACGTTTTCGCTCTCCGAAAACTGTTGCCGGGTTTTTCCTCTCTTTCCTCTCTAGCCCATCTACACAGCCCACCTAGGCCCAGACTACTCCTCCTCGTGCCTGGAGCCGTCCGATCATGATCCGAGGGTCCGAAAACGGCCTCAAACCCCCTAACCCTAGCCCCCTTACCTTATATAGACCCCCTCCATGCCATTTTGGGCCTTCTCCTTCCTCCTCCTCGAAATCTGCGCCCCAATCTTCAGCCAACCGCCTAACCCCTCCTCTCCTCTATTTCCACCGCCGGCCACCTCGTCCCTACCACTTGGCGCCATCCTGGTGGCCAGCCGCCACCACGCAGGACGCCCACAGCCTCCACGTCGCCTCCCCGCGCCCCACATCGCCCCGCGCCGCCAGGCCCGCTCCAGGCCCGCCCGGGCCCCGATCTGGGCTCTGAGGCCCGCACCGCGCCGCCCCTGCTCCCCGAGCTCCAGATCGGGAGAGGGAGATCCCGATCCGAGCTCCTCCGCCGCTCTGCCCCGTCTTCACGCCTCCTCGCCGGACTTGCTCCTGCCGACGAGCACTAGGGCACGTCCCAGGACGCCCCTCTCCTTCCTCCATCCTCTTTTTTCCTCCCTGTGTCATCTCTCTCTGCCTCTTCCTGCAGAGCCTCCATGGCCCCGTATCTACGCCGCTGTCGCCGGAATATGCTGCCAGTTGCCCGATCCGGCCTCCCTGCTGGCAGATCTGGGAAGCCCGCGCCGCCTCGTATCCATTCGGGCCGGATCCCGGTCCTCGATGATCCTCTCCACGCCGCCCCTTGCTGGCGTTTGACGCCATAGCCGCCGTCCTTGCTTCCTGCTTGAGCGGGTGCTCGAAGAGACCGAGCGCGTTGACCTCGCACTCAAGGCCAGATCCAGTGCTGCTGGGCCTCAGACAGGCCGGCCCAACCACTTCCCCATCCGGCGTCCTCTGCTTCCTACTGGGCCGAGCCCATGGGTGAGAACGCGCCCAGCACCTCCCCTGTTCCTGTTGGGCCAGGAAGATTCGGCCCAGCTCTATATTTTTTCTGCCTGAAAGTTTTTCCTTTTATCCTGAGACTGCGGATTTGCAGAAAAGTCCCTAGAGTTCATGCATTTAATAACTCATGAACCGTGCTTCGGATTAAAACAAGTTATATATAAAACATGACTAGAAGTCCATCTAGTTTCATATTATGCCATTTTCATCCATGTTTAACATGTTTAAAATGTTTTTTGATTAATTTTGTCCCTATGCCATGTTAAAATGCTTTAATTCATAACTAAATAACCGTAGCTCCAAATTTAATAATCTTTATATGTAAATGGGGTAGAAAAATGCCTAGTTTAACATGGTGGCCTCACTTTGCATGTCTAATAACTCTAAAATTATGTTTAGGGCAGAACAGTACCAAACCTAATATATGCATATGGGGATTTACTGGAATTGTTGTTCGTTGTTTCCGGCCTCATTTAAACCTGCCTAGATAGGTAGTTTTCCTATGCTCCACCTCTTGCCATGTTTAACAACATTTAATATTGATGGGTACATAAACGAGAGAGAACTAAATAATTGATGTGGTGTTCCGTTAATATGCAACCTGCTGCATATTGAGCTCCACTTAACTTGTAGTGTTGTTTGTGCACTTTGCCATGCCGTGCATAATTAAATCGGACATGCATCATACTTGTTGTGCATCATGGCATGATCGTGTGATAGTTGTTTACTATGTTGTGTGCTTCTTTTCCGTTGTTTGCTTCTTCGGGTTGTTTCCGACAACGTCGCGTTGTGAGGACCCGTTCGTCTATGTTCCGCTTGTTTTCTTCATGGACTCATTCTTCTTCCTTGCGGGATTTCAGGCAAGATGATCATACCCTCGAAATCACTTCTATCTTTGCTTGCTAGATGCTCGCTCTTTTGCTATGCCTATGCTGCGATACCAACCACTTGCTTATCATGCCACCCATATTGTTGAACCAAGCCTCTAACCCACCTTGTCCTAGCAAAACCGTTGTTTGGCTATGTTACCATTTTGCTCAGCCCCTCTTATAGCGTTGTTAGTTGCAGGTGAAGATTGAAGTTTGTTCCTTGTTGGAACATGGTGATCGTTCCTTGTTGGAACATGTTTACTTGTTGGGATATCACAATATATCTTATTTAATTAATGCATCTATATACTTGGTAAAGGGTGGAAGGCTCGGCCTTATGCCTGGTGTTTTGTTCCACTCTTGCCGTCCTAGTTTCCGTCATATCGGTGTTATGTTCCCGGATTTTGCATCCCTTACGCGGTTGGGCTATTATGGGAACCCCTTGACAGTTCGCCTTAAGTAAAGCTCTTCCAGCAATGCCCAACATTGGTTTTACCATTTGCCACCTAGCCTTTTCTTTTCCCTTGGGAGTCGCGCTCCTGAGGGTCATCATTATTTTACCGCCCCCCCCCCCCGGGCTAGTGCTCCCCTGAGTGTTGGTCCAACTGAGCGATGTCCGGGGCTACCAGGGGCAACTCTGGGCTGGCTACCCGACGTCTGGCTCATCTGAGTGTGCCCTGAGAACGAGATATGTGCAGCTCCTATCGGGATTTGTCGGCTCCTTCGGGCGGTGTTGCTGGTTTAGTTTTACACTGTCGAAATGTCTTGTAGAACCGGGATACCGAGTCTAATCGGAATGTGTCGGGAGGAGGTCTATTCCTTCGTTGACGTGAGAGCTTGTGATGGGCTAAGTTGGGACACCCCTATAGGGTTTTGAACTTTCGAAAGCCGTGCCCGCGGTTATGGGCAGATGGGAATTTGTTAATGTCCGGTTGTAGATAACTTGAACCTTAACTTAATTAAAATATATAAACAGTGTGTGTTACCTTGATGGTCTCTTTCCGGCGGAGTCCGGGAAGTGAACACGGTATTGGAGTTATGTTTGACGTAGGTTGTTCTAGGATCACTTCTTGATCATAGTTTCTTGACCGTGCTTTGCCTTCTCTTCTTGCTCTCATTTGCGTATGTTAGCCACCATATATGCTAGTCGCTTGATGTAGCTCCACCTCATACCTTTTACCTTACCCATAAGCTTAAGTAGTCTTGATCACGAGGGTGCGAGATTGCTGAGTCCCCGTGGCTCACAGATACTTCCAAACCCAGTTTGCAGGTGCCGATGAGCCCGTGCAGATGACGCAACCAAGCTCAGGAGGAGGTCGTTGAAGATCTTGTCCTTTGTGTTGTTTCGTTCTAGTTGTTCAGTAGTGGTGCCCAGTTGGGGGTGATTGGGACCGTGTTGCATGTTGGGTTATCTTTTATTTTGGCGCCATAGTCGGGCCATGAGTGTTTGGTTGATGTAATGTTATTTATGTACTTGATTGACGTGGCGAGTGTAAGCCAACTATGTTATCTCCCCTTTTATTATCATATTACATGGGATGTTGTAAAGATTGCCTAACTTGCGACATATGCCTTCAATGCGATTATGCCTCTAAGTCGTGCCTCGACACGTGGGAGATATAGTCGCATCGAGGGTGTGACAAGTTGGTATCAGAGCCATCCCCGACTTTATGAGCCCCATTGCTTGATCGTTTTTAGCGGCCGAGTTGTGTCTAGAAAAATGTTTTGAGTCATTTAGGAATTATATATCGGAGAGTTTAGGAATTCTTTTTACTTCCCAGTCTCCTCATCGCTCTGGTAAGGCATCCTGACATAGAGTTTTGACTTTTCTCTTCTTAGATTTCACTAAAAAAAATTTAGGATCACACGGGTATCTTGGAATCGTTCCGATGGTTTTATGATGAGAACATTGTCTTGGTGCCTCCTGTCAGGGGTTTTGTGGAAGTGTCCCGGGGAGTTGAGCTCCGAGGTGTTGTCGTCATAATTTTATCGTTGCAGTTCTGGAATACCTGAGTTTAGTACGCCGACATCGAAAATCTCTTTTATGCAGTTCGTTGGTGAGATAACCTCGACGCCACCCAGTACTGGGGCGGGAGTTCGAGAGTATCGCCATAACTTGTATAACAGATGCTTTTCCAAGGTTGAGGTAGATGATTTCCGAAGGTTTCTTGGTTATGTGTTGAAGGATGGATACAGCTGGATGTAGGATTTGTTAGTTTTGGGTGAGATATTATGCTTCCCCTATATCCCCAACACCTGATTGCATAACCGGAAAGGTTCAGGAGTTTCATAGGTGGGAATTCAAGTAGCTCTTAGGATATCTTCCCGACAGATGTATGATATGAAATTGGGGTCCGACGTCTAGTGGTCCGCCTACTCACGGTCGGTTTTACAGTGGTCTCGTTGTGTCTTAAAGAGTCCTTGGCTATGCCGACTCGGGGACGCTTCATATGTCATGTGCACTGCCTTGTACATGATGGTGATGTACGATCGAGCCCGTGTAGGCCCCACCACGAAAACTTCGGACGGAATCTCTATCATATGTTTGTTCTGGCTTATTCTGCAAGCCAATCCTTTGTTTTTGTTTTGAGTTGTGGTATTCGAGTTGCTTTGATGTCAAGTGTTGATTACATACCTTCCCCAAATGGTGTTCTCATACTCCGATGTGGATACCAATCCTTCTTGATCATCAAGATTGTCTAATCAATCCTTTTCACCGGTGTGCTTCTCTCCAAGTGGATCCGATCATTTCAACATCAGGAAGATCAATTACCATTTCTTCTCAACGGTGTTTGTTTTCATCCGTCTTCAAGTTGCCTTTGTTTTCCCTCCCTCCCACCCTTGTTTCTTCGAGGAACCATATTTCTTATTCAAGTATCATTTTATTGTGGTGAAGTCTCTCCATTCTTTTCCGGCAATGTTCTTATCTGGTGATTCTCAGGAAGATGCTAACGGAGCTTCTAGTTCATCCTTCTTCGTTCTCTTTTATCCGATGAATTCAATTCAAGCTTTGCCAATTATATCCTTTCCTTGTTGCAAATACCTTCTCATGCCGGTGCACCTCATAATCTTTCACCACTCGCTATTCTATTGTTCCGGAGTGCTCAAGATATCTCGAAGATTCATGTTTTTCCACTCTGCATTCGTTCAAGCTCTTTCGAGGATGTTCCCTCATTCAAGTCATTTAATTCAACCGGTGCTTTCCCTCTTTTAATCATTCAACGGTGTTTCTTTTGAGTGGGCCCTAACCCACAGGTCTATTCCCAGGATCTTACCCGACTCTTCTTATTTCCCGGAGATATCCTCAAATTTCTTGTCAAAGTTTGACGTAAGAATGAATTATCATCAGTCAAATGTATTTCTCCAAGATCTTTCAAATTCTTTTCATCGTTGGCTCAACCTTTCCATTCTTTATTCCGGAGTGTCTCACCAATTCATGATGGTGTTTCTCATCATCATTCTCAACATTTGAAGACCGAAGAAGAGTTTTTCCTCCATATCTTATCCGTTCTCTCAGAGACTCGTGGTTTTAGCTTATTGCCATTCTCTCATCATTGAATTTGATTGTGAGAATTCTTTTCACCCTATCCGGAGCAATTCAAGATTCTTTTCAGTTTGATTCTCCGGAGGCCATCTTTTCAAATATTATTCATTCTAGTTTTCAGCTATCTTTCTCTAAATCTTGTCGGTGCATCGTTTAAATATCCTCTAATCAGTTCATGATCTCTTTGTTCTCATGTATCTAAATCCTCTCAAGTATCTTCATTCATTTGCTAATTCTTCCCGGTGTTCCTTTATCTTTTCTTCGTTAATTTAAATCCTTACGGTGGTTCATTCAAGATTTCTCTTCCTTCGTTTATCATATCAATTCATTCAACCCTACCGCTGGTTCATTGAAGACCTTCTCAAGTTTATGTTATATCTCTCTTAATCTTTTCTACGAGAATAAGTAATATGTCAAATCCGTTGCTTGTCATCAATTTAAATTGGTGAAGGATAAGCATAATATAATTCTTATTCTTGTTTCATCCTAATGATTAATTCTTTATTCCGGAGGCCCTTCAAATTCTCGGTTTCATTTGTTTCATTTTATCTTTTTCCCGTGGTTCCAACCTCTTTCAACTATGTAATCACTAAGATCTATCTAAATCTTTACAAGGCTCCACCTTGTGTTTTCAACTACCCTTTCTTTTCGTTTGATCATTCTTTTGTTTAACAGAGTTCTTCATGGAGGTTCTACATAATGGTCCATCAAGGATTTAATTCCTTCTCCAACTTTTTCGTCGAGATTCTTTCCTAAGAAGCTCAAGCTTTTCTTCATATTGTAATTCAGAGTGCAATTCTTTCTACCGTGTCATTTGAGGGGGTATTATGTCATTCTTGATAATTTGAGTTCATGTCCCATGATTCACATGTTGTTAAGAATGAGATATTTTAAATCCATGAATCTTGCCATTGGAGCTATCTTGGGTTATATTTCACCTAAAGATTTCCCTAAGGATTGTTGCTATTTATGGTGCTCATAAATGACCGAGTTCTTCATTTATCCTCCCAGTGAGATAAGTTTCTCGTCTCCTCGTTCATATCAATCCAATTCTTTTCCCGTGAGTGGCAGGTTGTCACCTCATAATTTGAGAGGTATTCCTTAAGACCATAACAAGCTTATTATTTTCGTTGCTGGGTTTCCAACAATTCCGTTCTAGCATGTGTTGTAAGCGTGCTCTCATTTTTCCCTTCGTTCATTCCATTCTTAATTTTGTTCCGGAGGCTTTGTGATGTTGCTCTCCTCAACCCATCTTGTTTTGTCAGGATCATGTTCTTTTCATGCTTATCCTTAACCGGAGTGTTGTGACCTTTTTCTCAAGTTCTTTCATTTTATCAAGTTTTTCATCTCTTTTCAACCGGAGTGCTGTCCGAGATATTTCTTACCCCTTGTTCCATTCATTCTATAGTTACAGAGGCAGTGTATTGTGATTTCATCAAGTATCCTCTCATCTTTTCAAGTTCATGTTCAATTCTTTCCATTTACAGTCGGAGTGCTGCCCAAATTATATCATTCTCAATCCTTTTCTATCTTGTTTCAACCGGAGTGGTTTCAAGATTTATCTTGCCCTTCAATCTCAAGGTTCTAGTAATGTTCTTTGTTCCTCTTTTCTATCGGAGTGTTTTCAACTTCGTTCATCTCCGTTGTATTCTTTTCTCGATATGGCTTAACCTTTTCAAGGTTCTTTGGTTTCACTCGTTTGTCGAAGGAGCAACTTAGTTTTACCTCTCCTCTCTTCTCTTCCGTTGTTCCTCCGGTGCCATTCTAGATCTCGGGACGAGATCCTCTCGTAGTGGTGGAGTGTTGTAACGCCCCGAGACCAATGTGCCAGGTGTCGTCCAGTTATTCGCTGTTGTTGCCTTCTCATTTGCTTGCGTGTTGCATCTTGTCATGTCATCATATGCATTGCATCATCATGTTTTTCAAAACTTGCATCCGTCCCGGCCTCCTCGTTCTCTCCGTTGTCCATTCTGATCCCAGACACACTTGCACGCGCCCGCGACATGTCTGAAATATTATTTTATAAGTGGCCGGAAAATGTTCTCGGAATGGGTTAAAAGTTGGCATGTGGTGTTGTTATGTTGTTAGTAGGTCGCCTGCCAAGTTTCATCGCATTCGGAGTTCGTTTGACGCCCCAACGGATAACTATAGCGGCAGTATAGCCGGTCTAACGTCGGACGTTTTCGCTCTCCGAAAACTGTTGCCGGGTTTTTCCTCTCTTTCCTCTCTAGCCCATCTACACAGCCCACCTAGGCCCAGACTACTCCTCCTCGTGCCTGGAGCCGTCCGATCATGATCCGAGGGTCCGAAAACGGCCTCAAACCCCCTAACCCTAGCCCCCTTACCTTATATAGACCCCATAGCCGCCGTCCTTGCTTCCTGCTCGAGCGGGTGCTCGAAGAGACCGAGCGCGTTGACCTCGCACTCAAGGCCAGATCCAGTGCTGCTGGGCCTCAGACAGGCCGGCCCAACCACTGCCCCATCTGGCGTCCTCTGCTTCCTACTGGGCCGAGCCCATGGGTGAGAACGCGCCCAACACCTCCCCTATTCCTGTTGGGCCAGGAAGATTCAGCCCAGCTCTATATTTTTTCTGCCTGAACGTTTTTCCTTTTATCCTGAGACTGTGGATTTGCAGAAAAGTCCCTAGAGTTCATGCATTTAATAACTCACGAACCGTGCTTCGGATTAAAACAAGTTATATATGAAACATGACTAGAATTCCATCTAGTTTCATATTATGCCATTTTCATCCATGTTTAACATGTTTAAAATGTTGTTTGATTAATTTTGTCCCTATGCCATGTTAAAATGCTTTAATTCATAACTAAAGAACCGTAGCTCCAAATTTAATAATCTTTATATGTAAATGGGGTAGAAAAATGCCTAGTTTAACATGGTGGCCTCACTTTGCATGTCTAATAACTCTAAAATTATGTTTAGGGCAGAACAGTACCAAACCTAATATATGCATATGGGGATTTACCGGAATTGTTGTTCGTTGTTTCCGGCCTCATTTAAACTTGCCTAGATAGGTAGTTTTCCTATGATCCACCTCTTGCCATGTTTAACAACATTTAATATTGATGGGTACATAAACGAGAGAGAACTAAATAATTGATGTGGTGTTCCGTCAATATGCAACCTGTTGCATATTGAGCTCCACTTAACTTGTAGTGTTGTTTGTGCACTTTGCCATGCCGTGCATAATTAAACCGGACATGCATCATACTTGTTGTGCATCATGGCATGATCATGTGATAGTTGTTTACTATGTTGTGTGCTTCTTTTCCGGTGTTTGCTTCTTCAGGTTGGTTCCGATAACGTCGCGTTGTGAGGACCCGTTCGTCTATGTTCCATTTGTTTTCTTCATGGACTCGTTCTTCTTCCTGCGGGATTTCAGGCAAGGTGATCATACCCTCAAAATCACTTCTATCTTTGCTTGCTAGATGCTCACTCTTTTGCTATGCCTATGCTGCGATACCTACCACTTGCTTATCATGCCACCCATATTGTTGAACCAAGCCTCTAACCCACCTTGTCCTAGCAAACTGTTGTTTGGCTATGTTACCGCTTTGCTCAGCCCCTCTTATAGCGTTGTTAGTTGCAGGTGAAGATTGAAGTTTGTTCCTTGTTGGAACATGGTGATCGTTCCTTGTTGGAACATGTTTACTTGTTGGGATATCACAATATATCTTATTTAATTAATGCATCTATATACTTGGTAAATGGTGGAAGGCTCGGCCTTATGCCTGGTGTTTTGTTCCACTCTTGCCATCCTGGTTTCCGTCATATCGGTGTTATGTTCCTGGATTTTGTGTCCCTTACGCGGTTGGGCTATTATGGGAACCCCTTGACAGTTCGCCTTAAGTAAAGCTCTTCCAGCAATGCCCAACATTGGTTTTACCATTTGCCACCTAGCCTTTTCTTTTCCCTTGGGAGTCGCGCTCCTGAGGGTCATCACTATTTTACCCCCCCCCCCCCCCGGGCCAGTGCTCCTGTGAGTGTTGGTCCAACTGAGCGATGTTCGGGGCTACCAGGGGCAACTCTGGGCTGGCCTACCCGACGTATGGCTCATCTGAGTGTGCCCTGAGAATGAGATATGTGCAGCTCCTATCGGGATTTGTCGGCACCTTCGGGCGGTGTTGCTGGTTTAGTTTTACACTATCGAAATGTCTTGTAGAACCGGGATACTGAGTCTGATCGGAATGTCTCAGGAGGAGGTCTATTCCTTCGTTGACCGTGAGAGCTTGTGATAGGCTAAGTTGGGACACCCCTGCAAGGGTTTTGAACTTTCGAAAGCCGTGCCCGCAGTTATGGGCAGATGCGAATTTGTTAATGTCCGGTTGTAGATAACTTGAACCTTAACTTAATTAAAATATATCAACAACGTGTGTTACCATGATGGTCTCTTTCCGGCGGAGTCCGGGAAGTGAACACGGTGTTGGAGTTATGTTTGACGTAGGTTGTTCTAGGACCACTTCTTGATCATAGTTTCTCGACCGTGCTTTTCCTTCTCTTCTCGCTCTCATTTGCGTATGTTAGCCACCTCATGCCTTTTACCTTACCCATAAGCTTAAATAGTCTTGATCGCGAGGGTGCGAGATTGCTGAGTCCCCGTGGCTCACAGATACTTCCAAAACCAGTTTGCAGGTGCCGATGAGCCCGTGCAGATGACGCAACCAAGCTCAGGAGGAGCTCGTTGAAGATCTTGTCCTTTGTGTTGTTTCGTTCTAGTTGTTCAGTAGTGGTGCCTAGTTGGGGGTGATTGCGACCGTGTCGCATGTTGGGTTATCTTTTATTTTGGCGCCGTAGTCGGGCCACGAGTGTTTGGTTGATGTAATTTTATTTATGTACTTGATTGACGTGGCGAGTGTAAGCCAACTATGTTATCTCCCCTTTTATTATCATATTACATGGGATGTTGTGAAGATTTCCTAACTTGCGACATATGCCTTCAATGCGATTATGCCTCTAGTCGTGCCTCGACACGTGGGAGATATAGTCGCATCGAGGGTGTGACAGATAGATAAATAGTAAAGTAAATATTTTTTATTTTTTTATAGATCAGAAAGTAAGAGATTGCAAAGGAAGTAAATCGGAAACTAAGATTGTAGATCGGAAACTTATATGATGGAAAATAGACCCGGGGGCCATAGGTTTCACTAGAGGCTTCTCTCAAGATAGAAAATATTATGGTGGGTGAACAAATTACCGTCGAGCAATTGACAAAAAAGCGAAAAGTTATGACAATATCTAAGGCAATGATCAGAAATATAGGCATCATGTCCATGTCAAGTAGTCCGACTCCTGCCTGCATCTACTACTATTACTCCACACATCGACCGACTCGTGCCTGCATCTAGAGTATTAAGTTCATGAAGAACAGAGTAATGCATTAAGTAAGATGACATGATGTAGAGGAATAAACTCAAGCAATATGATGCAAACCCCATCGGTTTATCCTCGATGGCAACAATACAATGCGTGCCTTGCTGCCCCTACTGTCACTGGGAAAGGAAACCGCAAGATCGAACCCAAAGCTAAGCGCTTCTCCCGTTACAAGAAAAAACAATCTTGGCCAAACCAAATCGATAGTTTGAAGAGACTTGACAAGATATCAAATCATGCATATAAGAATTCAGAGGAGATTCAAATAATATTCATAGATAAGCTGGTCATAGATCCACAATTCGTCGGATCTCGGCAAACAGACCACAAAAAATTATTACATCGAATAGATCTCCAAGGACATCAAGGAGAACATGGTATTAAGAATCAAAGAGAGATAAGAAGCCATCTAGCTAGTAGCAATGGACATGTAGGTCTGTTGTAAACTACTCAGGCTTCATTAGAAGGGTAATGGTGTTCATGTAGAAGCCCTCTGAGATCGAATCCCCCTCCGGCAGGACGCCGGAAATGGCCCCTAGATGGGATCTCACGAGTATAGAAGGTTGCGGCGGTGGAAAAGTGTTTTCGTGGCTCCCTCTGTTGGTTATGGAGTATATGAGAATATATGGGCAAAAGAAATAGGTCGGTGGAGTCACGAGGGGCCCACATGGGTGGGGGCGCGCACTACCCCCTTGGGCGCGTCCTCCGTCCTTCTGGCCACCTCGTGGCTTCTCTGACATGCACTCCTAGTCCTCTGGATGTCTTCTGGTCAAAGAAATATCATCACGAAAGTTTCATTCTGTTTGGACTCGGTTTGATATTCCTTTTCTGCAAAACTCTAAAACAAGGAAAAAATAGAAACTGGCACTGGGCTCTAGGTTAATAGGTTAGTCCCAAAAATAATATAAAATAGCATAATAATGCATATAAAACATCCAAAACATATAATATAATAGCATGGAACAATCAAAAATTATATATATACGTTGGAGACATATCAGCGACCTGGCAGAGGGGCGGACCACACAAAGAGATTGCTTCCTATCCACCACACTCTATACTATTGACAGGGAAGAAGTGTTGGGAAACTTAGCATGCAATTTCAAAAAATTCCTACATTCATGCAAGATCTATTTAGGAGATGCATAGCAAGGAGAGGGGGAGAGTGTGTCTACGTACCCTCATAAACCGAAAGCGAAAGCATTTGACAACGCGGTTGATGTAGTCGAACTTCTTCTCATTTTGACTGATCAAGCACCGAACGTACGACACCTCCATGTTCTGCACAATTTTAGCTCGATGATGTCCCTCAAACTCTTGATCCAGCAAAGTATCAAGGAAGAAGATGAGTTCCGTCAGCACAAAGGCGTGGTGATGGTGATGGTGAAGTAATCCGTGCAGGGCTTGGCCTAAGCACTACGAAGATATGACCGGAGGCGTAAACTGTGGCGGGGGGCGCCACACACGACTAACAATTGTTTGTGTGTGTCCTAGGCGTCCCCTCCCCACGTATATATAGGCGGGAGGGGGAGGGGAGCAGCCTTGGGGTGCTCAAGTAGGAGGAATCCTACTTGGGGGCCTAGTCCAATTCCCTCCCCCCTTCCATATTTCCGAAGAGGGAAAAGGAAGAGAGCGGAGATGAGAGGAAGGGAGGCCAACTCCCCCCTTTCCTTCTCCCACTTGGCCGGCAGCCTAGAAGGGGTGCGCTAGCCCCTTGTGGGCTGGTGTGCCCCTTCCCCTTTGGCCCATGTGGCCCATTAACCTCCCGGGGGTTGCGGTAACCCCTCCGGTAGTCCGATAAATACCCGATAAACTTCGAAACACTTCCGGTGTCCGAATACTATCATACTATATATCAATATTTACCGCTATACCACTTCAAGACTCCTCGTCATGTCCGTGATCTCATCCGGGACTCTGAACAACATTCGGTCACCAAATCACATAACTCATATAATACTAAATCACCATCGAACTTTAAGTGTGCGGACCCTACGGGTTTGAAAACTATGTAGACATGACCGAGACACCTCTCTGGTCAATAACCAACAGAAGAACCTGGATGCTCATATTGGTTCCTACAAATTCTATGAAGATCTTTACTGGTCGAACCGTGATGACAACATATGTTATTCCCTTTGTCATTGGTATGTTACTTGCCCGAGATTCGATCGTTGGTATCTTCGTACCTAGTTCAATCTCGTTACTGGCAAGTCTCTTTACTCTCTACGTAATACATCATCCCGCAACTAACTCATTAGTCACTTCACTTGCAAGGATTCTTATGATGTGTATTATCGAGAGTGCCCAGAGATACCTCTCCGATACTCGGAGTGACAAATCCTAATATCGATCTATGTGATGTATACTACGCAACTTTATTATTGTAGACACGTGTTGGGCCTTCAAGCGTGGAGTTTTGTAGGACAGTAGCAATTTCCCCTCAAGTGGATGACCTAAGTATTATTAGTCCGTGGGAGGCATAGGATGAAGATTGTCTCTCTCGAACAACCCTGCAACCAAATACAAGAAATCCCTTGTGTCCCCAACACACCCCAATACAATGGAAAATTGAATAGGTGCACTAGTTTGGCGAAGAGATGGCGATAAAAGTGTAATATGGATGGTAGACATATATTTTTAGAATCTGAATAAATAAAGACATCAAGGTGGAAATTGATAAAATGGGGCACAAACGGTATTGCAATGCTTGAAAACAAGGCCTAGGGTCCATACTTTTGCTAGTGCAATCTCTCAATAGTGCTAATATAATTGGATCATACAACCATCACTCAACGTGCGATAAAGAATCACTCTAGAGTTCCTTTCTAGCGGAGAACATGACAAGAAATCGTTTTTAGGGTACGAAACCACCTCGAAGCTATTCTTTCTGATCGATCTATCCAAGAGTTCGTATTAACACCAAATAATTTCAGATTCATAATACTCAATCCAACACAAAGAACCACAAAGAATGCCCCAAGATTTCTACCGGAGAAACAAAGACAAGAACGTGCATCAACCCCTATGCATAGATTACCCCAATGTCACCTCGGGAATCCGCATGTTGAGTGCCAAAACATATATCAAGTGAATCAATATGATACCCCATTGTCACCACGAGTATTCATATGCTCTCAAATCCATAAAAGTATTCAATCCGATAAAATGATATCTCAAAGGGAAAACTCAATTCATCACAACAAGATGGAGAGGGGAAAACACCATATGATATGACTATATTAACAAAGCCCGCGATACATCAAGATCATGACATCTCAAGAACACGAGAGAGAGAGAGATAGACAGAAAGAGAGAGAGAGAGATTAAATACATAGCTACTGGTACAAACCCTCAGCCCCTAGGGTGGACTACTCCCTCCTCATCGTGGTGGCCGCCGGGATGATGAAGATGGCCATTAGTGATGATCTCCCCTCCGGTGGAGTGTCGGAATAGGGTCTAGATTGGTTTTCGTGGATACAGAGCCTTGCGGCGGCGGAACTTCTGACCTATGATTACCCCCAAGGGCTTTTGGAATATTTGATGATTTATAGGGTGAAGAGGGGGTGCGGGAGGCCACCGAGGTGGGCACAACCCACCTGGGTGCACCTAGGGGCCCAGACGTGCCCTGGTGGGTTGTGCCCCCCTCGGGGCACCCCCAGGTGCTTCTCTGGCCCATTGGATGTCTTCTAGTCCATAAAAAATCCACAAAAGATTTGAAGTGTTTGGACTCCGTTTGATTTTTATTTCATGCGATGTAAAAAACAAGCCAAAAACAGCAACTGCCACTGGGCACTAGGTCAATAGGTTAGTCCCAAAAAATGATATAAAGTTGCTATAAAAGGATTGTAAAACATCCAAGAATGATAACATAACAACATGAATACTTCATAAATTATAGATACGTTGGAGATGTATCACTATGCCAACCCAAGAAACACCTTCAGAGATACCAGTAGAGCATCTTTATATCACTCAGTTATGTTGTGATGTATGATAGCACACAAGGTATTCCTCCGATATCCGGGAGTTGCATAATCTCATAGTCAAAGGAATATGTATATGACATGAAGAAAGCTATAGCAATAAAAATGAATGATCAATATTCTAAGCTAACAGATGGGTCATGTCCATCACACCATTCTCCTAATGATGTGATCCCGTTCATCAAATGACAACACATGTCTATGGTTAGGAAACTTAACCATCTTTGATTAACGAGATAGTCTAGTAGAGGCTTACTAGGGACATGGTGTTTTGTCTATGTATCCACACATGTATCAAGTTTCCGGTTAATACAATTCTAGCATGAATAATAAACATTTATCATGAATAAGGAAATATAAAATAACAACTTTATTATTGCCTCTAGGGCATATTTCCTTCAGTCTCCCACTTGCACTAGAGCCAATAATCTAGATTACATTGTAATGATTTTAATACCCATGGAGTCTTGGTGCTAATCATGTTTTGCTCGTGGAAGAGTCTTAGTCAACGGGTTTGCCACATTCAGATATGTATGTATTTTGTAAATCTCTATGTCTCCCTCCTTGACTTGCTCACGGATGGAGTTGGAGCGTCTCTTGATGTGTTCGGTTCTTTTGTGAAATCTAGATTCCTTCGCTAAGGCAATTGCTCCAGTATTGTCACAAAAGATTTTCATGGGATCTGATGCACTAGGTATTACACCTAGATCAGATATGAACTCCTTCATTTGCTGCTTCTAAAGCAGCTATGTACTCCGCTTCACATGTAGATCCCACCATGACACTGTTGGGAAACGTAGCATGCAATTTCAAAACAACTCCTACGCTCACGCAAGATCTATCTAGGAGATGCATAGCAACGAGAGGGGGAGAGTGTTTCCAGGTACCCTCATAGACCAAAATCGGAAGCATTTGACAACGCGGTTGATGTAGTCGAACTTATTCTAGTTTCGACCGATGAAGCACCGAACATACAGCACCCCCGAGTTATGCACACGTTCAGCTCGATGACGTCCCTCGAACTCTTGATCCAGCGAAGTGTCGAGGAAGAGTTTCCTTAGCACGACGGCTGGGTTACAGTGATGGTGAAGTGATCCGCGCAGGGCTTCGCCTAAGCACTACGACAATATGACCGGAGGCGTAAACTGTGGAGGGGGCGCCGCACACGGCTAGGAATCAATGTTTGTGTTCTAGCGGTACCCCTCCCTCATATACACAGGTTGGAGGGGAGGAGAGGCAGCCAAGGGGGCGCCCTAAGTAGGAGGAATCCTACTTGAGCGCCTCCCAATTTGGCCTCCCCCTTCCATATTCATCCAGAAGGGGGGGGGAGGAAGGAGGAGGGAGGAGAGAAGGAAGGGGGAGGCTGAATCCCTCCCCTTCCTTTCTCTCTTCCCCTCTTTCCTTTCCCCTTATTTTTGCCTCCATGGGGAACACCACCCCTAGGGGCTGGTCTATCCCCTTCTTAGCCCATTAGGCCCATGTAATTGCCGGGGGATGCCCGGAACCCCTTCTGGTGACCCGATATGTACCCGGTACCCCAGGAACACTTTCGATGTCCGAATATGATCACCCTATATATGAATCTTTACCTCTTGACCATTTGAAGACTCTTCGTCATGTCCATGATCTCATTCGGGACTCTGAACAACATTCGGTCACCAAATCACATAACTCACATAATACAAAATCGGCATCGAACGTTAAGCGTGCGGACCCTACGGGTTCGAGAACTATGTAGACATGACCGAGACACCTCTCTGGTCAGTAACCAACAGCGATACCTGGATGCTCATATTGGTTCCTACATATTCTATGAAGATCTTTATCGGTCGTACCGCAATGACAACATACGTAATTCCCTTTGTCATCGATATGGTACTTGCCCGAGATTCAATCGTTGGTATCTTCATACCAAGTTCAATATCGTTACCAGAAAGTCTCTTTACTCGTTCGTAATGCATCATCCCGCAACTAACTCAATAGTCACATAGCTTGCAAGGCTTATTATGATGTGCATTATCGAGAGGGCCTAGAGATACCAATTCGATACTCGGAGTGACAAATCCTAATCTTGTTCTATGCCAACCCAACAGACACCTTCGGACATAACTGTAGAGCATCTTTATAATCACTCAGTTACATTGTGATGTTTGATAGCACACAATGTATTCCTCTGGTATCCAGGAGTTGCATAATCTCATAGTCAAAGGAATATGTATATGACATGAAGAAAGCTATAGCAATAAAACTGAGCGATCAATATGCTAAGCTAACAGATGGGTCATATCCATCACATCATTCTCCTAATGATGGGATCCCGTTCATCAAATAACAACACATGTCTATGGTTAGGAAACTTAACCATCTTTGATTAACGAGCTAGTCTAGTAGAGGCTTACTAGGGACCCGGTGTTTTGTCTATGTATTCACACATGTATCAAGTTTCCGGTTAATACAATTCTAGCATGAATAATAGGATTTGGCCCCCCTTTTTAATTTCTTACCGGAGGGCAAAAGCAAGGAGAGGGGGAGAGAGAGAGAGGGAAAGGGGGGGATCCTGCCCCCTCTTGTAGTCCAATTCGGACTCCATGGGGGGAAGCCACCCCTTGCGGCCTCCCCTCTCTTTCCACTAAAGCCCATGTAGGCCCAATAATTCCCCCGGGGGGTTTCGGTAACCCGTCGGTACTCCGGTAAAATACCCAAACAACTCGAAACCATTACGATGTCTGAATACCAACTTCCAGTATATCGATATTTACCTCTCGACCATTTCGAGACTCCTCGTCTTGTCCGTGATCTCATCTGGGACTCCGAACAAACTTTGGTCACCAAAACACATAACTCATAAGACAAATCGTCATCGAACGTCAAGCATGCGGACCCTACGGGTTTGAGAACTATGTAGACATGACCGAGACACATCTCCGGTCATTAACCAATAGCAGAACCTGGACGCTCATATTGGTTCCTACATATTATACGAAGATCTTTATCGGTCAAACCGCAGTTACAACATACATTATTCCCTTTGTCATCAGTATGTTACTTGCCCGAGATTCGATCGTCAGTATCATCATACCTAGTTCAATCTCGTTACCGAGAAGTCTCTTTACTCGTTCCGTAATGCATCATCCCATAACTAACTCATTAGTTACATTACTTGCATGGCTTATAGTGATGTGCATTACCAAGAGGGCCCAGAGATACCTCTCCGATACTCAAAGTGACAAATCCTAATATTGATTTATGACAAACCAACAAACACATTCATAAACACCTATAGAGCATCTTTATAATCACCCAGATACGTTGTGATGTTTGATAGCACACAAGGTGTTCCTTCGGTATTCGGGAGTTGCATAATCTCATAGTGTAACATCCCAAATTTTCAATTTGGAATGCTATACATATTAGATCATCATTGCATACCATATTTTATTTTGCATTTTGGTTGATCCTAGAAATTCTACGCAACTCAATGACCCACGGAGAGAGTTGGGGATTTCGTTATTTTCATATTTGAGTTTTCTCAAATTTTGAGAATAGGATCATTTGATTTTATTTATTTTATCATCAATTATTTCTATTACAAAAATATGAGAGAGAGAATAAAATGACTTTCCCAAAATAAAGAAATATTGAGGATTTAATAATAAAATCAAACAGGATTTAATTTCAGAGTTTTTCGGTGTTTTATTTGAATCTAGGAAAAATGTGCGTTTTTCAAAATTGCATTTAGGTCCCAAATAAATGTTCACATTGTGCGGCTTGATTTTAGAAGCCCGTGAAAATTTATTTCGGAATTTTTGGAGTCCGTTTAGTATTTCTTTTTATTTTCTTCTGCGCGTAATTATTTTAAAAAAAATCGAACCGACCTAGGGCCGTGTCCGACTAGGACTCCCGGCCCGTTAGGCTATTTAAGCCGGGGGGAGGCCCAGCCAGAGCTAACCCTAGCCCGAGCCGCCCCAGCTCTCGCCGCCGTCGCCGCCTTGAAATCCGCGCCGGTTTTTTTAATTATTTTTTTCAAAAAACCGTTCGGTTTTTCCGTCGGTTTTTTTAGATTCATTTTTTTAAATAGATCGGTTTTTATGGTTTATTTTTAGCGAGCGTTCGTCATTTTTCATTTCTCGGATTAAATCCGCGATTTTTCTGATCGCGATTCCTGATCCGATTTTCTTTTTAGTATAACTTTTCGCTCGTTTATCGGAATCAGGCGATTCAAGCGCCTAGAGTTTCGTCCCGAGACCCTCTATCCGTTTAACCAACTTAAGCAAGATTTTGCTACTGTAAAATTTGCCCTAGATCCAGATTAGTAGAACGAAGTTGTTTTCTTTCGCCGTTTGACTTTCGTTGCTTCGTTCGATTTGATTCTTTTGCCAACCGGAGTTCTTGAGTTGAACCTTCTAGTTAGATCTCTTATTTGAGTTTTACCTGTGCATTAGTTGAGTACTTATTGTATGCTTGTTTGTTTGTCTGCGATAGAATACCCGGAGTGCGCCACTTGTTACTTCTAATCGTTAGGTTTCCCGGATCATCAGCAAGGCAAGTAACACTTTGATCATACCTTTTCTACTACCCAGTTTTATTGCATTAGATCAATCCTCACACATTGCATGATTAGGATCTAATTAAATTGTGGGATGGGAAGTAGATGAGGTAGTACCTATTACCTGTTTATTATCAAACCTTTGGGAGTTACTTCTACATTTGCTTATTATGCCATGCTATGCTAGTAGACGTGGATTGGGTGAGTGATATCCATGACAGATGTGAGTTTTGTTAATTAATGGTTTATCTAAGGTGGCAACTTAAACACACATCTGGGTGGATTGAGGCACCTGGGTATTCCAGGACTTGCCTGTTTTCTTTTGGACCGCCACCCAGGCTCAAAGGGATCATGAGACTATTCATACTAGAAACTTCCGTGTGCAGCCACAAGCTATTATGGGCTCTAGCATAGTTGACTAAGTCGTGCGAACTCTTACAGTGGTAGACTAGCAGATGTAGGGGATGTAGGTGGTACGGTCTACCCGATCGTAAGGTGCTAGCGCTTCTGAAAGACTATGTCTCGGTCATCCGTCTTCTCAAACACCCTGTAGTGCGAGAAACCAAACGGAGGCGATCGAGTCTTGTGGGGAAAAGTGCGCAAACCTCTGCAGAGTGTAATAAACTAATCATGGTTAGCCGTGTCCCCGGTTATGGACATCTTGAGTATCTAGTACCTGGATTATCATGTGAATCTCAACATGTTACTCTAAATTAATTTTGTTGGGTTTTGTTTAATGATGATGCTTAATTGGGATTGAGAATGCTGTCAACCATTCTCAATGTTTAACAACTACCATGATAGTTAAATAAATTTATTCCTTTGAAGTAGGGAAAAATTGGCTTTACGCAAAACTGTAACCATAGAGCTTTCCACCAGCCAAATATGCATATAGTATAGCTGTTTCATTCCATTACTCTCTATGTGTTACATTGCCAGCATATTCCATGTGCTGACCCGTTTCGGGCTGCAACGTTAATGTTGCAGACTTTTCAGACGACGATTAAGGAGTTTTAGGTCGTGGTTCTATACTCAGTGATGCCGTTGGAGTTGATGGACTCACTTATCTTCCAAGCCTTCCGCTGTTATCGTTATTAGATGGCCTTAAGCCATATTTATTGTAATAAGTTCTCTTTGAGACACTCGATGTAATAAGTGTGTGATTGCTACTCTGCTATAAATCCTCCGAGTACTGTGTGGTGTCAGCATTACTGATCCAGGGATGACACCGGAGCACAGAGATCAGACTGTTTGAGGTCTGGTCGCTACAGAGATGGTATCAGAGCACACGCTGACTGTAGGACACGACCACTAAGCTAAAAGACCTAGATCACTATTCACTCTCTTCTCTTCTGACTTCTCATCTTTTCTACTCTTTAGGATGGCGGATGCAAGGAACAAGTTCACGCAACCGGATGAAGATACACCCTTTGGACGTCACTTGAAGGAAGTCACTAGATACCTGAACATAGGAGTACCAAGCTTCACCGGAACCTACAACGCCACTTTACCTGAAGAAGAGCGCTGGATGATTCAAGTTCAAGTTCCAGGAAGGACGTTCATGCCAGTCACTGAGCCCATAGAGTTTTCTTTTGATGCACCAACTTGGAGTCTAGGAAAGAGCATGGCAGCTCACATCGCCATGGGACGCATTGGAGAAGTCTACCGCAAGGATCTCAAGGATACTATCTACCAGATTTGTGGGCGCCGAGATGAGCACTGGGAGATGATCAGCACCAGGAAGGATAGATCAATTGCAGCTTTTATCCAGGAGTTAAACCAGCACATTCGACGACAGGAGAACCAGATGTGCGCCGACATGATAGATCTGAAGAAGGCTAAGACTAGAATCAAGGAACTGGAGGAAGAACTCAAGGCTACACGTGAAGATTATGAAGAGGAAATTGAAGTATTGGTGGAGAAGAATGACGACCTGATCAAGAAGATTGGAATATTTATGGGAGGCCCTACGCCAGTAGAGGAAGACGAAGAACCCAAGGAGATTAGCCCGGAAGACTACATCATCATCGACGGCACCGACTCGGATCCAGATAGTAGCGATGATGACTATGTTGATGAAGCTGGAGCAGATATCATGGAGTCTGCAACCGAAGAATATTTCTAGTAGACCACCTCATCAGTAGTAGTAGTCCACCATGTAAATATAGTAGTCCGAGCACTTTTGTGATAGATAGATCGATTGTATGCCCTTGTTTGATTGAATGAAGTGAATTGTTTGCTTTTGCCTCATGTGCATATGGGTAGTGTTTTCTCTTTAGACCCCCTCTATTCTTACATCTCATCTTTTCTAAACCCTCAGATGCCTCCGAGACGTGACCCCGGATTTGCCTTTCCACCGGAGCTCACCCAGTTGATCCAGCAGCAGAACACATTGATGCAGTTGCTAGTCCAGAATCAGAATCAAGGGAACAACAACAACAACCCACCACCACCACCACCTGTTGATCACTTAGCCCGTTTTCTTAGGCTGAATCCGCCGGTGTTTTCCAGTAGCACCGAGCCGATAGTAGCAGATGATTGGCTCCGCAAGACAGCTAGGGAGTTGACCACAGCAGGATGCACAGATGCGGAGAAGGTGAAGTTTGCCGCACATCAGTTAGAAGGACCCGCAGCATCATGGTGGGAGAATTTCACAGCCACTTTCCCAGTCGACACTGTCACATGGGACCAGTTTCAGCAGGCTTTTCGTACTGCACATGTTTCAGCAGGAGCTATGGCCATGAAGAAGCGTGAGTTTCGCAACTTGCGCCAAGGAGGACGGACAGTTGGCCAGTATGTGGAGGACTTTAGTAAGTTAGCACGTTATGCCCCAGATGACGTCGCTACGGATGCAGCTAAGCAGGAGAAGTTTCTGGAAGGACTGAATGATGAGTTGAGCATGCAGTTGATGGTAGCAACCTTCAACAACTACCAGGAGTTGGTAGATCGTGCTCTTATGATTGAAGGGAAGCAGCAGCAAATTGAGAATCGCAAGAGGAAGTATGGACAAGGAAGTACAATTCAGGAGCTCAGCAGAAGCCACGTTTTACCCCTAGACCGGGAGGACATTTTCAGCATACCCATGGAGGAGGTAGCTCGCACAATCACAATGGCACCAAGAATGGTAATGGCAATGGAGGAAGCAACGGCCAGAATCGCACCAACCCATCAACCCCAGCCAAGAAGGACCTGAGCCAAGTCACTTGCTTTAAGTGTCAGAAGACCGGACATTATGCCAATGAATGTCCTGAAGGCCAAAATGGCAATGGAAGTTCTGGGAAGAAGCCGAACCCTTTCAACAGGGGACAGGTGAACCACGTTAGCGTGGAGGAGGTTGAAGCTCAGCCCGATGCAGTAATAGGTAAGTTTTTGGTTAAGTCATTTACTGCACTCGTTCTTTTTGATACTGGTGCATCGCATTCATACATCTCAAGGGGATTTGTGGATAAGTATAACCTATCAACCCAAGCCCTTAGGTCACCCATGTTAGTAACCTCGCCTGGAGCAGAGTATGTGGCTAGTCTATGGTGTGATCGGTTACCATTAAGGATTGGTAACTATGTTTTTCCCTCAGACCTAATAGTATTGGAATCCCAAGGATTGGATGTGATATTAGGCATGGATTGGTTATCAAAGTATGAAGGGAATATTGAATGTGCTAGTAAGTCAATTTTGCTTACCACCCCAGAAGGGAGAAGGATCAAGTATGTATCCCGGCATGTGCCAAAGAGGACTCAAGTAAATTGCCTAACAGGAGTTGTGCAGGAGGAAGTACCAGTGGTAAGGGATTTCCCTGAAGTATTTCCAGAGGAGTTGCCAGGCATGCCACCGGATAGAGATATTGAGTTTTTGATTGAGCTATTGCCAGGCACAGGGCCAATATCAAAGAGACCATATAGGATGCCAGCAAAGGATTTGGTGGAAATTAAGAAGCAGATTAAGGAGTTACTGGATAAGGGATATATTCGCCCAAGTTCTTCGCCTTGGGGATCGCCAGTACTTCTAGTGGAGAAGAAGGATGGATCGTTAAGGATGGTTGTTGATTATCGAGGATTGAATGAAGTAACGATCAAGAACAAGTACCCACTACCAATGATCAATGATCTGTTTGATCGATTGCAAGGAGCTAAGGTATTTTCCAAGATCGATCTGCGATCAGGATACCACCAGTTGAAGATTCGAGAACAGGATATTCCGAAGACAGCTTTTACCACCAGGTATGGGCTGTACGAGTATACCGTTATGTCATTTGGTCTGACTAACGCACCTGCCTATTTTATGAACATGATGAACAAAGTGTTTATGGAGTTTTTGGATAAGTTCGTCGTAGTGTTCATTGATGATATCCTGGTTTATTCGAAGAATGAAGAGGAGCATAAGGAGCATTTGCGTTTGGTACTTGGAAAGCTCAGAGAACATCAATTATATGCCAAGTTCAGCAAATGTGAGTTTTGGTTGAAGGAAGTAGGATTCCTCGGACACGTTATATCTGGAGAAGGTATAGCAGTTGATCCCACTAAAGTTGATACCGTGACCAAGTGGGAAGCCCCAACAACAGTTGGAGAGATCCGGAGTTTTCTTGGACTCGCAGGATACTACCGGAGATTTATTGAGAATTTCTCAAAGATTGCGAAGCCTATGACTGAGTTGTTAAAGAAAGATACCAAGTTCATATGGACGGAGGAATGTGAGGCTAGTTTCCAGGAGTTGAAGAAACGCTTGGTTACCTCACCAGTGTTGATTTTGCCAGACCAGACCAAAGATTATGAGGTGTATTGCGACGCTTCACGTCGAGGACTTGGAGCAGTGCTTATGCAGGAAGGGAGAGTTGTTTCATATGCCTCAAGACAACTGAAGCCTCATGAGTTGAATTATGCCACGCATGATTTGGAGTTAGCAGCCGTAGTGCATGCTTTGAAAACATGGAGGCATTTCCTCATTGGAAACCATTGTGAGGTGTACACGGATCATAAGAGTTTGAAGTACATTTTCACACAGAAGGAGTTGAATCTCAGACAAAGGAGATGGTTGGAGCTCATCAAGGATTATGATATGAGATTGCATTATCATCCCGGAAAGGCTAATGTAGTAGCTGACGCATTAAGCCGTAAGAGCCATGTCAATACGTTAATGACGGGAGAAATACCCAAGGAGTTAGCAGAAAATCTTCGTGAACTATGTTTGGAAATAGTTCCGAGAGGCTATGTAGCAGCATTGGAGATTCAGTCAACTTGATGGATAGAATCAGAGAAGCTCAGAAGACTGACAAAGAGATTGCCGCTATTAAGGAGAAACTGAGCAAAGGAAAAGCTAAAGGATTTCGTGAGGATGAGCACGATACCCTATGGTTTGAAGACCGCGTTTACGTGCCCAATGACCCGGAGATCAGGAAGTTGATTTGCAAGAGGCACACGACTCACCATATTCAATTCACCCAGGAAATACCAAGATGTATTTGGATTTGAAGGATATTTTCTGGTGGACCGGAATGAAGAAGGATATTGCGGAGTATGTAGCAGTTTGTGATGTATGTCAGAGAGTAAAGGCAGAGCATCAGAAGCCAGCAGGATTGTTACAACCATTGCCGATACCCGAATGGAAGTGGGATAAGCTAGGCATGGATTTTATCACGGGATTGCCCAGGACTCGTTCAGGCTATGACTCGATTTGGGTTGTAGTTGATCGATTGACGAAAGTAGCTCATTTCATCCCAGTAAAGACCACTTACACCAGTGCTAAGTTGGCAAAGATATACATGACCAGGATCGTATGTTTGCATGGAGTTCCAAGGAGTATCGTATCAGATAGAGGAACCCAGTTTACCTCAAAGTTCTGGAAGCAGTTGCACGAAACTTTGGGTACCAGGCTAGAATTCAGTACAACTTTTCATCCACAGACAGATGGACAGACCGAGAGAGTCAATCAGATTTTGGAGGATATGCTGAGAGCTTGTGCGCTAGATTATGGATCTAGTTGGGACGATAATTTGCCATATGCAGAGTTCTCTTACAACAACAGTTACCAAACCAGTTTAAAGATGGCCCCTTTCGAAGCCTTGTACGGAAGGAGGTGCAGGACACCGTTGTCATGGGACGAAGTTGGAGACCGCCAGTTGTTTGGACCTGACTTGATTAAAGAGTCTGGACAGAAGGTGAAGTTGATTCGCGATAGGCTCAAAGTAGCCCAGTCCAGACAGAAAAGTTATGCAGATTCTAAACGCAAGGAGACAGTTTACAAAGTCGGAGATAGAGCTTATCTTCGAGTATCTCCACTTCGGGGAACAAAGCGTTTTGGAGTTAAAGGGAAGTTAGCACCACGATTTGTAGGACCATATCGAGTTTTGGAGCGTATGGGAGAAGTGGCCTACAAGTTGGAATTGCCTGAAGGATTGTCAGGAGTTCATGATGTGTTCCACGTTTCCCAGTTAAAGAAATGTCACGCGGAGATGGCTGACATACCGTTGAGAGACACAGTGCCTTTGGAAACTATTCAGTTGGATAACGATTTGACGTACGAGGAGAAACCAATTAAGATTCTCGAGTTTGCCAGTCGAGTTACCCGCAGCAAGGTTATCAAGTTTTGCAAAGTTCAGTGGAGCCACCACACAGAGGATGAAGCCACCTGGGAGCGAGAGGAAGATTTGCTCAAGGACCACCCTCACCTATTTTCTAGCCAACCCGAATCTCGAGGGCGAGATTCATCTTAAGGGGGGTAGGTTTGTAACATCCCAAATTTTCAATTTGGAATGTTATACATTAGATCATCATTGCATACCATATTTTATTTTGCATTTTGGTTGATCCTAGAAATTCTACGCAACTCAATGACCCAGTGAGAGAGTTGGGGATTTCGTTATTTTCATATTTGAGTTTTCTCAAATTTTGAGAATAGGATCATTTGATTTTATTTATTTTATCATCAATTATTTCTATTACAAAAATATGAGAGAGGGAATAAAATGACTTTCCCAAAATAAAGAAATATTGAGGATTTAATAATAAAATCAAATAGGATTTTATTTCGGAGTTTTTCGGTGTTTTATTTGAATTTAGGAAAAATGTGCGTTTTTCAAAATTGCATTTAGGTCCCAAATAAATGTTCACCTTGTGCGGCTTGATTTTAGAAGCCCGTGAAAATTTATTTTGGAATTTTTGGAGTCAGTTTAGTATTTCTTTTTATTTTTCTTCTGCGCGCAATTATTTAAAAAAATCGAACCGACCTAGGGCCGTGTCCGACTAGGACTCCCGACCCGTTAGGCTATTTAAGCCCGGGGGGAGGCCCAGCCAGAGCTAACCCTAGACCGAGCCGCCCCAGCTCTCACCGCCGCCACCGCCCGCCGCCGCCCCCCCGCCGCCGCGTCGCTTCACCGCCGCCGCCGCCGGACGACGCCGCCGCCGCACGCCGCCCGAGGTTCGCCGCAGCCTTGAAATCCACACCGGTTTTTTAATTATTATTTTGGAAAAACCGTTCGGTTTTTCCGTCGGTTTTTTGGATTCATTTTTTTCAATAGATCAGTTTTTCCGGTTTATTTAATGTAGCGAGCGTTCGTCGTTTTTCTTTTCTCGGATTAAATCCGCGATTTTTCTGATCGCGATTCCTGATCCGATTTTCGTTTTAGTATAACTTTTCGCTCGTTTATCGGAATCAGGCGATTCAAGCGCCTAGAGTTTCGTCTCGAAACCCTCTATCCGTTTAACCAACTTAAACAAGATTTTGCTACTGTCAAATTTTCCCTAGATCCAGATTAGTAGAACGAAGTTGTTTTCCTTCGCCGTTTGACTTTCGTTGCTTTGTTCGATTTGATTCTTTTGCCAACCGGAGTTCTTAAGTTGAACCTTCTGGTTAGATCTCTTATTTGAGTTTTACCTGTGCATTAGATGAGTACTTATTGTATGCTTGTTTGTTTGTCTGTGATAGAATACCCGGAGTGCGCCGCTTGTTACTTCGAATCGCTAGGTTTCCCGGATCATCAGCAAGGCAAGTAACACTTTGATCATACCTTTTCTACTACCCAGTTTTATTGCATTAGATCAATCCTCACACATTGCATGATTAGGATCTAATTAAATTGTGGGATGGGAAGTAGATGAGGTAGTACCTATTACCTGTTTATTATCAAACCTTTGGGAGTTACTTCTACGTTTGCTTATTATGCCATGCTATGCTAGTAGACGTGGATTGGGTGAGTGATATCCATGACAGATGTGAGTTTTGTTAATTAATGGTTTATCTAAGGTGGCAACTTAAACACACATCTGGGTGGATTGAGGCACCTGGGTATTCCAGGACTTGCCTGTTTTCTTTTGGACCGCCACCCAGGCTCAAAGGGATCATGAGACTATTCATACTAGAAACTTCCGTGTGCAGCCACAAGCTATTATGGGCTCTAGCATAGTTGACTAAGTCGTGCGAACTCTTACAGTGGTAGACTAGCAGATGTAGGGGATGTAGGTGGTACGGTCTACCCGATCGTAAGGTGCTAGCGCTTCTGAAAGACTATGTCTCGGTCATCCGTCTTCTCAAACACCCTGTAGTGCGAGAAACCCAACGGAGGCGATCGAGTCTTGTGGGGAAAAGTGCGCAAACCTCTGCAGAGTGTAATTAACTAATCATGGTTAGCCGTTTCCCCGATTATGGACATCTTGAGTGTCTAGTACCTGAATTATCATGTGAATCTCAACATGTTACTCTAAATTAATTTTGTTGGGTTATGTTTAATGATGATGCTTAATTGGGATTGAGAATGCTGTCAACCATTCTCAATGTTTAACAACTACCATGATAGTTAAATAAATTTATTCCTTTGAAGTAGGGAAAAATTGGCTTTACGCAAAACTTTAACCATAGAGCTTTCCACCAGCCAAATATGCATATAGTATAGCTGTTTCATTCCATTACTCTCTATGTGTTACCTTGCTTGCATATTCCATGTGCTGACCCGTTTCGGGCTGCAACGTTAATGTTGCAGACTTTTCAGACGACGATTAAGGAGTTTTAGGTCGTGGTTCTATACTTAGTGATGTCGTTGGAGTTGATGGACTCACTTATCTTCCAAGCCTTCCGCTATTATTGTTATTAGATGGCCTTAAGCCATATTTATTGTAATAAGTTCTCTTTTGAGACACTCGATGTAATAAGTGTGTGATTGCTACTCTGCTATAAATCCTCCGAGTACTGTGTGGTGTCAGCATTACTGATCTAGGGTTTACACCGGAGCACAGAGATCAGACTGTTTGAGGTCTAGTCGCTACACATAGTCAGAGGAATATGTATAAGTCATGCAGAAAGGAATAGCAATAAAACTTTACGATCATTATGCTAAGCTAACGGATGGGTCTTGTCCATCACATCATTCTCTAATAATGTAATCTCGTTCATCAAATGACAACACATGTCTATGATCAGGAACTTAACCATCTTTGATTAACGAGCTAGTGAAGTAGAGGCATAATAGGGACACTCTGTTTTGTCTATGTATTCACACATGTACTAAGTTTCCGGTAAATACAATTCTAGCATGAATAATAAACATTTATCATGATATAAGGAAATATAAAATAGCAACTTTATTATTGCCTCAAGGGCATATTTCCTTCTGTCTCCCACTTGCACTAGAGTCAATAATCTAGTTCACATCATCATGTGATTTAACACCAATAGTTCCCATCTTTATGTGATTATTTCACATCCCCATGTGACTAACACCCAAAGGGTTTACTAGAGTCAAAAATCTAGTTCACATCGCTATGTGATTAACACCCAAAGAGTACTAAGGTGTGATCATGTTTTCCTTTTGAGAGAAGTTAAGTCAACGGGTCTGCCACATTCAGAGTCGTATGTATTTTGCAAATTTTCTATGTCTACAATGCTCTGCATGGAGCTACTCTAGCTAATTGCTCTCACTTTCAATATGTATCCAGATTGAGACTTAGAGTCATCCGGATCAGTGTAAAAGCTTGCATCGACGTAACTCTTTACGATGAACTCTTTATCACCTCCATAACCGAGAAATATTTCCTTAGTCCTCTTAGCTAACTAAGGATAACTTTGACCATTGTCCAGTGATCCACTCCTGGATCACTATCGTACCCCCTTTGCCAAACTCATGGCAAGGTACACAATAGGTCTGGTACACAGCATAGCATACTTTATAGAACATATGGTTGAGGCATAGGGAATGACTTACATTCTCTTTCTATTTTCTATTGTGGTCGGGTTTTGAGTCTTACTCAATTTTACACCTTGCAATACAAGCAAGTACTCCTTCTTTGACTGTTCCCTTTTGAACTACTTCAAAATCTTGTAAAGGTATGTACTCATTGAAAAATCTTATCAAGCGTCTTGATCTATCTCTATAGATCTTGATGCCCAATATGTAAGCAACTTCACCGAGGTATTTCTTTGAAAAACTCCTTTCAAACACTCCTATATGCTTTCCAGAAAATTCTACATCATTTCCGATCAACAATATGTCATTCACATATACTTATCAGAAAGGTTGTAGTGCTCCCACTCACTTTCTTGTAAATACAGGCTTCACCGCAAGTTTGTATAAAACTATAAGCTTTGATCGACTCATCAAAGTGTATATTCCAAGTCCGAGATGCTTGCACCACTCCATAGATGGATCGCTGGAGCTTGCACATTTTATTAGCACATTTAGGATTGACAAAACCTTCTGGTTGCATCATATACAAGTCTTCTTTATAAATCCATTAAGGAATGTAGTTTTGATATCCATTTTCTAGATTTCATAAAATGCGGCAATTGCTAACATGATTCGGACAGACTTAAGCATGGATACGAGTGATAAAAACTTATCGTAGTCAACACCTTGAACTTGTCGAAAAACTTTTTGCCACAATTCGAGCTTTGTGGATAGTAACACTACCATCAGCGTCTGTTATGACCAGATAGACTAATGCCCGTAGGAGGCCCACCAGGTAGGTTTAGTTAGGGGCTTAGCCCACAAGTTATCTTATTTTTATTTTTGCATCGAGGTTATATAAATAACTTGTAAGACTCTTTTGAGAATTAAGCAATAAGACAAATCTTATTGCCCGTCAGAGGAGACGGACCGTAAACCCTAGCCACGCCTTGCACCACCGCTGCCTCTTCTTCATCGCGCCACGGCGCCCCGCCGTCAGAAGCCGCGCTCGAGTCCTCGTCAACCCTCCTCCTTCCCGTACAACCTATGCCCTAGACCGGTTAGGGTCCTAGCTCCTACCAATTTGGTATCTGGTAGCTCAGTTCCGATCATGTCTGCACCACCGCCCACCCCACCGCTGCCCACCCCACCACTGCCCATCACCGACGCATCACCGACCCACTCCACTGTGTCGCTCGCCCTCTCCACCGTGCTGCTGGCCGTCCCCAACGCGCCGCTGGGCTCCACCACCAGCGCCTCCACCGGCCAGACGCTGCCCTCCACCATGCCACCCGCTGCCGTGTTATCCCCGGCAAAGATGACCGGGGTCCTCAACGACCTCATCACCACCGTCCAAGGGATACGGCTCTACCTGGCCAGCCCCTACGGGCCGCCGCTGCCCTTGCCGCCGGCCGCCGTGACCGGGTCGGCCGCCATGCCATGATAATCGGACCCCGGCGCTTGCAGGGCCTCTACATCACTAATGGCCACTGCAGCACCCGCCCGCCGCCAGCCCCCAATGGCCGCAGTGGCTGGTGCTGGCCCTCGCTGAGGGAGTCCTGGATTAGGGGGTCCTCGGGCGTCCGGGCTATGTGACATGGGCCGGACTAGTGGGCGTGAAGATACAAGATAGAAGGCTTCCCCCATGTCCGGATGGTACTCTCCTTGGCGTGGAAGGCAAGCTTGGCGGTCGGGTATCAAGATTCCTTTCTCTGTAAACAGACTCTGTACAAACCCTAGTCCCCTCCGGTATTTATATAAACTGGAAGGGTTTAGTCTGTATAGGCAGTCATAATCATACAAGATAGACATCCAGGGTTTAGCCATTACGATCTCGAGGTAGATCAACCACTACAAAAAAAGACACATCCGTGACATTTTGGGCCGAAAGAATTTTTTTTCTGTCATACATATGACACTTCTATGACGATAATTGTGACAAAACCGGGTATCATCATAGATGTGGTGGGATCCTACTTCTATGACAAAAAACCATGATAGAAAATGGGCTTTTCGTCCTGGGCGAGCCGAAGACGCAGCCGCATGACATTCTTTGGGCCGTCCATGACGAAAAAAACCATGGTAGAAGTGAGGGGGGGGGAATTTCGAGGAGTTCCCGGTTACGGTGGGAGGTCAGGGGCCGAGCAATTCACGTTTCTCTCATACACGTACGCGCGTGTGGGCGAGGCGTTGGATCTAACTGAACCTGTAACACCCTCGATGCGACTATAGCTCCCACGTGTCGAGGCACGACTTAGAGACATAATCGCATTGAAGGCATAAGTCGCAAGTTAGGCAATCTTCACAACATCCCATGTAATATAAATCATAAAGGGGAGATAACATAGTTGGCTTACACACGCCACGTCAATCAAGTACATAAATAACGTTACATCATCCAAACACTCATGGCCCGACTACATCGCCAAAATAAAAGATAACCCAACAAGCGACACGGTCCCGATCACCCCCAATTGGGCACCACTACTGATCATCAGGAAAGGAAACATAGTAACGTTGAGGGTCTTCGTCGAACTCCCACTTGAGCTCGAGCGCGTCTCCTAGAGCAGAATCATCAGGCCCTGCATCTGGTGTAATAGTAATCTGTGAGCCACAGGGACTCAGCAATCTCGCACCCTCGCGATTAAGACTATTTAAGCTTATAGGTAAGGCAAGGTAAAATATGTGGAGCTGCAGCAAGCGACTAGCAAATATGGTGGCTAACTTATTCGCAAAAGAGAGCGAGAAGAGGAGGCAAAGCGTGAACGAGAAACTAGAGAACAACTTGCGCAAGCATAACTCCAACACCGTGTCCACTTCCCGGACTCCGCCGAGAAGAGGCCATCACGGTAACAAACTCAGTTGATTCATTTTAATTAAGTTAAGGTTCAAGTTATCTACAACCGGACATTGACAAATTCCCATCTGCCCATAACCACGGTAACGACTTTCGAAAGTTCAAATCCCTGCAGGGGAGTCCCAACTTAGCCCATGACAAGATCTCACAGTAAACGAAGGAATAGACCTCCTCCCAAGATGTTCCTATCAGACTCGGTATCTCGGTTCTTCAAGACACTTCGACAGGTTAAAACAAGACCAGCAACACCGCCCGAATGTGCTGACAAATCCCGATAGGAGATGCACATATCTCTTTCTTAGGGCACACTCCGATTGTCTTAGGTACGGGTAGGCCAGCCCAGAGTTGCCCCTGGTGGCCACCGACAGCTGACAGGTGGACCAACACTCAGAGGAGCACTGGCCCGGGGGGGGGGTTTAAAATAAGATGACCCTCAGGCTCCAGAAACCCAAGGGAAAAAGAGGCTAGGTGGCAAAAGGTAAAACCAAGGTTGGGCATTGCTGGAAAAGCTTTAATCAAGGTGAACTATCAAGGGGTTCCCATTATAACCCAAGCGCGTAAGGAACGCAAAATCCGGGAACATAACACCGATATGACGGAAACTAGGGCGGCAAGAGTGGAACAAAACACTAGGCGAGAGACCGAGCCTTCCACCCTTTACCAAGTATATAGAGGCATTAAAATAACATGGCAATATAATGATATCCCAACAATTAAATAAATGTTCCAACAAGGAACGGTCTTCAATCTTCACCTGCAGCTAGCAACGCTATAAGAGGGGTTGAGCAAAGCGGTAACATAGCCAATCAATGGTTTTCTAGGACAAGGTGGGTTAGAGGTTTGACATGGAAATTTGGGAGGCTTGAAAGCAAGTGGTAGGCATCGTAGCATTGGCATAGCAAATGAGCGAGCAAACTAGCATAGCAAAGATAGTAGTGATTTCGAGGGTATGATCATCTTGCCTGCACAGTTGTCAGAGTTGACTGGATCCTCGAAAGCAAACTCAACGGGCTCCTCGTTAGCGAACTCGTCTCCCGGCTCTACCCAAACAAGACAAACAAGCAACAAGGACACAATCAACCACGTGCAAGGAACAAACAATACGAAGCAATGATGATATGCTATGCGGGATGCGATGCGGGATGCATATGCAAGATATGACAGGAAATGCAAGAACCTGGCCTCAACTTGGAGATCCAAGTGTGCCACTGGAATGATGAGATGAAATCGCTTGAAAACGATATAAAGAACGTCGGTATCGGAGTTACGGTTTCGAAATGGCAAGCGATTCAAATATGAAACCGGTCTGCGATTTACAGCAAGTAGCCATCTAAATGCAAAGAGATGAACATGCTAAAGCACCCAAACATGATAACAAAATACATGGCAGGGATGCATTCATGATGCCTAACAAAAGTCTAGCACTGAGCTACGGCCAATTCATCCATTAACAGGTTCAAACAAGCATGGCAAAAATGCATATGGCAAACAGGTTTCAGACTTAGTGAAAACTGGAGCATGCTAAAAACAGATATCAAGTAGGCCTGTTTACGAGCTCGATGCACTCAATACGGAGTAAGTCATGATAAGATAAGCATACATCCATCAAGAATGCACAAAATTCAAGCTAGACATGGCAAGAACAATAGCATAGCATGCACGGATCAACTACGACAACATCGGCAAAATTGCAAACAAGTTGACAATCTGCCCAGATTCACAAAGTAGCAAAAGTAGAGCTCGATTTACTCAAGCTAGGGTGCTCCATAATTGCAAACAAAGACATGGATGAATAGAGCACTACAAGATTAACAAAACATCCTTACTGATCATCCTCAAAAGAGGCACGGATCGCTAGGAAACCACATGAACATATGGCAATATGAAATAAACAGCTCAAGGACTTAGTGGAAATGCTAAGTCCCTGAAATCAGAATTAGCAAGTGCACCACTTTGCAAGCTTGTGCTAGTCACCGCACACATCACAAAAATACATGGGTTGCACCTCTGGAAAGATGACAAAACCCTTAACAAAACATATGTAGAGCATCAGGGCATAGCATGCACACAATAATCATGGAAAAAATGACAAAAAACCTAGATGGAGTAGCAGATCTGACAATTATCTCAAGTAGCCCTCTTCTAACAGCATTTCGGGCATCAAGATAAACTCAAATGAAAATGATGCAATGGAATGAAATGATGTACTCTCTGAGATGAACATTTTGATATGCTATATGCATGAATCGGAGCTATGGATGCAAAGTTACGAGGCGATGAACATGAGCACTTGGATCTGGAATTTCGGGACTTGGAGGAAAAATCAACCCCGAGATAAAAGTCAACGGAGCACGGAAGTCGAGGCGGTGGCGGATCTCGCCGGAGTAGCTGCGTGGCCGCCGGAGTTGACGGAGGCGGCCGGATCCGGGCGAGGGGAAGGCGATGGCGGCGGAGGGCGTTGCCGGAGGGGAGGGGCGGCGGACGGCGGAGATGGCCGGAGAGGGAGCCATGAGGCTCGGGCGCGGCGAGGCCGTCGAGGTGGCCGCGGCGGCGCCTAGTGCTGCGGGGCGGCGAAGGTGGGCCGGCGACGAGGTGCTCCGGCCACCGGGCGGCGGGGCAGCCGATGGCGCGCGGCGGCATTGCTCCGGGCGCGGGCGGCGCTCGAGGAAGAAGGAGGCGGCGGCGGCGGGGTGGATCTGGGCCGCGGGGGCCGGATCTGGGCTCCCGGGCCGCGGCGGCGCGCGGGGTCGGCGGCGGTGATGTGGCAGGCGGCGGTTGGCCGTGGAGATGCGTCCGGTCGGGGCGGACGTGTCCGGTCGGCGCGGGTAGAATTTTAGGGTTTTCGGGGGGAGAAGAAGATCCGGATTCGGAGGGGTCTTTAAATAGGCATAGAGGGAGCTAGGAGAGTCCAAATGAGGTGCGGTTTTCGGCCACGCGATCGTGATCGAATGATCTAGATGATGGAGAAAGCTTAGGTGGGTTTTGGGCCAAATTGGAGGGGTGTTGGGCTGCAACACACACGAAGCCTTTTCGGTCCCTCAGTTAACCGTTGGAGTATCAAACGAGTCCAAATGATACGAAACTTGACAGGCGGTCTACCAGTAGTAAACCAAGGCCGCTTGGCAATTCTTGGTCCAATCCGGAAATGTTTAATCCCCACACATGAAAGAAAGGTAGAAATGGCCACCGGAGGAGAACGAAGCGCCGAAATGCAAAACGGACAACGGGGAAAAGGCTCGGATGCATGAGACGAACATGTATGCAAATGAAATGCACATGATGACATGAGATGCAAATGCATGACACGCAAGCAATGACAAGGCAACAACAGAGAATAACTGCACGACACCTGGCACATCGGTCTCGAGGCGTTACAGAACCCAAGCGAGGAGTTGGGCTCTAACTGAACCCGAGCGATTGCACTGCAGGCTACGTGTTACTGAACCTGAGTGATCGATCGATGGCTATTAACTGAACCCGATCGAGCGATTCCTTGGCTACTGCTGCCAACTGAAGCTGATCAATGGGATGAACAGTGAGCGTTGCAGGGGGGTTTGGATGAATAGTGAGCGGTGGCGTTGCCTGTGGTGTGGTGGAGCGCTGGATGAACATTAGACAGTGGAGGGGTGCCCGTGGAGGGGTGGATGAACAGGACCCCGTGTTGTGGAGGGCAGGATGAATAGTAGACGATGGAGGCGTGCCCATGGAGGGGTGGTTGAATAGGACCCCGTGGTGTGGAGGGCTGGATGAACAGTAGACGGTGGAGGGGTGGTTGAACAGTAGCCGGTGGAGTAGCGCGCGGTGGAGGCTAGATGAACAGGAGCCCGTGGAGGCTGGAGGAGGTCGACGGTGGATGAACAGTAGCTCATGGAGGCTGAAGGGGGTCGACGGTGGAGATGAACAGTATCCCGTGGAGTCCCGTTTTGCGGTACGCCACACCCCTCCCGATAAACAGGACCCCCGTTTCGACCGTAGCGCTCCAACACAAGTCCGTTTCCTCCGTTTTGCGGTACGCCACACCCCTCCCGATCAACAGGACCCCCATTTCGACCGTAGGAGGTCCGTTTCCTCCGTTTTGCGGTACGCCACACCCCTCCTGATCAACAGGACACCCGTTTCGACCGTAGGAGGTCCCTTTCCTCCGTTGTGTGGTACGCCAGCCCTCGTTTCCATCACCCCTTCTGTCCAAGCCCTCCCGATGAACACGACCACACATTCCGTTGCCTCCCCGTGAACACGACGACGACGTTGTTTCTCCGTTCCGACCCAGCCATGTACACGAGCCATCGCCGTACGTATGCGCGAGTAGGCGTTCAAGACCCCGCCCGTATGTACACATACGTGGCCGTATTTTCTTTCTTGCACCCTGGCCGCCTCTACTACGACACGTGCGTGCCTCTACATCCACCAGTATATATGTACGTACACGTTCGCGACCAGAATGACAACGCTACGTACGCTTCGACCAGGTGGGTCCCGACTGTCAGGAACTTCCTTGCCTGTGAAGATGTAGCTGGTGGGTCCCAGCAGTCAGGGGGCGAAATACGGTGGCCCGTCTGATGGGTCCCCGCTGTCAGGTGGAGGGATAATTATTTTGCACGTAATAAGGAGGCACTTCCTTGCTGCGGCCGTGGACCCAGCTGTCAGCCTCTCCACATACAGTCCACGTCCGATGGAAGTCGTTCCTTGACCATGTTGACCACGCCGCGCCGAGAGCACCAGGGCGGTGGACGACGGCGAGGCCTAGGAAGGGGACGACGGGGAGCCGGGGAACCCGCGGAAGTGGAAGCCCCCCCGCGCGCGGAGAGGAGTACGAGGGTTCACTGGTTCGGATGCGGTGTGAGGCTGGCGTCGCCGCAGGGCCTGGCCAGCGGTGGGAATAGTAGGGGTAGTGAGGCCTCCGTGGCAGCATAACCGGCCATGAGAGGCAGGAGCATCCGGCATGACCGGCGCTGCTTTGGGCGGCTGGAGCAAGAAGACCAGAGGTTGAAGAAGCACTACGGCCGTTGGATGGACATCGTACGGTCACTGGGCTAGAATCATTCATATTGACTAAGTTGACAAAGCCCTTCGTTCCCATCAACTTAGTAGGCCCACAAGTCAGCCTGCCACCAAGGTGGGTCCCAGCTAGCTGGGGGAGTATTCATTTTTTTGTGTGTAATAAGGAGGCACTTCCGGTGGGTCCGAGCTGACGGCGGGGGGAACGTTTTTTTGCGAAATACGGTGGCCCGTCCGGTGGGTCCCAGCAGTCAGGGGGAAACGATTTTTTTAGCAAAATACTAGTGGCCCGTCCGGTGGGTCCCTGCTATCAGGTGGAGGAATAATTATTTTCCGCATAATAAGGAGGCACTTCCTTGCGGCTGCTGTGGACCCAGCTGTCAGCCTCTCCACGTACAGTATTCTTTCGATGGAATTCGGTCGCTGACCACATTGACCACGGCGCGCCGACAGCACCACGGCGGTGGATGACGGCGAGGCCTAGGAAGGGGACAACACGGAGCTGGGGAACATGCGGCAGTGGATGCCCACGCGGAGAGGAGTACGAGGGTTCTCTGGTTTGGCTGCGCTGCCGTCGCCGCAGAATAACAGGGGGTGTGGGTGAGTGGAGTGGAGGGATGGCCTGGCCTGTGTGGGAGTAGTATGGGGGCGGTGAGGCCTCCGCGGTAGCACAACCGGCCACGGGAGGCAGGAGCAGGCGGCACGACCGGCACTGGTTTGGGCGGCTGGAGCAAGAAGACCAGAGGTTGAAGAAGCACTACGGCCGTTGGATGGACATCGTACGGTCAGTCGAGCTAGAATCATGCATATTGACTAAGTTGACAAAGCCCTTCGTCCCCGTCAACTTAGTAGGCCCACTATACTGGGTCCCAGCTAGCAGGGGGAGTATTCATTTTTTTGTGCGTAATAAGGAGGCACTTCCTTGCGTGCGAAGATATAGCTGGTGGGTCCGAGCTGTCAGCGGCGGTAACATTTTTTCATGAAATACAGAGGCCATTTCGGTGGGTCCCAGATGTCAGGTGGAGGAAATCATTATTTTGCGCATAATAAGGAGGCATTTCCGGGTGTGCGGCCATGGACCTAGCTGTCAGCCTCTCCACGTATAGTCCACTTCAGATGCATGTCGGTCGTTGACCACGCTGACCACGCCACGCTGAGAGCACCAGGGCGGTGGACGACGGCGAGGCCTAGGAAGGGAACGACACGGAGGTAGAGAAGACTCGGTGGGGAGTACGACTGTATGAGGGTTTACTGGTTCGTCTGCCGTCGCCGGAGAATAACAGTAGGTGTGGGTGAGTAGAGGGATGGCTAGGCCAGCGATGGGAGTACGGTGGGGCGGTGAGACCTGCGCGGCAGCACAGCCAGCCCTGGGGAGGAGGGAGCAGGAAGTCCCGCCGGCGCTTGTTTGAGTGGCTGGAGCAGGAAGAGCAGATATTGAAGAAGCACGACGGCCGTTGGAAGGACATCCAACAGTATACAGGCCATTTGTGGAAAGCCTCAAATCTGTGGAAAACAGCATACAACCCATCTGCCATTATTTCAAATAATTTATAGCCCATTTGCTAATTCTTACGGGTTTTTTGGAGCCCATATTCTTTATGTTAGCATTACAGCCCATATCGTGGTCATGGTTAAAAAATTATACGAAATTTTGCATATGTCGGAGCGGTCTGAACTATTTTTAATCCCAAAATTTTGAGTCACATTCAGACTGATTTTAAAAATAAATGTATATCCATATAAAATCCAATAAATTGTCCACGCATAAAAATCAATGCAATTTAAAATCGAAATGAAAAAAAGATATTTGAAAATAATTGCCGGTTTGATGTGTTTTAAAAATGTACAGCCCATTTCTCATTACTGATAGGCCACTCTCCTCGTCTTGAAAGATTTGCAGCCCAACAGGCCTGATAAAGTGACTTACTTGACAAATCACAAAAAACTGGGCTAGCCATTTTCAAAAAAAAAACTGCTGGGCTGGTCTGTGGTAAACATAAAAGAAAAGGCTGTCTAGACAGGCCAGAGAGTCCCACACAGCCCAGTTGACACCCTGCTTCCGTCTGAAAAACAAATTAGATAAATGCCACTCCAATTATGGAGATTCATAAAAATGCCACTGCAATTTCCAAACTTTGAAAAATGCCCCTGCAATTTTTTCAAACTTTGAAAAACGCCACTGCAGTTTGCAAATTTTGAAAAACGCCACTCCAGACTTCGAAAAATGCCACTAGAAATGGCATGAAATGGCATTTTTCAAAGTTTGGAAATTGCAGTGGCATTTCTCGGATACACCAGATTTGGAGTGGCATTTATCAAATTAACCAAAAACAAAAATAACTGGGCGAGCTGCTGGGTCCCTGGTGCCAGCCGCTCGTTGTGCAATTCTCTCGTTTATTGACTACGTTGACAATGGCATGGGACCCAGATGTCAGAAATCAACTAGGAGGAGCCATTTTTTATTGGCTTGAAATAAGGAGGCACTTGCTTGCGTACTGCCATGACCTTGGCGGGTCCCTGCTGTCATCCTCTCCACGTACAATCATCTCCTGATTGTGTACGCGTAAACTTGCTAGGCCCACAAGTCAGCCTCTAAACCGTGGAGGACAAATACAACCCATTTAAAAAAATAACAGCCCATTCCACATATAGTGTAAAGTAACAGGTCTGATCCACATATAGAGTACTGAACTTCCATGTTGACAACCATCATAGCCAAGTGAACTATCTACTCCCACTAACACTCTAGTAGCATACAAGTACTAACTTACTCTTAGCTAACTAGACGATGTCGGCCGCCATCTTCTGTCCATGCTAAACGCCGGCACCGGCGTCCTCCGCCTCGCCTCGGACTTGCCAGAGGTGCGATAGGGCACGTTGCTCGCGCGCGTTGGCCCTTTCCATGCCGGCGTGGTCCACCAAAGCTTCGGCTTCCAAGCGGGATACCCACTTGACGAGCTGGTAGTAAAAATCGGCGTCGCGAACGCGTACGTGCCCGACAGCCTCCAGGGCTATTTGCCGGGCGCCGGCCTCCACGTAGTCGGCCCAGTTGTGGGTGCCCTGCTCGCGACTCAGAGCGTCGGTGCGCTGCTGCTCCATGTCCCGCTGGCGGCGCAAATCGGCGAGACGCTACTCCTCCGCCATGCGGTCGCGCTCCAACAACTCCTCGATCTCCGCATTGCCATCTAAAGACAGATAGAATGCCTCCTCCCTCCGTCTTCCTTCCGGTGAAAACCCGAACACTAGTTCCGGTGGTGACCGCCTCCGACGTCGCCTACCGCGGACGGGCAGGGGCATGGCGGACGTGGCGAGCAACGTCGGGCCGGTGGGGGCTTATGAGGATATGACGAGTTGGGTCACGGTGGCACCTGAGAAGGCCGGGAAACAGTACTTATAGGTGGAAGGTAGCGCAACAGTCATCGGAATTCAAAGCATAATGGCTTAGGGCGCCAGCTTGCCGTGGAAAACTAGAGAAACTGAAATTATGACTGTGCCGTCCGTCCCGTCTGGGTCGCACGCCGGCATGGCGGTCAAACGAGTGCACTCGAATCATCTCCCTCCTTGTCAATAATGATTCCACGGATTTAAAGCGTATCTTTTTTCGCATGAGTTAGCTGCCTTAATTATGGCCGGCTGCATGCAGGCACTAAGAATCGCTTGCAAGCAGTACGCGAAGCAGCATGCAGCCAGTTAAATCGCTGGAATTAATTAGGCTTAAACTTCTGCATGCCGAGGGCACGCATGCAGCCACTTAAGTCGCTGGAATTAATTTGGCTTAAACTTCTGCATGCCGTTAATTGTTGCCATGCCTTGGTCTTGCTGCTTTGCTCACGGGACTAATAAAACCGGACAGAGGGAGTACCTTGGTTGGTGAGAGGTTTGAATTAAGCCCTGCAAACCGGAAAGGAGGTACTAGTACATGCGTTATCCACTATTTATTCGTGTAGGATCGAGTAGGTCGTTTCTTGAATTGAGCCCTGCAAACCGGAAAGGAGGTAGTACATGCGTGACCCGCTATTTATCCGTGTAGGGTCGATAGTGTAGCTTGTCAGTTTCTTCAGAGGTAGGCATTTTTATCCATGTAGGATCGATAGTGTAGCTTGTTAGTTTCTTCATAGGTAGGCATTTTTATTCAAAAAACTGCCACTTCGCATCTTGCGTCGCAAATAAAACTGCCAGGAGCGCATTTGTAGGCTAGCTAGTGATCGATCAGTAACTTGTAAACACTGAGCGAACAGAAATAAGTAACTGTTAATGCATGTCAATGATTCACAGATCATATACAAATATGTAGCTCCAAAAGCAAAGATTAGCCACTTCGGATCTTGCGTCGCAACTAAAACTAACTAGTACGATTCCCATACATAAGATCAACATGTTAATGCATCTCACTGACTGACAGATCATATACAAATATGTAGCTCCAAAAGCAAAGATCTAGAAAAAACATCTGTTCTTCCTACTAACATGGATGCTTCTCTTGGTCGACGTTCAGTACAGACTGAAATACAATTTTTTTTGTGAAGTCTACAATTCCTCTTGCAAACGTAAGTGGTTTCACCAACAGCTGGAACCATGGGAATGAACCAGACATGATGGAGGAACATCCACTGCAATATGATTTGGTCTTCTCTCGATCACACGCCGAGACTATTTTTGGAATACAAACTTTAACTTAGGCAAAATGATGCCCATTGTATAATCGGACCAAAGCAATGAAGCACCTAGTGTTGTCCAGTAAACAGTACAATACTACTTTTCTGTAGTCCATGAAGTGACTATCCAATCTTTCTGTGTCTATTTTCAAATGGCACTGCATGCAGTGACTATATTATTCTCTTGTGCAGTTCAACCAAAATTGCAGGCACTTTTTTGGTTTTCCAAATAGCAACAGACAGACATCTCTGTCTGCACAAATATCAAGCAGCTAGTAAACATAGACCTCACCTTGTATTTTCGGTTTAAACATGTCTCTTCCGCTTAGCATCTGTCATGTTCTGCACTGGACAATCTGATACAGTTATGTTTTGCCCTGGACAATTTCATACTGAATTGATTTGCTGGTTCAGAGCAGAAATATAGCGCCCATTCTTCATCAGACCAAGGATATCCATGTTCGCAATGATGGAAGAGGTGAAATCGATACAACCGAAATTGAGCATCCAATCATTGAATCCTGTCTTGCACCTCCAAAGTAGGTCCACCCTGCCAATAAATTCACATGCAAACCAATAGTATTACTATCTAATGACAGTACAAAAAGAGTAGCAAGATAGTAGCAAACCATGTACCTTCGTAATGAACAGCTCATAGTGCCACCAATTGGATATAAAGGTTGGGAAAAAACATGCTCCTAATGTTGAACCAGTTGGACTTTTTGTGCAGTTCCACTAAAATCGAGCATCCCTGTTTGCATAGATATTGAAAGTGTGATTACTCTAAAAGTGGCACTAGTTGAAGCATAGACTCACAAATATAAGCATTCCAATTTCTTAATGGGAAAAGGTAGCAAGACTGTTTCTAACCACCTGTTTGAAGGAATAAATAAAGCAACAACGACTGATGTGAGGAAGGCATACATAGTTTTTTCTGGAAAAGTGAGCCATTCCTGACCTTTCCTCTTCTTTTAAGCAAATTTTGTGCAGTTCTACTAAAATAAAATGCCATCACCGCCTTGACAATTCAGTGACACTGCACAAAAGGAAATGACTTAACATTACATCATGATTTCAGGTATGTAGTTGATAGGCATTAGAGACAAACATACAGACCTCCTCAAGAGAACAGCCGGAGGAGGAGGTGCCCACTCTTGACCTTTCCTCTTGTCTTCATAATTGTCTGTGCAGTTTAACCAAAATAAAATGACATCAGCGCCTTGGCATTTTGGTGACATTATACAAAAAAATTAACTTATCTCATGAAAGTGAGGTATGTAATCTATAAGCATTAACAGTGCAAAAATCTGACGGGAGTAACAAGTTTCATCGTTGGTATACTGGTTGTGCAACATCATTAGAATGCCTTATAGCTGAAAAATCTTTAATACATCCACAATCAACAGCTAACCCTGAAATAATCCAGTGACATTAAATGGCATTGCTTAAATTTATGGGTGGCATTAGACTGAGAGCGACATTAGTTAAATGTGGCATCACTTTAGCAGTAGCATTGCTTGACTTGACTGCTGGCGTTATACTAACAGCAAAAAAGTAGCAATAAGAGCATGGGAGGCACTAGTACGATGTACTTCCACGGACGCAGAGTGGTGAGCGAGGTATGGTTGCCCAGAGCAACAAATATCCAGGCAGCATATGTGGATTACGGTCCCATTTTTGTTCTCTTTAGCCACCTTTTTCCTATGCGAGGACAATAAACCGATCGACCTGGTCATTCTCTATTGCGTTGTCATGCCTTTCTACCCTTCTTCAACCAAGAGACACGAGACTAGTTCCTTAGCTACTGATTTTCCCCTTTTCAACCTAGATGCGGGTTCGATGCCTACTCTCTTGGACAGTATAGTCTCCCTTCCTTTCCTTATTCAACCCAGACATTGATTAGTCTGCATGAAGTAGGGTTTCCTTTAATAGTGCAAATTATGGTTTTTGTCTCCGTGGCCAGCAGAGTAGAGGATAGTAAATTGGGAAGATGGTGGAGTGGAAAAAGATCCACATGCAATGACGTAGCAGATGGGGCAATAGAACAAGGTTATGGCTCGAAAAGAGGTAGCATACCTGAGGGTCGGCGGGAAGTGGCTTCGCTCGTGGTCGTCGTCCTCCGCACACACTACTGCAGCGAGCTTGGGGATGGAGGCCATCCCGCACGGGCGCTAGGTCTGAGAGGACAGCCTTATCGTCAGTGCGTGACCTCGCTCGTCGACGACGAGTGCGTCAACGCTGCACGTCCTTTTCTTCCTGACGGATCTGTGACCACCGGTGAGGAGGGAGAGAGGGGCCATCTTTTTTAGATCTGGAGAGAGGGTGGTAGTGTGAGAAGCAAGTGGGCAGCCCTTGGCGAGAAAGCGCTGAAGCTCCAGCCTATATATATCTTTTTTATACTACTAGTACTGGAGGTGGGGTAGTGGTAGAGTAGTTTATATTTTCTCTGTGTACAGTACCAGTTAGTCATGCTTCAAAACTGATTGGCACGCCATTAAAAAATAAAGGTCGATAACTAATGCGGCACCTCGGGCCAACGCGGCCAGATCGCATTTTGCATGAGAAAATACACATCATGTTTCGTTGACATGTGGTCCCGTTCCAACATATCAGTGAGATGACGACGAGTAGTAGGACTATTTCTGAACGGACGTGTAGGCCGGGGCGCCTCTTCGTGAACCGTGGAAAACTCACAACTGTCCACCTACTCTTCGCCTTTCCCTCTCGATTTGGAACTGCTGTCACACGCTCTTCCTCTCCCTCCTCATTTTCCTTCAGCCCTTCACCCTTTCTTCTGCCATTGTTCGATCGTCTTCTCCATTGAGGGAACAGGCTGGAAACGACCTTGTTATTCTTGCCCCGATCTAAAAGATGACGTGGTGGAGGAACTCATTGATCGGTGCGACGTCATCACCTTTGCTAGCATGGCAGGTTCGTTCTAGCCCATTCTCGACTCAACTAATAACATCATTGCAGCGGTTTGATCTCCCCTATCTTCTTCGCCGTGACCCTGCTCGCTGGCGACCGGACGACGGAAAGGCGCCTTGTGCAAGTTGATGCCGCATGATAATGATACGTGTGATGTCAATATGCCATCGCTTAAGGGTAAGTCCTGGGCTGGCGCAAATGGAGATTGGGTTGTTTATATTGGGTACAATTGCGAGTGGGAACTTGTGAATGTGTACACTCGTCAGCAGATTGCACTTCCAAAAATCTCCAAGTGCCCTGAGGTTGAGCACACAGATGATCTACGTGCGTTCAAATACGATCATGGTGACTGTCGTGTACTGAAGATAGCAATTTTTCGAGTTCCCAACCGCTCTTGGAATTACAAAAACTATGATGTTGTTGCTATCTTCGATAAGCCAGTTGCCGTCCTTCGTGGTTCGACTGGATGGATATTACTCAAAAATCAGTTTCTATACACGGATGTGTACTGTGATGCAATTGAATACAAGGATCTTGTGTTTGCTGCCACCTCTCGTGGCACTATTTTTGCATGGGATCCTCGTTTTTTCGGTACGTTTGTCTTCCACCATAATTATAATTGTTTCATCCACATGCATGCGGGTTAGCAAGTTTCCCTTTACTAATTAACCTTCTTCTTGTGTTTCCAAGGTCCTGTGGACATCCACCACCTATATTTGAAGATTTTTGTAACCAAGGGGGAGATACGATGGTGATGATCACGAGCATGAGGACGAGCAGCGCCGATATACTCTGTGGCGCCTAGCAACTAATTCCGATGGATCACCTCTTCTTGTGTGTATACAGCCCACTGATGATGTTACTGCTAAGGAAGCAGGTGTAGTCTCCCATGGTCGCACTCTCCGGACCTATTCCAACACCCGTTGCATGGTATTCGGGATGGATACTAGTGTGCTAGCGCCAACTCCTTATCCCTGGCACAGAATTGACAGTCTTGGAGAAAACTCACTCTTCCTTGGACGAAACTATCCGATTATGGTGAAAGGCGATCCAACCGCTGTTGACACATTTATGAGAAGCAACTGTGTCTATACCTCGGACATTTGCGTGGTTCCCTACCCTGGTACTGATATAGTAGGCCGCTTCAGCCTGGATGATCAGTCCTGCATTGGTCTCCAGATCGACAATGCATGGCCCGTCCCAGAGAATCACTTGTGGTTCAAAGCAAGCGTTTCCAACGCCGAGGAATGGTTGAGTTGAAGTTCATTTCATTGCTTGTTATTTGTTGTGTGGTGAAAACTTTAGTATTTATAATGTATCCTCGTTGTCGATGTGGGTTGATGATCTGTTGTTCTATGTAATAAAATGATATGCCTGTGATAAACTTACTAAATTTATGAATGGCTTTCGAGTCGCTTCTCTGAGTGAGTGGTGCGATGAGGAAAAAAATTATTTTCCGAATACATAATTGTACGTGCATTGCAACAAGTTATCGGATGAGGCCAATCAACAATAGTAGTACACTATTTGTACTAGCTTCACATGCTTCGCGCGTCGGGCGGGTGTTTTTAATGTAGCCATATGTTAATGTGTTCGTTGTACGTAACTAGCACCTCGAATCCTCGATATACTAGTAGTATAGTATATAGTAGGAGTAAGTAGTAGGAGTAGTAGGGTGGCATGGGCCAGAACAAGCATTCACGTCCAGGAGCACGGCACACGCCACCACCATGACATCCATCTGACAGCATATTATTTCTTGGAGTCCGTGCGAGAGCAATCTCTTCAACCTCGTCGTTTCTCTAACTTCAGCCATCGCGCGGTGGGCGAGGTGGGGGTTTGCCGATAGTCGGTTTCCTTAACTACGGTCCCACTTGTAAGGCCAACTCCAACGCACGGCCCCAAACGGACCTCCGTTTTGCAAGAACTCCAACGATAATTTTGACTACTCCTGTAGTAAGTTGGATTAGTGCCTTCTCAATGCATTCATTGTTGATCTGCGGAGGCTCGATCTTGCGTGCTTCTTTCTTCTTCGAGTGTAAAGAAGTAGACGTTGCTTCCTCGCATCTAGTCTCATGTCTTGCCTCTATTCTATACAAGCTAAAAGTGATAGAACATCTACTAAATTGCGCTCTATCAATATATGGATGTACTCTTCTTCCCAATACAAAAACTTGCATCCATTCTACTCCCTCCGTTGCACAATACTACATGCCTTCTATTTGTCAAAATATATATGTATCTAGACATGTCTTAGTATATAGGTACATCCATTTTTGGACAAATGGAAGTCAAGTATTTTGGAACGGAGGGAGTACACAATAAATTTTTTAAGTTAGCACAACTAGTCTAATCCGAGAGCAGAACCGAAGATTTGGTCGGGTTCTTCCTCCTTTTGCCGACACGTGGGACATCCAGCATCCAGGTCGTGTCATGAAAGAAAATAGAGTGGTAGTTGAAGCCACGAGATGTGCATCTTGGGTTAAACTGTAAATAGAAAACTAACTCCAAAAGCGGCCACCGAAGATCTTTATTTGATTTGTTTTTCATCACCAGCACGTCGAGGTGAAAGATGTGCAGGTTTAGTGGGTCCTCTTGCGTTTTCACTGACATGTGGGGCCGCATGTGAGCAAACAGACGATGGGCTCCGCGCGTCCGCTGGCTGGCTGAGAAGAGAGATAGAGGAGGGCTGAGCACGGACTGCAGGAAATTTGTTCTACGTACCTCGATATAGGCTCGATATAGTGGGGTGGCATGGGCCATAACTAGCATTCACGTCTAGCAGTACGGCACACGCCACCCACACGAGTCCCATTTGACAACAATTTTCTTGGAGTCCGTGCTACAGCCATCTCTTCTCCCTCCTGTCCTCTTTTCTCAGCCATCGCGCGGTGGGCGGGGTGGGGGTTTGCCGATAGTCGGTTTGCTCAACTACGGTCCCACTTGTAAGTGAAAATGCAACACCGCACGCATTCCCGCTTGAGCGGCGTGCCGGACCAACCGTGTGGGGGTGCGACGCGAACACGGCAGGCTTTTCCTTTTGAACTCGTAACTTGTAAAATTTGGTTCTGCTCCATGGCGCGACCGATAGATAGAAAATAACGATTTTGCCTAGAGTAATGAGAAGTTTGCTTCTGGCGCCGTTCATGCATGGAGTACGTACGAAAATTATGAAGTTGATGCGAAAGGTAAGATAATTACTGTAGTATCATATACTACTACATGGATTTGACGGAAGGATAAAAATACATACGGATCCATCAACGTTCAACGACATCCTCACGCCCTAGTGCGCCGGGTCACCAACCGACGTGTGAGGAGCAGCGGCGTTGGCGGCGAGCTCAACGTGCTTCTGAACAGTGTCGTCCAAGGTTGCCCTGCGCTCCAAGAAGGCCAGCGTCCTATCGTCCTCCTCTTGCATGTACTAGTCCTTGTGGACGATTTGCGCGTAGACGTGGGTGATTATGTCGATGGTGTCTTGCTGCGCCAGGCGCTGCGCGGCGAGCGCGACCTCGAGGTGGACATTCTCCGGCGCGACGGCGGGCAGTCGCAGGGCCACCAGTGCGTCGAAGAGGTTGTTACCATAGTGGCCGTTGAGGGTGGCGGGCATCGCAGAGCCTGGGCGCGTCGGCTGGAGGCTTACGTCAAAGTCGTCCGCAAGCTTCTTGACGACGGTGAACTTGTCGAGGAAACCGACGAGGACCTCGTCGAACAAGGATGCGAAGCTGTCGTCCAAGCGGCCCCTCGCCCTGGCGGCCTCAAGCAATACTACCTGCCGGGCCGCAGGCCGGCGTCGTGGACCATCTGGCACAGCCGGCTGATGCTCGCGCTCATCGCCTCCATGGGTCTAGCGTAGCTTCTAGTCAACTGATCTTGCGATTCGAGTGATCACTCAGCCCTTGGTTAGCGTGCGTAGGTGCGTAGGATTTCGTACTACTCCTCGGCCCTCTACTGCACCTGCCTTTGGCTGTATGATAGGTGGGCCAGCCACCCCCTGGGGCCACGTGTCATTCACCCAAAGGCAGTTGCCGTAAGTCAATGAAGCTGCGTCCCCCTCCGTGCCGGTGCAGTATAGTCATCTCACCGGACCTCTAGTTGGGGCCAAACGAGAGAAGTTTGATGTTTACTGGTTTATTGGTCCCCTTTGCATTTTGCGCCAAGTTTTGACCTTTGATTTAACTAATAAAATGTTAATGCATGTAAACAAAAATGTTGTGTAAGTCACCTTACGAAAACCAAATAATCCCAAAATACTTAGGCACGGTGCATTAACTCCCTCCTTGTTTCTTATTTCGTGACATATCAACCAATGAGAGATGTGGGCCGTGCATGCTTTCAATGACTTGAGACTAGTACCAAACATGACATGCAGTGTTTAGTTCATTGCATGTAATCCTATTAAGTACTCTAGTTAGCAAAAAAACATTAAGTTCTCTCGCCGATAGGAATAAAACACCATGTATTTATTTACAGAGGGAGTAGTACATTTTTGGTGACATGCATTACTAGATATTGCTAGTCAATACTAAAATCCAGATGGACGTGGAAGTACTCCTAAATCCAGACGGTGGTGCTACTAGTACTAGTAGTAGTACTACCAATGTAGTAGTAGGAGTACTAGCACTGTACTACCCGTTGGTCAAATTATTACGTGCTGCTCCTCACAGTGAAGTGACAAGACCCTGCGCCGGAGATGACACCTGAGTATAGGCGCCGTGTTCGGCATACCATAGTCAGCCTCACCGTCTGCAGTCACTATCATCATGGCTGTAGAGCTAGCCTGCTTACAACTAGCCCTGTTCGACATAATTTCCCGTGCGTAGATGCCCGTGCATTGCACGGAACACCAAGATTGGGGGTGGACGGCTCCGGCAGCGGCCATCGCGCCAGATTTTTCCACGGCCTTCTACTCCTAGATGTGGTGGGGAGGAGATGAGGCTGATTGTGAGAGACAAGGAGTTGTTTGTAAATAGGGAACAAGTGCGGGCATCTTTTTGCAAAAATGGAGAAGCTTGGTTTGTATGCGTCAGATCTAGATCCGACGGCTATTGGTGAAAGATGGGAGGCACAACATCATCACCAACTCAGGACCTGTTTGATTCGCAGGATTTTGAAAACGCAGGAATAGGACACGGCAATATTACAAGTTTCAAACTGATATTACAAATGTTAGGAGTAATGCTGCACCTACGAAGAGGGAATTACTAGGAAGTTCACGTAAGAACTTTCGTTACTTTAGGTGGATGCAGCATTATCGTACAAACTAAAATCCACCGCCCTGACAAGTCACTAATGGGCAAATAAGTTTTCGAGTCTCTGGCCACTTGATGTTTCAAAAACAAATTCAGCTTCTGCGGAGACTTTGTCATTTAGGCTTAGACGCTTGCGGTGATCAGCACGCCATTCATTGCTGCGCCAGAGAACGCCAAACCTCATTACCTTGAGCACACTTGCCTCCAGAACAAAGAAACTAACCAATTTAATCTCAAATGTGTTGCCTCGATAGTCGATCAAATCAATTTCTATAAGATGGAGATCAAGGCATTCGATGAGATTGTTATAGTGTAGCACATTTTTCACTTTCGGGTCTTTTTTTATCTACAAAAGAAGAGAAGATATTAGAGCAGCTGGCTGCATAAGATTGCCGTGTCATCAAGAGTTACCAATATCATTCTCTCAAACAATAGGGTTGGCTGGCTAGTTATATTTTTTCACTCTCTCTCTCTCTCTCTCTCTGTTTCCTCTCATTTAACTATGAGCACGTGAAGAGCTGGGGCATTTGTTGCCTTCCACTATGTGGCAGATGCCATATTTCACAAAAGTATGCCACATAATACGCATCGATGTCAAATCAAAAGATTTTGGCACCGTTCTTGCGATGTGCGAGAGTTGGCACCGCTATGCACACAGACCCACATGTATAAACAAATCAATCAAACCAACTACACCAGCCTCACACTCTCCCAAACAAGTGTTTTTTATTGCCTCGGTCATCTCTCTCTCCCACGCAGTGTTTTTTCATTGCGTGAGTTAATTTGGCACCGGAGCAAAGTACGTGACCCAGATTGGGACACCAGGTGAGCAATGGAGGGGCATCAATGCCAAATGCATCACAAGTGAATTTGGCACATGTTTTGGCCTACATAGCCCACTTTTTTAATACTACCTCGTATTTAGTATAAAATTTTGACCATAGATTTACCTAAGAAAATTCCAATGCATGTCACTAAAAATTACACCATTTGAAATTATGTTCAAATACGCATCCAACGATATAGTTCTTAGTGACATGCATTAACATTTTGTTAGTTAAATCTATGGTCAAATTTTGATACTACAAAATTGGAAGAGTAAACCAGGACGGAGGTAGTACTTGCTCTTGGGGTAACCATAAGTTACTTTCCACTATGACTAGCCTAGGCTACTATAGTAGTACAACATAAAAACGATGCAGGTGATCATGTGAGAAAAAAATACTAAAAACATTTCTTTCGGTGCAGTGCGTAAATGCAGTTTTGAACACTACACTTGTCATCGTAATTTGGGAAAATTACGAAAAAATTGAGCTACGTTGTGATTACCGTTTACTTATAGGAAAGAAGTTTCACCTCGATGAGTAGCTTCTCCGTGCACGGAAAGCATGTAAGGAATCCAACAACTTGATCCAGATTGGGGCCGATAGATTTTAGTGCTAAGATCTTCACTGTGCGCATGGACTGGGTCAAGCTTGTGGGAATCATTTTCTGGAAGACGGTCGTAAATACATCAAGAAGAAATTTAAAAATGTGAATTTCAAGAAGACGGAGAAGAAGATGAGTGTTGTACCTGAACGATTACGGATCCAATAAAGAGTTCGGAGAATTTGGCAGACGAGTACACCAACGCTGTCAATTTTGGCGCGTCAATGACCCTGATTTTTGTTGGACCTTCTAGATCCGATACAAGCAATCTCTCAAGGAAAGGCGCATTCTCAATGACCATAACGTGGAACAGCTGGAGTGATCTCTTCCCAATTGATGTCTTGTTGCGGGGCCAGCAAGACACATAAATCCATCAGAGATTCGTCGAGGCGATGTGGAGGCTAATGAACCCGTGGATCTGCTCAAGACGAAGGTACTCGAGCGCAGTACAGCTGCGGAGCAGGTGCTCCATAGCCTTCTTTGAGATGACAACGTCGAAGAGGTCGAGCTGCTTGAGTTGAGGGAGAAGAAGAGGGGGCACGACATTAATCTGGGGAAGATAGCAGGAGCTGAAGCTGGCACGGCGCAGCATTGGCGTGAGGCGGAGCGCGGACGGCGGCAGAGAGCGACATCGTCCAGCTTCAAAGCTGAGCTCCTCGAGCTGATCTAGGGCGGGGGATAAGAACCACTCGTCGAACTTGGGTTGGACCTTGCAGTTGGTACTGAACATGCGGATGTCAAGGCGTTTGGCTGGCCCAGGGTGCGATGAAAGGATCTTGGAGACTGCGGCCATGCGTTTGCAATCCCCGTCGCAGAGGCAGCTGTCGACGGTGAGGTTGAGGGGGACGCAGCGCTAGAGGGGGCGCCACCGCCGGGAGAGCAGGGCGGTCCGCACGGCAGATTTGGTGGGGAGGAGGCCGATGATGACGAGCAGCGTGTCGTCGGGGAGGCTGCTGATGAAGTCCAGGCTCGCCGGATGCGGTTTTGGCTCGAGCCGCCTCCGCTTGTTGGCTGCCTCGCCGTCCATCTCAACCGGCGGCGACGCCGGTGTACACGTGTGCTGGTGTGTGTTGTGTGCTGGGTGTGCGCGAGTGCGTCCTTCTGTGCATGCCGCCGCGCAGTGGTGAATTGTGCGCGAGTGTGTCCTTCGCGCGCAAGAAGTTTGTCCTCAATGCGCCCTCAATTTACTAGTGTGCGGGGTGCTACCCCGAGTGGTTTCAACTTTGTTTACTTCACCGCGTGTCAGATGGGCCTCTAGTTTACTTATTTTCACCCACTGCCACATGGGCCAGCACACGAAGATACAGAACACGAGCTGACAAGGCAGCATGTGGATTGGTTGACCGGTCAACTAAACAATATACGGAGCTATACGCTGACACAGTGAGCGTATAATCCGTCGGTATAGAGAGTTCGAGTGAGAGGGGAGGCCCGTGAGAGATAGCAGAGAGAGAGAGAAAGAGCTACTCCCTCCGTTCGATAATGTAGTTCCAACATTTTTTTAAGTCAAACTTTTGAAACTTTGACCAAGTTTATAAAGAAATTACTTATATCTACAATACCAAAGATAAATGATAGTATGAAGTAAGTACATGATGTGATGAATCTAATGATCGTTCCAGATGTAAATGTTTTTCTCCACATATACCTGGTCAAACTTTTCTGAGGTTTGACTTTTCAAAACATCCATATGCTTATGGACGTGACAGAGTCCCTAACAAGAGAGAGAGAGAGAGAGAGAGAGAGTGAAAAAGTGTGTGTGTGTGAAAGAGACATGGACAACACACGATGAAAGTAGAGAAAAAGCGTACGTGTCTTATGCAAACATATCACACATGCATCTTCGACAACGGAGGCAAGGTGAGGAGATACTGTGTGGTTGTTTGGAACCGAGAGAGCAAGACCCCTAGCACGTGGCCAAGAGGGGTCTGACAAACAAGGGAGAGAGGTCGAGAGAGACGTACGGAGAAAATGCAGACATGGGGAGGAGAGAGTGTATGTTTGTCATAGAGAGATCCCCTGGAGATCGTGATGGGACTACATGGGTGGGAGATCGAGTGACAAGGTGTGTGCGCGATAGAAGATGCCCCGAGAGATATCGAGATAGACGTATGGATGGAAGGAGACAATACGTGTGTTCCTGATGGCTAGTAAGAGATAATCATACTTAGGATCGAGGGGGGGAGTGCTTGCGCCTATGATGGATTGAGGGATTATGGTACTTAGGGGGTGCGTGTCACATGGAGAGAGAACAAGGGCGGAGAGTGTTGGATGGGTCTATATGTATAGCGCGAGCGAGACATGTGTATGTGTGAACCAGGGAGATATAAGGCCAGTTTGGCTTGCGTCCTGAGCATCTTTTGCCTGGCCTGGGGTTGTGGCTGGATTTCATGCACGCTTGTTCGGTTGCTACCCTGTGAAAAAGAAAGCCCGCCTGGCCTGGGTTCCCATGCACTTCAATTAGCATGGCCGAACTCCAGACACTGCAAGTAGCCTGGCCCAGGCGACCGATTTTGAACGCCTGGCCGTGCCTGGTCGTGTGGCCACGAGGCTAACAGCAACATGGATGGATATTAGCATTAAATAATTGATGCATGGATTGATTGATGGGACGTTGATGCTTTGCCTGGCCCAGGCATGAACCAAACGCTTCAGCACCACACAAGCCTGGCTAGGCAGAAATATTTTACATCTCACGTCCACACCAGGCAGTACCGGCCATCAAGGCATGAGGGTTAGGTCATGAACCAAACTGACCAATAAAGTTTGAGAGAGATTGAGGAGCCCCGATAAGGCTGAGTGGTGCGTCAGATAGCTAAGAGGGGGAAAGAGATATTCCATCCGCTCGATAATGCAGTGCATGTAAATTTTTTAGAAGTCAAACTTTGGAAACTTTGATCAGGTTTACGCAAATGTTATTTATATCTACAATACCAAAGATACATCATACAAAACTACATCTCATGGTGAATCTAATGGTATATGTTTCCGTACTAGATGTAATTCTTTTTCTCCACGTACATGGTCAAACTTTGTGATGTTTGACTTTTCAATAAATCTATATGCTATGGACCGAGGAGAGTGCCTCAGTCGAGACAGATCAAGTGCGTGTGAAGGAGAATGAGTAAGTGTGCAAAAAGAGTATGTGTGTGAAAGAGAAAGTGACAACAAATGATAAATTAGAAAGAGAGAGTGTTTTTTCGTTTCTTATGCGAACATATCATGCATGCATCTCCGAGATGGAAAAGCGAGGCGAGGAGATACACGAAGATAGCTAGTGTGTGATTGTTTGCAACGCAGAGAGACACCCCTGTAGCACATGTCCAATAGAGGTGTGGCCAAAAAGGAACAAAGGTCGAGAGGGACACATGGATGGCATGGACGCATGGGGAGGGAGAGAGGGTGTGTTTGTGATCGAGAGATCCCGTCGAGGTCGTGAGGGGACTATATGGGTGGGAGATCGAGGGAGTGCGTGCGCGATAGAAAGATGCCCCGAGAGAAATCGAGATAGACCATGCACATGTTTGTGATGGAGACTGAGATTAGCTAGTCATATACATATAGGGGGGACTGCGTGTGCCTACAATTGAGTGAGAGAGCATCATACTTGGCTAGCTGGGCATGAGATTGTGTGTGTGCGCGTGTGAGATGGAGAGAGGACGAGGGGGAGAGATAGAGTTTTAGATGGGCCTATTGAGTGCGAGTGAGATATGCATGTGTATGTGTGACCCAGGTGGATGGAGAGTTTGAGAGAGAGGGGGAAGAGCTCCGAGACGACATAGTGGTGCGTGAGAGAGTTACAGGCAAAGAGCCAAGGAATCTGTGTGCGTACGATGAGTGCACCCAAGATATCTAGCTTGGACTAGCTAGAGTATCATACATAGTGTGCGAGAGAGACCTATAGATGGTTTATATATGCATGCGAACTAGAAAGACCCCCCCACACACACAAAGAGAGAGAGAGAGAGAGAGAGAGAGAGAGATGGAGAGAAAGGGAGAGGGACCAACAAGGTTTTTGTGTCGGATGTGTGCGACAGAATTGAAGATTGTCGGCGAGAGACAGAGAGAGAGAAGGAGTCCGGGAGAGGGAGAGGTCACGTTTTATGCATCAAAGACTGATATAAACCATGTTTCGATATAAACTTGCATTCAAATATTTAAATTGGAGAACATGTTGTCTGCAATCCACACATGAGCGGATATATGCGTATATCAAACAAGTTCATTAATTTGACTTTCAACATGTTCATGGAGTACTATAATACTGTGCAACATGCTACTCAATTGAGGTGTTCAATTTTGGATTTAGTTCACTATTTGACCTATTGAACGAGCTATTTCATTGAATCGAGATATTTCATTTTGGGTTTGATTCGCGTTTTTGAGTGGGTCAACTATTTGTCATATAGTAAATCGCTAGCAACGAGCATGTAAAACACATTACTCCCGAGCATCATCTCTCCATCTAAAAAAGAAGTGGCAAGCTAATATTTCAAAATTTGATCCGAATCGACTTGGTAAGGTAGACGTGGATGCTCGTTCTCCCAAAATTTGAACGAACCGTTAAACATCCTCTCTGCTCGGTGGAATTCGCCCGAGAAAATAAATGGGATACGAGAAATTACCGTCCTATGTGGGACACGCATCAATTGGCCTGTTGTACATCGAGGGTAGGTTTGTAACTTCATCCAAGCGCGCCTTCTCCTCAGCCGAAATGACATGTGGCGAATAATTCATAATCCATGGTCGGCAAAACACGCTCTCCTCGCCCGAAATAGCTCGCGCCCACTATTTCAAAACACGCTCTCCTCGCCCGAAATCGCTTGCGCCCACTATAGTTCAAAACACGCCCTCCTCGCCCGAAATCGCTCCCACCCACTATTTGGGGAGAAGCAAAGTTACTCTACTATCCCCGACCCTCAGTACACAGACCCAAGCCGAGAAGCCTATAGGCAAGGGTAGAACTGTAACTCCCCCTCACATTTCAGACAAATGCGTCCGTAAGACATGGTTCCACTCCCCTCCCAATTCCCCCCCCCCCCGCCCGCACCCATTCATACCTCGTGGGCGCCAAATCACCTTCTCCCCGGGAAGCTCCCTTCTCCCGAGCCGCGAAACCTCAGCCCCACCTCCATGGCACCCCCCACCGCACCAATTTCACAGCCGCCCTCCTCCCTAATGCCGGAGATGCTGTCCATTTGCCGTCGTGCACTAGGCCGTGTGCCTCTTACTCCATGCTGCTGGTGCTGCCTCGACGACGGCCGCGTGAACCGTACCAGAGCTGATTTACCCTCGCCGTTGTTCACGGCGCCGGAGTTCGGTGTCGCAAGTTCGCCGCGGTGCCTCAACTCTAACGTAAGGGTGCGGTGCCGCAAGTTCACCGCGGAAGCAGCGCTTAGATGGCTATCTTTTAGAGTTGCGTGGGTTGAAGGTACTGCCGCCGCCGGATCTGGATGACGGGGAGTCTTTGTGGATTGGCCCGGGGGTGGTGCAACCACGGCAGTGCGGTGGGGTGGGGAGCGGGGTTTTGGCTGGGGCCCTGGACGGCGGAGGCAGGCTGCTCTGCTGTTGGTCGCAGGTTCTTAAGGGAAGATTCTGAACAGTGTCATCTGGGAGGCACAAGACGGCCAGCCATCCGGCGTAGATTGGACAGTACCAAAATAAAATAAAATCGTGTGACCCCAATTTAGTCTTTAGTCAACAGATGTGTGACCACTCTCGTACCTTGCTGTTGATCTCTTAGTGTATTTCTTCAGATCAAAGAGATATGTCGTTCTTAACATTATGCGTTATTTGCATCTTCAGACACACCATCTTCCTATTGGGGATCGTAGCAGAAATTCAAAATTTTCTACGCATCACCAAGATCAATCTATGGAGTAATATAGCAACGAGGGGAAGGAGAGTGCATCTACATACCCTTGTAGATCGCTAAGCGGAAGCGTTCAAGTGAACGGGGTTGATGGAGTCGTACTCGCCGTGATCCAAATCACCGTTGATCCTAGTGCCGAACGGATGGCACCTCCGCGTTCAACACACATGCAGCCCGGTGACGTCTCCCACGCCTTGATCCAGCAAGGAGAGAGGGATAGGTTGGGGAAGACTCCCTCCAGCAGCAGCACGACGGTGTGGTGATGGTGGAGGAGCGTGGTACTCCAGCAGGGCTTCGCCAAGCACCGCAAGAGACGAGGAGGGAGAGGGGTAGGGCTGCACCAAGAAGGAGATGTTCTCATGTGTATGGCGGCCCAAAACCCCACTATATATAGGGGAAAGGGAGGGGCTGCGCCCCCACCTAGGTTTCCACCCCTAGGGGTGGCGGCCAGCCCTAGATCCCATCTAGGGGGGCGACCAAGTGGGGAGAGAGGGGGGGCGTACCACTAGGTGGGCCTTAGGCCCATCTGAGCCTAGGGTTTCCCCCTTTTTTCCTTCTCTCTTCGCCTTGGGCCCTGGTGGGGGGCGCACCAGCCCACCCGGGGCTGGTCCCCTCTCACACTTGGCCCACGCAGCCCTCTAGGGCAGGTAGCCCCACCTGGTGGACCCCTGGGACCCTCCCGGTGGTCCCGGTACATTACCGATAGCACCCGAAACTTTTCCGGTGACCAAAACAGGACTTCCCATATATAAATCTTTACCTCCGGAACTCCTCGTGATGTCCGGGATCTCATCCGGGACTCCGAACAACATTCGGTAACCACGTATATCTACTCCCTATAACCCTAGCGTCATCGAACCTTAAGTGTGTAGACCCTACGTGTTCGAGAACCATGCAGACATGACCGAGACATTCTCCGATCAATAACCAACAGCGGGATCTGGATACCCATGTTGGTTCCCACATGTTCCATGATGATCTCATCGGATGAACCATGATGTCGAGGATTCGATCAATCCCGTATTCAATTCCCTTTGTCTCGCGGTATTGTACTTGCCCGAGATTCGATCGTAGGTATCCCGATACCTTGTTCAATCTCGTTACCGACAAGTCTCTTTACTCGTTCCGTAATACATCATCCCGTGATCAACCCCTTGGTCACATTGTGCACATTATGATGATGTCCTACCAAGTGGGCCCAGAGATACCTCTCGGTCACACGGAGTGACAAATCCTAGTCTCGATTCGTGCCAACCCAATAGACACCTTCGGAGATACCCGTAGTGCACCTTTATAGCCACCCAGTTACGTTGTGACGTTTGGCACACCCAAAGCATTCCTACGGTATCCGGGAGTTGCACAATCTCATGGTCTAAGGAAATGATACTTGACATTAGAAAAGCTTTAGCAAACGAACTACACGATCTTGTGCTAGGCTTAGGATTGGGTCTTGTCCATCACATCATTTTCCTAATGATGTGATCCTGTTATCAACAACATCCAATGTCCATGGTCAGGAAACCGTAACCATCTATTTATCAACGAGCTAGTCAACTAGAGGCTTACTAGGGACATGGTGTTGTCTATGTATCCATACATGTATCTGAGTTTCCTATCAATACAATTCTAGCATGGATAATAAACGATTATCATGAACAAGGAAATATGATAATAACAGTCTCCCAATTGCCTCTAGGGCATATTTCCAACAGTCTCCCACTTGCACTAGAGTCAATAATCCAGTTCACATCGCTATGTGATTAACACTCAAGGTCACATCCCCATGTGACTAACACCCAAAGAGTTCTGGGTTTGATCATGTTATGCTTGTGAGAGAGGATTTAGTCAACGGGTCTGCAACATTCAGATCTGTATGTACTTCGCAAATCTCTATGTCATCTTGTAGATGCAGCTACTACGCTATATTTGGAGCCATTTCAAATAACTGTTATACTTGGAGCTATTCTAAATTGTTGCTCCATTATATGTATCCGGTATCTCTAATCAGAGCTATCCAGACAGGTGTTAAGCTTGCATCGACGTAACTCTTTACGTCGAACTCTTTATCACCTCCATAACTGAGAAACATATCCTTATTCCTCTAAGGATAATTTTGACCGCTATCTGGTGATCTACTCCTAGATCACCTTTGTACCCTCTTGCCAGACATGTGGCAAGGCATACATCAGGTGAGGTACTCAGCATGGCATACCATATAGAGCCTATGACAAAAGCATAGGGGACGACCTTCGTCCTTCCTCTTTCTTCTGCCGTGGTCGAGCTTTAAGTCTTAACTTCATACCTTACAACTCAGGCAAGAACTCCTTCTTTGACTAATCCATCTTGAACACCTTCAAGATCATGTCAAGGTATGTGCTCATTTGAAAGTACCATTAAGCGTTTTGATCCATCCTTATAGATCTTGATGCTCAATGTTCAAGTAGCTTAATCCCGGTTTTTCATTGAAAAACACTTTTCAAATAACCCTATATGGTTTCCAGAAATTCTACATCATTTCTGATCAACAATATGTCAACAACATATACTCATCAGAAATTCTATAGTGCTCCCACTCACTTCTTTGGAAATACAAGTTCCTCATAAACTTTGTATAAACCCAAAATCTTTGATCATCTCATCAAAGCGTACATTCCAACTCCGTGATGCTTACTCCAGTCCTTAGAAGGATTGCTGGAGCTTTGCATACTTGTTAGCATCCTTCAGGATTGACAAAACCTTCCGGTTGTATCACATACAACCTTTCCTCAAGAAAATCGTCGAGGAAACAATGGTTTTTGACATCCTATCTGCAAGATTTCATAAATAATGCAGTAATCGCTAATATAATTCCAATAGACTCTTAGCATCGCTACGAGTGAGAAAGTCTCATCATAGTCAACTCCTTGAACTTGTCGGAAAACATATTAATGAAAAGTCGAGCTTTCTTAATGGTGATACTTACCATCATTGTTTGTCTTCCTTTTAAAATCCATATGTACCTAACAGCCTTACGACCATCAAGCAGTTCTTCCAAAGTCTACACTTTGTTTTCATATATGGATCCTCTCTCGGATTTTATGGCCTCGAGCCATTTTGGAATCTAGGCCCACCATCGCTTCTCCATAGCTCGTAGGTTCATTGTTGTCTAGCAACATGACTTCCAAGACAGCATTATGTACCACTTTGAAGCAGTACGCATCCTTGTCATCCTACGAGGTTTGATAGTGACTTGATCCGAAGTTTCATGATCACTGTCATAAGCTTCCACTTCAATTGGTGTAGGTGCCACAGGAACAACTCCCTGTGCCCTGCTACACACTAGTTGAAGTGACGGTTCAATAACCTCATCAAGTCTCCACCATCCTCCCACTTAATTCTTTCGAGAGAAACTTTTCCTCGAGAAAGGACCCGATTCTAGAAACAATCCTTTATTGCTTTCGGATCTGAGATAGGAGGTATACCCAATTGTTTTGGGTGTCCTATGAAGATGCATTTATCCGCTTTGGGTTCGATCTTATCAGCCTGAAACTTTTCCACATAAGCGTCGCAGCCCCAAACCTTTTAACAAATGATAGCTTAGGTTTCTCTAAACCATAGTTCATACGGTGTCATCTCATCAGAATTACGTGGTGCCCTATTTAAAGTGAATGTGGTTGTCTCTAATGCCTAACCCATAAACTATCGTGGTAATTCGATAAGAAACATCATGGTATGCATCATATACAATAGGGTGCAGTTATGATGTTCGGACACACCATCACACTATGGTGTTCCAGGCTGTATTAGTTGTGAAACAATTTCCACAATGTCTTAATTCTGTGCCAAACTCGTAATTCAGATATTCATCTCTATGATCATATCATAGATATTTTATCCTCTTGTCACGAGGATCTTTCAACTTCACCCTGAAATTACTTGAACCTTTCAATAATTCAGACTCGTGATTCATCAAGTAAATATACTCAACTTCTACTCAAATCATCTGTGAAGTAAGAACATAACGATATCCACTACACGCCTCAACACTCATTGGACTGGACACATCAAAATGTATTACTTCCAACAAGTTGCTTTCTAGTTCCATCTTAGTGAAAATGAGGCCTTTCAGTCATCTTGTCCATGTGGTATGATTTGCATGTCTCAAGTGATTCAAAATCAAGTGAGCCCAAACGATCCATCTGTATGGAGTTTCTTCATGCATATTTTATACCATTGTCACTAAAATTGCAGTGCCACAAGTATGTGGTACGATCATTACTATCTTATATCTTTTGGCATGAACATGTGTATCACTACGATCGGGATTCGATAAACCATTCATTTTAGGTGCAAGACCATTGAAGGTATTATTCAAATAAACAGAGTAACCATTATTCTCCTTAAATGAATAACCGTATTGCAATAAACATAATCCAATCATGTCTATGCTCAACGCAAACACCAAATAACAATTATTTAGGTTTAACACCAATCCCGATGGTAAACGGAGCGTGTGATTCTTGATCACATCAACCTTGGAAACACTTCCAACACATATCATCGTCTCACCTTTGACTAGTCTGTTTATTCCGTAGCCTTTCATTTCGAGTTACCAACACTTAGCAACCGAACCGGTATCTAATACCCTGCTGCTACTAGGAGTACTAGTAAAGTACACATTTAATAATGTATGTCCAATACATACTTCTTTCAACCTTGCCAGCCTTCTCATCTACCAAGTATCTAGGGTGGTTCTGCTTTAGTGACCGTTCCCCTCATTACAGAAGCACTTAGTCTCGGGCTTGGGTTCAACTTTGGGTTTCTTCACTAGAGCAGCAACTGATTTTTCATTTCATGAAGTATCCCTTTCTTGCCCTTCTTGAAACTAGTGGTTTTACTAACCATCAACAATTGATGCTCCTATTTGATTTCTACTTTCGCGGTGTAGCGAATAGCTCAAGGATCATATCTATCCCTGATATGTTATAGTTCATCACGAAGCTCTAGTAGCTTGGTGGCAGTGACTTTGGAGAACCATCACTATCTCATCTGGAAGATTAACTCCCACTCGATTCAAGCGATTGTAGTACTCATACAATCTGAGCACATGCTCAACGATTGAGCCTTTCTCCTTAGTGTGCAGGCTTAAGAAACTTGTCAAAGGTCTCATACCTCTTGACGTGGGCACTAGCCTGAAATCCCAATTTCAGTCCTTGGAACATCTCATATGTTCTGCGATGTTTGAAAAAACGTCTTTGGTGCCTCAATTCTAAACCATTTAGCATTACGCATTGAACTATCATGTAGTCATCAAAACGTGTATGTCAGATGTTCTCAACATCCACAAATGACGTTCGAGGTTCAGCACACTGAGCGGTGCATTAAGGACATAAGCCTTCTGTGAAGCAATGAGGACAATCCTCAGTTTACAGACCTAGTCCGCATAATTGCTACTATCAACTTTCAACTAAATTTTCTCTAGGAACATATCCAAATAGTAGAACTGAAGCGCGAGCTACGACATAATTTGTGAAGACCTTTTGACTATGTTTAGGATAATTAAGTTCATCTTATGAACTCCCACTCAGATAGACATCCCTCTAGTCATCTAAGTGATTACATGATCCGAGTCAACTAGGCCGTGTCCGATCATCACGTGAGACGGACTAGTCATCATCGGTGAACATCTTCATGTTGATCGTATCTACCATACGACTCATGCTCGACCTTTCGGTCTCTTGTGTTCCGAGGCCATGTCTGTACATGCTAGGCTCGTCAAGTCAACCTAAGTGTTTCGCGTTTGTAAATCTGTCTTACACCTGTTGTATGTGAACGTTAGAATCTATCACACCCGATCATCACGTGGCGCTTCGAAACGACGAACTTTCGCAACGGTGCATAGTTAGGGGGAAAACTTTCTTGAAATTTTAATGAGGGATCATCTTATTTACTACCGTCGTTCTAAGCAAATAAGATGCAAAAACATGATAAACATCACATGCAATCAAAAAGTGACATGATATGGCCAATATCATTTTGCTCCTTTTGATCTCCATCTTCGGGGCTCCATGATCATCATCGTCACCGGCATGACACCATGATCTCCATCATCATGATCTCCATCATTGTGTCTCCATGAAGTTGTCTAGCCAGCTATTACTTCTACTACTATGGCTAACAGTTTAGCACTAAAGTAAATTAATTACATGGCGTTGTTCATTGACACGCAGGGCATACAATAAATTAAGACAACTCCTATGGATCCTGCCAGTTGTCATACTCATCGACATGCAAGTCGTGATTCCTATTACAAGAACATGATCAATCTCATACATCACATATCATCCATCACATTCTTTTGGCCATATCACATCACATAACATACCCTGCAAAAACAAGTTAGACGTCCTCTAATTGTTGTTTGCATGTTTTACATGGCTGCTATGGGTTTCTAGCAAGAACGTTTCTTACCTACGCAAAAACCACAAAGTGATATGTCAATTGCTATTTACCCTTCATAAGGACCCTTTTCATCGAATCCGATCCGACTAAAGTGGGAGAGACTAGCACCCGCTAGCTACCTTATGCAACAAGTGCATGTCAGTCGGTGGAACCTGTCTCACGTAAGTGTACGTGTAAGGTCGGTCCGGGCCGCTTCATCCCACAATACCGTCGAAGCAAGATTGGACTAGTAACGGTAAGCATATTGAACAAAATCAATGCCCACAACAACTTGTGTTCTACTCGTGCAAAGAAACTACGCATAGACCTAGCTCTGATACCACTGTTGGGGATCATAGCAGAAACTCAAAATTTTCTACACATCACCAAGATCAATCTATGGAGTAATCTAGCAACGAGGGGAGGGAGAGAGCATATACATACCCTTGTTGATTGCTAAGCGGAAGCGTTCAAGTGAACGGGGTTGATGGAGTCGTACTCGCCGTGATCCAAATCACCGATGATCCTAGTGCCGAACGGACGGCACCTCTGCGTTCAACACACATGCAGCCCGGTGACGTCTACCACGCCTTGATCCAGCAAGGAGAGAGGGAGAGGTTGGGGAAGACTCCGTCCAGCAGCAGCACGATGGCGTGGTGGTGGTGGAGGAGCATGGTACTCCAGCAGGGCTTCGCCAAGCACCACAAGAGACGAGGAGGGAGAGGGGTAGGGCTGCACCAAGAAGGAGATGTTCTCATGTGTATGGCAGCCCAAAACCCCACTATATATAGGGGAAAGGGAGGGGCTGCGCCCCCACCTAGGTTTCCACCCCTAGGGGTGGTGGCCTGTCCTAGATCCCATCTAGGGGGGCGGCCAAGGGGGGAGAGGGGGGGGGCGCACCACTAGGTGGGCCTTAGGCCCATTTGAGCCTAGGGTTTCCCCCTTTTTTCCTTCTCTCTTCGCCTTGGGCCCTGGTGGGGGGGGGCGCACCAGCCCACCTGGGGCTGGTCCCCTCTCACACTTGGCCCACGCAGCCCTCTAGGGCAGGTAGCCCCACCTGGTGGACCCCCGGGACCCTCCCGATGGTCCCGGTACGTTACCGATAGCACCCGAAACTTTTCCGGTGACCAAAACAGGACTGCCCATATATAAATCTTTACCTCCGGACCATTCCGGAACTCCTCGTGATGTTCGGGATCTCATCCGGGACTCCGAACAACATTCGGTAACCACGTATATCTATTCCCTATAACCCTAGCGTCATCAAACATTAAGTGTGTAGACCCTATGGGTTCGGGAACCATGCAGACATGACCGAGACGTTCTCTAGTCAATAACCAACAGCAGGATTTGGATACCCATGTTGGTTCCCACATGTTCCATGATGATCTCATCGGATGAGCCACGATGTCGAGGATTCGATCAATCCCGTATTCAATTCCCTTTGTCTCGCGGTATTGTACTTGCCCGAGATTCGATCATAGGTATCACGATACCTTGTTCAATCTCGTTACCGGCAAGTCTCTTTACTCGTTCCGTAATACATCATCCTGTGATCAACCCCTTGGTCACATTGTGCACATTATGATGATGTCCTACCGAGTGGGCCCAGAGATACCTCTCCGTCACACGGAGTGACAAATCCCAGTCTCGATTCGTGCCAACCCAACAGACACCTTCGGAGATACCCGTAGTGCACCTTTATAGCCACCCAGTTACGTTGTGACGTTTGGCACACCCAAAGCATTCCTACGATATCCGGGAGTTGCACAATCTCATGGTCTAAGGAAATGATACTTGACATTAGAAAAGCTTTAACAAACGAACTACACGATCTTGTGTTAGGCTTAGGATTGGGTCTTGTCCATCACATCATTCTCCTAATGATGTGATCCCGTTATCAACGACATCCAATGTCCATGGTCAGGAAACCGTAACCATCTATTGATCAACGAGCTAGTCAACTAGAGGCTTACTAGGGACATGGTGTTGTCTATGTATCCACACATGTATCTGAGTTTCCTATCAATACAATTCTAGCATGGATAATAAACGATTATCATGAACAAGGAAATATGATAATAACTAATTTATTATTGCCTCTAGGGCATATTTCCAACACTTCCGACTCATCGCAGCTGCTCTAACAAGGGAAGCATACACCAGAAGGGAGCTATAGTCCCCACTGAACAGTTCCCTGCATCGAATGCGCGTGCCCGACATGCACAGCCACAACAACTGCAGGGCCATCGACAAGTCAGCACATGATGCTCACTCCTATGGATGGCAGCCCGAGAGGTTGTACCCTCATCTTACTTGTGTGCAGCATTTATGGCTTTGTTATTCATCTAAGCATGGAAAATAGATCATCACATTTCACTGTATATTCATGCTGATCTCTTACGGGTCTTGTTCAGGAGTTAACGATGTTCCATAGTTCAGCTAAGATACTTGTTCTTTAGGTAACACTGTTCCATAGTTATCATCCATCAGCCAATGCTATCCCACAGGCTGGTGATTATAGTTTTATACCACTTCTAGTATTTCCTATGTTGTTCTTTAATACTTTTGTGTGCCATCTAGTTAATCTCGAGTACAAACGATACATATTCTGTAGCTTTCATCTGTGTTCTACCTTTAGTTTATGAGACCTGTTGCTGCTAGTTAACCCCAGTCCTACTATTTTATGTCGTCTCCTACAGGCACTCATTACATAAATTTAACTACTAGTTGTCTTCCATGCATGTCAGATATAATTGCAACACTGATATATCCACAAGAACCTCACGGAGCAATGTAAAGGCCAATAAAATTGATGTCAATGATACCCAATATGATGGAACATGATGAATCCTCTTCACCCCACAAGGTCCTTGCTCTAACTTGGCCTGTGATATGGGTACAACATGCATATAATGTCCTGGAGTGTATCTACTCTGTTGCAATGCCATGTGCTTAGCATGCTGATCATGCATGTAAATATGTCATGCCTTCCTGTTTTACATTCCGCTAGCATACAGTTTTACATTCAACTAGTGTTTTTTTGCTGTGTTGTCCTGTCGTATCCCTAGCTCTTACACCATACTCCCTCCGTCCGGATTACATGTTGCCGAAATGGATAAAAAAGAATGTATCTAGAACTAAAATACGCCTAGACCCATCCATTTTTTTTCTGGATGGAGGGAATACATGTCAATATGTCATGCCTTTCTATTCTTCAGTACCTATTCCATCTCTCTGCTGCTGCATGTTTTATAATTAAAGCACCATTCTTCTATACAAGGCATGCAAGGGGAAGACGACTATGTTAGAATCTGAAGGGTTACAAACAAGGCCTTTGCAAAAGATCCAAACACCAGGAGATAATAAACCAACTTCAATTTTTATAGATACTGCTCCAGCACAGAGAATCCCAACTCCTACTAATAATAAGCAGATTCCAGTGGCCAAAGAACTAGTCCGCTCCAGTCCAGCAAAAATATGTCAACTCAATTCTAAGAAGCTTGTGCGTATCCTTGCATCATGAAATTTTATAGCATGCTAATCATATTTTCTACATGTTTCTTACACATCTCTCTTTTAGAAAATAAGCTTAACAGATAGAAGATTTTCTGCAATGGTATCGTTTATGCGGAAAGATTCTTGCAGGAATTCTCCGTGCTCCAATGTAGATGTAAGTACCTGTTGTATATCACTATATTTTTACATCAGCATGTATTTTATTAATCGGCGTGAATCCAAGCTTTATCTGATCTAAATTTAGTTGTAGAAAAATGTATGATTAAAGGCCACAATGTTGATTTTTGCAAGGAAAACTGCCTGGTAGTTTTGCATCCTAGCTGCGTGAGTGTACTATCTCATATTAGTGGGTTTGAATAGTTTGATTCTGCAGTGGGTTTTTCAGTGTTTTTTACTATGTTGTCCTGTTGTATCCCTAGCTCTTACATCATACTCCCTCCGTCCGGATTAAATGTCGCAGAAATGGATAAAACTGGATGTATCTAGAACTGAAATACGCCTAGACCCATCCATTTATTTCCGGATGGAGTGAATACATGTCAATATGTCATGCCTTTCTATTCTTCAGTACCTATTCCATCTCTGCTGTAGCATGTTTTATAACTGAATCACCATTCTTCTATATAAGGCATGCAAGGGGAAGACGGCTATGTTAGAATCTGAAGGGTTACAAACCAGGTCTTTGCAAAAGATCCAAATGCCAGGAGATAATAAACCAACTCCATATTTCATAGATACTGCTCCAGCACAGAGAAACCCAACTCCCACTGATAATAAGCAGATTCTAGTGGCCAAAGAAATAGTCCGCTCCAGTCCAGCAAAAGAATGTCAACTCCATTCTAGGAAGCGTGTGCGTATCCTCACATCATGAAAATTTATAACATTCTGATCATATTTTCTAAATGTTTCTTACCCGTCTCTCTTTTAGAAATTAAGCTTAACAGACAGAAGATTTTCTACAATTCTCTGTGCTCCAATGTTGACGTAAGTACCTGTTGTATATCACTATATTTTTACATCAGCATGTATTTTGTTAATCGGGGTGAATCTAACATTTATCTGATCTAAAATTAGTTGTAGCAAAATGTTAAAGGCGCCAATGTTGATTTTTGTAAGGAAAACTGCCTGGTAGTTTTGCGTACTGAGCTGCATGAATGTGCTATCTCATATCACGCACATTACTGAATTGTAGTGCTTCTCTGGTTGCCCATTCATTCATTGTGTCAATGTTTCTTTCGTATTAGCTTACCTGGCTGATGATAGCTATGCCATATTGTGTTAATTTGGTGTAGGCTAGTTTCCCAAACGTTTGTTGTGTCAATGTTGCTTTCCTATTATCTGACTTGGCCAATGATAGCAATGCTAGTGTGTTAATTTTGTGCAGGCTGTTGAAGATAAGAAGACAAACTCTGAAAACAACAAGGCAACCCCATTGTTTCTTTTCAGTAAATCTAGGCCAGGTAATATGGCCATAACTCATGATTAATCTGTTTAGTTCCCGTCCTAATTTACGTTATGATGCAGTGGTCAAGACACTCCCCACAATCATTAATTCAAGCCTGCCAAAATCGCCATCTGAATCTGATCAGTATCCTGTGTCTCAAATGCAACGAAATAAATGTATGTTTGTCAACCAATTAATGGCTGAAGCAATGATGGAAATGGTGGATGAATCAGCGGTGCAGAGTCATGCGACACAACAACTGATCAATGTTTTTAGAGACAGTGTCGCAAAGCAGCAAGAACTTGCCCACATGCTTATGGGTGTCATCTGTGCTGAGGTTGCAGATTGTGATGTTGTAGATGGTTAGGTTCTGCTCATTTATTTGCACTGGCATAAATCTTTGATTGCCCAGTGGATGTAATTTCCTGTAATATATTGTTGATGTGCAACGTTATTCCCTGTATGCCGTACCTTTGCTCGTCGTAATGAGCTCAAATTATATAATTTGACCTAAAGACATGAACGAACTTTAGTGGGCCCATTGAGTTAATGGGCCATTACTAGGCCGGAAGTTAATGGTCGGCCCTCTTACCTCCCGTGCCATTAACAGGCCGACATCGAAGCTGGCAACAGGTGGCCCAATTTATTTCATGGGCCGTTAACAGGCCGTTACTAAGTTTGGGCTACATATGGCCCAACTATACTGTAGGCCTTTAGCAGGCCGAAAGAGACAGCGGGCTTGTATTGGACCATGAAGACCATGGGCCGCTAAGAGGCTGAAAGTCAGGTCGTGTTGTAAACGGCCCAACTGTGTTGTGGGCCTTTAGTAGGCCGAAAGAGAAACCGGGGTGGTATTGGACCATGAAGGGCATGGGCCGTTAAGAGGGCAAAACTAAGGTCCGACTACAAATGGCCCAACTTATTTATGGTCCGTTAACAGGCCGAAAGGCACACAGGGCCGAGAAACACTTAAATGGGTCGCTAAACGGCCAAAACTCAGGTCCGACTACAATTGGCCCAACTGATTTATGGGCCGTCAACAGGCTGAAAGTGACACCGGGCCAGAAATTGGCCCAACACTTAAATGGGCCACTAAAAGGCCGAAACTCAGGTCCGACTACAAATGGCCCATCAGATTTATGGGCCGTCAACAGGCTGAAAGACACACCAGGCCGGAAATTAGCCCAACATTTAAATGGGTCGCTAAAAGGCCGAAAGATGTACATCCTGAAAATTGGCCCATCCATTAAATGGGCCGTTAATAGGCCAAAATCTCATCGGGCCGATATTTAGCCCAAGTATATAGCGGGCTGTTAACGGGCTCGAACTGACGATGGGCTGCAATGGTGTCAAATCTTTAACGGGCCGAATTGGCACATCTCGTATGGGCCGTGGGCTTAAATGGACCTAACACAAGTAGGTCTTATATGGGCCGGCCTACTAATTTTTACTAGGCCAACCTTTTTCACCAGAATGGGCCACTATTGGGCCGTGCCACATGTCGACATATCATAAGCGCCTATCTGACCCACTAACGGCTGACACGTGTTTCGTTCGGCCAATAAGAATTTTACACGTGGAAATTTCCCATTGGTTTGGGCTGTTAACGGGTTATCAGATCCAAAACCCGACTCGATAGCTTAACGGCGTTCCGTTACGGTGGATGCCACGTGTCGGTCACCCTTGACGAAAGCACTTCTGTGACGCGCGATTTATCGTCATGGAAGTGGACACTACCGTGATGATAATTTTGGTAATGTCATGGAACACTTCTACGACAGCACAGGTATGACTATCTTGATTTTGTAATAAATTTTTCATGGATGTACATGCATGACAAAAAAGCGACCTACTGTGAGAAACACGTATCATCACGGAAGTGTATTTTTTTGTAGTGAACTCTTGTAACCCCTATACTCATCAAAGTTAATCAAGCAGGACGTAGGGTTTTACCTCCATCAAGAGGGCCCGAACCTGGGTAAACATCGTGTCCCCTGCCTCCTGTTACCTTCGATCCTTAGATGCACAGTTCGGGACCCCCTACCCAAGATCTACTGGTTTTGATACCGACATTGGTGCTTTCATTGAGGGTTCCTCTGTGCTGTCAGCAGGAGGTTCGATGGCTCCGTCAATCATCTACAACAATGCCGCTGTGAAGGAGACCTTTCTCCCCGGCCAGACTTTTGTATCCGTTGGCTTCGCGCTGCGTGCCAATTTGATTGGCCACCTCGAGCAGATCGACAACTTTGCCCCTGGTCATTAGATCAATTTCGGGAACTTAAAATCTGCCGCTAATATCCGATGAGATTTGATCTTCGTAGGGTTCACGACTGTTGGGGATATTACCGCTGGGCGTAAACCGGCATATCTGGGCCGGGTCAACTTCATCAGTAGTTCAAGAGTACTAAAGCCCAAGAAGACAGACAAGGGCCTAAGGCCCGTGATCGGTTTTAGACTTGTAGCCATAAACCGGCATTTGTATATAAACTTGTATTGTAAGTTAGGAATAGGGAGAGACCAACCCGGATACGAATATGGACCGGTGTTGGGACTCTGTGAACCGACGGGCGTCCCCGTGTATATAAGGGGACGACCCGGCGACGGTTCAAAGGACAGACAACAACTCAAGACAGAGGCGAAGCTTGTTTACTCCCTAGTCATCGAAACCCCATCAATTCCATCACAACTACACGTAGGCTTTTACCTTCATCGACGGGCCGAACTAGTATAAACTCTCTTGCGTCCCTGTGTCCGTTTTAACCCCTTCAAGCTAACCCGTCGCGATGGCTCCACGACTAAGTCCTTTCTCCAGGACATCTGCCGTGACAAAACCAAGACAACGACCCCGATTACCGCTCTGGACTTAGATCTAGATCAGGCCGACAAGTCCAAAGACGGGAGTCTAGAGCCTGCCAGACTCTCTGCACTTATGGAGCTTGCTGCCGAAGAAGCACCGGACACTCCGCCAGAATCTAGGTCCGAACTCTCGAGGTCCGTGTCAAGCGGGTGCCGCCAGGACACTCTGACTCTGGACAGCCCCACGGACTCTTGTTTCTCTGTCCAACCCTCACCTTTAAAACGAGGCCCTGGACTTAATGCGATCACTCGCCATTATGGAAGGATCGCTTCCGAACTACGCCCAGCCCAGACTAGGGGCTGAGAGCGGGGAATTTTGCGTCCCACCCACCACCCACTTCATAGCCACTGTCGAAGATTTAACCGACATGCTGGATTATCCCTCCGAAGACATCGACGATATGGATGACGATGCCGGAGATGAACAAGGACAAAACCCTCTGCTTACCGGACGATGGACGGCCACCTCCACATACAACGTGTACATGGTGGACACACCCAAAGAGGATGGCGACGCCGGCAAGGAGAATCCGGTTGAGGACAAGCCTGTCCAAGCCTATCCGAAGCGTCGACGTCAGTGGCGCCACTCAAAATCGCGTCGCGACAAAGACGGCAATACCGGCATTGAAGACAATAATACTCTAGAGAATGTCGAAGACCCTGAAGCCCCTGTAGAGAAAACATCTGAAAAGGATGATTAGGAGGATGGGTAGGTAAACCCCGACAATCTTGTTGAGAACGATGGCTCGGAGGATAGTAACTACCTACCGACCTCCGAAGAAGATGTGAGCATCGGTGACGAAGATTTCATCGTGCCGGAGGAACCCCTCGAACAATGGCGCTTGAAGCGCCGGTTAATCGCCACCACAAGAAGCGTGAAAAAGAAGCAGCAGTAGCTTCAAGCTGATCAGGACTTACTCAATGACAGATGGACTAACGTCCTGGCAGCCAAGGAATACGGCCTCCAACACCCAGCAAAGAGCTACCCGGAGCACAAGCTGCTACCTTAATTCGATGATGAGGCCCTAGAGCCCATACCACCAACGTGTGATGCTGCTAACCGACCATCGCGTGGCCGGGACAGAGCGGCAACTCAAGCCGTGCACCAGCCCGCACCACTTCGCCATAAAGCAGGGGAACAACGGCTATAGAATATACATACGACCTACGATAGGACCTAGACAATAGAGCCGGTCAAACCAGATCAATCTATGGATCAAGGGGACGTGCCCCAACGCGAGAGGACGGTCGTCAGGCCTGGCGCGACAAGCACAACCTTACTCGGGCCGAAAATCGCATACGGACTTCATCCGAATTGCATCGCGACATTGCCCGATACAGAGGCGCCGCACACCCTCTATGCTTCACCGATGAGGTAATGGTGCACCAGTTTCCAGAAGGGTTTAAACCCGTAAACATCGACTCATACGACGGCACGATGGACCCCGCAGTCTGGATTGAAGATTTTCTTGTCCACATACACATGGCTCGCGGTGACGACCTACATGCCACCAAATATCTCCCCTTGAAACTTAAGGGACCAGCATGGCACTAGTTAAACAGCCTCCCAGGAAATTCTATTGGCAGTTGGGAAGACATGGAAGATGCCTTTATAGACAACTTCCAAGGTACCTATGTACGGCCCCTGGACGCTGGTGACCTCAGTCACATAGTCCAGCAACCCGGAGAATCTGCCTGGAAACTCTAGACAAGGTATTTAATCAAAAAGAACCAAATCATTGACTGCCTAGACGCCGAAGCCATCGCGGCCTTTAAACATAGCGTCCACGACGAATGGCTCGCCCGACACCTCGTCCAAGAAAAACCAAAGTCCATGGCAGCCCTTACCGCACTAATGACCCGCTTTTGCATGGGAGAAGACAACTGGCTAGCCCGCAGAAGCAATAGCACCAGCGACCCGGCACCTATGAAGCCAGGGACGGCAATGGAAAACCATGACGCAACAAACACAAGCATCGAATCAACAATGAAGGTACTGAAAACACAGCGGTCAACACTGGATTCAGCGGCTCTAAATCCGGTCAACGGAAGAAGGCATTCAAAGCAAATAGAGATGGTCCATCTAGTTTGGACAGAATACTCGATCGGCCTTGCCAGATTCACGGCACCCCCGACAAGCCTGCCAATCATACCAACAGAAATTGTTGGGTCTTTAAACAGGCCGGCAAGCTTGACATCAAACAGAGAGGGAAATAGCCGCCCAACGAGGATGACGACGAAGAACCTCGCTCACTAAACACGGGGGGACAGAAGAAATTTCCCCCCGAGATAAAAACGGAGAATATGATATATGTCACACACATCCCCAGGCGGGAGTGCAAGCACGCGCGTTAAGGTACTTCTATGCCATCGAACCGGTCACCCCAAAATTCAACCCATGGTCAGCTTGTTCGATCACCTTCGATCGAAAGGACCACCCGACTAGTATCCGTCATGGAGGTTCGGCAGCTCTGGTCCTTGATCTAATCATCGACGGATTCCACCTTACCCGAGTCCTCATGGACGGCGACAATAGTCTCAACCTGCTCTATCAGGACACTATCCGCAAATGGGGCATTGATTCGTCAAGAATCAAGCCCACTAAAACTACCTTTAAAGGAGCATGGGCTCAATAACATTGGAAGTCGTCGTCGGTTCGCCAGATAACTTCCGAAGCAAATACATGGCCTTCGATATCGTCCCCTTCCGCAGTGGATATCACGCACTGCTCAGACGAACCTCTTTCGCCCGTTTTAACACGGTCCCGCACTACGCTTATCTAAAGCTCAAAATGCCCGGCCCACGTGGCGTCATTACAATCAATGGAAACACGGAATGCTCCCTCCATAATGAGGAGCATACTGCGGCCATCGCGGCCGAAGTACAGAGCGGCCCTGTCAAACTGCACACCTCATCGGCCATCAAGCCGCCAGACTTTATTAAACAAGACTGGTTAGTTCTGCCTGCTGACAGCTCGGTAATTCCAGAGCTGGACTAGCAGTCTCTCCTCTGCCGGTCGCCACACACATCCATGAAATTTGTACCGTGCGTGCATAATTACGCACTGAAAATACCTTGGGCATCAGTGGAGGCACAATACGGACTTTCCCATAGTACGGTTCGACCCTATGGCCTTCCCCTTTTCCTTAATTAGTTTTTCTCTTTTACCAGAGGTGAATTAAAACCTATTCATCCTACGGACTTACAAGAACTCATTTCCAGCTCGATTTCAAATAGCCAAAGACCATTCCTCTCAAGGAATCTCTCTCTCCAAGGCGAAAGCGGCGCAGACGTGCGGCAGGAGGTCCAAAGGATTTTTAGACCAAAACTTTGTTCAAGAACCTGTATAGAGCTTTTCCCCTTCTTCTTAGACCCCTGGCATGTAAAATGGCCTTGGTGATTATGGTGCCCTCTGTAAGATCACATTTTGACATATCAATCAGATTTTAGTGAAAACATTTTTTATTCGGTATCGCCTTTATTCATAGACTGTATACCGTCTCCTAGGTTGTCTCACTCACCTCAGCACAAATTGTCAGGGGCTCTATATGGCCACACATGTTTCGCCAAACAAAAGCCCGAATAGCTTTATAGCACAATTCAGTGTCCTGAGATTGGCATTTTATGCATCGGCTCCAAATCATGTCTTTGGTCAATACTTGGGTTGCCCGGCTCCTGTGTTTGCTACCTTAAGTTTCGTTTGTTCGGCTAGGGTAGTAAAGGGAGAACTAATGCTATCATGTTTCTGGTTCGTCCGGTCAAACACCTCAGTAGAGAAACCCGAAAACTGACTGTCATGATGCGGCGAGAGCTGGTCAGCCACTCGGGGACTCATTAAAATCTTTAGCGATTGTTTCTATATTACATGAAAGACCGCTTTTCCGGTCACATACGTAATGCATCCACATCCAGATAGCCGCGTACACACTACGGGCTATCTTCTAGCCCCATCGTCAAACTCCTATGGCTAACTGAGTGTGGTAAAGCCACATAGTTCGATTGCCTAGTTCGCCTCACTGACACCTCCTTCATGGACCAAGACGTTAGGTCAAGTGGGATCATGTGCTATTCCAAACACTCCCGTAGTATCTACGTGGGGGCTGAAGCCGACGAATGGAAAAATCTCAGGAATACAAAACAGCCGCATAGGAGGGAAGAAGTTTCAAACAAAGGCACAAACATATTACAAAGCCTTCTTATGTAATAAAAATTCTGGACAATTCGGGTACATTTATTCAAACACAATGTCCTTTGAGCATTGACCCTCTATCAAGTGGGCACCCTCTAGGACGTCCTATAAATAGCACTCCGGCGTGCGGTGGTTCTTGCCTCCGGGAGGGCCCCTGAAAACCAGTTCGGCAGCCTTCATCTTCGCCCAGTGCATCTTGACGCGGGCAGAGGCCATCCATGCACCTTCTATGCACACCGACCGCTTGATTGCGTCGATTCGGCGCACTGCATCAACAAGTCATCGCGCCAGCCAAAATAACTGTTCGGAATGGGTTCGGCGGGCCATAGCCAAACTATGACGTCCTTCATGGCCGCTCTGGACATATTATGCAGCTCGGCCCACTGTGCCATTTGGTCGTTCAGCAGCGCCCAGCGCTCCCGCGCCGTGAATTGTGACCAGAATAGCTTCTCCGTCGCATGTCCCTCCTGAGCCTGGAAGAATAGCACGGCTTCGGCGACACTCTCCGGATGATCCGCAAAGGCGTCTGGAAAACTCCACAGTCGATTAAGCAGGGCATATCTCTGATCGCCAAACTTAGTCTGTAAAAGAAAGGGCTTACCAGCCGCTATCTGTCCGGCCTGCCGAACCTCCTCGCGAGCCGCCCTAGATTTGGATTGCGCCTCTTGGCCTCCTAAAGGGCCTTGTCGAGCCCGGTTGCCTTGGTTTTATTCTCCTCCTCGAGGGACTTGCACTTGTGGCCAGCATCCTTGAGCTCTTACTCTACTGTAGATACCCGCTCCTCGACCTGGCACCGGGTGGCCTGTTCAGTCTTCAAATCTGCAGCTGCTTTACCAGCGACCACATTGCTCACTCTCGCCTGCTCCTTGGCCCAGGCAAGTTCACCCCTGAGGGTCTCGACCTCAGCAGCGCCATCTGCAATTTCACACATAACAAAGTCCAAGTTTCAACTTGGCATTCGCACATTTATATAGGCATAAATGGGACGTTCGCAGCATACCATGTGCCTCGCCGAGCCACTTGTTAATAAGGATGATGTCCTCATCAGTCTGCTTCAGTTGCTGTTTCAGTTCGGAAACCTCTGCGGCCTAGGCGGTTGCTGCTAATAGTGAAGCATGTTATTCCAGCCAAATAAGTATGTTATTTCCTGCACATATATGTAGATCCTCTGTTCGCCCTTCTTCATGGGCCGACTAGAGTCTCAAGGGCTACTATCCATATGCAGGCATATTTTCCATATGGAAAGTGGCTAAAGACATTACATCGCATACCTCAAAGCCTGTTAGTAGGCTCGTAAAGGCTTCATGTAACCTGCTTTTAGCAGAGTGAATCTTCTCAGCCATCGTACCCATCAAGGTACAGTGCTCCTCCAAGACGGACGCACTCCGCAGTCCGTCCCTCAGCATGTTCGGTGCCTCCGAATTCACGGAGGTCGCCGCAAGAATAGGCGCTCCCCCTCCCATGAAGGGGGGGTGCTCATTTGACTTTAGATCTGTATCCGGAGCAGTATTCGGCTGGGGGCCGAACAATCCAGGGCCCTCATCCCCGGTCTTCACAGGGGGCGCGTCCCCCGTGTCCTCAACAGCCGAGGTATTACCCTCCGGTGTCTTATTGTGTTGAGGAACGCAGTAATTTCAGAAAAAAAATCCTATGCACACGCAAGATCCATCTAGGTGATGCATAGGAACGAGAGGGGAGAGTGTTGTCCACATACCCTCGTAGACCGTAAGCGGAAGCACGATGAAAACGCATTTGATGTAGTCGTACATCTTCACGATCCGACCGATCCTAGCACCGAAGGTACGACACCTCCACGACTGCACACGTTCAGCTAGTTGATGTCCCATGAACTCTAGATCTAGCTGAGTGTCCAAGGAGAGCTTCGTCAGCACGACGGCGTGATGACGGTGATGATGAAGTTACCGACGCAGGGCTTCGCCTAAGCACTACAACGATATGATCGAGGTGGAAATCTGTGGAGGGAGGCACCGCACATGGCTAAGAGATCAACTTGTCTGTCTATGGGTGCCCCCTTCCCCCGTATATAAAGGAGTGGAGGAGGGGAGGGGCAGCCCTCTCTATGGCGAGCCCTAGGGGGAGTCCTACTCCCACTGGGAGTAGGATTCCCCCTTTCCCTAGTTGGAGCAGGAGAGGAAGGTAGGAGGAAAGAGGGAGAAGGAAAGGGGGCGCCTATTGGGGAACGTAGTAATTTCAAAAAAATTCCTATGCACACACAGGATCATGGTGATCCATAACAACAAGAGGGGAGAGTGTGTCCATGTACCCTCGTAGATCGAAAGCGGAAGCATTAGCACAACGCGGTTGATGTAGTCATACGTCTTCACAATCCGATGGATCCAAGTACTGAATGCACGGCACCTCCGAGTTCTGCGCACGTTCAACTCGATGACGTCCCACAAGCTCCGATCTAGCAAAGCTTCATAGGAGAGTTTCGTCAGCACGATGGCGTGGTGACGGTGATGATGATGCTACCGATGTAGGGCTTCGCCTAAGCTCCGCTACAATATGATCGAGGTGGATTATGGTGGAGGGGGGCACTGCACTTGGCTAAGAGATCAATGATCAATTGTTTTGTCTATGGGGTGCCCCTGCCCCCGTATATAAAGGAGCAAGCCACTAGGGGTCCCGAACTGTGCATCTAAGGTGGATGGTAACAGGAGTCACCAGACACGATGTTTACCCAGGTTCGGGCCCTCTTGATGGAGGTAATACGCTACGTCATGCTTGATTGATCTTGATGATATGAGTATTACAAGAGTTGATCTACCACGAGATCATAGAGGCTAAACCCTAGAAGCTAGCCTACGGTATGATTGTTTGTATCTCTATCGACTAGCCTGGCCCTGGTTTATATAATGCACCAGAGGCCTAGGATAACAAGAGTCCTAGCCAAATACGCCGGTGGGGGAGGAGTCCTTGTCTTGACCACCAAGTCTTGTGGAATCTTCCTTATATGCGGCAGCTGTCCGAACTGGCCCATGAGTATACGGCCATGGGGGTCCTCGGCCCAATCTAGCTGACCGGGAGACGACGTGGTGAGTACCCCCTAGTCCAGGACACCGTCAGTAGCCCCCTGAACCAGTCTTCAAGTTGGGGACGCTCCTCGATTCTTTCGAACTGTTCTTTGTCTTCGGTCGTCGGTCTTGAAAACTGGTTCAACAAATCTTCCCATCTTCTATCTTCAGGATTGCCGAGCTAAATCTGAAGATCTCACACGTCGGGAATCCGAGGAGCCCTTTAAGTATTCGGCCTTTATCAATGCCTTTTTATTTTTATGCCACACCTCGGGTTTGAAGTTGTCCCCGGGCGGTAGCGTCCTCTTGCGTCCGAGCTCCAACGCGGGACTGCATTCGAGGTATCTTTTGCAGCCGAGCACCAATGCCGGACCGCTTTCCGAGCTCCAACGCCGTACTATGTCCAAACTCCAACGCTGGACTATATCCGGGCTCCAACGCCGGACTATATCCGAGGTGTCATATGACCTTGGTTCAAAAAAGTTGAAGGAGTTTAGCCCAGCTTAATGCTAGAAATGCCCTCTATGGAGCCATCCACTAGTGCCCAAGCTTTATGCCGGACTGCTTCCGAGGTGGTGTACCACCCCGACTATGGGCCGATTTTTTGTAAATATTTTTGATTGGCACAATTTATTCTCTATCGAGATATACAGCCAGTAGCCCTCAAGGTGTTATCGGTTTAAAACCCAAGATGCACTTGAAGGATGACGTAAGACCGCTGATCCCAGTAGCCGCTGAGACTCAAGTTGATTTGCGAAATCGGCCTGAGGATCAAGTCCTAGCTCGGCAGAATACTTCGGGACACAAAAAGCGGCGTGCTCAGTCCTCGAGATTCAGGTTGGGTGCGGCCGACCGACCTGAGGATCATAATCTCCTTGGAAACTGTATTGCACTTAAAAATTTCTGCATTGGATAGGCAATGCAGTAGCCCCCGAGACACTGGTCGGATGGCAACACCAGATCAGGGAATCGATATGCCCCTTTAATATTTGTAAATAATAAGCCCGTAGCCCAGTTGCCCCCGAGCCTTAATGCGGGCACGGGTGGCCCAATTAAGGATCGATATCCATAGTAAAATCACAAATTATGTGTAATGACTCTATGTATCCAAGTACTTTACGTCATTAATGATCGGATCCGCATTGTACAAAACTTTTGTGACCGACCATCGGCTTCCATCTCCTCAGCTAGTAGCCGAGGAGTGTTTGTCCTACTTTATAAAGCCTTTATGAGGGCAAAGATTTACGACAAACAAGGCAATATGGCCATACGATTTTATAAACAAAGGTACGCAGAGACATATGACTGTTTAACATAAGAAATGTCTTCCAAAGAAAATAGTCCCGCTATCGGTTACTTTCTTTGGGTTGTCATGCTAAGCATGATCATGAAACCTCTGCTCTAATGTAAGAGCATAATATTTATGGTTTAGTTTGGGAGGCCAGTTAGTAGCCCCCGGTAGTGTTCGGCGACAGTCGAGGTTAAGCCGTAAACACTTCGGCCATTGTTATGAATGGCCTGTCATTTAACACAGTCATCGGATCGCTGACCAATTTACGCTTATTGTGATAGTCAGTTTTCGGCTTTCTCCACTGAGGTGCTTAACCATGTGAGATGGAAGCACAATCGCAGTGGTTCTCCCATTGCACACCTAGCCGAACAAAGCGGAACATGGGAGGCAAGCGCAGGAGCCGGGTAACCCAACTATTGACCGAAGACACAATTCGAAACCGATGCATATATAGCAATATCCGAGAATGTTTTTGACGAATCTCTAAAGGTGTCCGGCATTGCACTACGAGTCTTGTGCTGAAAACACACAAATAGTTTAGAAGTGCCATAAGCTTGGAAAACCAAAAGACGTCAGTAAAAACTTGACGTCCGAACAAGATCAAGTGTTCGGTGCCAATCTGAAAATTGGGAAAAAAATTGTGGTTCTGTCATGCTTTAACATGACACATCCGATCTCAAGACTTCGCGTGGGTTAGCCTACGACTTCAAGCTCTTTATCCCAAAGGCGGAGTACTGCTCCGAGGTCAGTTTAGCAAACTAAACTCAAGCGGCTTTCAGAGAGAAGACAGGCTATCCGGCTATTGACCATAAAATCGAGTCGAAAAAGGAGCGGTAGAAAAAGACTTTGCAACGACCAAGAAGAAAACACATTTACTATAAAATAGCTCATATAAATTTTAAGAGCCCCTACATTACTTGGGTAAAAGAATTTTATGTATAATGATTGTATGTACCGAAGTACTTGTATCATATATGTGTTCACCCGAACTTTAAACGCGTCTTAACCGATCGTCGGCTTCTCCCTCTTCGGTCAAGGACCAAAAAGTGTTATGTACTCCACCTGTCGAGAATATCAACGGTGTTTCCGATAACCAGGCAATCAGGCCATATGGCTGTAACAGACAAAGCGCGCTCAGGGAACTTATGCTATATTACTGACAAAGTGTAAGAAGCATCTTCGAAGAAAATAGTACCTGCACTGATACCTTTCTTTGGTGCTCATTGCTACTATGATACTTGTACAATAGATTTTTTGTACTCATGAGTTCCGTTGTGTGCCGACCATAATTGAAAATAAGAGCAGTAGCTTTCGGCTTCACCCAGTCTGAGGTCCGGCTCGGATGACCCAATCATGAGAATCACAGAGGTGCTCCCTTTACTCCCTAGCTGAACAATCAGGAACATAGGGGTAAACACAGGAGCAAGGCAACCCAGATTGCAAATCGCTTAAGTCAACATTGTGCATATTGTGGCGTAATACACGAACAAGGAACAAAGCTGTACAAGTATAATTATATGCAAGAGGACAAGCTCCATCAAGGGAGCCCCCAAATTAATGGGGTATTTGAATATGTGCGTCACAAACAAAGTTTTGACAAGGAACTTTGTCACAAACAACTTTGTGCCTAAAAGTATAATGCTTGGTCGAGCCGAACAACATTTAAAACTGAAAGTTTTTGAGCATGAAAGCAACTTAGTTGGTTAATGTTCTCGGTGTTGATGACACGATTCAGGCTTGTGGCAGGACGAAGACGCCCATTGATCTGTGACAGATCCGACAAGGTTCGCAGTCCTCGGCATGGCCGAGGTCCCAGCCCCCAGGCCTGAGGTGTCTGAGCAAGGAGTTCGGCACTCCGGAGTAGTGACCACCTAACGCAGCCAAAATCGATTACCTGCACACATAAAACAGTGCGGTCTAGGAAATAATAATAATATATATAATCCTTGCATAATTGATTTAGGAAAAAATAATTTATTTAAAGAAATGTGGCCTGGCGCCGAAGCAAATGTTGATACAAGGCGTCAGCTTGACGCAGTGAAGGCGTGACAAAGCCTGAATTTGCAGCGCGGTCCGGGCTCCAGATGCGGCGCTCACCGAACTATGTACGGAAACTGACCGAACCACCACGCGGCCATTTTTAATGTGGCTGCCATTTGATAGACCTGGTTTATTTGTTGTAGCATTCGGAAGAAAAGCGACTCCCAAAATCGGGAATTGATCCGCACACCCATTGCGTGATGGGCGATAGAGCGATTGTCTGGTGATGCTGGCAAAGGTTGGCTTGCCGAGGCGAAGCCCTCAGTCCAGCTAACGTGACGAAGTTGGTCGGCTGGTGACGCCGAAGTCACTGGAGTATGTTGATGAAGCAATAGCTAAGTCCCCGGTCTAGCCGAGGTGATGGAGCAGGCCGGTGAGGAGTTGTTGTAGCTGCCATGTCAGCCGAGGTGTTGAAGTAGTTCGGCGTGATGGACATTGGCTCGAAGAAGCAACAGTGCGGCCATGCCGACCCAGGTCATAACTTGTGACACGACCAATGCTAGTTTGATGAAGTGACCAAGTGGCGATTCCGGTGTGCTTGCTCCATGTAATCCGTGGGGCGGCGATGTTGGTGATGATTTATCCTTGGCAATTCCGAACTCTTATTCGACTCGCCGAGGTGAGGATCCGAAGAAGTTGAGCTCGGCTTAAAAAGCGACGACATGTCTAGCACAGGTCGACAGTCGTGGAGCTATATCGCCGGACTGGTTTGACACCAGCGTGATGGCGAAGATTACCTCAAAGGATGATTAAAATTTTATGGGCGCGTGTTAAAAACAACGCACAATACCTTAGAAGAAAATTCCTTTTTAAAAATGTTGTCAAATATCACGTTCATAAAGAAACATGAATTCGGGTCGGATCCGTATTCGCGCAGGAAACAGATTTGAAAAGTGATGCACCAATCGGAAGGATCCCGGAGTTAGGACGGTCGGATCGAGCTGAAATTTTGAGGGGTGGTAGATATAGGAATTCCATAGAAGATGAATGGTTGGATCTTCCAAAGGACTTCCGAGCTGGTCTATGGAGACTGCGCCCTTAACTCGTCCAGATTCCCGTCTGGATTTGACAGGGCTTCGGTATATCGTAGATTGTCAGAGATTCCTCCATCGGAACTCGACGAAATTTTCCAGGGTTGTTGTAGACTCGATTCCACACAATTCCACTGAAGCGATCATTAAAACGACACTCGAGGAGGGGGTGGCGGCGGATACGCGTTCGCTGTCCAGAAAAACAGCACGGTCGCCCGAGGGCAATGTTGACGTTGAGCCCCCGAGCTCCATGGATGATTCCTCCATGATCTTGATAGAGATCGGAGTTGGTGTTGATGAAGGCCCTTGTACGAACATGATGATCGGAGGCAGGGCACAGTCCTCGGTCAAGCCAAGGTGATCAGTTGAGCCGGTGATGAAGATGTCGACGTCACAGTTAATGTGCAGACGAGCCATCGATCCTTTTGCTGATCACACAACGTAACTCTCAATGAAAGCACCATTGTTGGTGTCAAAACCGGCGGATCTCGGGTAAGGGGTCCCGGACTGTGCGTCTAGGGCGGATGGTAACAAGAGGCAGGGGACACGATGTTTACTCAGGTTCGGGCCCTCTTGATGGAGGTAATACCCTACGTCCTGCTTGATTGATCTTGATGATATGACTATTACAAGAGTTGATCTACCACGAGATCGTAGAGGCTAAACCCTAGAAGGTATCCTATGGTATGATTGTTTGTATCTCAATCGACTAGCCTGGACCTGGTTTATATAATGCACCAGAGGCCTAGGATAATAAGAGTCCAAGACGAATACGCCGGTGGGGAGGAGTTCTTGTCTTGACAACCAAGTCTTGTGAAATCTTCCTTGTATGCGGCAGCTGTCCGAACTGGCCCATGAGTATACGGCCAGGGGGGTCCTCGGCCCAATCTAACTGACCAGGAGACGACGTGGTGAGTACACCCAAGTCCAGGACACCATCAGGGGAGGAGGCGGCCGGCCAGGGAGAGGCGCGCCAAGGAGGAGTCCTACTCCCACTAGGAGTAGGACTCCTCCTATTCCTAGTAGGAGTAGGAGAGGGGGAAGGAAAGGGAGAGGAGGAGAAGGAAAGAGGGGGCCGGCCCCCTTTGCCCTAAACCAATTAGGTTTGGGCCTTGACGGGCGTGCCTCACACTTACCTTGCTGCCCTCTTTTTCCACTAAGGCCCATGTAGGCCCATTAATCCCCCGAGGGGGTTCTGGTAATCCCCCGATACTCCAGTATATGTCTGAAACCTTCCGGAACCTTTCCGGTGTCCGAACATAGTCGTCCAATATATCGATCTTTACGTATCGACCATTTCGAGACTCATCGTCATGTCCGTGATTATATCCGGGACTCCGAACTATCTTCGGTACATCAAAACACAAAAACTCATAATACCGATCATCACCAAACTTTAATCGTGCGGACCCTACGGCTTCGAGAACTATGTAGACATGACCGAGACACGTCTCCGGTCAATAACCAATAGCGGAACCTGGCTGTTTGTATTGGCTCCCATATATTCTATGAAGATCTTTATCGGTCAAACCGCATAACAACATACATTGTTCTCTTTGTCATTGGTATGTTACTTGCCCGAGATTCGATCGTCGGTATCTCAATACCTAGTTCAATCTCGTTACCGGCAAGTCTCTTTACTCATTATGTAATACATCATCCCGCAACTAACTCATTAGTTACAATGCTTGCAAGGCTTATAGTGATGTGTATTATCAAGTGGGCCTAGAGATACCTCTCCGACAATCGGAGTGACAGATCCTAATCTCGAAATACGCCACCTCAACAAGTACCTTCGGAGATACATGTAGAGCACCTTTATAATCACCCAGTCACATTGTGACGTTTGGTAGCACACAAAGTGTTCCTCTGGTAAACGGGAGTTGCATAATCTCATAGTCATAGGAACATGTATAAGTCATGAAGAAAGCAATAGAAACATACTAAACGATCAAGTGCTAAGCTAACGGAATGGGTCAAGTCAATCACATCATTCTCCTAATGATGTGATCCCGTTAATCAAATGACAACTCATGTCTATGGCTAGGAAACATAACCATCTTTGATCAACGAGCTAGTCAAGTAGAGGCATACTAGTGACACTCTATTTGTCTACGTATTCACACATGTATCATGTTTCCGGTTAATACAATTCTAGCATGAATAATAAACATTTATCATGATATAAGGAAATAAATAATAACTTCATTATTGCCTCTAGGGCATATTTCCTTCAGTCTCCCACTTGCACTAGAGTCAATAATCTAGATTATGATTCTAACACCCATGGAGCCTTTGTGTTGATCATGTTTTGCTCATGAAAGAGGCTTTGTCAACGGGTCTGCAACATTCAGATCTGTATGTATCTTGCAAATCTCTATGTCTCCCACCTGGACTTGATCTCGGATGGAGTTGAAGCATCTCTTGATGTGCTTGGTTCTCTTGTGAAATCTGGATTCCTTTGCCAAGGCAATTGCACCAGTATTGTCACAAAAGGTTTTCATTGGACCTGATGCACTAGGTATAACACCTAGATCGGATATGAATTGCTTTATCCAGACTCCTTCATTTACTGCTTCCGAAGTAGAAATGTACTCCACTTCACATGTAGATCCCGCCACGATGCTCTGTTTAGAACTGCTCCAAGTGACAGCTCCACCGTTCAATATGAACACGTATCCAGTTTGGGATTTAGAATCGTCTGGATCAGTGTCAAAGCTTGCATCAACGTAACCATTTACGATGAGCTCTTTGTCACCTCCATAAATGAGAAACATATCCTTAGTCCTTTTCAGGTACTTCAGGATGTTCTTGACCGCTATCAAGTGATCCACTCCTGGATTACTTTTGTACCTCCCTGCTAAACTAATAGCAGGGCACACATCAGGTCTGGTACGCAGCATTGCATACATGATAGAGCCTATGTCTGAAGCATAGGGAACATCTTTCATTTTCTCTCTATGATCTGCAGTGGTCGGGCATTGAGTCTTACTCAACTTCACACCTTGTATCACAAGCAAGAACCCTTTCTTTGCCTAATCCATTTTGAACTTATTCAAAACTTTGTCAAGGTATGTGCTTTGTGGAAGTCCAATTAAGCGTCTTGATCTATCGCTATAGATCTTGATGCTCAATGTGTAAGAAGCTTCATCGAGGTCTTCGTTTGAAAGACTCTTTTCAAACACTCCTTTATGCTTTCCAGAAAATTCTACATTATTTCCGATCAACAATATGTCATTCACATATACTTATCAGAAATGATGTAGTGCTCCCACTCAGTTTCTTGTAAATACAGGCTTCACCGCAAGTCTATATAAAACCATATGCTTTGATCACTTTATCAAAGCATATATTCCAACTCTGAGATGCTTGCACCAGTCCATAGATGGATCGCTGGAGCTTGCTCACTTTGTTAGCACCTTTTAGGATTGACAAAACCATCTAGTTGCATCATATACAACTCTTCTTTAAGAAACGTGTAACACCCACGATGCGGCTATATCTCCCACGTGTCAGAGCACAACTTAGAGGCATAACCGCATTGTAGGCATGTCGCAAGAGGGGTGATCTTTACACTTCCCATGTATTGAATAAGAAAGAGGTACAGAGTTGGCTTACAATCGCCACTTCACACAATACATAAATATAGCATTACATCATCCAGAATACAATCAAGGTCCGACTACGGAACCAAAATAAAGACAACCCCAAATGCATAAGATCCCCGATCGCCCCAACTGGGCTCCACTACTGATCGTCTGGAAAGGAAATGTAGTAACGTCCTGAGTCCTCGTCGAACTCCCATTTGAGTTCAGTCACATCCCCTGGAATGACATCATCGGCACCTGCATCTGGTTTTGGAAGTAATCTGTGAGTCACGGGGACTCAGCAATCTCACACCCTCGCGATCAAGACTATTTAAGCTTATGGGTAGGCAAAGGTAGTGAGGTGGAGCTGCAGCAAGCACTAGCATATATGGTGGCTAACATACACAAATGAGAGCGAGAAGAGAAGGCAAAGCATGGCCGAGAAGCTACAAAGATCAAGAAGTGATCCTAAAACTACTTACGTTCAAGCATAACACAAGACCGTGTTCTCTTCCCGGACTCCGCCGAAAAGAGACCATCACGGCTACACACGCGGTTGATCCAATCTAATTTATGTTAAGTGTCAGGTTTTCTACAACCGGATATTAACAAATTCCCATCTACCCGTAACCACGGGCACGGCTTTCGAAAGTTCAAAACCCTGCAGGGGTGTCCCAACTTAGCCCATCACAAGCTCTGACGGTCAACGAAGGATATTATTTCTCCCGGGATGACCCGATCAGACTCGGAATCCCGGTTACAAGACATTTCGACACTGGTAAAACAAGACCAGCAAAGCCTCCCGATGTGTTGACAAATCCCGGTAGGAGTCGCACGTATCTCGTTCTCAGGGCACACCGAATGAGCCAGACATCGGGTTGGCATAGACCCTGGTTGCCCAGGGGGCGCCGGACATCGCTCAGGTTGGACCAACACTTAGAGAAGCACTGGCCCAGGGGGTTAAAATAAAGATGACCCTTGAGTCCGCGGAACCCAAGGGAAAAAGGCTTAGGTGGCAAATGGTAAAACCAAGGTTGGGCCTTGCTGGAGGAGTTTTATTCAAGGCGAACTGTCAACGGGTTCGCATTATAACCTAACCGCGTAAGGAACGCAAAATCGAGGAACATAACACCGGTATGACAGAAACTAGGGCGGCAAGAGTGCAACAAAACACCAGGCATAAGGCCGAGCCTTCCACCTTTTACCAAGTATATAGGTGCATTAATAGTAAACAAGATATAATAATGATATCCCAACAATAACCATGTTCCAACAAGGAACAAACTCCAATCTTCACTTGCATCTAGCAACGCTATAAGAGGGGCTGAGCAAAGCGGTAACATAGCCAAACAACAGTTTTCTAGGACAAGGTGGGTTAGAGGCTTGACATGGAAATATGGGAGGCATGATAAAGCATGTGGTAGGTATCGCGGCATAGGCATATCAATAGAGCGAGCAACTAGAAAGCAAAGATAGAAGTGATTTCGAGGGTATGGTCATCTTGCCTGCAAAGTTCTCTGAGTTGACGTAAGCTTGATCCTCGTAAGCGTACTCAACGGGTTCCTCGATCACGTACTCGTCTCCCGGCTCTACCCAAAGCAAGAACACAAATAAAGGGAACCACAATCAACCACGGTGCAATGCGCAAACAACATGATGCAAAACATGGCATGATATGCGGGATGTAATATGCAATGCATATGCGTGCTCCGGAAGGAAAAGATTGAACCAGGCCTCAACTTGGAGAACCAAGAGCGCAAATGGAAAGATGAGTTGATTTCAGTCGAAATCGATATAAAGATCACCGGAATCGGATGCACGGTTTGCAAATGCCAAGCAAAACAATAATGGCACTAATCTGCGATTAACAGCACGATGCCATCTAAAATGAAATAAGAAACTAAGCTAACGCACTCTAACATAGCAACAAAGCACATGGCAGTGATCCACTCAAGATTCTTGACAAAAGATGAACACTGAGCTACGGCTAAATCACACAAGAGCAGGTTCAAACAAGCATGGCAAAAGTGCAAAAGATAACAACATCTCAGACTTAGTGAAAAACAACAATATGTCAGGATTTAACATCAGGAAGCAATGTTTGGAGCAAGATATCAACATGCTATAGGAACATATCACATCAAAGCAAGGCAACGCATGAATCTACTCAAAGCATATAACGAAAGTTCCTTACCGACCATAAGCCAAAAAGGATCAGAAAATATGATGGCACCCATGTAAACATAGCATGTTTCGTTAACAGATTCAGACTTAGCAGAAAACTGGACATGGCAAAAAACAGAGTTACGTAGGCATGTTTGCGAGGTCGATGCACTCACCAAAAGGCATTGCATGACAAACTAAGCATACACCCAGCAGGAAGACATGATCAAGAAGCTAAACATGGCAAGAACAATCTCATAGCATGCATGGATCAACTACAACAACATTGGCAAAATTGATTAACATGTAAACAATCTGCCAGGAACATTTTATAACAAACGTAGAGCACGATTGAGTCATGCTAGGCTACCACATAATTGCAAACAAAGACATGGATGGATATAACATAACAATATCTCAAAATCATCCTTACTGAACATGCTCAAAAGAGGCATGGACCACTCTGTAGCAATATGAATACATGGCATAAAAATAACATCAGGGAAATGACTTAGAAGAATTCAAAGTCCCTGAAATCAGCAACATCACGAGAGCTACTTTGCATGCTTGTGCTAGTCACCACATTGATCACAAAAATACATGGCATACACCCCTGTAAAGATGGCATGACATATCCCAAAACACATGTAGGGCTCAAGTTCATAGGAGACACACATTAATCATGGCAAAAATGACAAATGCCCGTAATCTGTTAAGAAACAAAAACTAACATTTTATAGCACTCTTGCAACAGCATTTTGGGCATCAAGATGGACTCAAACAAGCATGGTGCAATGGAACAAAATGAAGAGGACATCCTAACGAACAATTTGATATATTACGCCTAAAACGGAGCTACGGATGATGAGATATGGTATGATGAAAAGGGCTTCAGATTAATGCAGGAAAAGACTTGGTGAGAAAATGGACCTCCGATGAAGAGTGGTCACGAGCGGATCTAGGGTTCCATGGTGCGGATTACGAGGATGGTCAGGGTCGGGTTTGCCGGAGAAGGCAAGGGGCGGCACTGGGGAGGCGGATCCGAGGCGGATCCGGCCGGATCTCGCCGGATCCGGGCGCGAAAGCCGAGGGCGACGAGCAGCGGAGGAGGAGCTCCGGCGTGGGAAGGCGAGACGGCAGAGCTTGGCGTGGGGTGGCGGCGACCGGCGAGGGAGGCGGCCCCCAGCGGCGAGGCAGAGGCGGCGCAGCACGGGCGAAGCTCGGGCGGCGGGGAGGCGGGCGACGGAGTCGGGCTTCAGGGGCCGGCTGCGGGCCGAGGCGGGCCGGCGGCGCGGGGGCGGCAACGACGCCACATGGCAGCACCGGACTGGGCGAGGGGGCGGCGCTATCTCATCTGGTCTGGGACGGACATGTCTGGCGGGCGAGAGGGGAAGATCTAGGGTTTGGACCCGGGATTTTCGGAGGGGGCATATATTTATAGGTAGAGGGAGCTTGGAGAGTCCAAATGAGGTGTGGTTTTCTGCCACGCGATCATGGTCGAACGACCGAGAGGATGGAGGGGGTTTGGATGGGTTTTGGGCCACTTTGGAGGCGTATTGGGCTGCAACACACACGAGGCCTTTATGGTTCCTCGTTTAACCATTGGAGTATCAAACGAACTCCAAATGATACGAAACATGACAGGTAGTCTACCGGTAGTGTACCAAGGCTGCTTCGCAAATCTCGGTCCACTCCGAGAATGTTTAACACTCGCACACAAAAAGAGGCAAAAGGGGACGCCGGAGGACGTAGGTGTGCCGGAATGCAAAACGGACAACGGGGAAAATGCTCGGATGCAAGAGACAAACACGTATGCAAATGCGATGCACATGATGACATGATATGAGATGCATGACATGGACAAAAAGCAAAACGAAGACAAAACCCAACCACGAGGGAATATCATAATTAGTGCCGAAAATGGCAGGAGTTGGAATACAAATATGGCAAGTTACATACGGGGCGTTACAAAACCCATGAAGGAATACAGTTTTGACATCCATTTGCCAGATTTCATAAAATGCGGCAACTGCTAACATGAGTTGAATGGACTTAAGCATTTCTATAGGTGAGAAGGTCTCATCGTAGTCAACTCCTTGAACTTGTCAAAAACCTTTCGCAACAAGTCGAGCTTTATAGACAATAACATTACCGTCAGCGTCAGTCTTCTTCTTGAACATCCATTTATTCTCAATGGCTTACCGATCATTGGGCAAGTCAACCAAACTCCACACTTTGTTCTCATACATGTATCCCATCTCAGATTTCATGGCCTCAAGCCATTTTGCCGAATCTGGGCTCATCATCGCTTCCTCATAGTTCGTAGGTTCGTCATGGTCTAGCAACATGACTCCAGAAACAGGATTACCGTACCACTCTAGTGCGGATCTTACTCTGGTTGACCTACGAGTTCCGGGTGGCGTGAGTTGCAAAACTATTATGCATTGTTTCAAATGTATACCAAACTTGTAACTCAAATATTCTCATCCACGATCAGATCATAGAAACTTTATTTTCTTGTTACGATGATTTTCCACTTCACTCTGAAATTCGTTGAACTTTTCAAATGTTTCAGACTTATGTTTCATTAAGTAGATATACTCATATCTGCTTAAATCATCTGTGAAGGTGAGAAAATAACGATACCCGCCGCGAGCCTCAATATTCATCGGTCCACATACATCAGTATGTATGATTTCCAACAAGTCCGTTGCTCACTCTATTGTTCCGGAGAATGGCGTTTTAGTCATCTTTCCCATGAGGCATGGTTCGCAAGTACCACGTGATTCATAATCAAGTGATTCCAAAAGTCCATCAGTATGGAGTTTCTTCATGCGCTTTACACCAATATCACCCAAACGGTAGTGCCACAAATAAGTTGCACTATCATTATCAACTCTGCATCTTTTGGCTTCAACATTATGAATATGTGTGTCACTACTATCGAGATTTAACACAAATAGACCACTCTTCAAGGGTGCATGACCATAAAAGATATTACTCATATAAATAGAACAACCATTATTCTCAGATTTAAATGAATAACCGTCTCACATCAAACAAGATCCAGATATAATGTTCATGCTCAACGCTGGTACCAAATAACAATTATTCCGGTCTAAAACTAATCCCGAAGGTAGATGTGGAGGTAGCGTGCCGACGGCGATCACATCGACTTTGGAACCATTTCCCACACGCATCGTCACCTCGTCCTTAGCCAGTCTTCACTTAATCTGTAGTCCCTGTTTCGACTTGCAAATATTAACAACAGAACCAGTATCAAATACCCATGTGCTACTACGAGCTCTGCTAAGGTACACATCAATAACATGTATATCACATATACCTTTGTTCACCTTGCCATCCTTCTTATGCGCCAAATACTTCGGGCAGTTCCACTTCCAGTGACCAGTCTGTTTGTAGTAGAAGCACTCAGTCTCAAGCTTAGGTCCAGACTTGGGTTTCTTCTCCTGAGCAGCAACTTGTTTGATGTTCTTCTTGAAGTTCCCCTTCTTCTTCCCTTTACCCTTTTTCTTGAAACTTGTGGTCTTGTTGACCATCAACACTTGATGCTCCTTCTTGATTTCTACCTCCGCTGCCTTTAGCATTGCGAAGAGCTCGGTAATTGTCTTATTCATCCCTTGCATATTATAGTTCATCAGGAAGCTCTTGTAGCTTGGTGGCAGTGATTGTAGAACTCTGTCAATGACACTATCAACAGGAAGACTAACTCCCATTGAGTCAAGTGAGTTTGATACCCAGACATTTTGAGTATATGTTCACTGACAGAACTATTCTCCTCCATTTTGCAGCTATAGAACTTATTGGAGACTTCATATCTCTCAATCCGGGCATTTGCTTGAAATATTAACTTCAACTCCTGGAACATCACATATGCTCCATGACGTTCAAAACGTCGTTGAAGTCCCGGTTCTAAGCCGTAAAGCATGGCACACAGAACTATCGAGTAGTCATCAGCTTTACTCTGTCAGACATTCTTAACGTCATCAGCAGCATCTGCAGCAGGCCTGCCACCAAGCGGTGCTTCCAGGATGTCATTCTTCTGTGCAGCAATGAGGATAATCCTCAAGTTACGGACCCAGTCCGTGTAATTGCTACCATCATCTTTCAACTTTGCTTTCCCAAGGAACGCATTAAAATTCAATGGAACAACAGCACGGTCCATCTATCTACAATAACACAGACAAGCAAAATACTATCAGGTACTAAGTTCATGATAAATTTAAGTTCAATTAATCATATTACTTAAGAACTCCCACTTAGATAGACATCCCTCTAATCATCTAAGTGATCACGTGATCCATATCAACTAAACCATAACCGATCATCATGTGAAATGGAGTAGTTTTCAATGGTGAACATCACTATGTTGATCATATCTACTATATGATTCACGCTCGACCTTTCGGTCTCAGTGTTCCGAGGCCATATCTACATATGCTAGGCTCATCAAGTTTAACCTGAGTATTCTACGTGTGTAAAACTATCTTACACCCGTTGTAGATGAAAGTTGAGCTTATCACACCCGATCATCATGTGGTGTCTCGGCAGGATGAACTTTGGCAACGGTGGATACTCAGGGAGAACACTTTTATCTTGAAATTTAGTGAGAGATCATCTTATAATGCTACCGTCAAGCAAAGCAGAATAAGATGCATAAAGGATAAACATCACATGCAATCAAAATAAGTGATATGATATGGCCATAATCATCTTGTGCTTGTGATCTCCATCTCCGAAGCACCGTCATGATCACCATCATCACCGGCGCGACACCTTGATATCCATCATAGCATCGTTGTCGTCTCGCCAGCTATTGCTTCTATGACTATCGCTACCGCTTAGTGATAAAGTGAAGCAATTACAGGGCGATTGCATTGCATACAATAAAGTGACAACCATATGACTCCTGCCAGTTGCCGATAACTCCGTTACAAAACATGATCATCTCATACAATAAATATAGCATCATGTCTTGACCATATCACATCACAACATGCCCTACAAAAACAAGTTAGACATCCTCTACTTTGTTGTTGCAAGTTTACGTGGCTGCTATGGGCTGAGCAAGAACCGTTCTTACCTACGCATCAAAACCACAACGATAGTTCGTCAAGTTAGTGTTGTTTTAACCTTCTCAAGGACCGGGCGAAGCCACACTCGGTTCAAATAAAGTTGGAGAAACTGACACCCGCCAGCCACCTATGTGCAAAGCACGTCGGTAGAACCAGTCTCGCGTAAGCATACGCATAATGTCGGTCCGGGTCGCTTCATCCAACAATACCGCCAAACCAATGTATGACATCCTGGTAAGCGGTATGACTTGTATCGCCCACAACTCACTTGTGTTCTACTCGTGCATATAACATCTATGCAATAACCTGGCTCTGATACCACTGTTGGGGAACATAGTAATTTAAAAAAAAATTCCTACGCACACACAGGATCATCGTGATGCATAGCAACAAGAGGGGAGAGTGTGTCCATGTACCCTCGTAGACCAAAAGAAGAAGCATTAGCACAACGCGGTTGATGTAGTCGTACGTCTTCATGATCCGACCGATCCAAGTACCGAACGCATGGCACCTCCGAGTTCTGCACACGTTCAACTCGATGACGTCTTGCGAGCTCCGATCCAGCAAAGCTTCACAGGAGAGTTTCGTCAGCATGACGGCGAGGTGACGGTGATGATGATGCTACTGACACAGGGCTTCGCCTAAGCTCCGCTACGATATGATCCAAGTGGATTATGGTGGAGGGGGGCACCACACATGGCTAAGAGATCAATGATCAATTGTTGTGTCTATGGGGTGCTGTAACGCCCTCGATGCGGGTATATCTCCCACATGTCGAAGCACGACTTAGAGGCATAACCGCATTGAAAGCAATGTCGCAAGTGAGGTAATCTTCACACAACCCATGTAATACATAAGGGAAAAAGATACATAGTTGGCTTACAATCGCCACTTCACATAATACATGAATAAAGCATTACATCAACCAGATACAAACAAGGTCCGACTATGGAACCAAAATAAAAGAAGACTACCCCAAATGCTACACAGATCCCCGATCGACCCCAACTCGACTCCACTACTGATCAACTAGAACGAAACAACACAAAGGACAAGATCTTCGTCGAGCTCCTCCTGGAGCTTGGTTGCATCATCTGCATGGTAACCTCGGAACCTGCAAGCTGGTTTTGGAAGTATCTGTGAGTCACGGGGACTCAGCAATCTCACACCCTCGCGATCAAGACTATTTAAGCTTATAGGTAGGGTAAAAGGTATTATGTGGAGCTGCAGCAAGCGACTAGCTTATATGGTGGCTAACATACACAAATGAGAGCGAGAAGAGAAGGCAAAAGCACGGTCGTACAACTATGATCAAGAAGTGATCCTAGAACAACCTACGTCAAACATTACTCCAACACTGTGTTCACTTCCCGGACACCATCGGAAAGAGACCATCACGGTTACACACGCGGTTGATGTATTTTAATTAACGTCAACTTCAGGTTTTCTACAACCGGACATTAAAAAATTCCCATCTGCCATAACCGTGGGAACGGCTTTAGAAAGTTCAAATCCCTATAGGGGTGTCCCAACTTAGCCCATCACAAGCTCTCACGGTCAACGAAGGATATTCCTTCTAGCGGGAAGACCAGATCAGGCTCGGAATCCCGGTTACAAGACATTTCAACAGTGGTAAAACAAGACCAGCGAAGCCACCCGAATGTGCCGACAAATCCCGATAGGAGCTGCACATATCTCTTTCTCAGGGCACACCGGATTGTCCAAGGTTCTGGTAGGCCAGCCCAGAGTTTCCCCTGGTGGCCACCGGCAGCTGACAGGTTGGACCAACACTCAGAGGAGCACTGGCCCGGGGGTTTAAATAAAGATGACCCTTGAGCCGGCCGACTCAAGGGAAAGAAAAGGCTATGTGGTGAATGGTAAAACCAATGTTGGGCCTTGCTGGAGGAGTTTTATTCAAGGCGAACTGTCAAGGGGTTCCCATTATAACCCAACCGTGTAAGGAATGCAAAATCCGGGAACATAACACCGATATGACGGAAACTAGGGCGACAAGAGTGGAACAAAACACCAGGCATAGGGCCGAGCCTTCCACCCTTTACCAAGTATATAGATGCATTAATTAGATAAGAGATATTGTGATATCCCAACAAAATAACCATGTTCCAAACATGGGACAAGCTCCAATCTTCACCTGCAACTAATAACGCTATAAGAGGGGCTGAGCAAAGCGGTAACATAGCCAAACAACGGTTTGCTAGGACAAGGTGGGTTAGAGGCTTGGTTTAACAATATGGGAGGCATGATAAGCAAGTGATAGGTATCGTAGCATAGGCATAGCAAAAGAGCGAGCAACTAGCAAGCAAAGATAGAAGTGATTTCGAGGGTATGGTCATCTTGCCTGAAATCCCGCAAGGAAGAAGAACGAGTCCACCAAGAAGAAAAACGGACATAGACGAACAGGCCCTCACAAACGCGATGTTATCGGAACCAACCTGAAGAATTAAACACCGGAAAGAAGCACACAACATAGTAAACAACCAACACACGAACATGGTATGATATGCGGGATGCGGTGCATATGCATGATGGACAAAGGAATGATTGATCCTGGCCTCAAATTGGAAATCCAAGAGTGCCACTGGAAAGGTGAGGTGATTTCGGTTGAAATCGATATAAAGATCACCGGAATCGGATGCACGGTTAGGAAATGGCAAGCAAAACAAATATGGCACCGGTCTGCGATAATCAACAAGTAACCAACTAAATGCAACAAGATAAATATTCTACAACACTCAAACATGGCAACAAAATACATGGTAGGAATCCACTCAAGATGCTTGACAAAATATGAACACTGAGCTACGGCTAATTCACTCAATAACAGGTTCAAACAAGCATGGCAAAAGGGCAAACGATAACAGGTTTCAGACTTAGTGAAATTAACACAAGTCTGGAATTATCATCAGGAAGCACACTTTAGAGCTTGAAAACTACATGCTATAGGAACTTAACATGGAAAAGCAATACATGGCATGAAGCAACTAAAATCACTCAACAAAAGTCCCTTAGTGACCTTGAGCCAAAAGGAATCAGAAAATACAATTGCAAGCATGTGAACATGGCAAAAACATAAACAAATTCAGACTTGGTGAAAAACTGGAGCATGCAAATAAGTTAACGAGTAGGCATGTTTACGAGCTTGATGCACTCACTACAAGGCATGGCATGACAAACCAAGCATACACACATCAAGAAGACATGTCATAGAAGCTATACATGGCAAGAACAACAACATAGCATGCACGGATCAATAGCAACATCCTCGGCAAAATCGCTAAACATGTCAACAATCTACCAGGATTCACGATATAGCAAAAGTAGAGCTCGATTGACTCAAGCGAGGGTGCTCCATAAATGCAAACAAAGAAATGGATGGATAGAGCACCACAATGTTAACAAATCATCCTTACTGATCATCCTCAAAAGAGGCACGGATCACTAGGAAACAGCATGAACATATGGCATAACGACAAAATCAGGACAAGGACTTGGTGAAATTCTAAGTCCCTGATACCGATTACGCTACTTTGCAAGCTTATGCTAGTCACCACACATATCACAAAAATACATGGCAAGCACCTCTGTAAAGATGGCATGGCATATAACAAAACACATGTAGATCTCAGGGTCATAGTATGCACACAATAATCATGGCAAAAATGACACAATGCCATTTGCTGAAACAGATCTGACAAAATACTCACATAGTCCTATTCCAACATCATTTCGGGCATCAAGATGAGCTCAAATGAAAATGATGCAATGAGATGAAATGGTGTACTCGTCGAGGCGAACATTTTGATATGCTAAACGCACAAAACGGAGCTACGGATGCAAAGTTATGGCATGCGGAAAAATGCTAAAAAGTTAGGGATTCGGGAGGGAAAAGTCAACCGACTTTGAACCGGATCTGGATCTGGCCGGGCACGCGTTTCGAGGATGGCCGGATTCTCTCGCCGGAGTTTGGGGAGGAGCTGCGGTCGGGCAAAGGTGGTCCGGCGGAGGGGAAGACGCGGGACGGGGCGAAGGAGGTCGCCGTCGCCGGAGCTCGCGGCGGTTCCGGCGGGCGGGGGACGGAGCGCGCCGGCGCCGAGCGCGGGGTGGCTTGCGGCGGTCGCCGGCCGTGGCGGAGAGGCGGCGGCGGCGGCTCATCGGTGCGGTGGTGGGCAGCACCGGTGTCGGGGAAGGCGGCGTGGTGCGCGGGTAGGAGAAGCTCAGGCGAAGGCGGCGGCGTCTCCCGGGCGGCGGAGCGAGATGGGCCCGCGCGGGCCGGCCTCGGGCCCCGCGGGCCGCGGCGGCGCGTTGAGGAGAGTGAGGGAGGCGGGGCTGAGGTGGCGCGAGGGGAGTGGCTGGCTGTGGCGGCGGAGTGACGTGGCACACTGCCATTGGGCGGAGTGAGGTCGCCAGCGGACGCGTCCGGCGCAGACGGACATGTCCGGTGGCGCGAGGAAGGGGAAGGCTAGGGTTTTGTCCACGAATTTCAGAGGGGGAGGTGTTTATATAGGTAGAGGGAGCTAGAAGAGTCCAAATGAGGTGCAATTTTGGGCCACACGATCGTGATCGAACGACCGAGATGATGGAGGAGGTTTAGGTCGGTTTTGGGCCACTTTGAAGAGGTGTTGGGCCGCAACACACACGAGGCCTTTTCGGTCCCTCGGTTAACCGTTCGAGTATCAAACGAAGTCCAAATGGCACGAAACTTGACAGGCTGTCTACCGGTAGTAAACCAAGGCTGCATGACAAGTCTCGGTCCAATCCGAAAACGTTTAACACCCGCACACGAAAAAGAGGAAGAAAGGGACACTAGGTGACAAAGGAGTTCCGGATTGCAAAATAGACAATGGGGAAAAAGCTCGAATGCATGAGCCGAACATGTATGCAAATGCGATGCACATGATGACATGATATGCAATGCATGACACAGAAGCAATGAAAAGGCAAACAACAGCGAATGACTGGAAGACACCTAGCACATCGGTCTCGGGGCGTTACAGGTGCCCCCTGCCCCCGTATATAAAGGAGAAAGGGGGAGGAGGAGGCCGGCCAGGGAGAGGTGCGCCATGGGGGAGTCCTACTCCCACTATTCCTAGTAGGAGTAGGAGAGGGGGAAGGAAAGGGAGAGGAGGAGAAGGAAAGAGGGGGCCGGCCCCCTTTGCCCTAAACCAATTCGGTTTGGGACTTGGGGGGTGCGCCCCACACTTCCCTTGCTGCCCTCTATTTCCACTAAGGCCCATGTAGTCCCATTAAGACCCGGGGGGGAGGGTAACCCCCAGTACTCCGGTATATGTTCGAAACCTTTCGGAACCTTTTCGTTGTCCGAACATAGTCGTCCAATATATCGATCTTTACGTCTCGACCATTTCGAGACTCCTCATCATGTCCGTGATCATATCCAAGACTCCAAACTATCTTCGGTACATCAAAACACAAAAACTCATAATACCGATCGTCACCGAAGATTAAGCGTGCGGACCCTACGGGTTCAAGAACTATGTAGACATGACCGAGACACGTCTCCGGTCAATGACCAATAGCGGAACCTGGATGTTCATATTGGCTCCCACATATTCTATGAAGATCTTTATCGGTCAAACCGCATAACAACATACGTTGTTCCCTTTGTCATCGGTATGTTACTTGCTCGAGATTCGATCGTCGGTATCTCAATACCTAGTTCAATCTCGTTACTGACAAGTTTCTTTACTCATTTTGTAATACATCATCCCGCAACTAACTCATTAGTTACAATGCTTGCAAGGCTTATAGTGATGTGTATTACCGAGTGGGCCCAGAGATACCTCTCTGACAATCGGAGTGACAAATCCTAATCTCGAAATATGCCAATTCAACAAGTACCTTCGGAGACACCTATAGAGCACCTTTATAATCACCCAGTTACGCTGTGACGTTTGGTAGCACACAAAGTGTTCCTCTGGTAACCGGGAGTCGCATAATCCCATAGTCATAGGAACATGTATAAGTCATGAAGAAAGCAATAGCAACATACTAAATCATCAAGTGCTAAGTTAACGGAATGGGTCAAGTCAATCAAATCATTCTCCTAATGATGTGATCCCATTAATCAAATGAAAACTCATGTCTATGGCTAGTCAAGTAGAGGCATACTAGTTTAACTCTGTTTGTCTATGTATTCACACATGTATCATGTTTCCGGTTAATACAATTCTAGCATGAATAATAAACATTTATCATGATATAAGGAAATAAATTATAACATTATTATTTTTGCCTCTAGGGCATATTTCCTTCAGCGCCCCCCTTCCCTCGTCCAATTCGGATCCAAGGGGGAGGGGGCGCACGGCCTGCCCTGGCTTCCCCTCTCTCTTTCTAGTAAGGCCCAATAAGGCCCATATACTCCCCTGGGGGTTCCGGTAAACCCCCCCCCCCGCTACTCCGGTAAATGCATGAACTCACCCGGAACCATTTCAATGTCCAAACATAGGCTTCAAATATATCAATCTTTATGTCTCTACCATTTCGAGACTCCTCGTCATGCTCGTGATCACATCCGGGACTCCGAACAACCTTCGGTACATCAAAACACATAAACTCATAATATCGATCGTCACCGAATGTTAAGCGTGCGGACGCTACGGGTTCGAGAACTATTTAGACATGACCGAGACTCATCTCCGGTCAATAACCAATAGCGGAACCTGGATGCTCATATTGGTTCCTACATATTCTACAAGGATCTTTATTGGTCAAACCGCATAACAACATACGTTGTTCCCTTTGTCATTGATATGTTACTTGCCCGAGATTCGATCGTGGGTATCTCAATACCTAGTTCAATCTCATTACCGTCAAGTCTCTTTACTCATTTCATAATGCAACATCCCATAACCAAGTCATTATTCACATTGCTTGCAAGTCTTGTAGTATGTGCATTACCGAGAGGGCCCAGAGATACCTCTCCGATACACGGAGTGACAAATCCTAATCTTGATCTATGCCAACTCTACAAACACCATCGAAGACACATGTAGAGCATCTTTATAGTCACCCAGTTAAGTTGTGATGTTTGATAGCACACTAAGTGTTCCTTCGGTATTCAGGAGTTGCATAATCTCATGGTCATAGGAACATGTATAAGTTATGGAGAAAGCAATAGCAGTAAACTAAACGATCATCGTGCTAAGCTAAAGGATGTGTCAAGTCAATCACATCATTCTCTAATGATGTGATCCCGTTCATCAAATGACAACTCTTTGTCCATGGCTAGGAAACTTAACCATCTTTGATTAACAAGCTAGTCAAGTAGATGCACACTAGTGACACTCTGTTTGTTTATGTATTCACACATGTACTAAGTTTCCGGTTAATACAATTCTAGCATGACTAATAAACATTTATCATGATATAAGGAAATATAAATAACAACTTTATTATTGCCTCTAGGTCATATTTCCTTCAGTCTCCCACTTGCACTAGAGTCAATAATCTAAATTCTGATGATTCTAACACCCATGTAGTCTTGGTGCTGATCAGGTTTCGCTCATGAGAGAGGCTTAGTCAATGGGTCTACAACATTCAGATCCCTATGTATCTTGCAAAACTCTATGTCTCCCTCCTTGACTTGATTGCGGATGGAATTGAAATGTCTCTTGATGTGCTTGGTTCTATTGTGAAATCTGGATTCCTTTGCCAAGGCAATTGCACCAGTATTGTCACAAAAGATTTTCATTGGACCCGATGCACTAGGTATGACACCTAGATCGGATATGAACTCCTTCATCCAGACTCCTTCATTTGCTGCTTCCGAAGCAGCTATGTACTTTGCTTCACACGTAGATCCTGCCATGATGCTCTGCTTGGAACTGCACCAACTGACAGCTCCACCATCCAATAAAAATACATATCCTTTCTGTGACTTAGAATCATCCGGATCAGTGTCAAAGCTTGCATCGACGTAACCGTTTACCATGAGCTCTTTGTCACCTCCAAAACGAGAAACATATCCTTAGTCCTTTTTAGGTATTTTAGGATGTTCTTGACTTCAAGTCTCTTTACTCGTTCTGTAATATATCATCCCACAACTAACTCATTAGTTACAATGCGTGCAAGGCTTATAGTGATGTGTATTATCGAGTGGGCCCGGAGATACCTCTCCGACAATTGGAGTGACAAATCCTAATCTTGAAATATGCCAACTCAACAAGTACCTTCGGAGACACCTGTAGAGCACCTTTATAATCACCCAGTTACATTGTGACGTTTGGTAGTACACAAAGTGTTCCTCCGATAAACGGGAGTTGCATAATCTCATAGTCATAGGAACATGTATAAGTCATGAAGAAAGCAATAGCAACATACTAAACGATTAAGTGCTAAGCTAACGGAATGGGTCAAGTCAATCACATCATTCTCCTAATGATGTGATCCCGTTAATCAAATGACAACCAAGCTTCAAAATATCGGATATCGGGTTCGTATTGGTTTGGCTTCGACATATCGGATGTCGGATATCGGGTGATATATCGGATGATATGTAGATATATCGGAGAAAATATGTCTAGTTTCTTTTTCATTATTGTTGTTGAAAACATTTATTTTTAGTAAAGGAAAATGTATGATGTCAATGCTTAACATAAAACTTTTAGATTCCTAGTTTATTAACTTATTGATTAACAAAATATTAAGGAAAGATTCAGAAAATCCTAAAAACAATGCGATATATAGGAATTTGTATGAAACATTGTGCATGACTTTGATAATATATAATGAAGTTGTAAATGCTTAATCTTATTTCACTGCTTTCTAATAAAGAATTGTTGTCATCTATGTATCATTATATATCGGTGGACATATCGGGCTAGATATCGGCCATATCGGTCAATATTTCGGTCCATATCGGGTGATATGTTGGGAAATGATATTTACCAAATGATATGTTATGTTCATATCGGTAGCGCCACAAAAGTGATATATCGGCCTATATATCGGTCGTATCGGCCTAGATTTAAAAGCTTGATGACAACTCATGTGTATGGCTAGGAAACATAACCATCTTTGATCAACGAGCTAGTCAAGTAGAGGCATACTAGTGACACTCTGTTTGTCTATGTATTCGCACATGTATCATGTTTCCGGTTAATACAATTCTAGCATGAATAATAAACATTTATCATGATATAAGGACACCGCTATCCTCGATGGCAACGATACAATACGTGCCTTGCTGCCCCTTCTGTCACTGGGTAAGGACATCGCAAGATCAAACCCAAAGCTAAGCACTTCTCTGATGGCAAGAACTACCAATCTAGTTGGCCAAACCAAACGGATAATTCGAAGTGACTTGCAAAGATAACCAATCATACATAAAAGAATTCAGAGAAGATTCAAATATTATTCATAGATAGACTTGGTCATAAACCCACAATTCATCGGTCTCAACAAACACACCGCAAAAAGAAGATTACATCGAATAGATCTCCACAAGAGAGGGGGAGAACTTTGTATTGAGATTAAAAGAGAGAGAAGAAGCCATCTATCTACTAACTATGGACCCGAAGGTCTGAGGTAAACTACTCACACTTCATCGGAGGGGCTAGCATGATGTAGAAGCCCTCCGTGATGACGGCCCTCTTCCGGCGGAGCTCCGGAATAGGCCCCAGGATGGGATCTCGTGGATACAGAAAGTTGCGGCGGTGGTATTAGGTTTTTGGCTCCTCTTCTGATTGTTTGGGGGTACGTGTGTATATATAGGAGGAAGAAGTACGCCGGAGGAGCAACAAGGGGCCCACGAGGAAGGGGGCGCGCCCCCCACCCTCATGACCGCCTCTTTTGTTCCTTGGAGCAGGGTCCAGGTCTCCTGGATTACGTTCGGTGAGAAAATCACGTTCCCGAATATTTTATTCCGTTTGGACTCCGTTTGATATTCTGTTTATCCGAAACACTGAAATAGGCAAAAAACAACAATTCTGGGCTGGGCCTCCGGTTAATAGGTTAGTCCCAAAAATAATATAAAAGTGGAAAATAAAGCCCAATATAGTCCAAAACAGTAGATAATATAGATACGTTGGAGACGTATCACCTGCCGGAGCCAGCTACCCTTGGGCAGACTCGGCGTCCGCGGGAGCACCCTTGCCGGCAGCCCCGGGGGGCTCGGTAGGAAAGTACTTGCCGGGACCTGATTTACTCCGCTTGTTCTGCCCTGCTGATGGATCGACGGATGGTTGAGTTAACCGGAGCAAAAAGGTAGCTGGTTCCACAGGTAGCTTGAATGTGGCACGCTTTGACAGGTAATCGGCGATGTCGTTCTCCGCTCGGGGGACGTGCTCTGCATGGATACCGTCAAAGCATTCCTCCAGCTTCCTCACCTCATCTATGTATGCTTCCATCAGTGGGATCTGGTAATCTTTGTTGACATGCCTGACAAAGAGCTGTGAGTCACCCCTAACGATGAGCTTCTTAACCCCGAGGTCTGCCGCGATCCTGAGACCGGCAAGCAATCCCTCGTACTCGGCGGTGTTATTGGTGGACATCTCCCTGGGGAAGTGCGTCTGGATCACGTACTTGAGGTGCTCTCCGATGGGTCCGACGAGCAGCACGCCGGCACCAACGCCTTGCAGCGAGAAGGCTCCATCAAAGTACATGATCCAGTTGCGGTCTGCTTCCTTGCCGGGGATAGTAGTCTCCTGGATTTCTTTGTCAGGCGTCGAGGTCCATTCCGCGATGAACTCCGCCAGGACTCTGCTTTGAATTGTCGAGGTACTTCCAAATTTTAAGCCGAAGCTTGACAATTCCAAGGGCCATTCCACAATCATTCCGGTTGCGTCTGGGTTGTGTAGTATCCGTTGCAACGGGAGGCAAGTGATGACAGTGGTCTCGTGAGCCTGGAAGTAGTGATGCAGCTTCCTCGAGGGCATGAGGAGGCCGAAGAGTAATTTTTGCACACCGGAATACCTTGACCTAGCCCCCTGCAAGAGGGAGCTAACAAAGTAAACTGGGTGCTACATCATCTTTTTCTTGGGCACCACTTCACTCGGCCGTGGGGGCATCGCCCTGGTGGAACCAGACTCTACCGGGGGCCGCGCCTTGTCGGCACCAGGCCCTGCCGGGGGAATCTTCGGCTCGCCATCCGCTGGTTCTGTCCCCATTGCTACCTCCTCGTCGACCTCCCTCTGCGCCACTAGTGCGACGCTGACCACTTGGTTCGTCGCCGCGAAATACATCAGCAACGGCTCTTGTAGTTTAGGTGCAACTAGTATTGGCGTGGAGGAAAGGTATTTCTTCAGGTCCTGTAGTCTGGCCTCGGCTTCTGGGGTCCACTCTATTGGGCCCACGTTTTTCAAGATCCTGAAAAAGGGAAGGGCGCGCTGGGGGACTTGGAGATGAACCGGCTCATGGTGGCAACGCAGCCGGCGAGCCGACGCACATCCTTGATCTGCTTGGGCGCCTTGATCTTCTCAATAGCCTTGATCTTGTCTGGGTTTGCCTCAATCCTGCGTTGTGACATGAAGAACCCGGGAAGCTTGCCAGACGGGACGCCGAAGACGCACTTCTCAGGGTTCAACTTGAGGTTGATCTTGCGCAGGTTGGCAAATGTCTCTTCTAGATCTTTCACAAGAGTCGACCCGTCCTTGGTTTTGACCACTATGTCATCCATGTAGGCCTCCATATTTCTATGGAGGTGAGGTTCAAAACCAATTTGGACCGCTCTTGCAAACATTGAGCCAACACTCTTCAACCCGAAAGGCATTCGTAAAAAGCAATACGTACCACATGGGGTGATGAATGTTGTCTTCTCTTCGTCCTCTCTTGTCATGAAGATTTGGTGGTAGCCTGAGTAGGCATCGAGGAATGATAGCAGCAATGGGAAGGGGTCCTTAGGACAAGCCTTATTGATATCTGTGTAATCAATACACAACCTCCACTTCCCATTCGCCTTGCGCACCACTACCGGATTGGCCAACCACTTCGGGTGGAGCACCCCTCTCACCAAACCTGGCGCTTCTAACTTCCTGATCTCCTATTTGATGAACTCCTACCTATCCAGAGCCTGCTTTCTGACCTTCTGCTTGACGGGCCATGCGTGGGGGCAGACAGCTAGGTGGTGCTCAATCACCTCCCTGGGAACACCGGGGATGTCGGACTCTTGCCATGCAAACACGTCCACATTCGCCTGCAGGAAAGTGACGAGCTCGCCTTCCTATTTGCTGCTGAGGGTGGAGCCTATGATGAAGGCCCCTCTCGTGTTGTCCTCCATGACGGGCACCTTCTTGGTCGGTGGTGGCTCGGCTCTGGATCTCTTGTTCTTGTTGGCAGAGCTCTCTGGCATGTCCTCAACGGTAGCACAACACCCCGAGGGGGTGCGCTTGCCGGAGTGGGTGCGAGAGGTCATGCCGGGCTCTTTTTTCCTCCCGGGCCTTCAGCGGCAGGAGCAGGTGCCTTGACGGCAGCTGCTGCAACTGCTTCCTGGTAGAGTTGGTCGGCGCAGATCAGCGCGTCCTTGTCGGAGGGGATGGAGATGATGGTCAACAGCCCGGGCATCTTTAGCATGTTGTAGGCGTAGTGTGATGCCGCCATGAACTTAGCGAGTGTCGGGCAGCCGAGGATCCCGTTGTAGGGCAAGGGGATCTCGGCCACGTCGAAGACGATCCTCTCCGTCCGGAAGTTCAACTCCCCTCCAAACGTCACGGGCAGCGTGACCTTTCCCTTTGGCTGGCTTCTCCCCGGATCGACCCCCTAAAACGTGCCCGTTTCCTCGAGGTCTCCGTCAGGGATTTGCAACCTTTTGATCACGACAGGCGAGATCAGGTTCAGGCCGGCCCCGTCGTCAACCAACATCTTGTTCACCCTGAGGTTGCGTATTGTTGGCGAAACCAACGATGGCAAACACCCGACCGCGGTAGTGTGATCAGGGTGGTCCTCGGCGTCAAAGATGAGGGGCGTGCTAGACCACTTTAGTCGCTTCTGAGCGTCGAACGACGGCTCTGTTGCTGTGACCTCTCGCGCCCACTGCTTGAGCTGGCGGTGAGAGGTGTGCAGCGAGGCGCCGCCATCAATGCACATGGCCTCCATAGACTTCTGGAACCCTTGCTCACCAGACTCATCGTCCTCGTCGCGGTCGTCGTCTTCTTGTTTCTGTCGCGGCGTCGGGCGGGTCTTTCTTGCTGTTTGTCCCTGCCGAGGCAGTCTCCTTGGTCGCTGCGCTTCTTGCCAGATCCCTCAGCACCATCCTGTCCTTCTCCTTATCCCGCCTTTTGTACTCAGCCTTTTTCTTCTCAGCAAGCAGCTCGACTTGCCGGTAGTTCTGGAGATCGTGGCCCTTGGTGCGGTGGATCTTGCAGTATTGCTTGCTGGAGCTTCCTGGCTTGTCGGTAGCCGCCAAGGCCCGGCAGGCGGCGCACCCGGCAATCTCCTTGCTGGGGGTGTCTGCCTTGACCTTCTTGTTGGCACTGGTATCGTCAGATCCCTCAACGGCAAGCACGGCCTTGCCTTTGCGTTTCCTGTTGCGACGCCGGCCCCTCTTCGTTGGGGCGGCGGCATCCTCCTCAGTAGAGTCGGTTTCCGCGCCGTCGTTTTCGCCGTTGTACTTCCTTCCCTCTTCAGCCCGGGCGCACCTGTCGGCCAGAACGTAGAGCTCGGCCACATCTTTAACCTTGGTTATCGCCAACTCCTCGCGCATCTTGCGATTGCGCATGTTGTGATGGAACGCGCTAATCACAGTGGCGGGATGAACGTCGGGGATGTTGTACTGCACCCGGCTGAATCTCTGGATGTACTTGCATAGGGTCTCCCCTTCCTTCTTGGGAATGATATGCAGATCATTGGCCTGGCCATGAGCATGGAGGCCTCCCGTGAAGGCGCCAACGAACTCCTGGCACAGATCTAACCAGGAAGAGATGGAGTCCGCCGGAAAGTGCATGAACCAAGACATCACATTGGGCTTGAGCGCCAGCGGGAAGTAGTTGGCAGCACCTTGTCGTCGCGAGCCCCAGCGGCCTGCATCATGATGGTGTAGATGCTGAGGACTCGGACGGATGGGTCTTGCCGGTGTACTTCTCGCCGACGTCGGGCTTGAACGTGCGGTGGGACAGCCACTAGAACTGCCTCAGCTCACAGGTAAAAGCCGGGCATCCCACCTCGTAAGGTAGGCCGCCGGGGCCCCCCGGTGCCAGGTGGTCCATAGTGGGTCCCGCCCGCTTGTCCGACTGGCGGCGCGCTTCGTGCCGGCGCTTGACGGTGGTTCGAGCGTCTTCGTGAGCTCGCTCCCGAAGGACCTGGCACTGGTCGCGGAGGGTCAATGGATTGGACGATGCTATGAAGATGTTATCACCAGCGTCGCCGCGACGGGCCGACGCCCGTGGCGGCTGGCGAGGAGGAGGAGAGTGCACCGTGGCCGCAGCTCCCCCGGTCCTCCCAGCGCCAGCATGTAGTGGTTCGATGGAGCGCCGACCTGAGGGCCCCGTTGGTCGCAAACCGTCTTTGTTCGTGACGGCGACGAGTCTTCGGATGGTGGCCCTTCACTCATCGAGCTTCTCCGCAGCACGAGGGAAGTCGAGGAGCAGCTGCGCGCACGCAAGGCTTCCGCTGGCGTGGGTGGCGGCGACAGCTGAGTGGATTGTGGCGCGCTTCGACTTCTAACTATGTTAGAAGGAGCTCTGTCATGACCCAGCGGCTGCGTGCCATTTTCACCAGTGCTTCGGCGAGCGTGTTGAACTCCTTCGCCTTGCTGGCGACGGACATGGCTCTTCCCACGACGGTGCCCAGGGTCACCAACGTGGTGACGCTGTTCGACATGCAGACCATGGGAAGAACGCGCGGTGGTCGCCGGTGTATGCGTCCTGGAGGTCGCCGCGCCGCCCGGAGTTGGCACAGTGACACCCCCGGAGGGCCCCGCTCTGCCGGCAGGGGGTCCAGCTCCGTCTTTGGATCCGTCGGTGTGGGGCCTACCGTCTGGTGCACGAACGACGCCGCTCGCCAGGCTCCGACTGCCTGGGTGGTGTTGGTGTTCGCGGGCCGCGGCCCAAGTCCTGTCCACGACCGGTTCGCTGCTCGTCCACGCTGGCACGGGCCGTTCGGCCCCCAACGAGCGGATCGCCGTGGCCGTCTTCTTCTTAGGGGCCTTGGCAACGAAGAACCGCTAGGCTAACTACCATACCAGATTCTCGCAAACGCGCCCCCTACCTGGCGCGCCAAGGATGTCCGTGGGAAATGACACATGTGGGATCACAAGAATCCCTACTGCGGTTGCGGGGCGCGTGGTTGAGAGGAGAGCGTGTCTAACAAAGAGCATGCGGTTCGTTTATCCAGGTTCGGGCCGTGAGGATGCGTAAAACCCTAGTCCTGCTTTGGTGGATGTATTCCGAGTTCTTAAACTAGCTACGGGGTGTAACGAGCTCCAAAAAGCCGAATCCCTCTCCTCGTCGCCTTGGGCCTCCTTTTATAGAAAAAGGGGTTGCCACAGTGGCACACGGGAGGTGGAAAGGCAATAGTGTTGCGAGGTTATCCTGGTATTACAGGACAGAGCGCATTAAATGTGAGGCTTAGGTGTCCCTCCACTTTATCGGGGGCGGGGGCGAGGCCCGTCCCGTCTGTCGCCGCTCCTCCAAGCTTCGACACGCGCCCTGGCCAGCGATGCATGCGACGCCATGTAGGTAGGAAGGCAGCTGAGGTGGCGCAGTGGTGGAGTCTCCACAAAGGGTTGCATGTCGCGCACGCATGTGCCTGCCCAGCTGGTTGTGTCGGCAGCTGCACGCGAACGGCGGCGGAGACTTGGCTGGTGTGGGCCTGACGGTGGCCCTGCTGGTGCGCTTGGCGAGGGCCTTGCCGGGTGGCCCGAGAAGGGTCTTTCCATGGACTGCAGGCGTCCCCGGCAAGGATCTTGCCGGGGGTCTTGTGGGTTTCTTCGGTGAGGATGGCTGCCTTCCTATCCTCATTTGACCTTGACTCTTCTTTGTCTTCACGAAGATCTGCATGCCACCACAGAGGTGCCTCCCGAGCCCTGTCCAATGCATTTGTCGAGTGTTGGTGGGCTCGAGGGCGGCTCGCTCGGCTGGCGTGGGCGAAATGCCCCGGCAAGGGTCTTGCCGGGGCCGCTGAGGCTGCCCCGGCAAGGGTCCTTGTCGGGGAAACCTGCTTTGCCTATCTGATCTTTGTGGCCTTGATCCTTGTTGTTGCTTTGCTTCGTCTTGGGCTTCAATCTTACCTTAGCTTACCTCCCTTGCTCTCCTTGGTGTGGTAACGGGCGCGGCTCTGACTGCCCGTGCATGGGTAAAGGGGTACAAAAATGTGCCCCTAGTTTTGTACACCAACAAAGAAGCAACTGGTCGATTGCCAAATGGGCTATTGAGCTTGGACCTCATGGGTTAAAATATACGCCTCGCACAGCAATCAAATCCCCAACACTTGTGGACTTCATCAATGATTGGACAGAGTTGCAGGCACCGGAGTGAAAGCCAGACAACACGTATTGGACTATTCATTTCGATGGGTCCAGACAATTGGAGGGCTCAGGGGCTGGAGTCATATTAACTTCCCCACGAGGTGATAAGTTTTGTTTTGTTCTCCGTTTAATGTTCCCTTGCACTAACAATGCAGCTGAGTATGAGGCCTTGCTCCATGGTCTTCGGATGCCTAAGGAGATGAATTTATGTTGTGTTAAGTGCTTTGGTTACTCAGACCTGGTAGCTCAACAGGTGTCTGGCACTTGGGATTCCAAGGATCCACTCATGGCGGCGTATAGACGAGAGGTGGACACAGTGGCTAGTCATTTCAAGGGTTATCAGGTTGATCATATAGACTGGCGAAAGAATGAAGCGGCAGATGCTTTAAGTCGCTTATGGTCTCAACGTAAACCGGTGCCACCCAATACATTCCTAGATGTGCTACATAATCCGTCAGTCAAGGTACCTACGGAGGAGGATTTGGTTGTGCCTGACCTGGAGGTTCAATTGGTGGCGGCTCTTCACGTTATTCCGGATTGGACAATCCCATACCTGGCGTACATGAACCAGGGTGAGTTACTAGATGATGAAACTTTGGCTCAACAGACAATCCGGTGATCCAAGTCAATGACCATTGTCAATGGGGAGCTACATCATTGCAGTGTAACAGGGGCGTTTCAGCGTTGTGTGTCTCCTCAAGAAGGTTTTGAGATTTTGCGTGAGATCCACGAAGGTGATTGTGGTCACCACGCCAGTTCAAAATCCTTGGTGGCTAAGGCCTTTCGTCACGGCTTCTATTGGTTGACGGCTCATGCTGATGCTGAGAATTTGGTAAAGAGGTGTGACGGTTTTCATAAGTTTGCACGCCGCGCTCAAGTTCCGGCTCAAGAATTAAGGATGATTCCAATCACCTGGCCTTTTGCAACTTGCGGGCTAGATATGGTTGGACCCTATAAGAGGTCCAAGGACAAGAAGACCCACCTACTGGTGGCGGTTGATAAGTTTACCAAGTGGGTAGAGGCAGGGCCAGTCAGTAAGTGTGATGCCGCCACGGCGGTTCAATTCATCAAAAAGGTGATCTTCTGGTTTGGTTTTCCACACAACATTATAACTGATAATGATACTAATCTGTCCAAGGGTGCTATGGAAGAATTTTGTCAACGTGAGCACATCCGGCTTGACGTGTCATCAGTGGCTCACCCCCAATCTAATGGTCAAGCAGAGAGGGCCAATCAAGAGATCTTGAGAGGTATCAAACCCTGGCTTATGGTTCCTTTCAAGCGGACGCCGGATTGTTGGGTGGAGGAGTTACCTTCTATGTTATGGAGTATCAACACCACACCAAACAGATCTATGGGTTACACGCCTTTCTTCATGGTTTACGGAGCAGAGGCGGTTCTCCCTAGTGACATCCGTCATGACTCGCCCCGTGTGGCGGCTTATGTTGAAGCTGATAATGAGAAAGCACTTCAGGACTCACTGGACCTGTTAGATGAGGACCTGTTAGATGAGGACTTCAGGACTCTTGCAGCGGCACGTTTGGCGATTTATCAACAAGATATGCGACGTTATCACAGCCGCCGGGTTAAAACTAGAACTTTTCAAGACGGCGATCTGGTGCTCCAGCTCATCCAGGATCAGACTGATATGAACAAGTTATCACCACCTTGGGAAGGGCCTTTTGTGGTCAGCAAAAATTTGCACAATGGATCATACTAACTTATCGATGTTCGAGAGCACAAAGACTCGCGTAAATCGAAGGAGGAAACCTAGCGGCCGTGGAATATAGCTCATCTTCGACCTTACTATACTTGAGCCATAGGCACTTTTTATGTACATAATTATGACAATGTATATATTATGATCAATATAATAAACCGGAGCCTCAGCTAAAGTAGGGTCTCTGTTGTTTTTATATCATGTGTTTTTACATGGGGGCTTCTGTTCATAAAGCGTAGTTCTACTGATCCGGCTTATAAAGTCACACATATAAAAGGAAATCACTAGGGGGCTTGGTCGTATTCGAACCATAGCTACGCCTCTTGATCGGCTTAAGGACAAAGGGAAATCACTAGGGGGCTTGGTTGTATTCGCACCATAGCTACACCTCTTGATAGGCTTAAGGCCAAAAGGAAATTATGTGGGGCCAAAGAGAGTGTTGCACCAGCACAACTCAAACATAGGCACCAACCGAGCACAGATCAAATGTTGCTTGGGGGCTCTTTGCTTCTCAAAGAACAAAGAGTTTGAACCCTTGCAATAGGCTATCAAGCCAGGCTTGGAAGCCAGGTGTATTCACCTAAAACCCCGGGTTATCCTGCCTTGTTAAGTAAGCCACTCCGTCCAGGTAAACCTAGTATGACCCGTCGGACGTTTGACAAGTCAATCTCATAGACCCTGAACTTGTCAAAGTTAAAACGATGATTGTTTAAAGATTGAGGTCCATCTTAAAAGGCTTTGAAAATGGCTTAACTCAGTGGCCTGGCAGCCCATGAAAAGCCTTGCATATTCTTCTTGTGTTTTTTTTGCAATTTTTTTTCTCCTTTGATAAAATACATAAATATTTTCTAATAAACCAGCGTTTATTAAAACCCGGTGTGGCTTACAACGTTAAGTTGTCAGTACATCATCAGTTATAATCCGGCACTCATTTATCCGGTCTGGCTTTGACTACAAAGTCACCAGTATTACATGGATAAACCGGTGTTTATCATAACCCGGTACGGTTTTATCGTAAATCAGCAAACATGGAAGGAGTCATCAATACTCCAGATTGGTGTTATCACCCTTATTATAACAGCAATTGGTCAACCAATGAGGTGGTTCAATGTAATAGGACACTTTCAATCTCTTGTATGCAGGAACAAGTCACAACACAGCCACTATGGATTATGCATATAATAGATCCCAAAAGCATGGCAAGTTATCAGTGTCAAGCAAAATAAGTATGCTCGATGGCATAACAGACAAGTGTTTGAACTAGCCTATTACAAGGCGCTTTAATGCCCACACAGAATAATTGTTTCAGCAAGAGTGGCAGGCTGCGACAGGCTAAACCGGCCTCTCGTTTAGGATTCATTATCAGGACGACTTGAAGATTTGGGATCATCTTGCGTCGGTGCATCTTCTTCCTCCCTACCCAGTGGCTGGAAATCAATGGTTGCCTAGTCAATTCTAGTTAAGGCTTGGTACATGGCTTCTTCACTTATAAGTTTGGAAGGATCAATGTCAGGGGCATAAGTGTGCTTACGAATTGGTGGAACAAGATCTTCTACATCATGTGTTGGCGCAGGATATCTTTTCTGATCAGCATCATAAACCGGCTGATAATGAGAGAGATCCATTTCCGCCAATTTGTTCGCTAAAGGTTGCATTTCCCTTGTGAGCCTTCAGAGATCATCATTGTTAAATTCTGAACCATCTTCCTTCACGCTAGGATAGCCTTTGCCAATATCTGCCGGTTCAAGATCTGGAATCCATGCCTTGGCTCGGATTAGCGCAGTCAGTGCGCCTGACCTTGCAGATGATCTTTTAAGTTAATCCAACCGGGTAGGCAACATTGACAGTATCTCAATAGTTTATTTTATTAACGTTGGAAGAGGCTTATTATGAGCAGCAGTGCAAATAGCCCGTTGGGCTCCAGAATATAACTGCTCTATCAAAGTATAGGCAGCCTTCAGCTTCATCCACATGTCAAAGCCCAGATGGGGAATGCGGGTCCGTGTGACATTGCAAGCATCAGTAAACCGGTAAATGATGATATAAAATGAATTGAAAAACATCATATGAGGATACTTACCAAATACATCAAAGGTCATAGCGTTTATTTGCCGCTTTAAACCGTCAGTTCTTCGACCACCGGTTTAAGGGCTACTTATGCGTCTTCGGCTCTCTTTGCTAAAGCGGATTTCTCTGTGTCTGAATCTGCCCGTTCCTTCTTAAAGGTCTCCTTCAGCTTCTCCATGGCGGTTAAGACATTCGTCAGTTCCTCCTTGCCTTTAGAAGCCTCCGCTTGCTGAAATTTAATGTTCTCTTGAAGATCAGCGGTTTGGGTGTCCTTTTTGCTCAGCTTAGCCTATAAAGGAAAGACATATCATCAGGGGGCGTATATATTTGAAGTACCAAGCACATAACAAGTTATGCACTTTGCACTTGGGGGCTAATGCCTATTTGTTTCATTATCAGAAAAAAAAATCAAAGTCCCAAGGGTAATACAAGCATTATTCTTGGCACTAGGGGGCTAATGTACATCTACTCAGAGTAACAGTGATTAAAGTTCCGGTTCACCTTGGAAAGATAAACCGGCTCTTGGGGACTACACAAGCGCAAGTTACAGGATTACAATGCTAAAGTACCGGCTCATTTTTTAAAAGGATCAACCGACCCTTGGAGGATAAGTATGCAGAGTTGATATATTACAAAGTCCGGGTTTTTTATTGTCATCATAAATCGGCCCTTGGGGGCTACTAGAGTTGGTACTTACAATTGGACGTAAGAGAGAAAAGGATATGTAATTACCTCATAACGCTCCTTCAACAGGTTCACTAAACCGGCTTCGTAGTCACAGTTTGTGTACAGCGGTTTAAAAAACCAGAATGGAGTTCCTGGGCGTTGAGGTGAGCATAGCTTGATAAATCGATGCTCCATTTTCCTTTTTTCCATAGCAGAACGTTTCTCCTTGGCGCTATGCTTCGATAATGCAATAGGGTTGCCAGGCGAAGTGTGGCCAACCCCAGTGATGATAACATCATCTTCCTTGTGACAGAAAAAACATCATCTTCCTTGTCACCGGTAGCCTTCACAGGAGTTGACGGGATATCAACAGCCTTAACCGGACTAGACGGTCCATCATCAGTACGGACCGCGCTCGTCGGTTTATCAGCATGGTTTGTTGTTTCAACTTCTACTTGTTCATCAAAGTCATGATCTTGAGGGGGCGGTTCATCAAACATGGCGTCAACATTTGGACCTTCCAGTTCTGGAGTTTTCTCCGGTTCAACAAGCACATGGTCGTCAGACGGTTTATTCGCCCGAGCCTTCTTGCTGGGTCTAGCCTTGGCTCTGAAAGGAAAAAGATACAAGGGTTAATATAGCATGCAAGTATAAAACGTCAAAAGATTGAGTTAAAATACTTACCTAGCAACTGTCTTAAGAGGAGGGAGTATTGTGGTCGTCGACTCGCCAGATGATGAATGAGGCGTTCCCTGATAATTTGAATCGGACGGATTAAGAGGTTGTCGGAAATAACCTGCCTTGGGATAAGAAGTATCAGAAGCGGGTGAGACCTCGAGTCGATGTTTCCAAACCAGAGTGTTTGGTAAACCCGCCAAAGTGACTACTTGGCCGCTGTGCCGGGTTGGGCGGCGAGCTTCGTGCTGCTGCTTCTCAAAAGAAATTTTTGGTCCAAGTGAGCAAGGGCGTGAGAAAATTTTATTTTCCAGATTGTTTGACGGATTTTCTGTGTTGACAGAGTGTCTGAACCGGAGGCAAGAGTAATTACCTCTGCGTTGTTAGCCTGGCTGCCTTCACCGTCATCCTGATAATAATCATTGTCAATGAGGTGTATGAAAAATGAACCAAGAGAGTCAAATTCTACCTCTGAGTCTAGATTATCAAGGTCTTCGTCGAGGTTCATCCCGGTGGATTCAACCGCCTTCTTCTTGGCAGGCCTCTTCACCGCCTTCGTCTTGGGTCGAGGGGTTTTCACCGGTTTTTCTTGAGGCTTCTTCTTCCAAAATGGGTCATCGCCCTGTTAAAAGAATTGACAAAAGTTATAGGAGATTACACAGATTAAGTACAAGCAGGAGTGAGGCAATGCTTACAGCTGGCAGTTTATTCAAAGTGTAGTAGGGACTTAACCCGGTCCTGCTACAGACATCCTCCGGTTCATTCAGTATCTTCTTCACTGATTCAGTAACTTCAGCTTCTGTCAGCTCAATATCAATATGACGTTGAGGGTCTTTTGAGTCACCAGTATACTCGCACATTAAACCGGGGCGATGGCTTAAAGGCAATATACTCCATGAAATCCAGCAGCGAACAAAATCAACTCATGTTAGACCATTGGCCAGAAAGGCCCTGAGCTTGGAGAGTTGTGGTGCATATGTAGCCCGTTCTTTGGTAGTCAACCGTTGAGGAAATGGATGTGTGTTGGTAAGACGGTGAGGACGGTAACCCAACAGAGGATTCTCATCATCAGGAGAAGTATCTTTACAGTAAAACCAAGTCTGGTTCCAGTCCTTAGGATGGATATGGAGTTTGGCATGAGGAAAACTGACATATTTTCTCTTCTGAATTGAAATGCCGCCCAGTTTGGTATGGGGCCCGTCTACAAACTCAGTACGGAGGTTTAAATAGAAAAAGTCCCGGAATAGCTCAACAGTTGGCTCCTCCTGTAGGTATACTTCACAAAATACTTGAAAGTCGCAAACATCGGACACAGAGTTTGGTCCAATGTCTTGAGGATGGATATGGAAGTTGGCAAGCACATCACGGAAAAACTTGGACCCAGGCGGTTTAAGGCCACGGCTCATATGATCAACAAACACTACTACTTCGCCATCTCTGGGGGTAGGAGGGTTTTCTAGACCGGGAACTCGCCACTGGATGTCACTTCGCTTCGGTAAAGCGCTAGTTCTAACGCATCCATCTAGTTGCTCTTCAGTAACCCGGGAACGGACCCAGTTACAGGCATAAAATTGTTTCGCCATTGTGAGTGAAGAGCTGGAAAGGTTAATGCCGGTTTACGATTCATGATTGACAAAATATAAAGCACAACAGGTTAAGAAAAAGGAATTCAAGCATGCAAAATTGTTAAACCGAAGGCTGGTGCTGTTATAAATAGGAAAGCGACGAGCGGTTTACAAGGGGACTAATGGCATATGACGAATTATTTTCCAAAAGGATAAACTGCCTACGCAGATGAGGAAGGTACAGATCTGAGGCAAAAAACGACTAAGTGAGGAAAAACAGGTTTCACAAGTTCACATTGGCATTTTGGATTTATCACAGGTTAGGAGAAGAAAAAGATTTAGACCTAAAAAGTTGGTTCTGGAGCAGTTCACAAAAGTCCAGGTTGGTTTTTATGCGTATAAGGCATAGTTTGATAGCCAAGATAAAGACTACTATAGCTACCGCACGGAACACATCAAAGTTGAGGTCTGTTGTGTATGAATTGACGAAGAACAAGAGAAGAACGCCATGAACCCGTCTGAACCCTAAGTGGGTCTATGGAGGAAAGAGGGAAAGACTTATCGAAGTTGTTGAAGCAACGGAGGTGCGCCGCATTTTTCTGGTGCGATGAGGTTGATGCAGCAGCCGACGGTGAGGCAGAGGCGAGGCTCGAAGACAGCGGCGGTGCTTGGGTCCAGAGGCGTCGCGAGGTGGAAGAAGAGATGAAGAGGCAACGGGAGGAAAAAGAAAGGGATCCTCAGCCCTATTTATAAGGCAAAGAGATAAGCGACAGGCACGGGAATCGAGGAGCCCAAAAATGGATATATAACAAGGTTGTCGCCTAGATTCTTGGATGCTTATTAATAAAGGGAATCTTCGGCTTTAACGAACAGGTGATGTCATGGCGGTTTACTGCAAATCTGGAGGATGATGTCACGGCGGTTTACAAGATTTATGTGAAGATGCAAAAGGAGGAATTTTTCTAAGTAAGTGAAGATTGACATGAACAAGTTCAAATCAATCTGGGGCCTAATGTTGGGGATATTACTATTAAGTATAAACCGGCCATGAGTGGCCGGGTTATGTTCACAAGGAGTTAGTCATATTTGAAGCCCATGAATATAAAAGAGATGGCGCTTTAAGGAGGAGATCTAACATGAAGGCCCAGGGCCCAAAGGCGATTAGGGCACGTAGATGTAATGCGCCATATGATATGTAACTTATGTTGTAAGGCAATGAAAGGTAGAAATCGAGTTGGGCACGTTTATGAACCAGCCTCGGGATTCTATAAACCGCCGGGCATCAACCTGTGTATATAAAGGGACGACCCGACGGCGGTGAGGGAGTCCCGGATTAGGGGGTCTCCGGACAGCCGGACTATATCCTTTGGCCGGACTGTTGGACTATGAAGATACAAGATTGAAGACTTCGTCTCGTGTTCGGATGGGACTTTACTTGGCGTAGAAGGCAAGCTAGGAAATACGGATATGTATATCTCCTCCTTTGTAACCGACCTTGTGTAACCCTAGCCCCCTACGGTGTCTATATAAACCGGAGGGTTTTAGTCCGTAGGACAACAACAATCATACCATAGGCTAGCTTCTAGGGTTTAGCCTCTTTGATCTCGTGGTAGATCAACTCTTTTACTACTCATATTATCAAGAACAATCAAGCAAGACGTAGGGTATTACCTCCATCAAGAGGGCCCGAACCTGGGTAAACATCATGTGCCCTGCCTCCTGTTACCATCCGCCTTAGACGCACAATTCGAGACCCCCTACCCGAGATCCGCCGATTTTGACACCAACATTGGTGCTTTCATTGAGAGTTCCACTGTGTTGTCACTGTAAGGAAGGATGCCTCGTCTCGTTGTTAAAAACAACATTACCGCCGAGGGAGCCCTTGCTGTCGTCCAAACTCTCCGGCTAGGCAGTTTCATTATGACCGCCCGTTCGGCTGCTGCACCGACCATGACTTCTCGGGTCATCGAAAACAGCCTCCACGTCGGCTCGGAATTTGCCGAGCAGATGGATCCAATGAAGCTCTCATCCCTAAACGAGCTCTTGGATCGCATCGCCGCCTTGGGAGTCGCTAGGGACTATGATCGTATTGGGCTTAAATCCGATCAAAGGGAGATTAACTCTCCACCGGTCACCCATCATATTGCGGTGGTCGAGGAACAATGCAGCGATTCTTCCTCTATCTTGAGGACTAACTATGTCCGGATTCCTGAGATCTCCGAGCCGGATACCCGTTTATGGGAGGACATCACCCAAGCCCTGAACCTAGAGTCAGGCGGTGGGCCAAACTTATCGGGTAACATCCCGAAACCCGAACTTCCAAGATTGGAAACTCCTCGGCCCCTGGGTCTTAGATCGGGTAAGGGTTCGGACTCAAAGCCACCCACCCACCCAAGCATAAATGATCTTTCCCACATCAGGCAAGCGCCCCAGGAAACAATACATCATTATTGGGCCAGATTCCTCTTTGTGATGAACAAGGTTAAGGACTGTCGCGAGGAAGACGCAGTCTCATTTCTCTGCCATAATTGCACGGACAAGGGAATCCTTAACGCCATAAGTCGCCGTGACATATCACGCTTCGCCGACTTAGCGTCCATAGTACGAAAGTACTGTCCAATGGAAAGCGCTTGGAAAACCGAAACGATATTTTGGGATAATCCGGCTCCGAATATACACCCAGTCCGAAGTAAAAGGGTGCATTATCATAAGACATCCGAGTTAATTACAAAGAAGCAAAGACCCTCTACAGGGCGTGGAACCGTATTGGAGGGATGGCTCAACGGACCCTGCAAAATTCATAGTACAACTAATACCATACCAACACACAGCCTTAGAGCATGTTGGGTACTCCGCCAGGTGGCCAAAAGTGGTAAGGTTCTTCTCATCCCAGATGCCACAGAGCACTATCCCGGGGATAAAAATACGGTATTAACAGTCTTTGAAACCTTCGCATCAAATAATAGGTGCAAGCGAACACTCCGCAGCCTTGCCGAAATCTGCCATGTGGCAGCAATAAATCCATGGAGTGACACGGCTATTACCTTCAATGCCAGTGACGAACCTAAATTCCGAACAGCCTGAGCACCAGCTACACTGGTCCTCAGTCCAATTGTGGATGACTTTCGACTCACGAAAGTACTCATGGACGGCGGCAGTGGATTAAACCTCGTCTATGAGGAAACTCTTCAAAAAATGGAAATAGACTGGAACCGCATTGAGCAAAGCAGCACAACCTTCAGAGGAATCATCCCCATTCGGGAAGCACGTTGTGCTGGGAAAATCACACTAGATGTGGTATTCGGCACGCCGGAGAACTATAGGTCCGAAGAAATTACATTCCAAGTGGCCCCGTTCAGTAGAGGATACCATGCCCTTTTAGGGAGGGAGGCATTCACGATCTTCCAAGCTATACCCCATTACGGGTACATGAAGCTCAAAAATGCCCGGGCCCAACGGAACCATCACTCTCGCTAGTGATCCGGACATAGCACTCCGCGCTGAAAACAAGACAGCCGCATTGGCCCTCGAGGCATTATCCGAAGCCCTTGCGGTCGAGGAATTAACTGTGTTGCGCTCCAAAGTGGACAAGGACGACGTGATACTTGACAAGAGATCCAAGTTCACCTCTTTTAAACCAGCGGATGAAATAGTCAAATTCCAAGTCCACCCAACGGACCCTACAAAAACAGCCTCCATCGGGGCACAGTTAAACCCCGTTGTGGACGCCGCACTATGAGAGTTCCTGCGCGAGAATTGGGACATATTCGCGTGGCACCCCTCAGACATGCTAGGAATCTCATGCAGGCTGGCCAAACACAGCCTTAATATTCTCAAGGGATTCAAGTTGGTCAAGCAGACTCTTCGGCGTTTCACTGAACCTAAGAGACAAGCTATGGGAGAGGAACTAGCCAAGTTATTGGAGGCCGAATTCATTAGAAAAATAAAGCACCCGGACTGGCTAGCAAACCTGGTGATGGTACCAAAGAAGGACAAATCCTAGCGCCTATTTGTTGATTTCAAGGACCTCAACAAGGCTTGCCCAAAGGATCCCTTCCCCCTCCCCCGCATCGATCAAATTATCGATGCCACCACAGGACACGATTCATTGTGTTTCCTCGATGCATACTCCGGCTACCACCAAATCAAGATGGAAGAGTCCGACCAAGTCGCAACGACATTTATCACACCATACGGCCCCTTCTGTTTCAACACAATGCCTTTTGTGCTCAAAAACGCCGGCGCAACATATCAACGCATGATTCAAACATGTCTGGAGAAACAGATCGGCAAAACAGTAGAGGCATACGTAGATGATGTGGTCGTCAAAACCAAATACGTCGACTCTCTAATAGATGACTTGAGGCTCACATTCGACAACCTTCGAACATACGACATCAAGCTCAATCCAAAAAATGCGTTTTCGGTGTACCAGCCGGAAAGCTCCTGGGTTTCATTGTCTCCAGTAGAGGAATTGAAGCAAATCCGGCCAAAATCTGAGCTCTGTCACAGTTGGCTATACCAACGGACCTCAAACAAATCCAGAAATTAACCTTACGTGTGGCGGCTCTAAGCCGCTTTATCTCCCGCTTAGGAGAAAAGGCATTACCCCTTTATCGCCTCCTTCGGCACACCGAACACTTTGAGTGGACGGATGTTGCCCCAGCCGGATTGGAAGAAATAAAAGCCATACTGGCAACCAACCCGATCATGGCCGCGCCAAACATCGGCGAACCAATGTTGTTGTACATTGCGGTAACTCATCAGGTTGTAAGCACAGTGCTCATCATCGAACGAGAAACGGACGGACATAAATTCCCCCTTCAAAAGCCGGTATACTATGTATCCACTGTCCTCACTCCACGCAAATCACGGTACCCATATTATCAAAAGATAGCCTATGCGGTATTCATGACATCCCGGAAGATGCGAGACTACATTCAAGAGTGTTCAATTACAGTAGCCTCGGAAGTGCCACTTAATGATATTATAAACAACCGCGATGCCATGGGCCGGATTGCCAAATGGGCCATTGAGCTCCTCCCGTTCGACATAACATACAAACCTCGGTGAGCCATTAAATTGCAAGTATTGGTCGACTTTGTGGCCGAATGGATGGAAGCCGAACTCCCTAAAGAGTACGGCGCATACTCCAATTGGATCATGCACTTCGACGGCTCCAAAATGATGGCTGGTCTGGGGGCTGGCGTCGTCCTGACGTCCCCAACCAGAGATACAGTTCATTACGTACTACAGATACTGTATACAGACTCCAACAACGCAGCCGAATACGAAGCCTTGTTACATGGTCTTCGGATGGCAGTCTCCATGGGAATTTAACGCCTGGAGGTGCGTGGGGATTCGAACCTCGCAATATCCCAAATAAATGGAGACTTCGATGCCAAGGATCCGAAGATGGCGGCCTATCGCAACGCCGTCCTAAAGATGTTAGCTCGGTTCGAGGGCCTCGAATTTCACCATGTGGCTTGGGCAAACAATCAGGCAGCGGATATCCTCGCCTGCATCGGCGCAAAATGCGATGCGGTCCCCCCAAAATCTTTTTGGAGAGGTTGTTTAAGCCATCTATGGTATGGGAAGGGGACACCGGTAACAACAATCCGGACCCGGCCAAAATGCCCGATACCGAACACTCTGACATAATTGGAGGCTCTGCCACCGAAATAACACCTTTAGCCCACGTAATAATGGCCATCATTGCCCCGTGGTCAGAACCATTCCTGGCCTACCTAACTAGGCAGGAACTTCCCGAGGACCAAAATGAGGCACGCTGCATAGTGCAGCGATCTGAAGCCTATAGGGTCCACGAGGGAGAGATGTATGAAAAAAGCACTACCGGAGTCCTTCAAAGGTGCATCTCTGAAGAGGAAGGGCGGAAGCTTTTGGCAGAAATTCACGCCGGACTCGGCGGCCACCACGCTGCAGCCCGGGCCCTTGTAAGCAAGGCCTTCCGTACAGGTTTTTATTGGCCAACGGCCCAGGTAGATGCACAGTACTTGGTCCAATGATGTGTCGGTTGCCATCTTTTTGCAAACCAAAGCCACATGCCACCCACCGCCCTCCAAACAATCCCCATTACCTGGCCCTTCGCGGTCTGGGGGCTTGACATGGTTGGACCCCTTAAAGGGGGAACCCATAAGAAAAAATACTTACTGGTCATGGTGGATAAATTCACCAAATGGATAGAAGCCAAACCTGTTAAAGCGGCCGAATCCGGACCGATGATAGACTTCATATCCGGGGTTGTACACCATTATGGCGTCCCCCACAGCATCATCATTGTCAACGGCACGAACTTCACGGCCGACGAGGTAAAACTCTGGTGCAGCAACATGGGCATTAAGCTCGATTATGCCTCTGTCTATCACCCACAAACTAACGACCAAGTTGAGCGAGCAAATGGTCTTATCATGAGCGGCATCAAACCCGGATTAGTGTGGCCCTTAAAGGAGTCTAACACGCACTGGGTAGAGGAGCTCGACTCCGTACTCTGGGGGCTGCGGACCACACCGAATCATACTACCGGATACACACCATTCTTTATGGTGTATGGCGCAGAGGCGGTTCTGCCCTGCGACATAATTCATGACTCATGTTGAGTGCGTACGTACGAAGAAAGAGAAGCCGATCTCGATCGGCAGGACAGTCTGGACACCCTGGAGGAGGAGCCCGACGTGGCAAAAGCCCGTTCCGCATTCTATCAGCAACAGGCTCGCAGATACCAAAGCAAAGAAGTACGGGCCAAAACTTATAACGTTGGCGAGCTAGTTCTACGCCTGCCAGAGAAGAAAACGACCAAGCTCGAGCCCAAATGGGAAGGTCCCTTCATTATTGACCAAGTTCTGACCGGTGGAGCGTAATGTCTGCGGGATGCATTGAATAATCGACTTGAGCCGAACCCATGGAACGCAGCCAGGCTCCAAAGATTCTACGCCTAGCGCCGGACTCTATGTGCATCTCCTTCCTTTGTCCATTTTTTGCATATACATTATCTGTCTTTTTTCTCTTCCTTTCTTTTATTCTTTCTCAAGGCCTTCAAGGGCCAACTTGTGCCTTGCTTGCACACTATTGACGCGCTAACCGCGCTCATTATACCTGGGAGCTTATTACACAGAAGCTTAATTATTCATCTGGGCTTCATGCCCCGCACATGTGTTATTCTTTCGCATGTACCTTTTCTTCACCATTATATGTATCGATATGACTTAAGTTTTGGCCAAGCTGGGTGCCTGGCTCTTGTATTTATGCCCTACGTTCCCGTTAATTCAGCTAGGGCATAAGGGGAGCACCTCTGCGATTGTTACTGCCGGGTCAGCCGGATGTGTACCTCAGACTGGGTGAAGCTGAAAGCTAGCATTCTTAAGGGAATATTTGGTCGGTGAACAAAAGATGATTTTTATTTATTTTCCAAATGTGCCCCCAGATGTTTTTGCCTGCGTCTCCTCTCGCAGTCTGGACATGCACTTTAGGGCATGCGTACCCAGGGAAAGGAACCCTTAACGGAACTATTCTGCCTGGAAGATGTTTCTTACTACCCATGTAATATAACATAACTAGTTGGATACTTGTCTGTTCAAGCACTAATGACCCCTACGCCTGGTTTCCACGCATACCCCGATTCTTATATAACTGAGCGGGTATTCGGATACACTCCGGACTATTGGGTCCCGAGGTTGAAGCAAAAAGGTTTGCCATGATAAATGATTTACAATCCGGCTAGAAGGCATTATACATGTCACTTTAATTGCATAGTCATGTAGACTGACTAAATTCCTCTTCTATACCATCCAACAGGCTGTCTAGCCTACAATCCTGTTGGGAATACTTTGCGGCTAATTCTACTTTCCCATACATTAAGCTAACGGGGATCTCTTTCCCATCGGGCCCCACAGGTCCGACCTCGGCCATGTGGTTTGGGTCAGCCTTGGTATACCGCGTCTTCACCATGGCCCAGGCTTCCCTGGCAGCTTGATGGCAGGCCGATATCTTCCATAATCGGAAGCGTTGTGGTGCTTCCTTGAGCTTCTCCGCAAGCTCTCCAATGCCTTGTGGCAGGGAGACGAATGGCCACAAGGCATGGGCAATACCTTGCATCACCTGCCGAACTTGTTCGTGCAGTTGTGAGAGCTCGGGTAGAAGATCACCCGCAGACCTGGGCATCTCCTCCACGGGACAACCCATCAGCATACCTGCAGACATAACTCTGTTAGCCGGCTTCTCCGCCGCACCCTTTTAAGTGTTCGTTCAAGCACTTACTGAAAATGCCGCGTCGAAGCCGCTTATTCTCCTTCTCGGAGTCCACAAGCTGGGCTGGAACATCTTTCAGTTCCACGCTCAGCTTGGTATTGGCATCTTGGAGATTGTTTTTCTCCTGCCTGACCTTAGTCAGCACGCGTTCGCCAGCCTTTAGCTATCGTACGACATGCTGGTCCTCCAGATTCTCCCCGGAGTCATCTACAATATCTACTGTTAGATCTGCAGCCATGCCGCGCACTATATGGTACCTATCATTCTTTGAAACAAATGTTACCAGCTGGGGACTTTTCAGGTTCCTTCAATGCGGCAATAGCGGCCCGAATTTGGGTCTTGCATTCCTCTAGCTCCTCTGACAGTCGAGTATTCTTCTCTGTAAGAACCTGCACAATAAATGATCCTTAAATCAGTTGTGCCAACTGTTTCAAGTCTCAGGGGCTACTGATACATATAATCGTCAGATTTGCTTACCCGTACATCCCTTACATACTCGTCCGTGGCTCTGGCTAGACCATTTTGAGCAGCACGGAGGTACGCGTCTCCAGAATTGAAGGCATCAAATGCCTCTGGTGAGAAGCAAGCGTGACGGAGTACGGCCCGGCGATGGCTATGATTCATGGCGCTCTCCACTTCTGAATTTGTAGCGGTCAGTCTATCCGCATCCTCTGTAGGAGGAGTATCCGGCATCCGCCCCATGTCGGCTTCCGCCTCTATGTCCGGTCCTGGAGCCCGACTGGTGGAAGCATGGTCGGCAGCCTCTCCAGACATATTCTGGCGAGCGTTTTTTCTATTAAAGAAACATGGACGTCATTACATTTTGAGAAAGACGACAACCACGGAGCGGGGTTTTTGTCATACCTCTGCGTCGGCATCTCCGTCCTAACCGCCTTCCTTTTTGGCCTACCCGGCCTCGGTGCCTCTTGTTGGCGAGTTGCTGCGGGTTTGGCACGGCGTCCCGAATGCCTTCCCTGTAAAACACCATATGTATATGGTAGGTGAAGTGTCTAAAAGGGGATCCTAGTTTTTGGAGTTGGGATTTTGGTTTTTCTTACGTGCGACGCAGGGAGCAGTCCGGATAGTCGGCCGTAATGGCCACCACGATGTCATAACAGCTCAATTGATAGAACTGCATGTCTATCAGCTCCACGAATATGTCCGGATCTTCTTCGAGTCCGGGACCGAGGGCCCGGTCAGGGTCCTCTGGTTGTGGAGATGGGTTGTTGACCTCCCTTACGGTTTTCGGAGTTCCTGTCGTAATATGGCAAGGTGAGTACCTACGACAAAGAATGCGGCAAGAATAGGAGTAAGGAGATATAACTCACCCAGCTTGGAGGGTTGTACATGGAGAATCCATCCCGTGGCTTGATGCGAATGAAATCCTCTTCCTCTCCCTTGAACAACTCGCACATAATTTTTGCTAAAGCAGTAGCGGTGTCCGGTCCCTTACGCCCGCAACGGGTGGCATCATCTTCCCCATTAAAACACCACAGGGGGTGCCCTCAATTTGAAGTGGCTGCACTCCCCGCATTATGCATATTGACATAACCTCTATTACTATCAATCCTGATTGAGCCAGTGCTTTAATCCGGTTCATCGGGTAAAGGACTTCTCCGTTGTCTTCCTCTTGGGGGCTCCGTGGGCGCCAGCTTCGCCGTTTTTTCAGAGGAGCATTGTTGAACTCAGGAAGACCCCGCCGAATAGGGTCCGGAAGGGGGACATCCTCCATATAATAAAGTGACCCCTTTTGTGTGCGGGGGATGAGGCAAAATAACCTTTTCCACAGCTTGAAATGAGCCTCGTGTCCCAGGAATAACTCGCAGAGGGCAACATAGCCGGCGATGTGTAATATGGAAGCAGGGGTGAAATTCTGCAGTTGGAGGCCGTAAAACTCTAGGAGCCTGTGGAGGAACGGATGAATTGGAAATCTGAGTCCCCTTAATAAGTAAGGAACAAGGTATACCCGCTCCCCCGTAGAGGGGCTGGGGAAGCTCTCCGCTTGCTCCCCGCCATTGTAGGTGGCGAGCCCGGCTCGGACGGGAACCATATACGCTGGAGGGAGAAATCCCTGAGTCTGCAGTTCGACTAATCGACTGTGTGAGATAGAACACCTCTCCCAATCACCGGGCTTAGGGCTACGGGGGCGAGAGGAGGAGCTGTGGTGGTCGGCCATGTTGGAGTGGATTTTTCCGAAGCGCGCTCTGATGGATTCTCGATGTGGGAGGATGGTATGGATTGGATCTAAGAATCCACATCCCTTTAATAGACATTTTATTTATCTGGCTAGGGGGGCGAATGTAAAAATGCCCTGGCTCCTCGTATTCATTCAACGCGTGGAAGATAGCCCTTATTGGGCGCGGAAGCCAAGAGGTCCAACATTTATGGGGCCGGACACTACTTAACAAACATTCAAAATTTGGAGAAGAAACTGCCTTGCAATGCCGAAGACAATACTGTGTGTCGGACTTGACGTCATTGAAGCCTAGTTCGGGGGCTACGGAGGGAGTCCCGGATTAGGGGGTCTCCGGACAGCCGGACTATATCCTTTGGCCGAACTTTTGGACTATGAAGATACAAGATTGAAGATTTTGTCTCGTGTCCGGATGGGACTTTACTTGGCGTAGAAGGCAAGCTAGGCAAAACGGATATGTATATATCCTCCTTTGTAACTGACCTTGTGTAACCCTAGCCCCCTCCGGTGTCTATATAAACCGGAGGGTTTTAGTCTGTAGGACAACAACAATCATACCATAGGCTAGCTTCTAGGGTTTAGCCTCTTCGATCTCGTGGTAGATCAACTCTTGTACTACTCATATTATCAACAACAATCAAGCAGGACATAGGGTATTACCTCCATCAAGAGGGCCCAAACCTGGGTAAACATCGTGTCCCCTGCCTCCTGTTACCATCCGCCTTAGATGCACAGTTCGGGACCCCCTACCCGAGATCCGCCGGTTTTGACCCGACAGTGGGCTTAGGGGAGAACAGACAACAACTCAAGAGCCAGGCAAAGTGGATTCACTCCCTGGTCATCGAAACTCTAGCAATTCCATCACAACTGGAGTAGGCTTTTACCTTCATCGTAAGGGGCCGAACCAGTATAATTCCTTGCGTCCCTTGTCCGGCTTAACCCCTTTAATCTAACCCGTCGCGATGGCTCCATGATTAAGTCCTTTCACTAGGACATCTGCCATGACAAAACCACGACAATTACGCTGTGGTGTTCAAGGTGGATGAGTTGCGAAACTATTCCGCATTGTTCCAAATGAAGACCAAACTCGTAACTCAAATATTCTCCTCCACGATCAGATCGTAGAAACTTTATTTTCTTCCTACGATGATTTTCCACTTCACTCTGAAATTATATGAACTTTTCAAATGTTTCAGACTTATGTTTCATCAAGTAAATATACCCATATCTGCTCAAATCATCTGTGAAGGTAAGAAAATAACGATACCTGCCACGAGCATCAACACTCATCGAACCGCGTACATCAGTATGTATTATTTCCAACAAGTATGTTTCTTGCTCCATCGTTCCAGACAACGGAGTCTTAGTCATCTTGCCCATGAGGCATGGTTCGCAAGTATCAAGCGATTCCAAAAGCCCATCAGCATGGAGTTTCTTCATGCACTTTACACCAATATGACGTAAACGGCAGTACCACAAATAAGTTGCACTATCATTATTAAACTTATATCTTTTGGCTTCAATACTATGAACATGTGTATCACTACTTTCAAGATTTAGTAAAAACAGACCACTCATCAAGGGTGCATGACCATAAAAGATATTACTCATATAAATAGAATAACCATTATTCTCTGATTTAAATGAGTAACCGTATCGCATTAAACAAGATCCAGATATAATGTTCATGCTCAACTCTGGCACCAAATAACAATTATTTAGGTCTACAACTAATCCCGAAGGTAGATGTAGAGGTAGCGTGCCTATGTTGATCACATGGACTTTGGAACCATTTCCCACACGCATCGTCACCTCGTCCTTAATCTTCGCTTAATCCGTAGCCCCTGTTTCGAGTTGCTAATATTAGCAACAAAACCAGTATCAAATACCCAAGCGCTACTGCGAGCATTAGTAAGGTACACATCAGTAACATGTATATCAAATATAGCTTTCATTTTGCCATCCTTCTTCTCCGCCAAATACTTGGGGCAGTTCCCCTTCCAGTGACCAGTCCCTTGTAGTAGAAGCACTTAGTCTCAGGCTTAGTTCCAGACTTGGGCTTCTTTACTTGAGCAGCAACTTGCTTGTCATTCTTCTTGAAGTTCCCCTTCTTCCCTTCACCCTTTTTCTTGAAACTGTTGGTCTTGTTGACCATCAACACTTGACACTCCTTCCTGATTTCTACATCTGCAACCTTTGGCATTGCGAAGACCTCGGGAATTGTCTTATCCATCCCTTGCATATTATAGTTCAACATGAAGCTCTTGTATCTTGGTGGTAGTGATTGAAGAACTCTGTTAATGACACTATCATCAGGAAGATTAACTCCCAGCTGAGTCAAGTGGTTCTGGTACCCAGACATTCTGAGTATATGTTCACTGACAGAACTATTCTCCTCCATTTTGCAGTTGTAGAACTTATTGGAGACTTTATATCTCTCAATCCGGGCATTTGCTTGAAATATTAACTTCATCTCCTGGAACATCTCATATGCTCCATGACATTCTAAACATCGTTGAAGTCTTGGTTCTAAGCCATAAAGCATGGCACACTGAACTATCAACTAGTCATCAACTTTGCTCTGCCAGACGTTCATAACACCTGGTGTTGCTCCTGCAGCATGTTTGTCACCTACCGGTGCTTCCAGGACGTAATTCCTCTATGCAGCAATGAGGATAATCCTCAAGTTACGGACCCAGACTATGTAATTGCTACCATCATCTTTCAACTTAGCTTTCTCTAGGAACACATTAAAATTCAATGGAACAATAGCATGGGCCATCTATCTACAACAACATAGACATGCAAAATACTATAAGGTACTAAGTTCATGATAAATTAAAGTTCAATTAATCATATTACTTAAGAACTCCCACTTAGATAGACATCCCTCTAATCATCTAAGTGATCACGTGATCCATATCAACTAAACCATGTCCGATCGTCACGTGAGATGGAGTAGTTTTCAATGGTGAACATGACTATGTTGATCATATCTACTATATGATTAACGCTCGACCTTTTGGTCTTAGTGTTCGGAGGCCATATCTGCATATGCTAGGCTCGTCAAGTTTAACCCGAGTATTCCGCATGTGCAAAACTGGCTTGCACCCGTTGTATGTGAATGTAGAGCTTATCACACCCGATCATCACGTGGTGTCTCGGCATGACGAACTGTAGCAATGGTGCATACTCAGGAGAACACGTGTACCTTGAAATTTAGTGAGAGATCATCTTATAATGCTACAGCCGAACTAAGCAAAATAAGATGCATAAACGATAAACATCACATACAATCAATATAAGTGATATGATATGGCCATCATCATCTTGTGCCTTTGATCTCCATCTCCAAAGCACCGTCATCATCACCATCGTCACCGGTTGATACCTTGATCTCCATCGAAGCATCATTGTCGTCTCGCCAACTATTGCTTCTACGACTATCGTACCGCTTAGAGATAAAGTAAAGCAATTACATGGTGATTGCATTTCATACAATAAAGCGACAACCATATGGCTCCTGCCAGTTGCCGATAACTCCGTTACAAAACATGATCATCTGATACAACAAATATAGCATCATGTCTTGACCATATCACATCACAACATGCCCTGCAAAAACAAGTTAGACGTCCTCTACTTTGTTGTTGCAAGTTTTACGTGGCTGCTACGGGCTGAGAAAGAACCGTTCTTACGTACGCATCAAAACCACAACGCGGTATAGTGATTGCTTTTTGATCTTCAGAAAGAACCATGTTCATTGAATCTGATTCAACTAAAGTTGGAGAAACTGACACGCACTAGCCACATGTGTGCGAAGCACGTCGGCAGAACCAGTCTCGCGTAAACATACGCGTAATGTCGGTCTAAGCCGCTTCATCCAACAACACCGCTGAATCAAGAATCAACTAGTGACGGCAAGCAATATGTATATACCCACGCCCACAACTCCTTTGTGTTCTACTCGTGCATATAACATCTACGCATAGACCTGGCTCGGATGCCACTGTTGGGGAACGCAGTAATTTCAAAAAAAAAAATCCTACGCACACGCAAGATCCATCTAGGTGATGCATAGCAACAAGAGGGGAGATTTTTGTCCACATACCCTCATAGACCTTAAGCGGAAGCGTTATGACAACGCGGTTGATGTAGTCGTACGTCTTCACGATCCGACTGATCCTAGCATTGAAGGTACGACACCTCCGCAATCTGCACACGTTCAGCTCGGTGACGTCCCACGAACTCTAGATCCAGCAGAGTGTCGGGGGAGAGCTTCGTCAGCATGATGGCATGATGATGAAGTTACCGACGCAGGGCATTGCCTAAGCACTACAACGATATGACCAAGGTGGAAAGCTGTGGAGGGGGGTGTGCGCACACGGCTAAGAGATCAACTTGTGTGTCTATGGGGTGCCCCCTTCCCACATATATAAAGGAGTGGAGGAGGGGAGGGCCGGCCCTCACTATGGCGCGCACTAGGGGGAGTCCTACTCCCACCGGGAGTAGGATTCTCCCCTTTCCCTAGTTGGAGTAGGAGAGGAAGGAAGGAGGAAAGAGGGAGAAGGCCCAATAAGGGCGCAGCCTGCCCTGGCTTCCCCTTTCTCTTTCCACTAAGGCCGAATAAGGCCCATATACTCCCCGGGGGGTTCCGGTAACCCCCCCCCCCCCGGGGGTACTCCGATAAATGCCCGAACTCACCCGGAACCATTCCGATGTCCAAACATAGGCTTCCAATATATCAATCTTTATGTCTCGACCATTTCGGGATTCCTTGTCATTCCCGTGATCACATCCGGGACTCCGAACAACCTTCGGTACATCAAAACACATAAACTCATAATACCGATCGTCACCAAACGTTAAGCGTGCGGACCCTACGGATTCGAGAACTATGTAGACATGACCGAGACTCACCTCCGGTCAATAACCAATAGCAGAAGCTGGATGCTCATATTGGTTCCTACATATTGTATGAAGATCTTTATCGGTCAAACCGCATAACAACATACGTTGTTCCCTTTGTCATTGGTATGTTACTTGCCCAAGATTCGACCGTCGGTATCTCAATACCTAGTTAAATCTCGTTACCGGTAAGCTCTTTACTCGTTCCGTAATGCAACATCCCGTAACTAACTCATTAGTCACATTTCTTGCAAGGCTTATAGTGATTTGCATTACCGAGAGGGCCCAGAGATAACTCTTCGATACATGGACTGACAAATCCTAATCCCGATCTATGCCAACTCAACAAACACCATCGGAGACACCTATAGAGCATCTTTATAGTCACCCAGTTATGTTGTGACATTTGATAGCACACTAAGTGTTCCTCCGGTATTCAGGAGTTGCATAATCTCGTAGTCATAGGAACATGTATAAGTTATGGAGAAAGCAATAGCAGTAAACTAAATGATCATCGTGCTAAGATAACGGATGGGTCAACTCAATCAAATCATTCTCTAATGATGTGATCCCGTTCATCAAATGACAACTCTTTGTCCATGGCTAGGAAACTTAATCATCTATGATTAACGAGCTAGTCAAGTAGAGGCATACTATTGACACTCTGTTTGTCTATGTATTCACACATGTACTAAGTTTCTGGTTAATACAATTCTAGCATGAATAATAAACATTTATCATGATATAAGGAAATATAAATAACAACTTTATTATTGCCTCTAGGGCATATTTCCTTCATATTGATGGTCCCCTGCACCTCTCGGCGATCCGGAGAAATCCTCTGCGATTACACCTCGATGTCACCTGCCCTAGGGGTGACGAAACTTGCGGAGGCATCTCACACTCCATCATCTCCAGCGGAAAATCCCATGACGAGGTGGATTGTTAAGGGAGATCACGGGCCGGACTGAAACACATGAGTTAATATTATTCTCACAATTCATAAAGGAGCGGATGTATGTAAAGTGTCCTCTGGTACTTATGATTCGGCAAGGGGCTTGGTCCGGGGGCGGGGCTTGGGGATATCCTCAGTGTCTGAATCTGAGTCATCTGAAAGAGATAACTTTCCCCTCTTAGACGCTCTCGCCTCCAGGTCTGCCGAGGCCACCCTCTTTATCCCTTTGAGAGGAGGGTTATCTTCTGCTTCTTCGTCCTCTTTTTGTCTCCCTCGTGAGAGGAGGGAGCCTCCGTCCCTCCGGACATAGCGTCTGAGGTACCTTCATGGTGGAGGCCATTTTCGGCCTCCTTGTTCTTCTTCTTCTTGTCCTTCTTTACTGGCACCTGGTATGGCGTCGGGACCAGCATCCTCATTAGGAGGGAATCGGCTAAGCCTTCGGGAAGAGGGTCCGGACACCTGATCTGCCCCACCTTCTTTGTCCAGACCTGTTTAAAGGATGGAATGGTTAGTGTATCCCCTGGATTAACAAACCAAGCTATAGGCGGAAGCTTAGCCCTTACCAGGGGACGGATGGTTGTAGTCTAGACCAACGCCTTCGGACATCTTCGGCCATGACTTTTGAGATTTATAGAGCAATTTCCAGATGGCTTTGTGCGTCGTGCCGAAGAATTGTCACAGAGGTCACGTCCCTTCCGGATTAAACTCCAGTAAACTGAGAGGTCGTCGCTGGCAGGGAAGGGTTCGGCGGATGAGCATCACCTGAATCACGTCAGTGAGGCGGGTGTTCTTCTCTATGGTACTTTTGATGCGGTTTTGCAGCATCAACACCTCATCGGTCGATCCCCAGTCTGGACCCTTGTTGGTCCATGAAGTGAGTCGCAAAGGGGGTACAGATCTGAATGCAGGAGTGGCCGCCCACTTGGTGCAACGGGGCTCGGTGATATAGAACCACTCCTGCTGCCATGTCCTGACAGTATCCACAAAGGCCCCTTTAGTCCATATAGCGTGAGGAAGCTTGCTCACCATGTCTCCGCCGCAATCCGCATGCTCCCCGTCGACCACCTTCAGCTTCACGTTGAACGTCTTGAGCCACAGGACAAAGTGTGGGGGATGCGGAGAAACCCCGCGCACATGACGATGAACTCCGAGATATGGAGGCAGGAGTTTGGTGCTAGATCATTAAAATCTAGCCCGTAGTAGAACATGAGGCCGCAAACAAAGGGGTGAGGGGAAACCCTAACCCGCGGAGGAAGTGGGGGATGAACAAGACCCTTTCGCCAGGCTCTGGGGTAGGGATGACTTTCCCCTTCATCGAAAGTCTATGTGTGATTTCCATGGTTAAGCACCTCGCCTCCCGGAGTCCATGGATATGCTTTGTCACGGAAGAGGCCACCCACTTGCCTTGCGAACCAGATCCGGACATGGTCGGAGAGCGTGGTGGCAATTGAGAAGGATTGAGACTTGGGCGCTGGAGCTCAATGATGGGAAGGCTGAGGAAGGAGAAGGTGATGGGTCCTTATCCCTTTATAAAGGCAACGAATGTCAAGCGACCCCGCACAAGCCTTAAAATTTGCCTATTCCCAAGGGGTCGAGCGGATGGCATGGTTGGATTACCCAAACCCTCATTGATGAAAACCCCGCAATAAGGGGACACGGTCTTTGCTTTGACAAGACGTGTTGCTGGGAGTTGTGTCTCGAAACGTGAAACAGGAGGCTGAAAAAATGGTTCAAAATAATAATAAGGCCGGGATTCAATGCCTCGCCGAAAAAGTTGTCTGAGGACATAACCTATTTTTGTTTAAAGTATTTTGCCTTTGTGGTCCAGGGTTGTAACTATTGCACAGAGCTGGATATAGTTCTTTTGATCAACTACTTTGGAGTATTCGGAGGAGGAACCCGCCTTGCAATGCCGAAGACAATCTGCGCGCTGGACACATCGTCATTGAAGCCTAGTTCAGGGGCTACTGAGGGAGTCCTGGATTAGGGGGTCCCCAGGCGTCCGGGCTATGTGACGTGGGCCGGACTGGTGGGCCGTGAAGATATAAGATAGAAGGCTTCCCCCGTGTCTGGATGGGACTATCCTTGGCGTGGAAGGCAAGCTTGGTGTTCGGATATGAAGATTCCTTTCTCTGTAAACCGACTTTGTACAAACCCTAGTCCCATCTGGTATCTATATAAACCGGAGGGTTTAGTCCGTAGAGGCAGTCATAATCATACATGCTAGACATCTAGGGTTTAGCCATTACGATCTCGTGGTAGATCAACTCTTGTAGCCCATATACTCATCAAATTCAGTCAAGCAGGACATAGGGTTTTACCTCCATCAAGAGGGCCCGAACCTGGGTAAACATCGTGTCCCCTGCCTCCTTTTACCTTCAATCCTTGGACGCATAGTTTGGGACCCCCTACCCAAGATCTGCTAGTTTTGACACCAACACTCGCCGCGCACCCGTGCCGCCAGGGCCCTTCCCGCCGCAATCGCTGTTGTCGGCCCCGCCGCCACCCAGCACTGGGCCTGAGCCAACCATGCAGGGAGGCGTGCCGATCCAGCACGTCTGCTTCCCGGTGGCGCCGTCCCTGATTCCGGCCTAGCTGATCGGATCATCACTGCCGCCCGTCTACACTTCAGCAAGGGACCCACCGACACTCACCCTGTAGTACGGTGACCCATCCGGCCCCGCGGGTCACTATGCGGGTCGCGTCAACACCGACCAGGCGCCCCCATCCTTGCTGCTCCGCACCTCCAAGCCAGTCGGCCAAGGTGCTCCTACCTAGATGCCACCACGGTTCACCAAAATTGACTTCGCCACTTATGACAGCACGAAGGATCCCCTCAACTGGCTCAATCAGTGCGAGCAGTTCTTTCGCGGGCAGCACACCCTAGCATCGGAGCGCACCTGGCTCACATCCTACCACCTCCGCAGCGCGGCACAGACATGGTACTACGCCCTCGAGCGGGACAAGGGCGACATGCCCCTTGGGAGCGCTTTCGCGAGCTCTGCCTGCTTCATTTTGGGCCACCGATCCACGGGAGCCGCCTAGCAGAGCTGGGCCGCCTTCCCTTCACCTCCACACTACAGGACTACGCCTACCGGTTTCAGGCCCTGGCATGCCATGCATCGGGCGTGATGGCGCAGCAGCGGGCCGAGCTATTCGTTGGTGGACTCCCAGATCACATCCGCGTTAACGTGGAGCTTCGGGGGCCCCAGGACCTCCAGATGGCCATGTACTATGCCTGCGCCTTCGAGTGTCCCGTGCAGGCCATGCAGTAGGCGGCCCTGGCTTGTGGAGGCCGACAGATCGCCAGGCAGCCCCCTGCACCTGGCTAGCCACCTCTGGTTGCTCCGGCGACTACAATCCCGGCTACAACGCGGCCCTTCCATCGTCTCTCTCAGGCTGAGCAGCTAGAGCGTCGGCGCTAGAGGCTTTGATATAACTGCAATGATCCCTACGCACCGTGTCATGTTTGGCCGCGCCTCTTCTACTTGGAGACGGCCGACTACATCGAGGAGGACACACCCACCAACGGGCTCGGCAAAGTGCCGCCCCCAGTTGCTGCCGAGGCCGCACCCACGGCCGCCCCAATGATGGCGCTCGTGGTCTCGCTCCATGCGCTTGCCGGCATCCGCGATGAGTGGACCATGCTGTTGCCAGTGATGATACACGGCGAGCGCCTTATGGCCCTCTTGGATACGGGCTCCAGACATGCTCCTGCCCGAGGCTACCATGCGCCGTTTAGCGCTTCAGCCGATGGGTGGGGAGCAACTTCGGGTCACGGTGGCCAACGGCGACCGTCTCCGGTGTCATGGGCTTGCGCAGAACATGCCCATCTCTATCGGCGATGGGCACTTCACCATCACGTGCACAGGCATCGACTTGGGCTTCTTCAACTTCATCCTCGGCGTCGACTTCTTGCGGACCCTCGATCCCATCCTCTGGGACATCGACGCCCTAACGATGACCTTCTGGCATGTCGCCGCCACGTCCGGTGGGAGGGCATTGGGGGTGCCTCACCGATGACACCGCAGCTCCAGTTGGCGGCGACCACCACCGAGGCCGAGCATCCACTGTTGGATCACCACCTGCAGCAGCACGGCGACCTCTTCGATGAGCCGCAGGGCCTTCCGCCAATCCAGGTGTATGATCACCGTATTCATCTCCTGCCGGGCTTGGCACCAATGGTAGTACGGCCCTACCGATATCCTCAGCTGCAGAAGGACGAGATGGAGTGGCAGTGCGCGCTCATGCTCGCCTTGGGCATCATCCGGATCTCCACATCACCGTTCTCCGCGTCGTTCCTCCTCGTCCGCAAGTCAGACGACATATGACGTTTCTGTATCGACTACTGCGCCCTTAATGCCCTGACCCTTAAGTACAAGTTCCCTATCCCGATGGTCGATGAGCTCCTGGACGAGCTACATGGGGCACGCTTCTTCACCAAGCTTGATCTCCGGTCAGGCAACCACCAGGTGCGCATGCACCCGGATGATATTGCCAAGACGGCGTTTCGAACTCATCATGACCACTTCGAGTTCTTGGTCATGTCGTTTGGCCTCTCCAACGCGCCAGCAACTTTTCAGGCTCTGATGAACGACGTCCTCTGGCCCTACCTGCATCGGTTTGTGCTTGTTTTCTTTGATGATATTCTTATCTATAGCGCCTCATGGGTGGAGCACCTTCAGCACGTCGCCATTGTCTTCAACGAGCTTCGAGCACACCCTCTTCATCTTAAGTGCTCAAAGTGCTCGTTCGGGATGGCTTCAGTCGCCTACCGGAAGTTTATCTGGGAGTTCGGCCTCATCGAGTCACCACTCAAGCGCCTGTTACACCGCGATGCCTTTGCCTTGGATGAGGAGGCGACCTCGGCATTCAAGGCCCTCAAGAGGGTCCTCACAACGGGCCCCGTCCTTTAGATGCCTGACTTCGACCGCCCATTCGTTGTAGACTGCGACGCCTCCGGTGCGTAGTTTGGCGCCGTCCTTCATCAGGGCAATGGACCCCTCGCCTTCTTCAGCAGGCCCTTCGCCGCGCGCCATCTTAAGCTCGCGGCCTATGAGCGGGAGCTCATTGGCTTGGTGTAGGCGGTGCGTCATTGGCAGACCTATCTGTGGGGTTGGTCTTTCTGGATTCGCACGGACCACTACACCCTCAAGTTCTTATTGGACCAGAGGGTATCGATCGGGCCACGGCATCAGTGGATCAGTAAGCTCTTCGGCTTCGACTGCACCGTCAAGTACTGTCCGGGCCACCTTAACATCGAGGCTCACGCCCTATCCCGCCGTGACGCCGACCATGACACCGCCGTCAACAACTCCGAGGGGGCGGCGCTCTGCATCCGCTCCGGTCCCTCTTCACCGACATCCGTCGGGTGACCACGGCTGCGTCGAACGCGCTCCTCCTTCAGCAGCAGCTAGCTGCGGGTGAGCTGGAGGAGCCATGGCACCTCACTGACGGGTTACTCCTGCATGGGCGCCGGGTCTTTGTGCCGGCGCATGACGGTCTCCGTGACTAGGTGCTGTTGTTGGCCCACTCAGCGGGCCATGAGGGTGTGCAGAAAATCCTCCATCATCTCCGCGCCAACTTCTACATTCTAGGTAACTGAGCCCTGGTCCACGACTAGGTGTTGTCTTGTGTGACGTGCCAGTGTAACAAGACGGAGACACTGCGGCCGGTTGGTCTGCTCCAGCCCTTGGAGGTGCCATCTCAGGTCTGGGCTGATATTTCCATGGACTTCATTCAGGCCCAAGGTGGGCGGCAAATCGGTCATTCTCATGGTGGTCGACCACTTCTCCAAGTATGCTCACTTCATCATGCTTGGCCATCCCTACACTGCTGCGTCCGTGGACCGTGCCTTCTTCGATGGTATCATCTACCTCCATGTTCCCCTCTTCGATCGTCAGTGATCGGGACCCGGTGTTCACGGGGCATGTCTGGCGCGATCTCTTCCGGATGGTGGGCGTGAAGCTTCGCCTGGGCATGGCCTTCCATCCTCAGATGGACGGCCAATCGGAGGTCGTCAACAAGGTGATTTCCATGTATTTGCATTGTGTCACAGGTGATCGTCCTCGCGCTTGGGTGGATAGGCTCTCATGGGTGGAGTACTGCTACAACACCTCCTATCACTCTGCCCTGCGTGCCACGCCATTTGAGGTGGTCTACGGCAGACCGCCCCCACCCATGCTGCTGGTTGATCTGGCGATGGCTCGGATGGAGGCGGCCGGTGATCTTTCACGGCGCCGGGACGAGATGCTAGCAGAGGTCCGGCAACGCCTCATTCAGGCCAAGCACTACTATGATGACCACCATCGCGAGGTGGAGTACACAGTGGGGGATTGGGTGTAGCTGCGTCTCCTTCACCGATCTACGCAATCACTAGACCCCCGCGTGAAGCGCAAGCTGGGCCCTCATTATGTCGGGCTCTTTGTTGTCTTGGAGCACATTGGGAAGGTGGCTTCCCGCTTTCAGCTTTCAGCCGGTGCTCGCATCCACGACGTCTTCCATGTGGGGCTGCTCAAGCCTTTCCATGAGGAGCCACCTGCGGTCCCTGCCGCGCTTCCTCCGACCTCCGACGGGCGTCTTCTTCTGGGACCGGAGAAGGTGTTGCAGGCCCAGCTATATCGCGGGGTGTGGTACGTGTTGATTCAGTGGGCTGGACTTCCGGAGGAGGAAGCTACTTGGGAGCAGTGCGACGAGTTCTGCCAACACTACCCAGACTTCCAACTCAAGGACTAGTTGTTTGCGCAGGCGGGGAAAGATGTTATGACCAAGCAAACTTATGGCTGTAGGAGGCCCACCGGGAAGGTTTAGTTAGGGGCTTGGCCCACAAGTTACCTTATTTTTATTTTCGCATCGAGGTTATATAAACAAGCTGTAAGACTCTTTTAAGAATTAAGCAATAACACAAATCATATTGCCCCGCTCCCAGAGGAGCCGGACCCTAGACCCTAGCCACGCCTGCCGCCGCCTCTTCTTCATCGCGCCATGGCGCCCCGCCGCCGGCAGCCGCGCTCAAGTCCCCGTCAACCCTCCTCCTTCCCGTACAACCTATGCCCTAGACCAGGTAGGGTCCTAGCTCCTACCAGCGTCCGTCTTCCTCTTGAAGATACATTTATTCTCAATGGCTTGCTAGTCATCAGGCAATTCCACCAAAGTCGACACTTTGTTCTTATATATGGATCCTATCTCAGATTTCACGGCCTCAAGCCATTTATCGGAATCTGGGCTCATCATAGGTTCTTCATAGTTCATAGGTTCGTCATGGTCTAGTAACATGACTTCTAGAATAGGATCACCGTACCACTGGTGCGGAACATGCTCTGGTTAACCTACGAGGTTCGGTAGTAACTTGATCTGAAGTTTCATGATCATTATCATTAGCTTCCTCTCTAGTTGGTGTAGGCATTACGGGAACGGTTTTCTGTGATGAGCTACTTTCCAATTCGAGAGATGGTACAATTACCTCATCAAGTTCTACTTTCCTCCCACTCACTTCTTTCGAGAGAAACTCCTTCTCTAAAAGGGATCTATTCTTAGCAACAAAGATCTTGCCTTCTGATCTGTGATAGAAGGTGTACCCAACAGTTTTTTTTGGGTATCCTATGAAGATGCATTTCTCCGATTTGGGTTCGAGCTTATCAGGCTGAAGCTTTTTCACATAAGCATCGCAACCTCAAAACTTTAAGAAATGACAGCTTAGGTTTCTTGCCAAACCACAGTTCATACGGTGTCGTCTCGACAGATTTAGATGGTGCCCTATTTAATGTGAATGCAGCGTAATGGCGCCCTATTAGATATGTTGCAATCTATGATGTCTCTTACCAATTTACCACTATCGTTTTGGGGTTATGCATTAGAGACGATGTTCGGACACACCATTACATTGTGGTGTTCCGGGTGGCATGAGTTTTGAAACTATTCCACATTGTTTTAAATGAAGGCCAAACTCGTAACTCAAATATTCGTCTCCGCGATCAAATCGTAGAAACTTTATTTTCTTGTTATGATGATTCTCCACTTCACTCTGAAATTCTTTGAACTTTTCAAATGTTTCAGACTTGTGTTTTATCAAGTATATATACCCATATCTTCTCAAATCATCTGTGAAGGTCAGAAAATAACGATACCCATCGCAAGCCTCTACACTCATCGGACTGCATACATCGGTATGTATTATTTCCAATAAGTCAGTGGCTCGCTCCATTGTTCTGGAGAACGGAGATTTGGTCATCTTGCCCATGAGGCATGGTTCGCAAGCATCAAATGATTCATAATCAAGTGATTCCAAAAGTCCATCAGCATGGTGTTTCTTCATGCGCTTTACACCAATATGACCTAAATGGCAGTGCCACAAATTTGTTGCACTATCATTATCAACTTTGCATCTTTCGGCATCAATATTATGAATATGTGTATCACCACGATCGAGATTCAACAAATCATTCACATTGGGTGTATGACCATAGAAGGTTTGATTCTTATAAAACAGAAAAACAATTTGACTTAAATGAATAACTGTATTGCAATAAACATCATTTAATCATATTAATGCTCAAAGCAAACACCAAATAACAATTATTTAGGTTCAATTCTAATCCCGAAGGTAGAGGGGGTGTGCGATGGAGATCGTATCAACCTTGGAATTACTTCCAACACACATCGTCACCTCGTCCTTAACTAGTATCTGTTTATTTTGCAACTCCTATTTCGAGTTACTACTCTGAGCAACTGAACCAGTATCAGATACCGAGGGGTTGCTATAAACACTAGTAAAGTAAACATCAATAACATGCATATCAAATATACCTTTGTTCTCTTACAGTGACCATTTCCTTTGCACTAGAAGCACTCAGTTTCAGTCCTGGGTCTAGCTTTGGGCTTCCTCGTGGGAGTGGCAACTTTCTTGCCATTCTTTTTAAAGTTTCGCTTTCTTTCCCTTGCCTTTTTTCTTGGACCTAGTGGTCTTGTTAACCATCAACACTTGATGCTATTTCTTGATTTCTACCTTCGCTGATTTCAGCAACGCGAGGAGCTTGGGAATCGTTTTCGCCATCGCTTGCATATTATAGTTCATCACGAAGTTCCAGTAACTTGGTGATAGTGACTAAACAACTCTGTCAATCACTATCTTATTTGGAAGATTAACTCCCACTTGATTCAAGCGATTGTAGTACCCAGACATTCTGAGCACATGCTCACTAGCTGAGCTATTCTCCTCCATCTTGTAGGCAAAGTACTTGTCAGAGGTCTCATACCTCTTAACATGCGCATGCCTCTGAAATATCATTTTCCGCTTCTTGGAACATCTCATATGCTCCATGGCGTTCAAAACATTTTTTAAAGTCCCGGTTCTAAGACGTAAAGCATGGTGCACTAAACTTCAAGTAGTGATCATACCGAGCTTGCAAAACATTCATAATGTCTGCATCTGCTCCTGCAACAGGTTTGTCACCTAGTGGTGCATCAAGGACATAATTCTTCTGCGCAACAATGAGGATAATCCTCAGATCACGAACCCAGTCTGCATCATTGCTACTATCATCTTTCAACTTAGTTTTCTCTAGGAACATATCGAAAATAAAACAAGGGAGCTATACGTGAGCTATTGATCTACAACATAGATATGCAAATACTATCGGGACCAAGTTCATGATAAATTAAGTTCAATTAAGCATATTACTTAAGAACTACCACTTATTTAGACATCCCTTGAGTCACCTAAATGATCATGTGATCCATATCAACTAAACCATGCCCGATCATCACATGAGATGGAGTAGTCTTCAATGGTGAACATCTCTATATTGATCATATCTACTATATGATTCACGTTTGACCTTTCGGTCTCTAGTGTTCTGAGGCCATGTCTGTACATGCTAGGATCGTCAAGTTTAACCCGAGTATTCCACATGTGCAAAATTGTCTTGCACTCATTGTATGTGAACATAGAGCTTATCACACCCGATCATCACGTGGTGTCTCAGCACGACGAACTGTCGCAATGGTGCATTCTCAGGGAGAACACTTATACCTTGAAATTTTAGTAAGGTATCATCTTATAATGATATCGCCGTACTAAGAAAAATAAGATGCATAAAAGATAAACATCACACTACAAAAAAATACACTTCTGTGATGATACGTGTTTGTCACAGTAGGTCACGTTTTCTGTCATGCATGTACATCCATGACGGTTTTATGACAGAATCAAGATAGTCATACCAGTGTTGTAGTAGAAGTGTTCCATGACATTACCAAAATTATCATCACGGAAGTGTCCACTTCCATGACGATAAATCGCGCATCATAGAAGTGCTTTCGTCAAGGGTGACCGACACGTGACATCCACCGTAACGGGTTGCCTTAAGCTACCAGGTCCAATTTTGAATCCGATAGCCCATTAACAACCCGGACCAATGGGGATTTTCCACGTGTAAAATTCTCATTGGCCGGAGGAAACACGTGTTTGCTCCTCGGTGGACCAGATGTCGTCTGTCCATTGGAGGAGACATGCCTATGATACGCCGACACGTGGCAGGGCCTAACAGAGGCCCGTATAGGTTAAAAAGGCCAGCCCAGTTAAAGGCTCGTAGCACTTACTCAGGTACTACTGAGCCAGCCCAATAACGGCATGTTTAATGAAGGCCCATTTACGGCCCGACGCCAGATCTAGCCCGTTAATTGTTTGCCGAATATTTCGGCCCAATTACAGCCCAGTGACTTTCGTCCTGTTAGAGGCCCGATGTAGACATGGGCCCATTTCAGCCTGGTGTGTCTTTCGGCCAGGGAATGTCCCATGCTGCACATGGGCCATATATGGTCTGACGCAACATCCTGCCCACAAACGGCTCGTTGATTTGGCCCGTTGATGCCTATACTAAGCTTTAAGCCTCTTAAAGGCCCATGATATCAGTGGGCCACCTAAGGCCCGAGATATGTTTCGGCCTGGTAACGGTCCGTCATATAACCGGGCCAAAAAAGGCCTGGTCTACATTTCAGCCTGCTGAAGGCCCGTCAACGACTAGTGAAAATTGAGGCCCAACATGAATTTCGGCCTGCTAAAGGCCCATGGTTTCTTTTGGGCCGTAACAGGCCAACAGAATGTTCAGCCTCTTAATGGCCCAAACGCTACATGGGCCAAACTAAGCGTTGGTTCCACAAAAGGCCGAACTAAAATTTGGGCCGAATATAGGCCGGAGTAAGTTGTGGGCCTAGCGCAAAGTGCGAAGGCCCCAATAGCCATTCGGGCCCAAGAAAGATGCAGGCTGGCCCAAATGTGGCCCGCTAAAAACTCGGCCCTTTAGAGGCGAATGTTTTGGCCCGGTTGACTACATTAGATTTTTTTCAGATAACGAATGATGGCAGTAACTAGTAGGAATTAAGAACAAACCTACTCTATACAATAAAGAAATTACGGCATAGTAACTTAGAATAAAACCTACATTATACAATAAAGGATTTATGGTATATTACATCAACTGGGCATCAAAGTTCGCCACCAGTGATCATAAAGCGCAACAAAGAAGAAGATTGCAAAAATTGGGCACCATTGCAGCGTAACAAAATAATACTGAAGTGAGACCACTTCCAAGACAGTTCAAGAAAGGTTAGCCTTGCGTGGGAACTGTTGCGTAAGCTCCTGAGCAAGGTTGTGAGACAAGCCTAGCATGTCGATCATAGCTTCCAGGTGTGGCTATTTAGCAATGAGGTTCTCATTGGTGTTCTCTGCAATCTTTTTTAGAGATAGGACTTCAAGTCGAAGTTGAGTTGCAGAATGCCTTTTTGCTACAACTTGGGACTAAAGAAGTAGAACTGATTCAGACAACGAATTCTGTGAGCTTGAACACTCCATCAAGACAAGACTTTGGGGTTGTCTCGCTATCTTCAAGATGTTTTTCCTTCTTTGCTGCAATATATGTTGGGTTTATCTCATAGCCTTCAGCAAACTTGTGCATGCCATCAGGCATATCACCCTAAAACAAGCAGAGAGATGACAGGTTTTGCACGTGTATAAACAAAGATGATAACTGTGCTGTCAATTCCATCCAATTTCAAATTAGAAAATAAAAAGTAAGTTCAAAATATCAATAGCATAATTTGGCATCGTTCATAATGCGGGGAGCTTCACCACACTACTGGGTTACCATGTCAACATAACAAGCATAGATGAAGGGCAAAGACAATCGTTGTATCTATTTTGGTTAATGTGCATGGCATGTTGTTCATATCATCAGCCACATCAGTAAGATAAAACAGGAGATGACAAGGTGCAAACATGGGGTGCTTCACCACACACTGGATTATATATCCACAAAAACAAGCATACACATAGGGAGTATTGAGTAATGTGCATGGTATGAATAAGGAATTTGGTTTTACAAGTAAAACTTGGAACTTACGGTTTTTGTGAACATGCATTTTGATAGAAACAACAAACTAAATAGCAGTAAATGATAGGGAGTATGAGCAAATTAAACAACAGTTGAGGATAAAGGCTTTAGAAGGACTGACTTACATTAACAGTTAACATCGGATTTATAATGCCCTTCTCCATGCATAGAATCTTCTTCATAAGCATTGCATGTGCTCTACATTTTGTAGAGAGTAATTATTGATATGATAATGCTAGAAGGGATAGAGGATAATGAAGATAAGATGTAGATTGATGCTACATAATACACTACCAATCCCTGGAAGTACAAGCGTTATAGGACAAAATGTACTGACAATAGTAATGGGCTACACTTCTGCACTGGCATTGTCTGTGTATTCAACTTTTTGGTAAGATTAAATATAGATCTGATATTTTTTAGTAAATGGTGGGCGAGGAAGATAAGATGCAGAAAGCATTGTGTTGATTCTAAATTTATGTAAGAGTCCATACTGATCTTATAATGTCCACCAAATGTACGATAACGAGGCTAACATGTGCAGTGATGCTACATAATCAAATAGCTATGAAAGTAAGTATGGTCATACAGGGCAAGAGGTACTCACAAGAGAAATGCAGTGTGCAGTATAGTTGCGAGATTCTATGGTCCCTTGAGAATGAATGTTCTTCTGCTAACAGTTTTCGTACAAATGAGACATTAAGGCAAATGCAGAAATGTAGTTCAAATTGTGATGTGATATCATAGATAGTACCTTACACTGCAGACGAGACCAATGTGTAACAAGATTATTCCAGTCACTGTCGGATAAATGTAGCACCAGAGACTTTACAGAAATTTCTTTTAGAGGCTTGTCATCGAAGTGCGCTTGACTCGGTTAGGAACGATACTTCATCAACGAGTGCTTGAAAAGCGCAACCAACCCTTGCTCGTCTTGATAATCCAGTTTGGTCCTCGCCTATGTAAAAAAATGAAATCTTGTGTCTTCTGTCAGCAGAAACATATGCAGTAATTACCATGAGTAACATTAGTACATTACTTACGCGTAAGTTGCGGAGAAAGACTGGAAATTGTTCTGTGTCTGCGGTATAATCTTTCCATGAAAGAAAGATGCACACAAAGTTCCTGACTACAATATGAGCTTCATCTTCTAAACTAGGAAAAACTAGCACAGGGGTCCTATTTGCTGCAATTGGGGCTCTCTCTAGTTCGAAAAGGGATTTGGCAACTGGATTTGGTGTACTCATTGCTGGAATGGGGGTTTTGCGTCGTAGAGCTGGTGCTATGTCAACTGGCATCATCATACTGTTTGCTGTAGTTGGGGTCTGCTAAGTTGGGGCATCAGAAATGACCAGTGTAGTAGGGCTAGAGTCTGCTAGAGTTGGGGTGTTTTGTGGGTCAGGTGAAATTGCAACTACACCTAATGGGCTATTTGATTTATTAGGTGTCACTACCTTTTCCAAATACTTTGCTCGTGCTCCTCCGTGATCAGCAATCGCCCTCTTCCAAATACACAAGAACAACATTTGAATGGATAAATATGGTATGATGACACATGGAATATGTATTGAAAATGGATAGGCAGGGCGTATTCACATACACGATGTGTAAACTAAGCTAATGGCAATGCAACAAAGTAGAAGTAATGCAAAGCATCAGTTGTAAGATACGTGCGACCAATATAACCTTGGAAAGTTAGAGCAAGCACCTTGATGGGTGAATAAGATAGGGCATCTGCCTCCGACTCCTCTACTAGGGACCTACATTGACTTAGGTCTCCGTCTAGCTCAGAATCACTTTTAGGATCATATTCTGAGCATGAATCTGTAGGTGGAGAGCGTTTGCATTACATTGCATCCAGACTTGATTTCAGTCCCTTAATGCCAAGTTTGACAGCCATGGCATTGTTCTACTTTATTCTTTTCATGCGCGCAAGCTCATAATCATTATGATGTTGTTCAGAATCTGAGATTCATAAAAACATAAATAGTAGTCAGATTATCTATGGAATGCATTGCGGATGCAACTTAGAGAGTGTCTCCTTATAAACCCCTGCATATGCAAAGTTCACCCCCCAACCGTGCTAACCAGACCACAAACCTCTTATGTCTCTATAACAGGCAGACACACCTTTCAAAACTGAAGTAGGAACATTAGAATCATATCAAATTCATATTTGAACAAATAAACTAAGGAATTATGAGTGGCATAATGTTTAGCTTCAAGGGTGGAGTGCTGGTAGTGCGACACAAAGCAAGTAGGCAGATTGTATTCCGTGTAAAAGATCATAGACTATGTAAAAGCTGGAAATAACACTTTCTTTCTATAAAATGCAGTACCTGTTGCCCACACATGATGGAAGAGATCACACAGAGAAATACTATTCACTCATGTCTACGGTTCTAGTATTTTGAAACAGGGTGGTCCACCCTAAAAGAATATTGACAACAAATATGACAAGGCAAGCATAGATGTAGTGAATCAATTATTTACTTGTGAGCTTACTAGGACAAGTATGCAGAATTGTAACTGCAGTAAGAGACCAACCAAAATCTAAATCAAGAAGTTTGTCTAGCACTTATTGTTTGCAACTAATCGACGTGAATAATTGGATATCATATCGAATGATTACGAAAGACAAGTAAGATTGTCAATAAACCTGGCCTGCAGTAGCAATCTGGGTCAATGTCACTACGACCAACAATCCAAAATAACTAGTGTCTGTTCCTAGGGCCGGAATTTTGAAACCCTGTGAAATTTACAGGTACTAAAGATTACTGAAATACATTTGAACCATTAAGTGTAGGTAGCACTCAGCACACAACAAACCCTAATGACAGTCCTACCTAATGAGTAATGAATCAATTAGAAAATGGGTGATGAGGAGTGGCTGCTGAGTGTTGAGGACGTATCTTAGGATACATTGGGTTGGCTTAGTGGGTGTTGCACGCTTGAGCCCTAAATGGACTGGGAAGGTAGGCATGGCGGCACGCCCGGGTAGCGGTGACGTTGTTGGGCGAGCTGCTCGTGACCTCTTGTTAGTCGGGCGTATCCTCCTAGAGCCATGTCGTCCGGGGATGGCAAGTCATCTGTGAGGCAGGCGGCTGGGGGCTAGTAGAGATCGGAAGCACGCAGCAGAATAAAGGGGAATCGGGGCCGAGGCTGACCCAAAATCCCAGGGTGGGCCGCGGCCCACCGTGGGCACCCTAAAGAGATACACACCCGAGCGGCGAACATGCAATTTCATAACTAAATTAGGAATATTTAGCTGACCAATTAAACGACTATGTTTTAATAATATCAAATTCGTATTTGAACAACTAAGCTTGTTTAGCTTGATGTGTGGAGCAGTGCTATTATGACACAAAGCACGTATGATGATCGTATAGTGATTATAAAAGGGGGAAACCCTAAGCAATTTTTTTGAGCAAAAGAGGGTTTCCCCTCCGATTTATATTAAAGAAACCACCACGGAACCAACATGATCAATTAAACCCTAAGCATGATCAATTAAACCCTAAGCATGATCAATTAAACCCTATTATGACTGTGCCATGGCAGATTTAAAGCTGCAAACCGGAGAAATACTATTTAGCATCCATTGTTTGCTTCAAACTATAAGAACTAAATTCTAAGAGCTGGAAAGAAAGTACAGTAACCAAGTTATGATCTATTTTCTGGTTGAGATCAAAAAGTTGAGAAGATATGAAGTACCACCTCTCTTGCGGCGCCGTGTAGGCATCGGGGGTGCGATGGCTGTCGGTGGCATTGAAGCAGATCTGCGATGGTAGAAGGGTGCATTGGGGGATAAGTCCTGTTGCGGTGGAAGAGAAGTTCATGCGAGGGCCCCGGCAAAGAGGACGACAGCGTCGATGAAGCGATAGGATGCGATGCAAGGCTCTTGGTCTGTCGCCATGGATGAGAAACGTCCATCTCTAGCAGTGGACGATGTGGTCTTGGTAGGCGCTCTGGCATGGTGGAGGATGCTGGCGATGGATGGGGTGGAGGACGGCGGTGATGGATGGGGTGGCGGACGGAGGAGGCTGGTGTGGGGATGGTGTTCTAGTGCAGAAGGTGTATGAATGGGAAAATGGAGGGAGAGGTACAGGGAACCATGTTTTTGGGACACGCATGTCTGAAATATGGGGAAGTTACGAACTTAGCCCATGTTTAAAATTTGGACATCTCGTTGGTTGGGGATAGGACGGTAATCTCGCTTCTCGCCAATATTTGCCCAGAGCGATTTCGGGCGAGGAGAGGGTGTTTTGGCGCCCATGGTTGGCGCCCACGGTGTATGAACGGGGCTGATAGGTAGGGCGGTTGTGTCATGTCTGAGTGACATTACAAACCTGTCGGTATTAAAAATATTTGCCTACATCGATTTCGGCCGAGTCGAGTTTGTTTTGCTGCCCACCGTGTATGAATGGGGAAATGGAGGGAGAAACAGAGGTCTTTCGGACGAGCTTGAATCAAATGTGTTTTGCCTCCCATGTTTGGCGCCCACCGTGTCAGAATGGGCTTAGAGGCAGTCGTGTCACGTCTAATTGAAGTTACTAACCTACCCCTATTGAGAGAAGTGGAAATCAGACCGATGGATTGTCTGTGTAAGGGGTAGACAGTAATTTCCATCTCCCAAACACTTGGCTTCGAGCAGCCAACGTGGGAGTGGACATTTTACCGCCTCTTTCGAATTTTGGGACAATAAGCATCCACGTTTACCCTGGCAACTAAATTCGGATCCATTTTGTATTCCTATACGAATCTTTATAAATCATTCTATGTGTTTTTATATATCTTCAAAAGCATGACAAAGATGTATTCCACTGTCATATATAAATATCATTTACAAATGTCGATACTCGAATTCAGAAGATAGAATCCAGTTTAAGGTGAATTCAAATATTTGGAACACTTTATGTCCAACTCCCATTTAGATATGTATCGATCAATAATATCAACTAACAAACATAAGCCAGGCCGATTTACTTTTTTGCTAGAAGAGCATCCTTTTTAGCGAAGCTAGTACAACATCTTGGCCCTTTCCGATGCGTGCCACTTATGGTCCATCTATACTACTAATATTGCTGAATGCACATTCAGTCCGATTGGCATATTTGTAGGTCTGGCACAACAATCAAAATGAAATGTCTCCGAGTCTTATCAATTAATACAGACTTGTGCTCAAATAAAATTACAAACCAAAAAACAAAAAACAATTATTACATGATCTCTAAAACAAATGTTTTGATCGATTACATGAACAAACAACACGAAGGTTATTCAACGATGGAAAGAACATTTCACCCATGATTTACCAAGTGGGAATTTAATTTCCTTTTTTTCCTTCAGGAGCATAACAATGCGGTCAGTGTCAGCTTGCTTCATTTTGAAATCCACCAAATATTTAATGGTTGTCTTGAGTACTGCTTGTGATTGTGTTGTTTGCGTCCTCAACATGTCAACTTCATCTCTAAGTGTAGAAGTAGAATCTCTTTCTACCACTAGTTTAGCCTCTAGAGCATCAGCAGTTGGCAATTCATGATGCGCGATCGGGCTGGTGCCACTGCTGTGGGATGATACAATGTCCATGGGGGCCTCGCTCTTTGATCCTGGGCGAACCTATTTTGCCATTAAAGTTTCGATTGGATTCTGAAAAGTTGAAGTTAGCAAAACATCTCAATTGGGAGTTATAACAGCAAACCAGTAAAACAAACAAGGAATTAAAGAGTTCCAATTGGATGCTGAAAAGTAGTTATTAACATCATTGTAACCAGTTGTTGCCGCAGCAAAGCAGTTAAACAAACAAGTTTTGCAAAAGGTACCTGTTGTGGCATTGGAGTTCCTCTTGGATCCTAAAAAGTTTGAGTAGCCAATAACGTGATTAGAGCAACCGATTGCAGCAGCAAAGCAGTTAAACAAACAAGTTTTGCAAAAGGAACCTGTTGTGGCATTGGAGTTTCTCTTGGATCCTGAAAAGTTGAGTAGTTAGTAACTTGATTAGAGCAGCAAGTTACAGCAGCAAACCTATTACACAAATATATTTTTGAAAATGTACCTGATGTGCAATTGGACTTCCAATTGGATCCTGAAAACTTGAAGTTGGTAAGATGATTACAGCAACAAGTTACAGCAGCAAACCAGGTAAACAAGGAAGTTTCTGAAAACATACCTGTTGTGCCAACGGAGTTTCAGTTGGATCCAGCAAACTTGAATGTTAGCAATCAATAAATAAAGTTTTGCAAGAGCCATAAGAAACGAACATCAAACTAGTAAAACTAACCAGTTTTGGCAATGTATTTAATTACACATGAAGTAGTAAAGCTAACAAGTTCTTGGCAATGTATTAAAGTAGCAAGTCGGTACCATTTACGAGCAACACAGACATCTGTAAATTTCTTTGATGTAAGCAAAATGATTCCAACACATATATAAGTTAAAAAGACGGTGTCTGTCGGTGTCAAAACCGGCGGATCTCGGGTAGGGGGTCCCGAACTGTGCGTCTAAGGCGGATGGTAACAGGAGGCAGGGGACATGATGTTTAACCCAGGTTCGGGCCCTGTTGATGGTGGTAAAACCCTACATCCTGCTTGATTTATTCTTGATGATATGAGTATTACAAGAGTTGATCTACCACGAGATCGGAGAGGCTAAACCCTAAAAGCTAGCCTATGGTATGATTGTATGTCGTCCTATGGACTAAAACCCTCCGGTTTATATAGACACTAGAGGGGGTTAGGGTTACACAAGGTCGGTTACAAAGGAGGAGATATATGTATCCGTACTGCCTAGCTTGCCTTCCACGCCAAGTAGAGTCCCATCCGGACACGAGACGAAGTCTTCAATCTTGTATCTTCATAGTCCAAGAGTCCGGCCAAAGGATATAGTCCGGCTGTCCGGAGACCCCCTAATCCAAGACTCCCTCAGTAGCCCCTGAACCAGTCTTCAATGACGATGTGTCCGGCGCGCAGTGTTGTCTTCGGCATTGCAAGGCAGGTTCCTCCTCCGGATACACCACAGAAGAGTTTGAATACAAGGATAGTGTCCGACCCTGCAAAATAAGTTCCACATACCACCTTAGAGAGAATAATATTTCCACAAATCTAATCTGCTGACACGTTTTGGCAACATGACATCATGCCATGGCCCGGCATTCATTCGAACCATTTTTCTTTAACCAGCCCCGCACATAACACGGGGCAATCTCTTGACACGTCTTGTCAAAGCAGAGATCGTGTCCCCCTTATTACGGGATTCTCATCAATACGGGTGTGGGTAACCCAACCATGCCATCAATTACCATGCTTGGGGGATAAGCGAGTTTTACCTAGCTAGTGGGGCGCATAGTTTCGGCCGCCCTTATAAAGGGATAAGGTTTAACCTTTTTCTACCCACACCTTCTTCCTCCTTTCTCATCCATTCTTGCACACTCGAGCTCCAACGCCCAAGTGCACATCCTTCTCCTCAACCTTCTCCAAACATGTCCGGAGCGGGAGGCAAGTGGATGGCTTCCTCCGTCACGGAGGGACACATCCAAAAGCTGCACGGAGCCGGATACTTAGCCGCGAATATCGCGCATCGGCTGCCTGCTGCGGGGCAGATCGTCCCTACCCCGGAACCTCACGAGAGGGTAGTCTTCCTCCACCACTTCCTCCGCGGACTGGGGTTTCCCCTCCATCCATTCGTCCGTTGTCTTATGTTCTACTACGGGTTGGACTTTCATGATCTGGCCCCAAATTTCATCTTCAACATTTCGGCGTTCATCGTCGTGTGTGAGGCTTTCCTCCGCATCCGGCCCCACTTCGGCCTGTGGCTGAAGACCTTCAATATCAAGCCGAAGGTGGTGGGAGGCCAACAAGCGGAATGCGGCAGAGCCATGGTGGGCAAGATGCCCAATGTTATATGGCTCGAAGGCTCCTTCGTGGAGACCATAAAGGGGTGGCAATCGGCGTGGTTCTACATCACCGAGCCGTGTAACACCAAATGGGTGGTGGCCCCCGAGTTTCAATCCGGAATCCCCACGTGGCTCACCTCCTAGAAAGAGAAGAGCCTATCCTGGGGTTCATCGGTGGAGCTGGACGGACTCCAGAAATGTATCCGGAATATGGCAAGCAAGAAGCTCAAGCTTGTCAACATAGTCCAGATCATGCTCTTCCGCCGGATCCTCCCGTGCCAACAACGGTATTTCAATTTATGGGAGTTCGACCCGGCCCGGCACCAGACTCTAAGCGAGCTCTTCGACACGATGCACAAAGATGCCTGGAGGGTGCTGTTCAAGGGTGCTGAGGTCCCTCCCTCTCTCACCGAGGACCGCGGGTTAAGCGCGAAGCGCCCTGCGAATCCGGTAAGTTTTGTACATCTGGTAGGATTTTTACTTCCCATAGCTTAACCATGTGCGGGGTCTGAGCTCCCATGCATTTGACAGGACTGGGTGGGGGCATCAGAGAACATCAACTGTCTGGCCCCTCTGCCCGAAGACACTATGGACGGTCTCCTAACGCAGATGCTGACTCCGGATCCTTACAAGGTGCCGGAGAAGACAAAGAAGAATGCCAAGGGAACCAGAAAGAGTTCCCAGCGCCAGGTGGTATCGGACTCATCATCCGATGACTCTGCGACGCACTCCTCCCACGAAGACGAGGAGGAAGATGAAGATGCTTCCCCTCCAGCCGGGGGAGACAAGAAAAGGAAGGCCGCCCCAACCGGGGGGGCGAAGGGTCCAAGAAGGGAAGGACTCTCCTTCCGGACTGCTCCACCACCACCGCCGAAGACGAAGACGAGTGGCTGCTCAGGGCCAAGCCCCTGGCGAAGTCGTAAGTATTCAGATACCAGAGTAACTCATAGCATACCTTTTTTGCACTGCTTCTCCTAACGCCGAATATGATTATGCATACCGCCCCAAGCCCGTATCGACGTATCTTCGTCGGACGGCTCCTTGGACTCGTCGGATATGGATAGCGATCCACTTCCGACCGCCACCTCCCCTTGCCCTATGGAAAATGCCGAGGTATTGTCTCAAGAGGCACCGGGTCGAGGGGAAACAGTCCCGGAGGCGCCTCAAGGCGACCTTCCGGACTCCGGGAGCAGAGGGAGTAAGGCTCCCGAGGGCTCCGAGTTCGGCCTTCAGCCGAACACTGCGCCGAAACCTCCAGTGGTTCTGGACTCGGGCAGGCGGGCTCCTTCCAAAAGGGGCAAGACGCCTATGTTGGTGACCTTTGTCCATCCAGAGGCATTGAACAATCTGCTGGGAGCACTTCACAGCGCTTCCATCGACAAAGAGCACCGCACTATTATGAGTGTGGTGATCCAGAAGGTTCAGTCCGCCAAGAGTGGACTGACTGAAGCCTGTGCCAGCCTTCTAATAGGCTTTGAGGTAAGTATTTGAAATATAGGAAAAATATTACCACATAGACAGTAGCCCCTGATGCTCTATTTGGTGTTCACAAAGAAAAGCTGAATAGAGGATCAAATAATATCTGCAGGAGTCTAATATAAGTATGTCTGTATGCGTATGCAGGCTTCGCTGCTGACCTTTGCTGCACTGACTGCGGAGGTCGCCGTACTGAAGCAGGACCTCGAAGGGTTCGAGAAAGAGCTCGGCCTTGCCAAGAGGCATCTCGAGGAGAACAAAGTTAAGTAATGCCTAGTCTATAGATATGTATATATATAAAAAGGATGTGATTGCAAAATGAAAGGATCATCTTTAATTTTCCAGGGGCCACGACCGAAGTGGCAACCCTGAAGAAAGCGCTATCCGAGGCTGAAAACAAAGTGGCCCGGAAGCTCACCGAGCGGGAAAAACAAGAGGCACGGGTGGGTGAGGTGTAGCAAGAGCTCCACTCTCTCGTGACGAAGCACGAGGCATTGGAGCTTGACTTGAAGACGCAAGAGTCCGAGCTTGCCACGGCCCTTGAGAGTGCAAAGAGTGCCAAGGCTAAAGCCCAAAAGGCCCTCCAGGAGATTGATGTGATGAAGAAGATAGCGGCGGGTAAGGCATTCAATATGCAAAGCAAGCATGCTAAAGTAAATTACTTGTTACTTACCCAGGTCCAGAGCTCTCCAGGAGCATTCGCGGATTTGCCCCGCAGCGTGTCGGATGCCGCACGGTTTTACCAGGCCGAGGAGGGAAGCTCAACGGAGAAGTTGTTCTCATCTCAGTATACCGGGACCGAACACCCGATGCTTTTGAGCGACCAGCTGAAGCAACTGGTCGAGCTGCACAAGGCGGCCGAACAGGCCATGAAGGGCTTTATAGTCCGGATGTGGCCTGGCGACGCCCTTCCCAACAGCTACTTTGGCATGGTGAGGCGGCTTGTGGATGCCTGCCCACGGCTAGAAGTCATCAAGCGGTCCATCTGCATCGAAGGTTTATGCCAGGCTTCGCCCGTGCGAAGGTGCACTGGGCCAAGATGGACGCCGTGAAGCATCGCCACCCCGAGATGTACTATGACGGTGTTTTGAAGGGTGCCCGTCTTGTAGCGGGCGAGTGTGCGAAAGATGTAATATTTGAATAAACTTGCTCGTGTAATCCTGTATTATGAAAACTTCTTCATATGCGCTATGCAACGCTTGTTTGGATTTAAAATATTACCTTCTGTTCGGATGTTTATCAAATCTGAGAGATGGCTAGTCGTCGGCTTCTACCCCCATGCCACGAGTGCTGGGGTGTTCGGGATAAACCTGAGCACTCTTGTTCCCATTTTTGGGTCCTTCGAGGGAGGTGCTCAGCACAACGAACAAGGCAATCGGACTATAATGCGTTATCACTCTCACTTAGCCATAGAATTCTATAATTTTAAATTTCGGCGAAGCCCCTAGTATTCGAAAGGCCGAATTCGGGGCGCTATACATGCCTTAAGCCGGACAGGGCCGACTCCTCGCTCTAAGCGGCATAAGTCTTTAGGGACTTTGAACCTCTCAAACAGCAACCAGTCTCCCGCCTTATCATGACAGTCAGTTTTAGCTTTCTCTACTGAGGTGCTTAGCCCAGCAGAACCGGGGCACAATCGCAGTAGTTCTCCCAGTGCTACCTTAGCCGATATAGAGGAACGTAAGGTACCAAAACATGGGAGCCAGGCAAACCCAACTATTGACCTAGGACATGATTCGGAGCTGATGCATATAATGCTATAGGTTTGGGGTGTCGCACTGTCGAAAGTGTTCGGACTTCTCACGCCATATTATGGGGTATGCTTAAGCCCCTAGCGTATTGGTCGTACCAGAGTGTACGGGTGCTAGATGTCATGAATGAACATATATATATAAAGGAAGAATGCAATAATAGTCTTAATGCTATGCATTGTTTATTCAAAAAGGTGCGTTAAAGCAGAATGATACAAGTAGTGCGATAAGCAAAAAGTAGGACTATTTGACATGTCCCTTCCAAGGGCAAGCTGAATAGTATTAAAGCAAGTATTTCACTCGTTATCGTAATCCACCTGGGAGTTCCGTGGTGTGATGTAGCATTCTGCCTCCTTGGTTGTTGCATCATGTGTTCGGCAATCATCCTGCCGGACAGGGTTTCCAGAGATTAAAGTCCTGAAAGAGAAAAATAACAAAGCGAGAAGCCCCTAGTGCGGTTTAAGCCACGTCTGGGAGCGTGCCGTAGTCGTGCCCCCCTCCCCACCTGTGGCCATGGTATTTTTAATGCGTATTTATGTAAGCGTGGCACGGATTTCGCCATTTGGCTGGGACCGGGGGGGGCGCATTGCTATGCGAGCTCGGAACGTGCCAGGCGGTCCTGTTGCCGATTACTCCAGGCGCACTTGAAGGTATCCGGGTCCTTAATCGCCGAACTAGTGGATTGCCTTAAGAGGCTGTGTCACATCCCTGGTCCTGTTATGCACTAGGCTAGACCTCATGTGAGCATCATGTTTTAATTCAAATGAAATTTGAATTGAGGAATTTTCAAAGCCTCAGAAACCTTCTAAAAATGATCAACATTAAAATCTCCTCAAAGAAGTCCAAGAAAATGTTCCTCTTAGTCTCTGAAAATATTGCAAAGAGGTAAAACTCAAAACAATATTTTTGGTATCTCAGAGTTAATTATTTTGGGCCTTTGAATTAAATAAATAGCTATTTGCATTGGATATATATTTGATATATAAATAATATATGTCAATAATTACTGGAACATTTTATGTGGTTTGGTATATTTTAACTCTAGCCACATAACTATTTCCAGGATTTTATAAAATGGTTTAGTATTTTACTAAACTAAAACAACACAGAACAAAATAGATAAATAAAAACAGAAATAGAAAGAGAGAGAGGACTACCTGGCGCTCACCTGGTAGCCCACCTGGCCAGCAGCACGGCCCAGCCCATCTCCACTCCCCCCCCCCTGTCGCCTTCCTCCTCGCGCCAGTAGGCACAGGCGCGTGGCCGACGCACGCCGGCGCACGCCCCGGCCACCTCCTGCTTGCCGCTCCACCTCGACACCCCGGATGCCTCCATGCGTGCCACGCCACCCCCCTGGAACTCCCTCACTCTCCCGAACTCTCCCCCCCTCCTCTACTTCCTCTCTCCCTCACTCGCCCAAACGGAGCCGCCGCCACCGACGAGCTCCCTCGCGGCCACCGCCACCCCCTAGCCTCGCCGATGTGCTCAAAGGCTCCGCCTCGACCCCCTCTTCCTCCCCACCGATCCACAGCCCCCCGGAAGCCCTGGATGCTGCCAGCCTCGCCGTTCCCCTCCTTGGCCACCGCGGATCGCCGCCGTCAAATCCGCCCCCGTCCGGCCTCCCTCAAGCTCGCCGTCCACCTCTACAGGGTCTACGTGAGCTCTCCGTCCGTTTCCCCCTCCCTGTTTCGTCATTCGCGCGCCGTCGCTAGGTTATCCACCGCGGCCGAGAGCTTCTCGCCGCCGGCCATGGCGTGGCCGTGGCCACAGCCACCGCAGCTCGCTCCCGAGCCCACCCTCGTGCTCACCGCAACCCCAGGAGGCCGCAGCGCCCTTCCGTTTCCCCTCTTGTGCACCGTAGCACCGTTCCCGCCAACGCCCAAGGTCCGGTAGCCGCTGAGCTCGACGCCGGCGAGGATTACGGCTGCCCTAGCTTCTCCCGTTTGCCCTGTTAGATGCGCGCGAGCCTGGGCATTCCGTAGATGCCCTCCGCCGGCCATTTGGTCGCCGGAGCAAGAAACCCGAAGGCCTCCGCCGCCTCGGCCTCGCCGGCGACTCAACGCCGGCGGGATTGAGTCGTTTGACCAGGGGTTTGACCTCCCCTGGGTCTATGACAGGTGGGCCCCCGCCATCAGGTGATTAGTTTAAGCTAATCACCACCTAATCTAACCCCCTGACACTGACATGTGGGCCCTAGTGCCCCTAATCTTTAATTAAACTAAACTAACCCCCCCTGTCTAACTTGTGTCACTGACGTGTGGCCCCCACACGTCAGGTTTGACTCTGGGCGACCCAGTTGACCTGCTGACCTCAGCCTTACGCCCTGCTGACGCAATATTCCTTTTCTGGAATTTAGTTCATTTTATAAATATTCAGGAAATTCCAGAAATTTGTAAAAACTTCTAAAAATCATAGAAATTCAACCGTAACTCCAAATTAAATAATTTATATATGAAAAATTATCAGAAAAATTCAAGGAATCCATCTGTACCATTTTCATGCATGTTAGAACAACTTATAGCTGCTGTTTAGCACAAATCAATTAAATGGCATTTGAATAATCACATATGGAGTTTGAATTTGAATCTTGTATTCAAACCAACTTCATTTAATTTGTTGCTAGTTGCATTAGCCCAAAACACATTCATTTTGCCATGTCATGATCATGCATCATATTGTGCATTGCATTGATCATGCATCATATTGTTGCAAATACGCAAGATAAGCATGAGTGCTATGGATGGCGTTCTCGTAGGGAGACGGGAGCGGTTCCATAGTGGTGTATTGGTTGGTGAATATGTGGACTCATGTGCGCCACCTCAAAAGAGTTACTTGCAGTCGTAGTTCAGGTTAGCCACCGAGTCAAAGCTGGCTTGCTGCAGTTAAACCCCACCATCCCTTTGTTGATAATGATGCATATGTAGATAGTTCTGATGTAAGTCTTGCTGGGTACATTTGTACTCACGTTTGCCTATTTTATGTTTTTTGCAGAGAGACTTCAGTCTCACTAGTAATTCCGCGTGGTCTTCGACGTTTAGCTTGTTACCTCAGCTACGATCTTGTGCCTCGGCAGAATCTGGTAGATAGTCAGGCTTCTCAGCCTTTTTCATTTATAGATGTCTGTACTCAGACATGATAGCTTTCGCTTGTGCTTTGATTTGTATGCTCTGGATGTTGGGTCGTGAGACCCCTGTTTGTAATATCTCGCTCCTCGGAGCCTATTGAATAAATACTTGAGTCGTAGAGTCATGTTGTGATGCCATGTTGTATTTGCACATATCGAGCATATTGTGTGTATGTTATTGAAATGCTTGGTATGTATGGGATCTGACCATCTAGTTGTTTATCTTTAGTAGCCTCTCTTACCGGGAAATGTCTCCTAGTGTTTCCACCGAGCCATGGTAGCTTGCTACTGCTCCGGAACACTTAGGCTGGCCGGCATGTGTCCTTCTTCGTTCCTGTGTCTGTCCCTTCGGGGAAATGTCACGCGATGAATACCGGAGTCCTGTTAGCCTGCTACAGCCCGGTTCACTGAGTCCTGCTAGCCCATTGCTACAGCCTGGATTCACTCGCTGATGACCGACACGTTCGATGCTGGGTCATGGATGCCTGTCCCTGTAAGTCTGTGCCACTTTGGGTTTACGACTAGCCATGTCAGCCTGGGCTCCTTATCATATGGATGCTAGCGACACTGTCATATACGTGTGCCAAAAGGCACAAGCGGTCCCGGGCTAAGGTAAGGCGACACCCGTGGGAATACCGTGCGTGAGGCCGCAAAGTGATATGAGGTGTTACATGCTAGATCGATGTGGCATTGAGTTGGGGTCCTGACAGGGTTGGTGTCAGAGCTTGACTGCCTGTAGGATTACCAAGCCAAACTGGTCGAAGTTGAGTCTAGAAATTCTTAGTTATATAAGGGAATTGATTGTGGGATGGAACGTAAGGCTCTTTTTACTCCTTATACCTCATGGCCTTCTGACCTGAGTCAACCTCTTCTCTTCTACGGGGGTTAAGGAACTAGGCTTCTCTTCTTTCTATCAGGATCACGTGTTACTAATCCGTAGACCTATAGAATTGTTGGACTTAAGCCTCGTTTCAGTTCCTGCTACTTCTGTATGATTACTGTTGATCTCGGAACCTTGATACTGTGATGTTGAGTGGTTATGCCACCATTTTGTGATTGTCTCAAATCTTTTTGAGCATTTACAGCCGTTATGCTGTCCGAGTCATCCCAGGTCTCTAAACAGTCTGATGCATTTGCAAATCCTTTCCTTCCGTCTCCGATGTCCCTTTTGGTCAGAATAAGCACACTAATCGGTAGGTTGAGGTACTTTGTTACCTCGGCGTAGATGTTGGAGCTATTATTATGACCTTAGGTGTTTAGGAAGTCACCTAGCAATTTAGCAATGCTTTTGTATCCCCAGTGTGATGATTCTGGCCATTATTTTTGAAAGCATCCCGTGATGTTAATAGTTAGTAGGCATTCTATTTCTGGGTTTTGAACCCGAGATTCACTCTACTTACTTCATGTTGATAGTGTTTGCTAGTTCCTTCAGGATATTAGTAACTTGCGATAGTCCTCGAGGTCCGTGGTATTTCCTTCTTCCAAATACTATGAACCGCTTATGGCAGATGTTTATTGGATCAAAAGATCACAACCAGAGTGCTCTTGATGAGTTCTCCATGCTATATTGTGACTCTTCCAGCTCAATCTTTCTGCATGGGTTATCCGGAAGAAACATGTTGAACTTGGTTCGACATACTAATCTATGCATCCACAACTCAGAAAGTATATGTTCCTTTGAGTTGTCCCTCTTTAGTTGTCTCCTGACCCTCGTCTATCAGTTGATAGTCAAGATTATGTGTGCATTCGTTCATTGATGCCTATTACTCTGGTGGTCTGTCAAGCCATTCTATTCCGGAATGACTAGGAGAAACAAACTCCAGTACCTCATCCATATCTAGGATTGGGTCAAATCAGTTGTATTCCGCAGATCAAATGCCAATCCAGCTTTTGGTTCTGTTCTACCTTGGAGTATTACCCCCTTTATGTCAGAATTTTCATGAGAACTGCACCAACTCTCATGAATTTTGACGTAGTGATACTTCTCACCATCATTAGTCATTCCCTGGTCTTCGTATTGATGCAACCGGAATACCACAAATGAATTGCGATGTGTGAAATCAATACTCCTAGCAACCTTGTTGCTTGGTAGTTACAGGACAATAATTTCATTCTTAGCGTGTTGGTTTTTGAATCATCCTTCTAAGACTGATCGTGCTACCTAGTCCTTATTTCGGTGCACCCTTCGATTGATGAGTTAGGATCTTGTCAAGTCCTCACTCATTTGATCATATTGTCTTGCCCTGAAAAGCAAGATTGTTCTCGAGCTTAGTAACATATCGGTGGTTTGTGATTTTTCGAATATCTTCTCGGAAGTATTACCAGGTTGTCACCTGACCGCTATGTTGATTTCGTGATCAAGATGGTTTATTGTAAACCACCCTTTCTCCAAGAATCCGTGTTGGATACCCCTGAGCTAGTTGGTTAAGCTAAAACGACAACTTGGAGAGTTGGAAGATAAAAGCTTGCCTGACTTATCTCGTTCCAAAGGGATATTCTTGTGTAGTGTGTGTTGAAGAAAGATGATATCTTCATCGATTGGTCCCTGTGATCAGTTGCTAGACCTATTGTCTTATCAATCCCTTGATTTGAGTGTGGGCTATCGTCAAATCAAATCAGTACCAACGATGCTCGTAATGTTGTCTTACTCGTGGTTGATCCCTCGAGCATACACCATTACATCTTTGGTCTGACCAATGCTATCACCGTGTTCACATGATGGTGGAAGTCCAGTGATATGGAAATTCCGATGAGTTGCTGTTGAGCCCATCAGTAGCATTTTGTCTCCCCCCATGAATCATGTTGAACATCAACCTAGTGTTGAAAACTTGTGTAAGCATTTCTTCATGTTTCGTTCATGAAGCATATGTTTGGATGAAAGTAGTGACTTCCCCTAATTCATGTGCATCTGATGCAAGTTGCCGCCATGAATTCGAGGAAGATTTGTTTTGTTTCCTTGGAATCATCCCAAATCAGTCATGCACACGTGCGAAGTATTCTGTGGTCTGGAGACTTGCAACCTTCATTCCATATGTGTCCCGAGCACACCAAGCCACTGATTGATTTGTTCAAGGAGAAGTTCCTTCATAAGAGCTAATCATATGACTTATGCAAGGACTTCGTTAACCACGGTGATGGTTCCCAACCAGAACTCGGTAGTGTTTTATTGTAAGACTACCACGTGGTCATGCTTGTCTGGGACAACGTGTTCACCTGTTTGTAGAAGAACCAGCTCATGTTTTGGAGCTTACTATCGTAGTTCATTCCCCGAGAATCTCGCAACGTCATCTCGTCGATTTGTGTTGCAAACTTTCTTTTTTCTTCCTAGACTCGATGAGTCTGGAATATCCTGACACCAGCCAGATCTGAATCTCAGGCAGATATGATGGTTGGAACATTTCCCAAGAATTATGATATTGTCTCTCGATAACCGGTAAGGTGGATGTCGTGGCCAACACACCCAGCCGGAAGACCTGTTATTATAGTATCTTGTTGAGGAAGTTGGCCACCCCCCCCCATAGGGATTTCGTAGGATTTACTCCCTAGTTGCCCCTATGGATTTCTGAGATCCCGAAGTCCGACCTTTTTACTTGATGTTCTAGATATCAAACCAGATCTATGAATGGGTTACACTAGCACATCAAGGAGAACATTAGAAGCAGAGTGCTAAATGTCTCTCGGTCGATCATTCGGATTTTATTTCCTTGGCCCCGCCAAGGGTGAAATCTGAGAAGGTGTTATCTTCCTTTGCATCTGCATCCTCCATCACCATTCATCATGGTAGTAAGTTGTGTTACCGGACCCTTGACACGGATGTTGGTAAAACCTTGATGATTATGGAATTGCTCAAGTTCTTGAGAGCACGCACAAGTGCTAGGTTTGATCGTCGGCATTAACTGTATAGCGCTCTCAGTTTCCTCGGTTATGCTATAACCATTCCAATAGTGGGATAACTCTCTATTGTTGAGCCTCTTCCCAGTTACTAGAATCATTCCCATCATTTGCATTTTGTTCCCAGTTTGCACCGCCAATGTGCCATTCTACCATGGGTCTCTTCCATTTCCGGTGATAAGCAAATTCATCCATTGCGTTGTCTTCAACAAGGTAATCCACATCATCCAAGTCCGAGTATGCCATTCTACTGACCCCTTCCAAACGATCGCTTGAGAATTGCCTTAGGCTGGTATAAAGGTTTTCAATGATCTCTGAATCAAAGGTAATTCTTTTTGCCACTTAAGGAAATAATCTACGAATCACCCTCCTCCAGGATGTTTCGTCGTGGTATCATGGCAACTCAACTCCTCGCTACGTGGACAATCGTTTACCACCTTCTTAAGTGTGGAATTGTTGTCCACCTAGTGAACCTTCGTCATCCGTTTCTTTCCACCCCTCTTGATGTGTATCTCGTGTCTCAACCCGAGAGATGGTCCTATGTCTCATTCCGTGAGTTGTTCGATCTTCGAGAAGATCGACCCTTCTAGAGTCTCCTTCTTCCCTCCATGTCATGTTGACAGGATTTCTCAGAGCAAGACTTCAAGACAATGATGGTGATCGAATCAACGTTCCTATGAAGTGCAACCTGGATCGTGAAGATTGTACTAGTTGCGTTCCCCCTTCACCTTACCCTACGCTTGAATCTCGGGACGAGATTTTTGTTTAGTGGGGGTGAGTTGTCACATCCCTGGTCCTGTTATGCACTAGGCTAGACCTCATGTGAGCATCATGTTTTAATTCAAATGAAATTTGAATTGAGGAATTTTCAAAGCCTCAGAAACCTTCTAAAAATGATCAACATTAAAATCTCCTCAAAGAAGTCCAAGAAAATGTTCCTCTTAGTCTCTGAAAATATTGCAAAGAGGTAAAACTCAAAACAATATTTTTGGTATCTCAGAGTTAATTATTTTGGGCCTTTGAATTAAATAAATAGCTATTTGCATTGGATATATATTTGATATATAAATAATATATGTCCAATAATTACTGGAACATTTTATGTGGTTTGGTATATTTTAACTCTAGCCACATAACTATTTTCAGGATTTTATAAAATGGTTTAGTATTTTACTAAACTAAAACAACACAGAACAAAATAGATAAATAAAAACAGAAATAGAAAGAGAGAGAAGGACTACCTGGCGCTCACCTGGTAGCCCACCTGGCCCAGCAGCACGGCCCAGCCCATCTCCACTTCCCCCCCCCTGTCGCCTTCCTCCTCGCGCCAGTAGGCACAGGCGCGTGGCCGACGCACGCCGGCGCACGCCCCGGCCACCTCCTGCTTGCCGCTCCACCTCGACACCCCGGACGCCTCCATGCGTGCCACGCCACCCCCTGGAACTCCCTCACTCTCCCGAACTCTCCCCCCCCTCCTCTGCTTCCTCTCTCCCTCACTCGCCCGAACGGAGCCGCCGCCACCGACGAGCTCCCTCGCGGCCACCGCCACCCCCTAGCCTCGCCGATGCGCTCAAAGGCTCCGCCTCGACCCCCTCTTCCTCCCCACCGATCCACGGCCCTCCGGAAGCCCTGGATGCTGCCAGCTTCGCCGTTCCCCTCCTCGGCCACCGCGGATCGCCGCCGTCAAATCCGCCCCCGTCCGGCCTCCCTCAAGCTCGCCGTCCACCTCTACAGGGTCTACGTGAGCTCTCCGTCCGTTTCCCCCTCTCTGTTTCGTCGTTCGCGCGCCGTAGCTAGGTTATCCACCGCGGCCGAGAGCTTCTCGCCGCCGGCCATGGCGTGGCCGTGGCCACAGCCACCGCAGCTCGCTCCCGAGCCCACCGTCGTGCTCACCGCAACCCCAGGAGGCCGCAGCGCCCTTCCGTTTCCCCTCTTGTGCACCGTAGCGCCGTTCCCGCCAACGCCCGAGGTCCGGCAGCCGCTGAGCTCGACGCCGGCGAGGATTACGGCCGCCCTAGCTTCTCCCGTTTGCCCTGTTAGATGCGCGCGAGCCTGGGCATTCCGTAGATGCCCTCCGCCGGCCATTTGGTCGCCGGAGCAAGAAACCCGAAGGCCTCCGCCGCCTCGGCCTCGCCGGCGACTCAACGCCGGCGGGATTGAGTCGTTTGACCAGGGGTTTGACCTCCCCTGGGTCTATGACAGGTGGGCCCCCGCCATCAGGTGATTAGTTTAAGCTAATCACCACCTAATCTAACCCCCTGACACTGACATGTGGGCCCTAGTGCCCCTAATCTTTAATTAAACTAAACTAACCCCCCCTGTCTAACCTGTGTCACTGACGTGTGGCCCCCACACGTCAGGTTTGACTCTGGGCGACCCAGTTGACCTGCTGACCTCAGCCTTACGCCATGCTGACGCAATATTCCTTTTCTGGAATTTAGTTCATTTTATAAATATTCAGGAAATTCCAGAAATTTGTAAAAACTTCTAAAAATCATAGAAATTCAACCGTAACTCCAAATTAAATAATTTATATATGAAAAATTATCAGAAAAATTCAAGGAATCCATCTGTACCATTTTCATGCATGTTAGAACAACTTATAGCTGCTGTTTAGCACAAATCAATTAAATGGCATTTGAATAATCACATATGGAGTTTGAATTTGAATCTTGTATTCAAACCAACTTCATTTAATCTGTTGCTAGTTGCATTAGCCCAAAACACATTCATTTTGCCATGTCATGATCATGCATCATATTGTGCATTGCATTGATTGTGTTCCCTTCTGTGTTGCCGGTATTTGTCCCCTCTCGATAGACGTGATACCGATGATGTGATCGTTGACACTGATGAAGACTCAATGTTATCTTCAGAAGTGCCAGGCAAGCAAAACCCCCTTGTTCATTCCGATAAAATCCCACTCTCTCGCTCCTGCTCTCTTTTACTGCATTAGGACAACACCGATTCATCTGTTACTTGCTGCGGTAGCTGAACCCCTTTATCCTTTGCATGACCTGTCATTGCCACAGTAAATAGATGAAACCCACTAGCATGAGTAGGAGTTGTTTGAGCCCTGTTGTGCCTACTCATTCATGCTTGTTTGTCATGCCTGCTACTGCTTAGAGTTGAGTCAGGTCTGATTCATCGGGGATGAATCAGAGGTGTGTGAACATGTCCTACTGTGTGTGAGCTAAGTGTGTGAACACGATTTGGTAAAGGTAGCGGTGAGAGGCCATGTAGGAGTACATGGTGGGTTGTCTCATTGCAGCCGTCCTCAGGAACTGAGTTCTGTGTTTGTGATCCATGATTCAGCTACTACCATGCATTGGGCCCGAAACCAATGGACCCTCTCGGCTTCTTATCACCCTTGTCCTCTGTCCAGGAGTTGCAAGTAGTTTCTGGTGTTTGTAGTATGCTGGAGGCCGTGCGCAGCGCTGACCGTAGGGGTGGGCTGTGATGCGGTAGGCACGTGGCCGGGTAACCGGGCGCCCGTTTGGTGTCACGGAACCCTGTTCACATCGTTTGGGGCTGTGAGCGAAACTCCGGCCGGATCTCCTCATGGATGGAACCCGAATAGGCGATAAACCTGGACTAGAGACTTGAGTGTTTAGGCAGGCCGTGGCCGACACCCACGTTGGGCTTCCGCTTGAAGGTTGCCGAGTACATGTCGTGTAAACGGCGGTAAGTGGTGAGAGCGTGTGTGAAGAAGTACACCCCTGCAGGGTTAACATCATCTATTCGAATAGCCGTGTCCGCGGAAAAGGACTTCTGGGTTGCTTATATCAGTTCATAGACAAGTGAAAGTGGATACTCTAAAATACGCAAGATAAGCGTGAGTGCTATGGATGGCGTTCTCGTAGGGAGACGGGAGCGGATCCATAGTGGTGTATTGATATGGTGAATATGTGGACTCGTGTGCGCCACCTCAAAAGAGTTACTTGCAGTCGTAGTTCAGGATAGCCACCGAGTCAAAGCTGGCTTGCTGCAGTTAAACCCCACCATCCCCTTTGTTGATAATGATGCATATGTAGTTAGTTCTGATGTAAGTCTTGCTGGGTACATTTGTACTCACGTTTGCCTATTTTATGTTTTTGCAGAGAGACTTCGGTCTCACTAGTAGTTCCGCGTGGACTTCGACGTTTAGCTTGTTACCTCAGCTACGATCTTGTGCCCTCGGCAGGATCTGGTAGATAGTCAGGCTTCTCAGCCTTTTTCATTTATAGATGTCTGTACTCAGACATGATAGCTTCCGCTTGTGCTTTGATTTGTATGCTCTGATGTTGGGTCATGAGACCCATGTTTGTAATATCTCGCTCCTCGGAGCCTATTGAATAAATTACTTGAGTCGTAGAGTCATGTTGTGATGCCATGTTGTATTTGCACATATCGAGCATATTGTGTGTATGTTATTGAAATGCTTGGTATGTGTGGGATCTGACCATCTAGTTGTTTATCTTTAGTAGCCTCTCTTACCGGGAAATGTCTCCTAGTGTTTCCACCGAGCCATGGTAGCTTGCTACTGCTCCGGAACACTTAGGCTGGCCGGCATGTGTCCTTCTTCGTTCCTGTGTCTGTCCCTTCGGGGAAATGTCACGCGATGAATACCGGAGTCCTGTTAGCCTGCTACAGCCCGGTTCACTGGAGTCCTGCTAGCCCAGTGCTACAGCCTGGATTCACTCGCTGATGACCGACACGTTCGATGCTGGGTCATGGATGCCTGTCCCTGTAAGTCTGTGCCACTTTGGGTTTACGACTAGCCATGTCAGCCCGGGCTCCTTATCATATGGATGCTAGCGACACTGTTATATACGTGTGCCAAAAGGCGCAAACGGTCCCGGGCTAAGGTAAGGCGACACCCGTGGTAATACCGTGCGTGAGGCCGCAAAGTGATATGAGGTGTTACATGCTAGATCGATGTGGCATTGAGTCGGGGTCCTGACAGGCTGCTTTGCGCTTCTACTGCGAGGGCCGCAGTGTGCTCCTCCGTGAGGAGAGAGCGCTCTGTGTTTCCATTAACTGTGATGACCCCTCGAGGTCCTGCCATCTTGAGCTTGAGATATGCATAATGCGGTACCGCATTGAATCTCGCAAATGCGGTCCGCCCGAGCAGTGCATGGTAGCCACTGCGGAACGGGACTATATCGAAGATTAACTCTTCACTTCGGAAGTTATCCGGGGATCCGAAGACCACTTCAGTGTGACTGAGCCTGTGCAATGGGCCTCTACACCTGGTATGATGCCTTTAAAGGCCGTATTTGTGGGTTTGATCCTTGAGGGGTCTATACCCATTTTGCGCACTGTGTCCTGATAAAGCAGGTTCAGGCTGCTGCCGCCGTCCATAAGGACTCGAGTGAGGTGAAATCCGTCAATGATTGGGTCTAGGACCAGTGCGGCGAATCCGCTATGACGGATACTAGTGGGGTGGTCCCTGCGATTGAAGGTGATCGGACAGGAGGACCATGGGTTGAAATTTGGGGCGACTGGCTCCAAAGCATATACGTCCCTGAGCGCACGCTTCCGCTCCCTCTTGGGGATGTGGGTTGCGTATATCATGTTCACCGTACGCACTTGTTGGGGGAACCTCTTCTTTCCTCTATTATTTGGCTGCCGGGGCTCCTCCTCATCATCGCTTTGTGACCCCTTATCTTTGTTTTCGGCATTTAACTTGCCGGCCTGCTTGAACACCCAACAATCCCTGTTAGTGTGGTTGGCTGGCTTGTCGGGCGTGCCGTGTATTTGACACGAGCGATCGAGTACACAATCCAAACTGGACGGGCCCGGAGTGCTTCTTTTGAATGGCTTTTTCCGATGACCGGATTTAGAGCCTTTGAATCCCGCATTGACTTTCATATCCTCGGTATTGTTGCTGTTAATGCGGCGCTTATGTTTGTTGCGACGTGACCTGCCGTTGCCGTCCTTGATATCCGAAGTACCATGGTTCTTTGATATGTTATTGCTGCGAGCCAACCAGTTGTCCTCTCCCGCACAAAAGCGGGTCATGAGTGTCGTGAGGGCTGCCATAGATTTCGGCTTTTCCTGGCCAAGGTGTCGGGCGAGCCATTCATCGCCGATGTTGTGCTTAAAAGCTGCTAGTGTTTCTGCATCCGGACAGTCGACGATTTGATTTTTCTTTGTTAGGAACCATGTCCAGAATTGCCTGGCCGATTCCTCTGGCTGCTGAATTATGTGGCTCAAGTCATCGGCATCTGGTGGTCGCACTTAAGTGCCATGAAAGTTGTCGAGGAATGCAACTTCCAGATCTGCCCAACAGTCAATGGACTCTGCTGGCAAGTTGTTCAGCCAATGCCGAGCTGGTCCTTTGAGTTTGAGTGGGAGGTATTTGATGGCGTGTAGGTCATCACGGCGGGCCATATGGATGTGCAGGAGGAAATCCTCGATCCATACCGCAGGATCTGTTGTGTCGTCGTATGATTCTATATTTACGGGTTTGAAACCCTATGGGATTTGATGATCCATTACTTCGTCCGTGAAGCATAAGGGGTGTGCGGCGCCTCTGTACTGGGCTATATCGCGATGCAGCTCAAATAAGTCTTGCCTGCTATGTTCGGCCCGGACGGACTTACTTTTACTATATCCGGCTTGACGGTTAGCGTCTCACATAGTGGCGCACCCTCTTGATCCGTAGATCAATCTTTCGTGTTTTGCTTTGTCATCCAATACGTCTCGCAGGTCTGGCGTATTTCCCCATGCTTTTTATTTGAATGGCGTCGGGGTGCGGGCTGAGCTTTTGGCTGGAATGCCTCTCTGTCGCGGCCGCGAGGTGGCCGATCAGCCGCGTCATACACTGGAGATGTAAGTTTTGGTGCTTCCTCCTCCAGTTGGGGTAGCAACCCGTATTTTGGGTAACTCTTGGAGGGGCGTTTGAGTTTATATTCCTCGGCCGCAAGGACTTCGGTCCATCTGTCAGCTAGCAAATCTTGATCAGCTTGAAGTTGCTGCTGCTTTTTCTTAAGGCTATTTGTCGTGGCTATAAGCCAGCGCTTGAAGCGCTCTTGTTTGACGGGATCCTCTGGCACGACAAATTCGTCATCGTCGAGGCTTTCCTCGTCTTCGGAGGGAGGCATGTAATTATCATCCTCTGCCTCTCTATCTGCCGCTCTCTCTGGAGGGTTGGCTTCTCCATCCTCCTGCTCTAAATCTTGCTGGAGGGGATTGTTGTTGTCTTCGGCATTGTCCGGAGTGATATTATCTCCGATGCCGGTATCACCGCCTTTGCCTTGGCGGGACTTAGAGCGGCGCCGCTGACATCGGCTCTTGGGTTGCTTCTTGGAGGGGTCATCCTTCGCTGTCTCGTCGCCATTGCCTTCTTTGGGTGTGTCCAGCATGTATATATCATATGATGAGGTGGTTGTCCAGTGCCCTGTGGGCCGTGGTTCCTCTTTGCCTCCCGCATCGTCGTCCATACCGTCGATGTCTTCGGAGTCAAAGTTGAGCATGTCAGTTAAGTCATCGACAGTGGCTACTCAATGGGTGGTGGGTGGGCGAGGAATTTCTTCTCATCCGCATCCCAATCTTGCCGGACATTGTTCGGCCAGGATTCTCCTGACAAGGAGAGAGACCTTAATGAGTTCAGTATGTCGCCGAAGGGCGAATGCTGAAAGATATCCGTGGAGGTAAGCTCCATGATCGGCGCCCAGTCGGATTCGACAGGCACGGGCGCAGGCAGTTCGGAGTCCGTGGCCGGAGAAGGATCCGGTAGTTCGGCAACACGGCTCTCGTGAAAGGTAAGGTCGATCCTCGGCTCGATCGCCCCTGAGAGTACGGCCTCCATGGCGGGGTCTATCCACCCGTCCATGGATGGCGCGATTGGCTCCGAATTGAGGGTCGGAGCAGTCGCCGGTGCGATATCCTGAAAACTTACCAACGGCAGAGCTAAATCATGCTCATCGAGACTGTGCAGCGCACTTGGCAGGGGCTCGAATCCGTCGAAGATCAAGTCTCCGCGGATATCGGCCATGTAGTTTAAGCTTCCAAACCTGACCTGGTGGCCAGGGGCGTAACTTTCGATCCGCTCCATATGGCCAAGTGAGTTGGCCCGCAGTGCGAAGCCGCCGAATACGAAGATTTGTACGGGGAGAAAAGTCTCACCCTGGACCGTATCGCTATCGATGATTAAAGGAGCCATCAAGCCTAATGGCGACGACATAGAGGAACTCTCAATGAAAGCACCAATGTTGGTGTCAAAACCGGCGGATCTTGTGTAGGGGGTCTTGAACTGTGTGTCTAAGGCGGATGGTAACAGGAGGCAGGGTACACGATGTTTTACCCAGGTTCGGGCCCTCTTGATGGAGGTAAAACCCTACGTCCTGCTTGATTTATTCTTGATGATATGAGTATTACAAGAGTTGATCTACCACGAGATCGAAGAGGCTAAACCCTAAAAGCTAGCCTATGGTATGATTGTATGTCGTCCTATGGACTAAAACCCTCCGGTTTATATAGACACCGGAGGGGGTTAGGGTTACACAAGGTCGGTTACAAAGGAGGAGATATCCATATCCGTACTGCCTAGCTTGCCTTCCACGCCAAGTAGAGTCCCATCCGGACACGAGACGAAGTCTTCAATCTTGTATCTTCATAGTCCCACAGTCCGGCCAAAGGATATAGTCCGGCTGTCCGGAGACCCCCTAATCCAGGACTCCCTCAGTGTCCCTCATAAAAACCTGATATTTGTCTATCTATGAACATGTAAACATTACTAGTGCTACAAGTGATAACAGAAAACCATTTAAACAAACAGGGTGTCCGAATGTAAATTACATGTGAATTCTGCTGCACCCTAGAAGTACATATGACTAGCTATCTACGTGCTTAAGTAGCTATTTAAGTTCAGGCAAACAGGTAATTCCTAACAGTAAGTATCAAACACATAGATAGGCGCAGTCGATAAGAGGATTAACAGGCTATGGCATTATGTAATCAGTAGCAAACTAAATTAAGCCAAGCAAGATAATTGAACAATTTTGTAATAAGTGACTAACTAAAATTCCGAGAAGCGGGTAACTGAACATATGCTAGCTCTTTGTACAGGCACACTGCAACTTCTTCTTCGGTTACAAGGTTCAACAAAGGAGTCCATGGCATCAATTGCTTGGATACGTAGTCCCAATACTTCTTTCTTCCCACACTGCATTGGTAAGTCGAATGGTTAATTTGGTAAGATGGTGCGTCCTTGATATGTTATATGAGGACGTGTAGTCAGACTAGTTGTAGCCAAACACATCACACTAGCTTTTATTGTATATTTCAGGCGATTACATTTGGCATATCGAGATCTAAGCAATCTACAATAGGATGAAAAGACTAGCACCCTTCACATTATTAGCGAACTCAGTTCATAGAAACAAGCAATTCAACCCTTCTGTGGGTAAATCAAAAGTGCCACTGGAATATTTTTCACTACCCCAATCATACACGCAAAAAGGGGCGACGCCACCGTAGGGGCTGGTATGGGCGGCCGCCATGGGTGGCTGGAAAGTGTGCATCTAGTTTGAGTCATCCAGGTTGGCCCAGGCTAGTTTTGTTCGTCCCAATGCACGAGCAGGCAATGTAAAAAATGAAGAAAAATGTTTCAATTTGGATGGGCCAATAACGTAAGTGTAAGGCAGGCCCTATAGCAGGCTCGCGGCCCAAACGAGCGCCACCCATATCGATCGACAACAGGAAAAATCCCAATTTGTTCGCTCCAGCCTCTAGTCTAGTTCGCTCATAACCTAGCCGCCGCTGGATAGACCGACACAGCACTTCCTTGTGCCCTCGTTGGAGGGCGGTCGCCGGGCTTCAAGCGAATGGAAGGATAAGAAGATGAAGATCCAACCCTTAGTGTAGCCTGCGTGGGAGGCAGCGGTGGCAACATGGGCATGGCATCGAGCTTGCGCAAACGGACAATCGCAGCTTGCAAGAGCAGCATGCGCAACAAGCAGGTACATCACATCCCTGATTATATCTAATTCAACTGTTCAATTTATGGCCAATAGTTAAACCTGACAGTGTTGTAAAACTGCTTGTATGTAGGGAATCTATGAGAAAATGAAACCAATTTCTACTTATTTTATAACTCCCCCAATCAATACTAAACTGACTGAATCTGATGTATCTAATCAAGTTTCCGGTGGAAACATACAAGCTCATGTTGTTCTTGACCCTGAAGTGTCTAATGAACAGACTGCTAATGAAGGATTTGATGCAAACATTTTACATGCTCTAGGTGATGAACATATCTATACCTATACTAATTCTTGACTTCCCAGACATTACCACGTTAATCAGTAATTAGGAACTGTTAATCTGATGGGACCAAGTTATAACAGTTTAGATTAACCCTTATAATTCAACGCTAAAATCTTCTTAGATTGGCACAAAAAAATAAAACCACATACGTTTCGCGGTTAGAAGATGCCACGTTTAATCCCAGGAAGTTAAAATCACATGGTACCTATCAGATGTAGTTTTGTTTATTTAAGCGTCCTACTAGATCTTTTCAATCTAATCGTAACTAGACCACCTATCAGACCACGTTGTCCCTGCTCTCCAGTTTCCCGATCTCTCTCCTATCCAAAGATAATCGATCTCTCCCTACCTGGTAACCTCTCTCCTCTCAATGTCACCATATCACACCGCCGCCTCCTCCACATCTTCTCTCTCCAACCTCTACTGAGATCTATGTTGTGTTCCAGCTAGAAGGAATTATCAAGTGCATATCCCATCAAGGTCATGTATGTGCACCTCTAATGAGATATGTGTTTCCTTTCCAGCCGCAGAGATTGATCAGGTTCATGCGCTTCAAAAGAGGAGCCAACATGTACGTGCATCTCGCCGGCCGAGCTTCCGCGTGATCAGCCAAGAGGAATTATCAAGTGCATGTCCAATCAAGGTCATGTACGTGCAACTCGAAGATTGATCAAGTTCGTGTTGTTTGTTTACGTGCATGTTCAAAAAAGGAGCCAACATGTACCTGCATCTCGCTGGATGAGCTTCCGCCTGATCGCGTGGAGAAGGAGTCAAGACCAATATGTGCACAGTTCTATTGATGTCGATCATACCTCAAGTCGGCATATGCACCTCTTTCCTCTATCATATTTTGTGTTGCTCCGCCACATCTCCTCAGGGCGAAGGTTTGACCATGATGGGTAGGTTCTCCTATAATGCATTGGCAATGCTCCTGATCAAGATAGCCACCAGCTAGCCCTTCTATCAATCACCATAGCACACCCAGCTGATTGGTCTATCCAAGATTTCCCCATACACTACTCTAGGTCTGATCACCTTGCCATAGCTTTCTCTCACATCAGTTCTCGCCATTGTTCTATTCGTTTGTATGTATCTCCTTTGCTTGCGAGGATCCAATCTTTGCAAAGGCTCAGCTCCCAGGTAGCTTTTGTTTCAAACCTAGGTATTTGATTACAATTTATTTTGTATCTAAATGGATAATAATTTTGTTCTTATAGTATAATTATATTTTATTAATTATTAACTGACGAATGTTGACTGCAGTCTACCTATGATCCAATCTTTTTTCTTTGATCCTGACTGCCGTCTATGGATTTTTAATGCGTTGATGTCAGTCTACCAACTCGATCTGTGCTACTCTGCAAACGCCAAACTTGACTTGAGAGCCTTTGTTGATCCACAGTGATTTTTGATTATCTCTATCAACTAAGTTGCTACTATGGTCATTCACTACACACTGAACTTGAATTAAATATCTCTGCTGATTAATCTGTAGGTGCTTGAATGCCATTATGTCTATAACGTACATGTTTGAATGATATGGAGATTGATCGAAGGATGCTTTTACTCTTCTTTCTGATGGTGCCCTGAGTTAGTGCCGTATTAGAAAGGCGAGGTGTGATCGTGGGTTTCAGGTTCAAGGATGGTAGTCAGAATTAGGCGAAGATGAGCTGCATGCGTACTTAATTAGCTTAATTAGCATTAAAAGCAATTAACTGTTCAAACTTCTTTCCCCACAATATATTGTGCTACCACGGCCATGTTTATTCAATCCAAATTGCATGTTTTGTAGTTTACATGTGGGCTTACAGACCGTGTAAAACTGTGTGAGGCAACCAACTTAAGCAATGCAATGAGTTGTTTTAGACTTGACTTTGGCTTGCCATTCTGGAAGTTAGTCATGTGATCTCTAAGGTTTTTCCCTCATGCTCTACTAATACTTCTTACTTTCTTATCCAATGGAGACTTAAAGTTTTTGATGTCTTGCGCTCATAATAATCGTTTACAGAAGGAGAGTATTCTTCGAAGATAGCAGTACATTATGCGTGTCAGAACAGCGGTAAGATTTCCAAGGTCGTCAACAAGAGTTTTATTTATACTACTACAATTGCTTACCTGCGCATGTAAGATACCGTTAAAGGAAAGCTATGATCTAATCATGTGTTAACTATGCGTGTATGATCTATTATGTAGGCTCCTTTGGGTTATTAGAATGGTACTCTATCTAGGGTTATTAGAACAAGATTTCCAAGGTCGTCAACAAGTGTTTTTGTGTTAACTATGCGTGTATGATCTATTTATGTACGCCCCTTTGGGTTATTAGAATGGTAAGCTATCCAGGGTCATTGACAAGAGTGAGTTTACACGCGGGCTTACATAACATGTAAAACTGGGTGCTACCTTCTTGAAGCAAATGCAGGGGGTTGTTTTCTTACATTCATATTTTCAATTGGACACCAAGTTCTCTTGACATCCCAAAAGTTAGTCAAGTGATCTCTATGGTTTTACCCACGTGCTCTCTGTACTAATTCTTCTTAATTTGTTATTTCAGTGATCCTTAAAGCTTCCAAAGTTTTGAGCTCAAAACAATCATTTTACATATGGGGAGTATTGGGCACAGATGGTACATTATGTGGGTGAGAACAATGGTAATATTTCCAAGATCATCAACATGAGTGTGATTTATACTACTACAAGTGTTCAACTCTGTACGATGTTATTAAAGGTATTATTGTTATGTTGCCTATTTTGTTAGGCTCCATTGGGCCATTAGAATGGTAATTTACCTATCCGGTGCCATTGACAAGAGCATGATTTATACTATAGTTGTTTACCTGTGTAAGATAACAAGATATTCTCTGAAGTCTCAGTTGTTTGTCTATTTTTGTAGGCTTGCGTCCAGCTTTCTTCATCGCTGGGGAATTTCTCTCATGACTAAATAAGTGAAAGGTAAATTATCCAAAACAACATACAATGTGAATATGCATCTTTGTAGTCGAGTTGGAGGACTTTTTATCAGCTGAAGCAATCTTCGAGATATTTCCTTCAAATATTTAATCCAAATTGCATTTGCAAATTCACATGCATGCTTGCATACACCTTATAAGAAAGTGGTGCAAAGAAATTCTGGGGCAACTCAAGGAATTCCTTATGTTGTTCACATTTTAGTCTAATCAGACAGTCTCTTGGTGTCATGTGTGTTCTCAGATTCTTAGTAATTAACAGGGCTGATAGACCTTGCTGCTCTGATGCATGGTGACGATCCAATTCTTCTTTGTTATTGCAGGAGATTTTATTATTCCTAGCTGTCCCCTGCAAATAATCGTCCTACAGAGGGCATATATTCATTTTATTTCTAGGATTCCATTTTTCCTATGTTTGCAATTTTAGTTAGGTCACCAATTTGCTGGAATTCAAGTATTTGACAGAGATAGGGATACATGTTGTGGTTTAGAAGAATGGTTGGTTGTACACATGAGTGTGATTTATTCTACTATGTGTTCAACTATGTAATATATTCTTAGTAATAGAAGTATTACGTATTATTTCTATATTATTGGAGTCATGCCGTTATCCTATTTTTTTACCATGGAGTTTGCTCATGACTAACTTGACAAAAAGTAAATCATCTAAAACAACGGATAGTGTAAATATGTACATTAGTTCAGTTTCTGGTTGCTAAATTACATCTTCGTTGTACCTCTCAAGATGACATTTGTATGTCTGGAACTATTCAAAGGCTTGCTTTTCCAATGCATGTTCTTCTTTTGTTTAAGATTTTTCCATAAGTTCAGTTCACACTTATATGTACTCCCTCCATCCATACTATTCATCACCCAGGGTGCAGAATACGTTAAATACGTTATTCTTCACCTGAGGTAATTTTACGATCGTTTCATATATAAATTACATTTCGTATACAAAAAGTTACATTCATATTTATTTTATTACGTAAAATTTGGCATAAGAAAAACGAAAATATAGGTCTTAAGTTTAGAAAATTTGCATTTTATGTATATTTTACACTATGTTTTTACATTCATAATTTTAGCTAACATAAAATATTTTTACGACGATTATCATTTTCTTACGTTCTCTTTTTATGTATGAAATAAGAATAAATTTACGGAATGAAAAAATATGGTGTATTGATGTTAAAATAGAAGGGGGTGAAGAATAACTATTTCTCACTCAGGGTGACGAATAGCGTGAGATGTATAATGTGAAAATTATATCATTATAAGCTCATATATTATTGTTCTAACATGTGGTCAAAGTTAGCCTCGAAAAAGGTATTAGACCCTATATATATGGATAGAGGGAGTAAAATTATTTGATTAGATACGAATAAAATCATAGCAATTATAATGTTATAGATAAATAGCATTTTGTTGATTTAGTATTCATTTACCATGGTTACACTTCCCTAAATAATTGTCGTATCTACGCACACATGCATGTTCTACCGTGACAAATGGTCCTTATTTGTTAACCGGGACAATCCAAAGTTCTCTGGAGTTGCCTTTATAATATATAAGCTCACACGGTCCTACATTAGGACGTCGAGAAGTGTCCCATTGTTGAAACAAGAAATATTGATACATTGGAATTAAAACTACCAAACAGATATGAACTTCTGTCTCCAAGCAAGTTCCATGTAATGGACATGTCAAGATGTATTTTGATGTTCCTATTTATTTCTATTCTTATGGAAAATATTTTTTGTATTATTTTCATGGGCTATGACCCTACACCAACTGGTAGAGCTGCCACCAATATGGAGCAACATTTGTAGAACTAGATCATGTGCATGTGGATAGTTCTTACATAGTGTCTTTGATACCTTCGTATTTTTCATGTAATAAACATCACTTAAAATTCGAAGTTATTCATTTTAGAAAAATCTAGCCCGTGCGAATGCACGGGTTGACGACTAGTAGTGTCTAATGAGGGATCTAATGCAAGCATTTTGCAAGCTCCCATTGAAGGATTTAGTGTCTAATGATGATCTGCTATGTTGAGAGAGACATAGAGATTTGTAGGCATTGGTGACAAGCAAATTATAGTACATTTTCATGGCTTGAGGAAACGTCGAGGCTATCTACCAGAAAGTCCACGTATCATGACAACGTATCATAAATACTTTTCTAATCTGTTGTTTGAAACTATTGGCATACTTGTGCAGGATAGATATATTGATATGCAGTTTGCACACTGGTTATAGGTGCAATTACACTTTGATATTTTCAGCCAAAGAACGAACAATTCAAACAGGTACAGACCATGTTAGTAGTCCTTGTACACCATGTTGCATTTTGTGTTTTTTGGTGCTTGCATCATTTAGTGTTTTACAATCTAAACTACTTTGGATCATTAGCTGGTTTTCAAAGTGCATGTAGCTTCACATTTCTCAAGTTATGTTGATTTCTAGAGTGCAAGTGTCGTCGTATTTTTTAAGTTAAATGTTCGCCCCTGGTAACTTGAATTCATGGATCCGCCACTGCACACAAATCATACACGCAGACCAGTATGAAGTAAATGAAATGTAGGGACTTACGCTAGCTCGTTGTACAGGCTCACTGCAGCTCTGCTTGCCCTTGGGATGTTCCATGTACAAGTCCATGTTACCACTTGCTTGGATGTGCAGGCCTTGTGCTCCTTGCATCCCCCTCTACATTTTTGACACGGCGAATGGTTGATCAAATAAGAGAAATTGACCTTGTTGTTGTACTAGAGGATAGATACTTACAAGGTTATACGGGTATGCAGGATGTGTACCAGATCCCGTAGCACCGTCATGCTTCGCTAAAAAATGGTTTTGCTTGTTTCAGATGATATCTCCAGAAGAAATAAGAGTTAAAGTCAGTGTTGCATAAGCGTGTAAGCTAAGAGAGCAGTGAAAGGATATCCAAACATCATCGGAATAGTGCATAAGGGAGTGATGTGTGGATACCTAGTCCGGGCCGTCGTTTGGGCATGCTCTCCTAGCTAGAGTGCGGGTCACTTCAGAGCCATTGAGGGTGATGCGCTAGCGTTAGCTGGCTGCGCACGGATGCAGATCTTGAGTGGCAGCGGAGCACTACGATGCGGTGGACGAGACTGTTGGTGAAGCCCCAACGGCCTCGGGGGGCGGAGGTGTGACGATGTGCTCGGTGAAGTAGCCCCAATGAGGTGGGAGACGGTGTCAGTGAAGCGCACCTGATGCGGTGGAAGTGGATGTCTGTGAGGCACGTCGGTTGCGGCGGCCGACATTGTCGGTGGACCACCCGGTGCGGTGGACGAGGGCGTAGATGAGGTAGCTCCGGTGCGGTGGTGAAGTGCGACCATCGTCTTCGTCGTCGTCGTCCGACATAGAGGTGGGGAAAGATACGAGGCAAGGGGCGATTCGAACTTTACTTGGGTTGACGGCAAATTAGGGATTTGAGCAATCTGGGTGCGGAAGGGGACGGTGGAGAAGGGAGATTTTGCAGGGCTGGAATTGGGGCCGCCAGATATTTCAATATGAAACGTGGAAGCACGAACTTATTTTGTTGTCGTTCTTTTTTGGGGGGGAGGGGAGCGAGGGGGGTGGGTGGCTGGGTGCTAAGCGTCCGTATGACACACGCGACCACCACGACACGACCCTGGTCTACCTGGTGCGCCTACATTTGAGAATGTAACCAAATCTTCTTTCATTTGCAAACAAATCTGTATGTATTACCATGCCCGTGTTTTCCTTGCAAATAATTAGTCATTCGAAACGAGATGCTATAAATTCGTTAATGAGGAGTTATTTGAAAAAACGAAATGGTATCCACGTTAACATGGATTAGAGTGTGTGTCACATAATTAGTTATTTGAATTAGAGTGTGTGTCACATAGCGATCTCCAATTCTAACGTAGATTTCACACTTCACGGTATCCATGCTAGTTTTTTAATACAAATTCATATGTATATGATGAATACCATGGTGGTGAGAAAACTTTTGGATGGATTCAAACATATGACCTACAAAATAGCACAACAATCGAGTCAATGTCAACTTCTCCAAACCTAGTATGGCACGAATTCGAAATAATTACCCGTATGCATGGTCCTCAGTTCAAATCTTACGATGTACACCGAATTGAAACATCGATATTAAGTCTCGTACTATCTACATTCAAATGTTGTTTTTAGCCCCCCCCCCCTCGGCACACACGCTACATACTTCGTGTATCAGTCAATCTTCCTCGCCTAACCACCTTAGGAAGCTATTGGTTTCCGACACACGTTCATTCTTTCTCTCCATGTTTTGATCTCTAACTCTCTCAACTACACAACCCCCTTTTTCTCCTCTGTTACCAAATGCATTTACCTCACACACTCGCCATTGCACCCCATGCCGAGCTCTCTATCTCTCTCTCTCCCTCCCACCCTCTCTCGCTAGATACATGCATTGCCTATCTAGCCCCCTAACCTCTCGTGCGCACGCACGCATGTTGTCTATCTAGGTCACTCCCTCGAGACTGTCTCACTCTTTCTTCCGCATGGCGGGCCACACTCGCTCAATCTCTCTCTCTTTATCTGAGTTTCGATTAACCTCGTTTTCTTTCACATACAAATGATATATCTCCTTGTTCGGGCCTCGATTGACACACTCTATACTCTCTCACGCAGATTGTCTATCTAGGTCAGTCCATCCAAGCCGCCCCCACTCTTTCGACCTCATGGTGGGCCACGCTCGCTCAATCTCTCTCTCTCTCTCCCCCCCCCTCTCTCTCTTTGTATGTCTCGATTGACCTTGCTCTTTCTCGGACACAAACGATATATCTCCATGTTTGAGCCCAATTCGACATATTCATATTGTATACTCTCTCACGCACATTGTCTATCTAGGTCACTCTCTCCAACCCGTCTCACTCTTTCGATCGCATGACGACCCACACTCGCTCAATCTCTCTCCTTTTATATATGTAATCGATTGACCTTGCTTCCTCCCACGCATAAAATATATCTACATGTCTATGACTGGATCATCTCTCAAGCTCTATCTTACAGCCCTCACCCTTCCCAAAAGCTCAATCAGACAATATCTCTCCAGAGCATATATATATATATATATATATATATATATATTTTCAATGAATGTCGGACCACACTCACTTTTCCTCTCTATCTATATGTCTCTCGATTGACCTCGCTTTCTCATGATGTATCTTCCACACATTGAAGCTACTTCTCCATCCCTCGCAAAGCTGGAGCTATTTATATTGCGAGGGGGACTCCAACCTTCGATTAATTTGTGTAGGCATTTATTCCGGTGGGTTTAGATTATATTTTCGTAGCATTCGGCCCACAACTACTCCAAACACCATTGCAACCCCTACAGCTCCCCCAATTGATTTCCCTCTGGCTCGGTCATCGCTCTGTTGCACTTCCTTTCTCGCCTTCAACGCCGCACCATGCTATTATTGCAAAAAAAAACCGGTGTTCTCTTTAATTATTACAAATAAGCTACAAAACTACACACCGATAGTCCACCTGGAATGGAACAAATTTTGACCCACAAATTAAAGTGCTACAAACTACACACCGAGGGGCCCACCTATCATGAAACAAATTTGGACCCATATACAAATAAAAAAATAAAGGACGAGGATCGAACATGCGACCAGGGCCTTCAAGCAGCACGTCAATAGGCAACATACGTAGAACAACAATGTTTGTTGTACCCCCCCCCCTTTGTTCATATAATGTTTTTATATTACCACAGCCTATTTAATGGATAACATGTAATATTATTTTTAGTACATTAGTGGGACCGTCTCGTTAGCACGTACTATTCGTCTTCACTTACTGGTGGGTTCCATGTGTGCTCTCTCTCCTCCCCTTCTGCATTTAGACGCACGGGCAAACACGAATAACTCAAGGGCGATGTTGTCGTTAATCATATCTGGATGCGTTCACAATTTATGGCACCAGTTTCATGTACTAGTAGTACTAGTCAATGTGTACGTGCAATGCACGTTAATTTGGAAGTATATTAAGTGCATACGGATATTAAGTAGGATATTATTTGCGTGTTATTATGTGATTAGCACTATTTTTGGCATGAAATTAACTGCACGCTAAACGTGTTGAGTGCTCGTCATTGAAGTAGTCTAGGTCATTGGATGAGAAGAAATACATGTGGCTTGATGACATTTTATATTTAATTTGATACCGCTGTAGAAGTGTCGGAGATATGCCCTAGAGGCAATCATGTATGATGATATTTCCTATGTATTTATGAATAAAGATAGTCCTTGGACATTATCAATGATGTGTATCAGCAAGTACGTGACTTGTTTGTAGGACTATGCATTGTATGATGACTATCCTAAAAGGTCTGAAAGTGTGTTATATCGACTAGAGGGGGGGTGAATAGGCGATTTTTATGAAAGTCTTCAAAACGTGGGAGTTATGAGGACAAACGATAGAAGTAAACCTAATACCCTGCAGTGGAAGGTAGACTACACTAGGCAAGCCATAGTCAAGTGTTCAATAGAGTGAAAGCACAATGACTAATAGCAGCAATGTAGTAAGGATCAGGTATGAAGATATTGTGAAGCCAGACAGAACACACAGTCACTCAGTGAAGACAAAAGATAGTGCAAACATACAATGACTTCACAAGGAGTAATAGTAAGTACAAGGAAGGGAAGATGAAACCAGTGACTCGTTGAAGACAATGATTTGTTGGACCAGTTCCAGTTGCTGTGACAACTGTACGTCTGGTTAGGGCTTCTAGGTATTTAAACCTTAGGACACACAGTCCCGGACACCCAGTCCTGAACACGCAGCTCAGGACACCCAGTCCTCACCGTATTCCCCTTGAGCTAAGGTCACACAGACCTCGCCCAATCACTTTGGTAAGTCTTCAAGGTAGACTCCCAAACCTTCACAGACTTCGTTCACTGGCAATCCATAATGTCTCTTGGATGCTCAGAACACGACGCCTAACCGGCTGGAGGATGCACAATCCTCAAGTGTAATAAGTCTTCAGATCACACAGACAAGAAGACTTAAGTGATGCCCAATTCTCTTTGGCTCTGGGTGGTTAGGGCTTTATCCTCGCAAGGAATTCTCTCTCAAAGGCTTCGAGGTGGGTTGCTCTGAAATGACAAAAGCCGTATTCTCAATCTGAGCAGCCAACCGTTTATGGTTGTAGGGGGTGGGCTATTTATAGCCACATGGCAACCTGACCTGATTTGTCCGAAATGACCCTGGGTCACTAAGGAACAGACACGTGTTTGAACGGTCAGATTTCAAACTCACACGACAACTTTACTTGGGCTACAAGCAAAGCTGACTTGTCCGACTCTGGACAAGATTCGCTCTCATAGTGTTCACTCGAAGACATAGGTTTTGGTTAGGCATCACTTCAGTCATTCTGACTGGTTCTCTTGGACCCCACTTAACAGTACGGTGGTTCCTATGACTCAACACAAAAGAAAGAGAACTACGAAAGATCTAAGTCTTCGAGCTCCATAGGCTTCATGTGGTGTCTTCTCTTGTCATAGTCTTCGATGTGAATATCTTCATATACCACCTTTGACTTCAATGTCTTCATACATTTTTAGGGGTCATCTCTGGTAGGAAAACCGAATCAATGAGGGACTTCTACCTGTGTTATCCTGCAATTCTCACAAACACATTAGTCCCTCAACTAGGTTTGTCGTCAATACTCCAAAACCAACTAGGGGTGGCACTAGATGCACTTACAATCTCCCCCTTTTTGGTGATTGATGACAAACTAGTTGATGTTTTCAACGGGGAATATAATCTGTGAAATTGTAAAGGATAAGGAATTGTCTTCATAAGTTGCAAGGGCTCCCCCTGAAGATGTGCATATAAGTAATTTGCTTTTGGAATGCAAATGCACATGGCAGGTTCTACTTGTGGAAATCCACTTCAACTTATGATGACAATCCACTGTGCATGTGAAAGTATATGAAAATAATGACATGCATAATGGAAAATGGATGTCTGCAGAATGATCTAAGTGCGGAATTTATCGTCGCACATGCGGAATTTATCATCGCAAAACAAGGTGGCAGATAAGTAGCAGACGACCATCGAGTTTAAGTGTTACAACTCAAAGAACCAAATGTAGCAAAACGAGAGTTGTAAGCACGAAGCAAAATATAAAGCACCCGCCCATATGGACCCGCTTGAAGACTATCAACCTCATATGCTTCTCCCCCTTTTGTCAGTAAGGACCAAAAAGGTTTGAAGACATAGAGCATCTACTCGTTCCCATGAGGAGTAGGTGAAGCAGTAGGGTCATTGGTGGTGTTTGGCGGTGCTGAAGAGCTTGGAGCAGAGTTGAAGCATGCTGAAGGAGGTGGCGGTGAAGTGGCATCGTGTTCATCCTCGATAACTCTGGCAGTCACTATTGCAGCAGAGGAAGAGAACTCAGAGTCTTCAAGGGATGGACTTCCTAGCAGCACAGCCCTTCGAGGAGGTGTGGAGTCAAACTTGAATCTCTCAGTGAAGCCATCCTCTTGAAGATCATCTTCAGAACACATCATCGTTAGCCCTTTCCATGTGCGGCGACAGGTTTCATGGGCAACAAAAGCATTCTTGGTGGCAAGATTGCGAATGCGATTAACATCCACCAAGAAGCTTTTCATCTGACGCTTCAGCCAGTCATGATGCCTATCCTGTTTCTGATGAAGAGCCACAAGAAGCTCTCGGTCGTTGAGAACAGAGTGCGCTTCTTGGGTCTTGGAGCAGTTGTACTATCAGTGGCTTCAGTGGAAGCAGGGTGTGGTGCATGTGTAGTGCCAGCCAAAGGATACACCCGAGTGACTGCTTCAACTCCTTCAATGTTCTGAGAGAAACTCTGATGCTCTGCATTCTGAAGACTTAGAGGTTCCTTGGCAGGCTCAGGATAGATGGCTTCAGTAGAGATATCCACATCAGGCAGAAAAATCCGATGATTGCGAGCAGATGGCTGATATGAGATATTGGAGTGAAGTTTGATTATCCGCATTACCCATGGGGCATAGAACTTCAAGCCAAACAGTTTAGAGCCTGATGCAGCAAGTTGGCGAATGAAGAAGTCATGTGCATTGAAGCATTTTCCATGAAGAATATAGAAGATCAAAGTCTTCATTGCACCCTCAAGCTTGACATTTGGAGAGTGCCCTTTGATGGGCCAGAGAGTTCGCCTGATGATGTGATAAATGGTTCTTGGCAGATACTCAAGGTCTTCAATGAAGAACTCTGTGGGATAAGCAGCATCTTGGGGCAATGGCTTCATCATGCTGAGCATCTGACTCATATCAGATTAAGGCTTCTGAAAGATGCTCTCAATAGCGTCACTGTGCAGCTGACAGCCATGCTCGTAGAGATCAGGAGTGGGCAAACTAGTGAGCTCAATGATGTCAAAGGCTTTGGCTTCGTGATGAACGTTGCCAGTCATCCACTCCAGGACCCAAGTCTTCGGATCTCTGCTATATCCGCGGATGTGAAGTGTGGCATAGAATTGTAGCAGCAACTCTTCATTCCAATGCTCTTGGTCAGTAACGAATGGCAGCAGTCCAACTTCCTTGAAGCAATCCAAAGCTTCTTCTAGACAGGGCAGACCAGCTATAGCTTCAATGTCATGGCGCTTATGTGGGAAGATGCGACCTTGGTTGTAAAGAATGCATGAGTAATAGCTTCGCTGCGGATAGCTCCAAAACCGATCAGATGATATCCTTTCCCTTGAGTAGGGGTTCCTGGAGCTATCGAAGAATGTGTTGTCTGCTCTGAAGCCATTGATATTGAAGGAGCCAGGTGCTGATGCAGGACCTGGGAACCTTGGCAATCTTGGGATTGGCTTCTGTACCTGAGGCCTGTGCTCAACATGATAGTCGAACTGGGGATCGGCAGCAGACTCAGGAACAGAAGTGGCGGGATCAGTGGCTTCGATGTATTCGGATGCTTTTGTTGGGGAGGACTCCACATTAGCTTCATTGGTGGTTGTGGCAGCCTCAAGATTTTCATCCTCCACCTGACGAGCTGGAGGGTCGGTCACAAGCACGTTCTCCTTGAGAACTACTTCTTGGTGGGACAGGGGAGTGGGAACTTGTGGGACTTCTTCTTCCGCGGCTGATGCAGCCGGATTGTCTTCAGCAGAGACTTGAGGCCTTGGACCTTTGCGAAGCCTACACAACGCGGGCGACGCCTGTGGAGTTGGAGTGGGCTGGGCCTCATAGTCTTCTTCCTCTTGAGGGAGATCCGCCCATGAAGCATCATGTGCAATTGGTGTCAGCGGACGACCAATGCTGATGAGTTCGCTGTTCTCAAGCTGAGGAAGGACTGCACCATCTTCTACATGGTCATGTTGACCAATGTCTTCAGCAGCGATGTGATCAGCTGCTGGAAAGTCTTCAGCTTCATGAGCCTCTGTGGAAGTAGGCTCATGGATTGTCAGTTGGAGTTCAGCTTTAGGACAGACCATAGAAATGGGTTCAACTATCAAAGGCTCTATGGGAGCAGCCCGATCTTTCTTGGTCTTCCTCTTCTTCTTGGAGGGGGCAGTAGGAGAGGCTTCAGAATGTTTCCTCTTCCGTGCTTCAGCCTCAGCAGTCCTCATCTTCTTGAGCTCTGAAGCTGTTGACCAGCTTTTTGGCTTCGAGCCAGTCATTTTAGTTGGGAAGACAATAGGAACTGCTTCCTGCCTTGGTACGTCAGGTTCAGCCATAGCAGGCTTCTTCTTCTTCTTTGCGGCCATCCTAGGGTCAATGCCAGGACGCCCAAGGGCCTTGCGCTTCTCAACCTCATTACATGTTTACACACATCTGTCAGCCAGAGCCTTCATGCGCTCACGCGAGCCCTGAGCTTCTGCACATTTCTTCAGAAAGGCTTCCTTGAGCTCGTGCATCATACTCTTGAAGTTCTTCACTTCCTGCACGCGAGCTTGTCCATATGCTTCTTGAACTGAGCCTTTTCATAGTCAATCTTTTGCTTCAGTTCAACAATGCGCTGGGCGATAGCTAGCTCTGAAGCAATGGCGCCTTGGAAGGCGACACTGAGGCCAATGGGTAGCTGCAGATCTTCAAAGCTGATGTTTGGCGTGTCAAACCACTCGTCAATGAAGTTGTGGATGATGGTTACATCAAAGAGAGGCAGATCATTAAAGATTTCTGCTTCTTCTTTGCTCTTGATGAGTTGCTCAAGAGCGTCATCTGCAAGATCTTCATCACTTGATAGATCGATGGCGTCATTGCGCAGAATGGCAGCAGTAGTTAGCTCTTGGCCGGCGTGAGGCAGAGGCATCTTGGTCTTCTGGGGCTTGGAGATGCAAGATAAGTCTTCAGGAGGTGCAGTTGCCAGTGGCTTCGCCTGTGAGATTTTTGGTGAAGGGGCAGGCTTTGAAGCTTTAGGCTTCTTCAGCTTCTTTGTCTTCGGTGCTGCAGGCACTTCATCTGATTCAGCGTCAGCTGCAGGCTCATTCACTGCAGTCCCTTGAACCAAGATGCGGGTGATGAGGCCTTCAAGGTTGTAGAAAGGACCGATGACATTGGGTTCTGCATGTCATGTGCCATCTGCCCTTGGTGCTGAGGGACCAGGGTTGAAGCCTAACCCCAAAGTCTTCTTGTTCTGCTTTGCTGAGTTCTGGGCAAACTGGAAGTTGCACTTGAACAGATTGTCGTCACGACACCATAGTAGTGACGATGGGTGTGCATCAACAGGCTTTGGCCCACGGACCATGCAGGGATAGAAGCCTTGTTCAATGGCTTCATCTCTGGACCTGGGCAGAAGATTCTTATATAGGATGTCTCCCCACGGTCTCTTGATGGCGTTTTTCTCAGCATATGCCTGGGTTACAAATTGATATTTGAACCATTGTTCTGCCCAATATCTTCGAATCCATTGGATTCGGGTCTTGTGCTGATTGTAATCCTCTTCAGGATCTGTCTTGTATAGTTCTGAGAGTTCATCTGGCAGATCTCTGGATGTTTCCCCACGACGCTTTCTGCCACCCTTCCTTACTGATTTCTCTGAAGCCATAAACTTTAACCTGGAAGGCTTCAACACGTTCAAAGGCTTCAAAGGTTTTTGCTTGCTGGACCAACAGGAACTGGCTTCGGGAGAATTTATGTGATGCTGTAAGAATTCTACAAATGAATGCAGACTATGAGAACCAAAGGATTCTCCCACGGACATGTACCTGTGACAGCATTAAGGTGCGAGGGAAGGGGAAGAGGTCATATGCATTCTCAGAAGATTTTGAAGATAAATCAGTTTAGAAGACATTGACCTCATCGTGCGAAGACATTCACTCATAGATAAGGAGTTGGTTCCAGATTTGTACGAATCCACAGATCAGTACAAGTGAGGAATCTAACTACTTTGTGAAGCATAAGTGAATATACTAGGCATGTTATGAGATGCAGTATGAGAGAGATCTAACTTGTGTGAATAGAAACTACTTGTGGTAGAAAGTGACAAATCCATAGGATCAACGGTGTTGTAAAAAGGAAGTTTTATTTACCACACTAAGAACTGCTAGACGGAGTGGAAGATGAGGCCGAGCAGTTCGATCTTCCGTGCCCTAACTTGGCGACGGAGGACACCTACGGCGACGGCGGAGAGGACGATGTCCGCGGTCGGCGTGAAGACGGCGTCGGAAAGGTTGCGGCAGCGAAGCGCTTCGTCGCCGGCATCGTCGAGGGCTAGCGGTGGCGCTAGGGTTCATGCGAGAGTGGAAGAAGAGATAATGACCGCTGTGAAGTGTGTATTTATAGGTACATGGGCGACACTGCGCTATTACACAGGTGCCCCTGGCGATTCGCATCTGAGGAACACGTGGCCATTATGCAGAATTTTGGGGTTTGTTCCACGTCCCACGCATGCCTTGATTGTCGGGTGGTCGTTCCTACTTCTCCGGGTTTCATGTGGAGGAATGAGCATTGAAAATGGACTTAATGGTTGTCTCTGTATCTTCTGCTGACAAGGACGCAGAGAAGACATTTGACAGTTTCAATAGAATGCATATGATTTGGAGAGATAGAATTTGAGATAGAAAGCATAGAGAGGTTAGGGTCCGATCACATTCACTTAGTTCAAAAGATTCAACAATGAAGACAGAGCTATAAGTGAATGCTGTAGAGGACAAAACACTAATATATATATATATATATATATATATATATATAATCAACATAGTGAAGATAATCATGAAGATATGTTGAGATCGAAGCCAAACCAAATGTGAAGACATTGCAAGGTAACGCCATGAGTGAAACACTTCAAAATAGAACATTTGGTGGTGGCGTTACCCACCGTATAGGAAGTATTAGACCCAGACACGGCGCACAATTATCGTGGCGCTCTGAAGTCAAATTCCACATTAATGTATTCACACTTAGAATGTATGTCTTCATTGATTGAAGATATACTTTACTTCGTGTGTTGCACATCTAAGTCATCAATATGCATTAGGGTTAGGATGTGTGCCTGATCACAGGACATTTGAGGATTCCAGGATATTTAGCTCACATCGTAACTTGCAAAATCTCTTCTCATCCAAGGGCTTGGTGAAGATATCTGCCAATTTCTCTTCAGTGTTGACGTGTATGATATCAATATCTTCCTTCACAACATGATCTCTGAGAGATGGTGAATTTCAATGTGCTTTGTCTTCGAGTGCTGAACTGGGTTGTTGGCGATCTTGATGGTGCTTTCGTTGTCGCAGTAAAGTGGCACTTGCTTCAGATGAATGCCATAGTCCTTGAGTGTTTGCTTCATCCATAGAAACTGAGCACAGCAAGATCCAGCAGCAATGTATTCAGATTCAGCAGTGGACAGAGATACACAATTCTGCTTCTTTGGAGACCAACATACAAGTGATCGTCCTAGAAAGTGACATGTGCCTGATGTAGACTTGCGATCAACTTTGTCACCAGCATAATCAGCATCCGAGAATCCAACCAGATCAAACTCTGAGCCCTTTGGATACCATAATCCTAGAGTTGGGGTGTGAGCCAAATATCGAAGAATTTGCTTCACAGCTAAGTGATGCGACTCCTTTGGTGCCGCTTGAAATCGAGCACACATGCAAACACTAAGCATAATATCTGGCCTAGATGCACATAGATAAAGTAAAGAACCAATCATGGAGCGGTATACCTTTTGATCGAACTCTTTACCATTGTCGTCGGGACCCAGATGATGTTTGGCTAGCATTGGTGTTGTGAAGCCTTTGCAGTCTTGCATACCGAACTTCTTCAGGCAATCTTTGAGATACTTCTCTTGAGATATGAAGATGCCATTGCGTTGTTGTCGTATTTGAAGACCGAGGAAGAACTTCAGCTCCCGCATCATGGACATCTGATATTGCTCTTGCATCATATATCCAAACTCTTCACTGTACTTCTGATTGGTGCAGCCGAAGATAATGTCATACACATATATTTGGCACACAAACAGTTCACCATCATATGTCTTCGTGAAGAGAGTGGGGTCTAGGGAACCAGGTATGAAACCTTTGCTCTTCAGGAAGTATTTGAGTGTGTCATACCAGGCCCGAGGGGCTTGTTTGAGGCCATACAGTGCCTTGTTGAGCTTGTATACCATGTCCGGATGTTTTGGATCTTCAAAGCCTGGCGGTTGTGCAACATACACATCTTCTTCAATCTTGCCATTGAGAAAAGCACTCTTCACATCCATTTGATATAGAAGTATGTTATGATGATTTGCATAGGCCAGCAGTATGCGTATGGCTTCAAGTCTAGCCACAGGAGCAAATGTTTCATCGAGGTCAACGCCTTCCACTTGAGTATATCCTTGAGCAACCAGACGAGCTTTGTTTCTGACAACTTGACCATGCTCATCTTGCTTTTTGCGGTATATCCATTTGGTGCCTATTATATTGTGCTTCCGTGGAACAGGAAGCTTACTAGTTCCCATACATTATTCAGCTCAAACTGTTGAAGCTCTTCTTGCATAGCTTGAATCCATTCAGGTTCCATGAAGGCTTCTTCAACTTTCTTGGGTTCTGTTATTGAGACGAATGCGAAGTGCCCACAGAAATTTGCTAGCTGAGTTGCCCTTGAACGAGTGAGTGGACCAGGTGCATTGATGCTATCAATTATTCTTTCAATCTGCACTTCATTGGCAACGCGAGGATGTACAGGGCGAAGACTTTGCTCTTGCTGATCATTGTCGTTGTTAGAAGGAATGTCTTCAGGCTGAGCATTGTCTTCATGTTGATCAGGTGCTGAGATGATAAGTTCTTCTTTAGGATGAGCTTCAGAAGGTATAATTTCTCCAGTTCCCATTAGCTTGATTGATTCACTGGATGGAACTTCATCTAGCACATTTGGCAGTTGCTCTCTTTGTGAACCATTGGTCTCATCGAACCGCACATCCACTGTTTCAACCACTTTGTATGAAAGAGATTGAAGACTCTGTAGGAGTGCGAATCCTTTCCATATCCAAGCATAAAACCCTCATGTGCTTTTGGTGCAAACTTTGAGGTGTGATGTGGGTCCTTGATCCAGCACCTTGCGCCAAATACTCTGAAGTAACTGACATTTGGCTTCTTGCCAGTAAGGAGCTCATAAGATGTCTTGTTCAGAAGCTTGTGAAGATAAACACGATTGATTGTATGGCATGCAGTATCAATGGCTTCAGGCCAGAATTTTCTTGGGGTCTTATATTCATCTAGCATCGTTCTGGCCATCTCTATGAGTGTTCTGTTCTTGCGTTCGACGATGCCATTCTGCTGTGGCGTGTACGGGGCTGAGAATTCATGTGTGATGCCCAAGGTATCAAGATATGTATCAAGTCCAGTGTTCTTGAATTCAGTGCCATTGTCACTTCTGATGTGCTTTATCTTGGCGCCATAATTGTTCATATCTCGATTGACGAAGTGTCTGAAGACATCCTGCACTTCAGTCTTGTAAAGGATTATGTGCACCCAAGTATATCTAGAATAATCATCAACAATGACAAAGCCATAGAGACAAGCAGTAGTAGTAAGAGTTGAGTAATGAGTGGGACCGAAAAGATCCATGTGAAGCAGTTCGAAGGGTCGAGTAGTGGTTGTTGGAAATATGCCCTAGAGGCAATAATAAATAGTTATTATTATATTTCCTTGTTCATGATAATCGTTTATTATCCATGCTAGAATTTTATTGATAGGAAACTCAGATACATGTGTGGATACATAGACAACACCATGTCCCTAGTAAGCCTCTAGTTGACTAGATCGTTGATCAATAGATGGTTACGGTTTCCTGACCATGGACATTGGATGTCGTTGATAACAAGATCACATCATTAGGAGAATGATGTGATGGACAAGACCCAATCATAAGCCTAGCACAAGGATCGTGTAGTTCGTATGCTAAAGCTTTTTAATGTCAAGTATCATTTCCTTAGACCATGAGATTGTGCAACTCCCGGATACCATAGGAGTGCTTTGGATGTGCCAAACATCACAACGTAACTGGGTGGCTATAAAGGTACACTACAGGTATCTCCGAAAGTGTCTGTTGGGTTGGCACGAATCGAGACTGGGATTTGTCACTCCGTGTAAACGGAGAGGTATCTCTGGGCCCACTTGGTAGGACATCATCATAATGTGCACAATGTGATCAAGGAGTTGATCACGGGATGATGTGTTACGAAACGAGTAAAGAGACTTGCCGGTAACGAGATTGAACAAGGTATCGGGATACCGACGATCGAATCTCGAGCAAGTATCGTACCGCTAGACAAAGGGAATTGTATACGGGATATATTAAGTCCTTGACATCGTGGTTCATCCGATGAGATCATCATGGAACATGTGGGAGCCAACATGGGTATCCAGATCCCGCTGTTGGTTATTGACCGGAGAGTCATCTCGGTCATGTCTGCATGTCTCCCGAACCCGTAGGGTCTACACACTTAAGGTTCGGTGACGCTAGGGTTATAGAGATATAAGTATGCAGAAACCCGAATGTTGTTCGGAGTCCCGGATGAGATCCCGGACGTCACAAGGAGTTCCGGAATGGTCCGGAGGTAAAGAATTATATATAGGAAGTGCTATTTCAGCCATCGAGAAAAGTTTCGGGGTCACCATATTGTACCGGGACCACCGGTAGGGTCCCGGGGGTCCACCGGGTGGGGCCACCTGCCCCGGGGGGCCACATGGGCTATAGGGGGTGCGCCTTGGCCTATATAGGCCAAGGGCACCAGCCCCTAGAGGCCCATGCGCCAAAGGGACAAGAGGAGGGGAGAGTCCTAAAGGGGGAAGGCACCTCCGAGGTGCCTTGGAGAGGATGGACTCCTCCCCCCCTTGGCCGCACCCTTCCTTGGAGGAAGGGGCAAGGCTGCGCCCTCCCCCTCTCCCTTGGCCCTATATATAGTTGGGGGAAGGGAGGAAAACCTATCCCAAGCCCTGGCGCCTCCCTCTCCCTCCCATGACACATCTCCCTCCTCCCACAGCGCTTGGCGAAGCCCTGTTGATATCCCGCTACTTCCACCACCACGCCGTCCTGCTGTTGGATCTCCATCAACCTCTCCTTCCCCCTTGCTGGATCAAGAAGGAGGAGATGTCGCTGCTCCGTACGTGTGTTGAACGCGAAGGTGCCGTCCGTTCGGTGCTAGGATCATCGGTGATTTGGATCACGACGAGTACGACTCCATCAACCCCGTTCTCTTGAACGCTTCCGCGCGCGATCTACAAGGGTATGTAGATCCACTCCTCCCTCGTTGCTAGATCACTCCATAGATAGATCTTGGTAACACATAGGAAAATTTTGAATTTATGCTACGTTACCCAACAGTGGCATCATGAGCTAGGTCTATGCGTAGTTTCTATGCACGAGTAGAACACAAAGTAGTTGTGGGCGTTGATTTTGTTCAATATGCTTACCGTTACTAGTCCAATCTTGATTCGGCGGCATTGTGGGATGAAGCGGCCCGGACCGACCTTACACGTACTCTTACGTGAGACTGGTTCCACCGACTGACATGCACTAGTTGCATAAGGTGGCTAGCGGGTGTCTGTCTCTCCCACTTTAGTCGGATTGGATTCGATGAAAAGGGTCCTTATGAAGGGTAAATAGCAATCGGCATATCACGTTGTGGTCTTTGCGTAGGTAAGAAACGTTCTTGCTAGAAACCCATAGCAGCCACGTAAAACATGCAAACAACAATTAGAGGACGTCTAACTTGTTTTTGCAGGGTATGCTATGTGATGTGATATGGCCAAAAGGATGTGATGAATGATATATGTGATGTATGAGATTGATCATGTTCTTGTAATAGGAATCACGACTTGCATGTCGATGAGTATGACAACCGGCAGGAGCCATAGGAGTTGTCTTAATTTATTTATGACCTGCGTGTCAACATAAACGTCATGTAATTACTTTACTTTATTGCTAAAGCGTTAGCCATAGTAGTAGAAGTAATAGATGACGTGACAACTTCAATAAGACAAGATGATGGAGATCATGATGATGGAGATCATGGTGTCATGCCGGTGACGATAATGATCATGGAGCCCCGAAGATGGAGATCAAAAGGAGCAATATGATATTGGCCATATCATGTCACTATTTGATTGCATGTGATGTTTATCATGTTTTTGCATCTTGTTTACTTAGAACGACGGTAGTAAATAAGATGATCCCTCATAATAATTTCAAGAAAGTGTTCCCCTTAACTGTGCACCGTTGTGACAGTTCGTTGTTTCGAAGCACCACATGATGATCGGGTGTGATAGATTCTAACGTTCACATACAACGGGTGTAAGACAGATTTACACACGCAAAACACTTAGGTTGACTTGACGAGCCTAGCATGTGTATAGACGTGGCCTCAGAACAGAAGAGACCGAAAGGTCGAGCATGAGTCGTATGGTAGATACGATCAACATGAAGATGTTCACCGATGATGACTAGTCTGTCTCACGTGATGATCGGACACGGCCTAGTTGACTCGGATCATGTAATCACTTAGATGACTAGAGGGATGTCTATCTGAGTGGGAGTTCATAAGATGAACTTAATTATCCTGAACATAGTCAAAAGGTCTTCGCAAATTATGTCATAGCTCGCGCTTTAGTTCTACTGTTTAGATATGTTCCTAGAGAAAATTTAGTTGAAAGTTGATAGTAGCAATTATGCGGACTAGGTCCGTAAACTGAGGATTGTCCTCATTGCTTCATAGAAGGCTTATGTCCTTAATGCAGCGCTCAGTGTGCTGAACCTCGAACGTTGTCTGTGGATGTTGCGAACATCTGACATACACATTTTGATAACTACGTGATAGTTCAGTTAAACGGCTTAGAGTTGAGGCACCGAAGACGGTTTTGAAACATCACGAAACATATGAGATGTTTCGAGGGCTGAAATTGGGATTTCAGGCTCGTGCCCACGTCAAGAGGTATAAGACCTCCGACGATTTTCTTAGCCTGCAAACTAAGGGAGAAAAGCTCAATTGTTGAACTTGTGCTCAGATTGTCTGAGTACAACAATCGCTTGAATCGAGTGGGAGTTGATCTTCCAGATGAAATAGTGATGGTTCTCCAAAGTCATTACCACCAAGCTGCTAGAGCTTCGTGATGAACTATAATATATCAGGGACATATATGATGATCCTTAAGATATTCGCGATGTTTGACACCACAAAAGTAGAAATCAAGGAGCATCAATTGTTGATGGTTGGTGAAACCACTAGTTTCAAGAAGGGCAAGGGCAAGAAGGGATACTTCATGAAACGGCAAATCTGCCGCTGCTCTAGTGAAGAAACCCAAGGTTGAACCCAAACCCGAGACTAAGTGCTTCTGTAATAAGGGGAACAACCACTGGAGCATAATTAACCTAGATACTTGGTAGATGAGAAGGCTGGCAAGGTCAATAGGAGTATATTGGATATACATTGTGTTAATGTGTACTTTACTAGTACTCCTAGTAGCACCATGGTATTAGATACCGGTTCAGTTGCTAAATGTTAGTAAACTCGAAATAAAAGCTACGAAATAAACGGAGACTAGCTAAAGGTGAGCTGACGATATGTGTTGGAAGTGTTTCCAATGTTGATATGATCAAGCATCGCACGCTCCCTCTACCATCGAGATTGGTGTTTGCGTTGAGCATAGACATGATTGGATTATGTCTATCGCAATACGGTTATTCATTTAAGGAGAATAATGGTTACTCTGTTTATTTGAATAATACCTTCAATGGTCTTGCACCTAAAATGAATGGTTTATTTAATCTCAATCGTAGTGATACACATGTTCATGCCAAAAGATAGTAATGATAGTACCAACTACTTGTGGCACTGCCACTTAAGTCATATCAGTATAAAACGCATGAAGAAGCTCCATGTTGATGGATCTTTGGGCTCACTCGTTTTTGAAAGGTTTGAGACATGCGAACCATGTCTATTGGTGTATATGCATGAAGAAACTCCATGCAAATGGACCATTTGGACTCACTTGATTTTGAATCACTTGAGACATGCAAATCATACCACATGGGCAAGATGACTGAAAGCCTCGTTTTCAGTAAAATGGAACTAGAAAGCAACTTGTTGGAAGTAATACATTTTGATGTGTGCAGTCCAATGAGTGCTGAGGCATGTAGTGGATATCATTATGTTCTTACTTCACAGATCATTTGAGTAGATGTTGAGTATATTTACTTGATGAATCACGAGTCTGAATTATTGAAAGGTTCAAGTAATTTCAGGGTGAAGTTGAAAGATCGTCGTGATAAGAGGATAAAATATCTATGATATGATCATAGAGATGAATATCTGAATTACTAGTTTGGCATAGAATTAAGACATTGTGGAAATTGTTTCACAACTAATACAGCCTGGAACACCATAGTGTGATGGTGTGTCGGAACATCATAACTGCACCCTATTGGATATGATGCATACCATGATGTCTCTTATCGAATTACCACGATAGTTTATGGGTTAGGCATTAGAGACAACCACATTCACTTTAAATAGGGCACCACGTAATTCCGATGAGATGACACCGTATGAACTATGGTTTAGAGAAACCTAAGCTATCATTTCTTAAAAGTTTGGGGCTGCGACGCTTATGTGAAAAAGTTTCAGGCTGATAAGCTCGAACCCAAAGCGGATAAATGCATCTTCATAGGACACCCAAAACAGTTGGGTATACCTCCTGTCTCAGATTCGAAAGCAATAAGGGATTGTTTCTAGAATCAGGTCCATTCTCGAGGAAAAGTTTCTCTCGAAAGAATTGAGTGGGAGGATGGTGGAGACTTGATGAGGTTATTGAACCGTCTCTTCAACTAGTGTGTGGCAGGGCACAGGAAGTTGTTCCTGTGGCACCTACACCAATTGAAGTGGAAGCTTGTGATAATGATCATGAAACTTCAGATCAAGTCACTACCAAACCTCGTGGGATGACAAGGATGCGTACTACTTCAGAGTGGTATGTAATCCTGTCTTGGAAGTCATGTTGCTAGACAACAATGAACCTACGAGCTATGGAGAAGCAATGGTGGGCCCGGATTCCAAAATGGCCTGAGGCCATATTATCCGAGAGAGGATCCATATATGAAAACAAAGTGTAGACTTTGGAAGAACTACTTGATGGTCGTAAGGCTGTTAGGTACATATGGATTTTAAAAGGAAGATGGACAATGATGGTAAATGTCACCATTAAGAAAGCTCGACTTGTCATTAAGATGTTTTCCGACAAGTTCAAGGAGTTGACTACGATGAGACTTTCTCACTCGTAGCGATGCTAAGAGTCTGTAGGAATTATATTAGCGATTACTGCATTATTTATGAAATCTTGCAGATAGGATGTCAAAACATTGTTTCCTCGACGATTATCTTGAGGAAAGGTTGCATGTGATACAACTGGAAGGTTTTGTCAATCCTGAAAGATGCTAATAAGTATGCAAAGCTCCAGCAATCCTTCTAAGGACTGGAGTAAGCATCTCGGAGTTGGAATGCATGCTTTGATGAGATGATCAAAGATTTTGGGTGTATACAAAGTTTATGAGAAACTTGTATTTCCAAAGAAGTGAGTGGGAGCACTATAGAATTTCTGATGAATATATGTTGTTGACATGTTGTTAATCAAAAATGACATAGAATTTTGGAAAGCATATAGGGTTATTTGGAAAGTGTTTTTCAATGGAAAACCTGGATTAGACTACTTGAACGTTGAGCATCAAGATCTATAAGGATAGATCAAAACGCTTAATGGTACTTTCAAATGAGCACATACCTTGACATGATCTTGAAGGTGTTCAAGATGGATCAGTCAAAGAAGGAGTTCTTGCCTGAGTTGTAAGGTATGAAGTTAAGACTTAAAGCTCAACCACGGCAGAATAGAGAGAAAGGACGAAGGTCGTCCCCTATGCTTAAGACATAGGCTCTACAGTATGCTATGTACCGCACCTGAAGTGTGCCTTTCCATGAGTCAGTCAAGGGATACAAGAGTGATCCAAGAATGGATCACAGGATAGCGGTCAAAGTTATCCTTAGTAACTAGTGGACTAAGGAATTTTCTCAATTATGGAGGTGGTAAAAGAGTTCGTCATAAAGGGTTACGCCGATGCAAACTTTGACACTAATCCAGATTATTCTGAGTAGTAAACTGGATTCGTATAGTAGAACAGTTATTTGAAATAACTCCAAATATAGCATAGTAGCTGCATCTACAAGATGACATAGAGATTTGCGAAGTACATACAGATCTGAAAGATTCAGACCCATTGACTATAACATCTCTCACAAGCATAACATGTTCAAACCCAGAACTCATCGAGTGTTAATCACATGGTAATGTGAACTAGATTATTGACTCTAGTAAACTCTTTGGGTGTTAGTCACATGGGTATGTGAGCTTGAGTGTTAATCACATATCGATGTGAACTGGATTATTGACTCCAGTGCAAGTGGGAGACTGTTGGAAATATGCCCTAGAGGCAATAATAAATAGTTATTATTATATTTCCTTGTTCATGATAATCATTTATTATCCATGCTATAATTGTATTGATAGGAAACTCAGATACATGTGTGGATACATAGACAACACCATGTCCCTAGTAAGCCTCTAGTTGACTAGCTCGTTGATCAATAGATGGTTACGGTTTCCTGACCATGGACATTGGATGTCGTTGATAATGAGATCACATCATTAGGATAATGATGTGATGGACAAGACCCAATCCTAAGCCTAGCACAAGGATCGTGTAGTTCGTATGCTAAAGCTTTTCTAATGTCAAGTATCATTTCCTTAGACCATGAGATTGTGCAACTCCCGGATACCATAGGAGTGCTTTGGGTGTGCCAAACGTCACAACGTAACTGGGTGGCTATAAAGGTACACTACAGGTATCTCCGAAAGTGTCTGTTGGGTTGGCACGAATCGAGACTGGGATTTGTCACTCCGTGTAAACGGAGAGGTATCTCTGGGCCCACTTGGTAGGACATCATCATAATGTGCACAATGTGATCGAGGAGTTGATCACGGGATGATGTGTTACGAAACGAGTAAAGAGACTTGCCGGTAACGAGATTGAACAAGGTATCGGGATACCGACGATCGAATCTCGAGCAAGTATCGTACCACTAGACAAAGGGAATTGTATACGGGATTGATTAACTCCTTGACATCATGGTTCATCCGATGAGATCATCGTGGAACATGTGGGAGCCAACATGGGTATCCAGATCCCGCTGTTGGTTATTGACCGGAGAGTCATCTCGGTCATGTCTGCATGTCTCCCGAACCCGTAGGGTCTACACACTTAAGGTTCAGTGACGCTAGGGTTATAGAGATATAAGTATGCGGAAACCCGAATGTTGTTCGGAGTCCCGGATGAGATCTCGGACGTCACGAGGAGTTCCGGAATGGTCCAGAGGTAAAGAATTATATATAGGAAGTGCTATTTCGGCCATCGGGACAAGTTTCGGGGTCACCGGTATTGTACCAGGACCACCGGAAGGGTCCCGGGGGTCCACCGGGTGGGGCCACCTGCCCCGAGGTGCCACATGGGCTGTAGGGGGTGCGCCTTGGCCTATATGGGCCAAGGGAAGCAGCCCCTAGAGGCCCATGCGCCAAAGGGACAAGAGGAGGGGAGAGTCCTAAAGGGGGAAGGCACCTCCGAGGTGCCTTGGAGAGGATGGACTCCTCCCCCCCTTGGCCGCACCCTTCCTTGGAGGAAGGGGCAAGGCTGCACCCTCCCCCTCTCCCTTGGCCCTATATATAGTGGGGGGAAGGGAGGGCAACCTAACCCAAGCCCTGGCGCCTCCCTCTCCCTCCCATGACACATCTCCCTCCTCCCACAGCGCTTGGCGAAGCCCTGTTGATATCCCGCTACTTCCACCACCACGCCGCCGTGCTGTTGGATCTCCATCAACCTCTCCATACCCCTTGCTGGATCAAGAAGGAGGAGACGTCGCTGTTCTATACGTGTGTTGAACGCGGAGGTGCCGTCCGTTCGGCGCTAGGATCATCGGTGATTTGGATCACGACGAGTACGACTCCATCAACCCCGTTCTCTTGAACGCTTCCGCGTGCGATCTACAAGGGTATGTAGATCCACTCCTCCCTTGTCGCTAGATGACTCCATAGATAGATCTTGGTGACACGTAGGAAAATTTTGAATTTATGCTATGTTACCCAACAGTGGCATCATGAGCTAGGTCTATGCGTAGTTTCTATGCACGAGTAGAACACAAAGTAGTTGTGGGCATTGATTTTGTTCAATATGCTTATCGTTACTAGTCCAATCTTGATTCGGCGGTATTGTGGGATGAAGCGGCCCGGACCGACCTTACACGTACTCTTACGTGAGACTGGTTCCACCGACTGACATGCACTAGTTGCATAAGGTGGCTAGCGGGTGTCTGTCTCTCCTACTTTAGTCGGATCGGATTTGATGAAAAGGGTCCTTATGAAGGGTAAATAGCAATTGGCATATCATGTTGTGGTCTTTGCGTAGGTAAGAAACATTCTTGCTAGAAACCCATAGCAGCCACGTAAAACATGCAAACAACAATTAGAGGACGTCTAACTTGTTTTTGCAGGGTATGCTATGTGATGTGATATGGCCAAAAGGATGTGATGAATGATATATGTGATGTATGAGATTGATCATGTTCTTGTAATAGGAATCACGACTTGCATGTCGATGGGTATGACAACCGGCAGGAGCCATAGGAGTTGTCTTAATTTATTTATGACCTGCGTGTCAACATAAATGTCATGTAATTACTTTACTTTATTGCTAAAGCGTTAGCCATAGTAGTAGAAGTAATAGATGATGTGACAACTTCAAGAAGACACGATGATGGAGATCATGATGACGGAGATCATGGTGTCATGCCGGTGACGATAATGATCATGGAGCCCCGAAGATGGAGATCAAAAGGAGCAATATGATATTGGCCATATCATGTCACTATTTGATTGCATGTGATGTTTATCATGTTTTTGCATCTTGTTTACTTAGAACGACGGTAGTAGATAAGATGATCCCTCATAATAATTTCAAGAAAGTGTTCCCCCTAACTGTGCACCGTTGCGACAGTTCGTTGTTTCGAAGCACCACGTGATGATTGGGTGTGATAGATTGTAACGTTCACATACAACGGGTGTAAGACAGATTTACACACGCAAAACACTTAGGTTGACTTGACAAGCCTAGCATGTGTATAGACATGGCCTCGGAACACAAGAGACCGAAAGGTCGAGCATGAGTCGTATGGTAGATACGATCAACATGAAGATGTTCACCGATGATGACTAGTCCGTCTCACGTGATGATCGGACACGGCCTAGTTGACTCGGATCATGTAATCACTTAGATGACTAGAGGGATGTCTATGTGAGTGGGAGTTCATAAGATGAACTTAATTATCTTGAACATAGTCAAAAGGTCTTCGCAAATTATGTCATAGCTCGCGCTTTAGTTCTACTGTTTAGATATGTTCCTAGAGAAAATTTAGTTGAAAGTTGATAGTAGCAATTATGCGGACTAGGTCCGTAAACTGAGGATTGTCCTCATTGGTTCATACAAGGCTTATGTCCTTAATGCACCGCTCAGTGTGCTGAACCTCGAACGTTGTCTGTGGATGTTGCGAACATCTGACATACACATTTTGATAACTACGTGATAGTTCAGTTAAACGGCTTAGAGTTGAGGCACCGAAGACGGTTTTGAAACGTCGCGAAACATATGAGACGTAAGGTTGAGTCCATAAGAAGACTTCTTTTGCCAGTCATGTGATTTGTACACCCACTATCAATAATCCATTCTAAAGATGCTGGTGTCGTACCCTACAGTGCAGTTAGGGGGATAGGCTTCACCAAGAGCATTGTGAAGCAAAAACATTTGACGAACCAATAGGTTATGAAAGCTTAGATCCAGATTAGGACTAATAGGGAGAGTAGCAAGCGATTCAGGAACGAAGTACATAGTAAGACCATTCGGGCATTTGATCTTGCGCCCTACAAGATGTTTAAGGTCCCCAGCAATGGCGTCAGACGATTTTGGTTTTCTACTGGAGACCTTTCCCTGCAAAAGAGAGTTAAGCTTTCTTAGCCACCCACATCTTCAAGGGTGGCTGAGAAGCAATAAGTCTAAGTGTAGCATCTGAGAATTTTGGGTTTGGAGCCCTAGCAAACAGTCTTGCAGGCGGACAATAGTACTCATAAGAATAAGCATAATAGTTCTTGGTCTTATGAACATGGCGGTTTGATGAACCGCTCTCATATTCATATGCCCGAGTATGGTTTCCCTGCAAAACATTTGCGTTAGTGCTACTCAGGTGAGTCCTCTGTCTGTATGAAGCCTTTGGACCGTATCAAGCCTTTGGTCTGAGGTTTGTCTTCTTCACGTGAGGTGTCATGATGACGTTCACAGGAAGATTCTCCAGACACCTTTTCGGAACCCAGATCTTCTTCATAGGCGGTCCATTCCTGCAGTTAGTACCAATGTACCTGGCAAACACTTCACCATTCTGATTCTTAAACAGTATATAGTTTGCATCAAAGGATTCATCAATGATAATGGGGTTAGCACAAGTGAAGCCAGATAGATTGGATGGGTCTGCTGAAGGTTCCTTTGCAGCAACCCACATGGTTTTGGGGTACTGCTCAGGTTTCCAGTAAGAGCCATCAGCATTCATTTTCCATATGAACCCAACACCCTCTTTCCTTGGGTTTTGGTTCAGTATCTGCTTTTTGAGGACATCACATAGTGTCTGATGCCCTTTAAGACTTTTGTACATCCTTGTTTCAAGCAATGTCTTCAACATAGCATTCTCATCAGCAATAGTAGTGGTATCCTCAGCAGAGGGGTTAGTTACCACATAAACAGTTGAAGATATTGCAATAGTAGTAGCAGTAGAACATTCAGCAACAAAAGTAGCATTATCACGCTCAATGCATTTAAGACATGGTGGTTCAAATCCTTCCTGAGCGGGACTGATCTGTTTGGCACGAAGTGACTCGTTTTCCTTTTGAAGATCTTCATGAACCGCTCTCAATTTCTCAAGATCTTGCTTCCTTTGAAGATAATCATAGGAAAGCTTTTCATGAGTTGTTGAGAGAGTTTCATGACGACTTTCAAGTTCCTGATACTTAACGTGAAGATTTTTTATGTCTTCAATTAAGGATTCAGATCGAGTCATTTCAGCACCTAACAGATCATCGCTTCTGTCTAACAGTTTTTGAATACGTTCCATAGCTTTCTGTTGTTCGGTTGCAATTTTAGCAAGTGTTTTGTAGCTGGGTTTTGAACCACAATCAGAGTCATCGTCACTAGATGTTTGATAGTGAGTAGTGCGTGTGTTTACCTTGGCACCGCGTGCCATGAAGCAGTAGGTAGAAGCGGAGTAGTCCTTGTCATTTGCATCGGTGTCAGTGATGAAGTCATTGTCTTCAGTGTTGAAGATGGACTTGGCAACGTATGCTGTAGCGAGACTTGCGACGCCTGAATCGGACTCCTCCTCAAACTCCACCTCCGCCTCCTCAGAAGCAGACTCCTCCTCTGAATCCATTTCCTTGCCAACAAAAGCACGTGCCTTGCCAGATGAGCTCTTCTTGTGTGATGAAGACTTTGAGGAAGACTTGGAAGAAGACTTTGAGTATTTCTTCTTCTTCTTATCGTCAGAGTCATATTCCTTGCTCTTCTTCTTCTTTTTGTTCTCATTGTCCCACTGTGGACACTCAAAAATGAAGTGGCCAAGTTTCTTGCACTTGTGACATGTTTTCTTCTTGTAGTCATGAGCAGAAGCTTCATCATTCCTTGAGCTTGATCGGGAATACTTTCTGAAGCCTTTCTTCTTGGTGAATTTTTGGAACTTCTTGACAAGCATAGCAAGTTCCCTTCCAATGTCTTCAGGATCATCAGAACTGCTGTCAGATTCTTCTTTAGATGAGGACACAACTTTTGCCTTCAAGGCACGAGTTCGCCCATAGTTTGGACCGTAGATATCTCTTTTCTCAGAAAGCTGAAACTCATGTGTGTTGAGCCTCTCAAGTATGTCAGACGGATCGAGTGTCTTGAAATCAGGACGTTCTTGAATCATCAGGGCTAGGATGTCAAACGAACTATCAGGTGATCTCAGTAGCGTCTTGACGACTTCATGTTTGGTGATCTCAGTAGCGCCGAGGGCTTGAAGCTCATTTTTTATGTCAGTGAGTCGGTCAAATGTGTGCTGGACATTCTCATTGTCATTTCGCTTGAAGCGGTTGAAGAGGTTGCGAAGGACACTGATTCTCTGATCTCTCTTGGTTGAGATGCCTTCATTGACCTTGGAGAGCCAGTCCCAGACCAGCTTAGATGTCTTCAAAGCACTCACATGGCCATACTGTCCTTTGGTTAGATGACCAAAGATAATATTTTTGGCAGTAGAGTCCAGTTGAACGAATTTCTTGACATCAGCAGCAGTGACACCTTCTCCAGCCTTGGGAACGCCGTTCTCGATGACATACCATAGGTCGACGTCAATGGCTTCAAGATGCATGCGCATCTTATTCTTCCAGTAGGGATATTCAGTTCCATCGAAGACGGGGCACGCAGCGGAGACTTTAATTTTCTCTGCAGTCGACATAGCTAAAACTCCAGGTGGTTAAACTGAATCACACAGAACAAGGGAGCACCTTGCTCTGATACCAATTGAAAGTGCGTTATATCGACTAGAGGGGGGGTGAATAGGCGATTTTTATGAAAGTATTCAAAACGTGGGTGTTATGAAGTCAAACGATAGAAGTAAACCTAATACCCTGCAGCGGAAGGTAGACTACACTAGGCAAGCCATAGTCAAGTGTTCAATAGAGTGAAAGCACAATGACTAATAGCAGCAATGTAGTAAGGATCAGGTAGGAAGATATTGTGAAGCCATACAGAACACACAGTCACTCAGTGAAGACAAAAGATAGTGCAAACATACAATGACTTCACAAGGAGTAACAGTAAGTAAAGGGAAGGGAAGATGAAACCAGTGACTCGTTGAAGACAATGATTTGTTGGACCAGTTCCAGTTGCTGTGACAATTGTACGTCTGGTTAGGGCGGCTAGGTATTTAAACCTTAGGACACACAGTCCCGGACACCCAGTCCTGAACACGCAGCTCAGGACACCCAGTCCTCACCGTATTCCCCTTGAGCTAAGGTCACACAGACCTCGCCCAATCACTCTGGTAAGTCTTCAAGGTAGACTCCCAAACCTTCACAGACTTCGTTCACTGGCAATCCACAATGTTGTAACACCCTCGATGCGACTATAGCTCCCACGTGTCGAGGCACGACTTAGAGACATAATTGCATCGAAGGCATATGTCGCAAGTTAGGCAATCTTCACAACATCCCATGTAATATAAATAATCTAGGGGAGAATAACATAGTTGTCTTACACTCGCCACGGCAATCAAGTACATAAATAACATTACATCATCCAAACACTCATGGCCCGACTACGGCGCCAAAATAAAAGATAATCCAACATGCGACATGGTCCCGATCACCCCCAACTGGGCACTGCTACTGATCATTAGGAAAGGAAACATAGTAACATTGAGAGTCCTCGTCGAACTCCCACTTGAGCTCGAGCGCGTCACCTGGAGCGGAATCATCAGGCCCTGCATCTAGTGTAATAGTAATCTGTGAGCCACAGGGACTCAGCAATCTCGCACCCTCGCGGTCAAGACTATTTAAGCTTAGAGGTAAGGCAAGGTAAAATATAAGTGGAGCTACAGCAAGCGACTAGCAAGTATGGTGGCTATCCTGTTCGCAAAAGAGAGCGAGAAGAGGAGGCAAAGCGCGAGCGAGAAACTAGAGGGCAACCTGCGCAAACATTACTCCAACACCGTGTCCACTTCCCGGACTCCGCCGAGAAGAGGCCATCACGATAACACACTTAGTTGATTCATTTTAATTAAGTTAAGGTTCAAGTTACCTACAACCGGACATTAACAAAATCCCATCTGCCCACAACCGCGGGCACGGCTTTCGAAAGTTCAAATCCCTGCAGGGGAGTCCCAACTTAGCCCATGACAAGCTCTCACGGTCAACGAAGGAATAGACCTCCTCCCAAGACGTTCTGATCAGACTCGGTATCTCGGTTCTTCAAGACACTTCGACAGGTTAAAACAAGACCAGCAACACCGCCCGAATGTGCTGACAAATCCTGATAGGAGATGCACATATCTCGTTCTCAGGGCACACTCAGATGAGTGCTCCGTACAACTAAAACCAAACCTTGAGTTTCCCCGAGGGGGCGCTGCATAGGACTCTAGTTTGGACCAACACTTAGAGGAGCACTGGCCCAGGGGGGCTAAAATAAGATGACCCTCGGGCTCCGGAAACCCAAGGGAAAAAGAGGCTAGGTGGCAAATGGTAAAACAAAGGTTGGTCATTGCTGGAAAAGCTTTAATCAAGGCGAACTGTCAAGGGGTTCCCATTATAACCCAACCGCGTAAGGAACGCAAAATCCGGGAACATAACACCGATATGACGGAAACTAGGGCGGCAAGAGTGGAACAAAACACTAGGCGAGAGGCTGAGCCTTCCACCCTTTACCAAGTATATAGATGCATTAAGATATCAAGATAATATATAGTGATATGCCAACAAGTAAATGAATGTTCCAACAAGGAACGGCCTTCAACCTTCACCTGCAACTAGCAACGCTATAAGAGGGGCTGAGTAAAGCGGTAACATAGCCAATCAACGGTTTGCTAGGACAATGGTGGGTTAGAGGTTTGACATGGCAATTTGGGAGGCTTGAAAGCAAGTGGTAGGCATCGTAGCATTGGCATAGCGAAAGAGCGAGCAAACTAGCATAGCAAAGATAGTAGTGATTTCGAGGGTATGATCATCTTGCCTGCACAGTTGTCAGAGTTGACTGGATCCTCTAAAGCAAACTCAACGGGCTCCTCGTTAGCGAACTCATCTCCCGGCTCTACCCAAACAAGACAAACAAGCAACAAGGACACAATCAACCACGTGCAAGGATCAAACAAGATGATGCAAAGATGATATGCTATGCGGGATGCGATGCGGGATGCATATGCAAGATTTCACAGGATATGCAAGAACCTGGCCTCAACTTGGAAATCCAAGTGTGCCACTGGAAAGATGAGATGAAATTGCTTGAAAATGATATAAAGAACGCCGGAATCGGAGTTACGGTTTGGAAATGGCAAGCTATTCAAATATGACACCGGTCTGCGATTTACAACAAGTAGCCATCTAAATGCAATGAGATGAACATGCTACAGCACCCAAACATGACAACAAAATACATGGCAGAGATGCATTCAAGATGCTTAACAAAAGTCTAGCACTGAACTACGGCCAATTCATCCATTAAAAGGTTCAAACAAGCATGGCAAAAATGCATATGGAAAACAGATCTCAGACTTGGTGAAATTAACACTTGTCTGGAATTTCAGATCAGGTAGCACTCCTCGGAGAACAAAACAATATGCTACAGGACCTGAACATGGCAATGTAAAGCATGGCATGGAGTTACTCAAAGAGCTTAACAAAATTCCCTTAGTGACCTTGAGCCAAAAGGGATCAGAAAATACAATTGCAAGCATGTGAACATAGCAAAAACATAATCAGATCACAGACTTAGTGAAAACTGACACATGCTGAAATATATCTCAAGTAGGCATGTTTACGAGCTCGATGCACTCACTACGGTGAAAGTCATGATAAGCTAAGCATACATCTATTAAGAACACACAAAATTCAAGCTAGACATGGCAAGAACAATAGCATGGCATGCACGGATCAACTACAACATCATCGGCAAAATTGCAAACAAGTTGACAATCTGCCCAGATTCACAAAGTAGCAAAAGTAGAGCTCGATTGACTCAAGCTAGGGTGCTCCACAATTGCAAACTAAGACATGGATGGATATAGCACTACAATATTAACAAAACATCCTTACTGATAATCCTCAAAAGAGGCACGGATCACTAGGAAACAACATGAACATATGGCATCATGAGATAAACAGATCAAGGACTTAGTGGAAATGCTAAGTCCCTAAAAACAGAATTACCAAGTGCACCACTTTGCAAGCTTGTGCTAGTCACCACACACATCACAAAAATACATGGGTTGCACCTATAGAAAGATGACAAAACCCTTAACAAAACATATGTAGAGCATCAGGGCATATCATGCACACAATAATCATGGCAAAAATGACAAAAAGCTAAATGGAGTAGCAGATCTGACAATTAACTCAAGTAGCCCTCTTCTAATAGCATTTCGGGCATCAAGATGAACTCAAATGAAAATGATGCAATGGAATGAAATGATGTAATCTCTGAGATGAACATTTTGATATGCTATATGCATGAATCGGAGCTACGGATGCAAAGTTACGGGGCTATGAACAGGAGCATATGGATCTGGAATTTTAGGGACTTAGAAGAAAAAAACAACCCCGAGATCTAGGGTTTCGGTGGCACGCGGATCGAGGCGGCGGCGCTCTCGCAGGAGTTGACGAGGACGACGGCGGCTGGAGTTGGTGGAGCTTGCCGGCGCGAGGGGAGGAGGAGGCCAGAGTTGCCGTAGTTGGTGGAGCTCGCCGGCGTCCTCCTCGGGGCCGGAGCGGGCGGCTGCAGCGGTTGGGGCGTCGGGGTGGCTCGGGCGGCGGCCACCGGAGCGGGGCGGCGTGGCAGGGCGGCACGCGGTGGAGGGGGGCGGCGCGGTAGGCAGCGGGAGGTGGCGCGAGGCGGTGCGGGAAGGCGGGCCGGGAGGGCCGCGGTCGGGCCCCGCGAGCCGGCGCGGTGGGAGCGGCGGCGCGCCACGTGGCGAGCAACGAGTGGCGGCGGCGATCTGTCCGGCGGCCGGCGGACGTGTCCGTCCGCGCGGAGAGGAGCGGGGCTAGGGTTAGGGGTGGTTTGGATCCGGAATTTCGGGAGAGGATCTAGTTTTATAGATGGAGGGAGCTAGGAGAGTCCAAATGAGGTGCGGTTTTCGGCCACGCGATCGTGATCGAACGCTCTAGATGATGGAGAGGGTTTAGGTGGGTTTTGGGCCAAATTGGAGGGGTGTTGGGCTGCAACACACACGAGGCCTTTTCGGTCCCTCGGTTAACCGTTGGAGTATCAAACGAAGTCCAAATGATACGAAACTTGACAGGCGGTCTACCGGTAGTAAACCAAGGCCGCTTGGCAAGTCTCGGTCCAATCCGGAAATATTTAATCCCCACACACGAAAGAAAGCTAGAAATGACCACCGGAGGAGAACGAAGCGCCGGAATGCAAAACGGACAACGGGGAAAATGCTCGAATGCATGAGATGAACACGTATGCAAATGCAATGCACATGATGACATGATATGAGATGCATGACAACGAAAACAACACACGGAGACAAGGACCCGAACCCGAGGAAATAAAATAACTTAACGCCGAAAACGGCAAGAGTTGGAGTACAAATTGGGAAAGTTACATCCGGGGTGTTACAACACTCCACCACTACGAAAGGATCTCGTCCCGAGATCTCGGACTGAAAGAACGCCGGGTACTCAGAACGGAGGTGATCCTCGCGTTCCCAGGTAGCTTCACTGTCGGAATGGTGTGACCACTTGACTTTGAGAAATTTGATTGACTTATTGCGAGTCTTGCGTTCAGTCTCTTCAAGAATAGCAACTGGGTGCTCACGATAAGAGAGATCTTCTTGGAGCTCAATGTCCTCTAAGTTGACGGTGCGGTTAGGAGTCTTGAAGCACTTTCGAAGCTGAGAGATATGGAACACGTCATGAACATTTGCAAAGTTTGAAGGAAGCTCGAGTTGATAGGCGAGGTCACCTCTCTTGCTGACAATCTTGAAAGGTCCCACGTATCTAGGGGCAAGCTTCCCTTTGATACCGAAGCGACGAGTACCTTTCATAGGAGAGACGCGGAGGTAAACATGATCTCCGATCTCGAAAGCCAAATCACGGTGCTTAGTATCATAGTAGCTCTTCTAGCGGGATTGGGCTGCTTTGAGGTTATCACGAATGACTTTACACATTTCCTCTGCCTCTGTGATTAAGTCATTACCCAAAAGCTGACGTTCACCGGTTTCAGACCAGTTGAGCGGGGTACGGCACTTCCTGCCATACAGAATTTCAAATGGGGCCTTGCCCAAACTTGCTTGAAAACTGTTGTTGTAGGAGAATTCAGCATATGGAAGACAATCCTCCCACTTCATGCCGAAGGAGATCACACAAGCCCTGAGCATATCTTCAAGAATCTGGTTGACACGCTTGACTTGACCGCTAGTTTGAGGATGGAAAGTTGTGCTGAAGCGGATGTTAGTGCCCATGGCCTTCTGAAAAGAATCCCAAAACTTGGAGGTAAAGATGCTGCCACGGTCTGAAGAGATCACTTGTGGAATACCGTGCAGAGAGACAATCCGAGAGGTATAGAGTTCCGCCAATTGAGCTGCAGTGATCGACTCTTTGATAGGCAGAAAGTGAGCCACTTTGGTGAGTTTGTCGATGACAACGAATATAGCATCATTGCCACGCTTGGACTTTGGAAACCCAGTCACGAAGTCCATTTCAATGTGGTCAAACTTCCATTCTGGAATGGCAAGAGGTTGGAGGAGACCAGCTGGCCTTTGGTGTTCTGCCTTCACTCTTCTGCAGACATCACATTCATTCACGAACTGAGCGATCTCGCGCTTCATTCGAGTCCACCAATAAGCCTGCTTAAGGTATTGATACATCTTCGTGCTCCCAGGGTGGATGGAGAGGAGAGAATTGTGAGCCTCGTTCATGATCACTTTACGGAGGTCACCTTTGGGTACAACAATACGATCCTCGAAGAAGAGAGTGTCCTTGTCATCAAGGCGGTAGCACTTGTACTTGGGCTGACTCTTGGCAATCCCAATCTTCACCTTTTTCACCATAGCATCAAGAAGCTGGGCTTGGCGAATCTAGTCTTCCAAGGTAGGAGAGACTTGAAGGTTGGCGAGGAACTTGAGGAACAACTTGCAGATTAAGTTTGTGGAAAACTTCACAAAGCTCGGGTTGATAAGGCTTGAGAATCAGACTGTTGCAATAGGCCTTCCTGCTCAATGCGTCAGCAATCACATTGGCCTTGCCTGGAGTATACTCTATACTCGGATTATACTCTTGAATCATTTCGACCCATCGAGTTTGCCTGAGGTTGAGATTAGGCTGAGTGAAGATGTACTTGAGACTCTTGTGATCAGTGAAAATGTCCACTTTTCTTCCCAATAAGAGATGTCTCCAAGTCAAAAGAGCATGCACAACTGCCGCCAACTCGAGATCATGAGTGGGGTAGTTCTTCTCATTTGGCTTCAACTAGCGAGATGTATAGGAAACAACTTTCTTCTCTTGCATCAATATTGCACCAAGACCTTGGAGAGAGGCATCATAAAAGACCTCGTAAGGCTTGGGTTCATCAGGCGGAGTCAGAACTGGAGCAGTGATCAATTTCTCTTTCAAAGTGTTGAAAGCAATGTCACACTCCGGAGACCAAACGTACTTGACGTGCTTCTGGAGGAGATTTGAGAGAGGCTTCGCGATCTTAGAAAAGTTTTCAACGAATCTTCGGCAATAGCTTGCGAGACCGAGGAAGCTACGGAGTTGCTTCATGTTATGAGGAGGTTCCCAATTCATAATTGCAGACACCTTCTCAGGATTCACGGCAATGCCCTTGGCAGAGATGATATGACCAAGATAAAGAACCTCATCGAGCCAAAATTCACACTTGGAGAACTTGGCGTAGAACTAATGTTCTCTGAGCTTATCGAGTACCAAACGCAAGTGCTTGGCATGATCTTCCTTGTTCTTCGAGAAAACCAGAATGTCATCGAGATAGACCAAAACGAAGTCATTGGTGTAGGCGTTGAAGATGAAGTTCATCATGTGAGAGAACGTCGGAGGAGCGTTGACGAGACCAAAAGACATGATGGTGTATTCATATGAACCAAAGCTTGTCCTGAAAGCCGTCTTGGGAATATCTTGCTCACGGATTCGAATCTGATGATAACCCATACGGAGATCAAGCTTGGAGAATACTTGGGCACCTTTGAGTTGTTCGAATAGCTCATTGATGTTGGGAAGTGGGTATTTGTTCTTGATGGTATTCTTGTTCAATGGACGGTAATCGACACAAAGTCGGTCCGTTCCATCCTTCTTCTTCACAAAAAGAACACCACAACCCCACAGAGAAGAACTAGGCCGGATGAGACCCATTTTCTCTTGAATATCGAGTTGCTTCTTCAGCTCCTTCAACTCTTCAGGTCCGAGCTTGTAAGGACGCTTACACACAGCTTCCGTGCCGGGCTCAAGATCAATAACGAATTCAACTGGCCGGTGCGGAGGCATTCCTGGAAGCTCTTCTGGAAAGACGTCTTGATATTGGCAAACGACTGGAATTTGAGAGATGGCATCGAGTTCACCCTTCTCATTGAGAGAAAACAGACGGATGGTATTATCCCGAGCGGCAAAGACAATTACATCCTCAGACGAATGAGTCAATTGAATCTGCCTGGCAGCACAATCAAGACGTGCCTTGTGCTTAGAAAGCCAATCCATTCCGAGAATAAGATCAATATCCGAGTTACCAAGAACAATTGGGGAAGAAAGGAACTTGTAGTCGCCCAATGTGATAATAACCTCCAGGACGCAAGTGTTAGCTATCATTTGCTTGCCCGGTGACACAATTTGCAAGGAATTTTGCAGATACTGATAAGTGCACTCATACTTTGATGCAAAAGGTTTGGAAATGAAACAATGCGATGCACCAGTGTCAAAAAGAACTTTTGCAGGGATATCATTAACAGGAAGGTTACCCATGATGACATCTGATGAGTCCTCTGCCTGAGCTGCGTTCATCAAGTTGACCTTGGCGTGCTTGGGGTTATGCTTGACCACAGCTGTACTTGCCGATCTCACAGGAGGAGGAGGAGGAGGAAGACGCCTCTCGTTGAGACACTTGTTGGCATAGTGACCCTTCTGTTGGCACTTGTTGCACGTGACCTCTGAGAGCGGACGGTGATACGGAGCACTCAATCTTGGATCTTGAGACGAAGTATTGTTCTGAATGCCAGGGTTGGGTGGGTGGGAAGAACCACGGCCACCTTTGCTCTTCTACTGATACGGCTGACGGAACGGAGGAGGAGGAAGCCAATACTTCTACTGCTTGGCCACTTGAGTAGAGGAAGAAGGAGTAACATCTCTGACTCGCTTCTTGGAAGCATCACACCTCAACTGAGCAGCCTCTTGCTTCAGTGGCATGTTATAGAACTCATCGTACCTCCAGGGCTCGAAGAGAACAAGAGCGAGCTGGATTTCTTCTCTGAGACCACCCCTGAACTGGTATATCACCCTCTTCTCATCAGGAACATCCTACTTGGCAAAGCGGGCGAGCTTCTGAAACAAATTGTTGTAGTCAAAGACAGACAAAGAGCCTTGCTTCAGGTTGCGGAATTCCTCACGCTTGCTTTCAACCACGCTCTGAGGGATATGATGAGCTCGGAAATCTCGACAGAAATCATCCCAAGTGATAACACGTCCACCTCTGGAGTCCTTGTACTGCTGGAACCATTCTGCATCTTGATCTTTGAGTTGGAAGGAAGCGAACTTCACAAAGTCCTTAGGCTTGACGTTACTACACTCGAAATGCTTGCACAGATTCACTAGCCAATCGTCAGCATCGGTTGCCTCAACACAATTGCTGAAAGTCTTTGGCCCGTTTGCAAGGAACTGGTTGAGTGTAGCAAAGTGATTCTGATTGTTGCCTTGATTCCCTTGGTTACCTTGATTGCGCTCTTGGAGAATTTGCATGATCAACTGTGTGTTTGCATTGGTTGCGGCCATCACAGCTTGCCATGCCTCCGGAGGAGGTGGAGGTGGTAGCGGATCAGGATTCGGAGTCGTGCGCATTGGAGGAGCCATCCTGAAGAGGTTGACATCCATTAGCACATTGATAGACAAATATTGAAGCTGAATCCAACGGAATGAAAATTGCAACATATAGTCTTCACATCCGAACAAAATGAACGAATGCATTCCTCTTGAAATGGTCACATATCCATAAATTGAGAAGCCACTTAGAATTAAGGTAGAGAAGTAAATCAACAAGGTACGGATCAAGAATGAATAATCGGTAAGAAATCCCAATCTCAAACCAATATCCGTGGAAGAAGAACTAGAGCTACGAGAATTCCCACCTATGAAACTCCCGAACCTTTCCGGTTATGCAATCAGGTGTTGGGGATAGAGGGGAAGCATAATATCTCACTCAAATCTAGCAAATCCTACATCCAGTTGTATCCATCCTTCAACACATAACCAAGAAACCTTCGGAAACCATCTACCTCAACCTTCGAAAAGCATCCGTTATACAAGTTATGGCGATACTCCCGAACTCCCGCCCCAGTACTGGGTGGCGTCGAGGTTATCTCACCAACGAACTGCATAAAAGAGATTTTCGATGTCGGCGTACTAAACTCAGGTATTCCAGAACTGCAACGATAAAATTATGACGACAACACCTCAGAGCTCAACTCCCCGGGACACTTCCACTAAACCCCTGACAGGAGGCACCAAGACAATGTTCTCATCATAAAACCATCGGAACGATTCCAAGATACCCGCGTGATCCTAAAAATTTTTTAGTGAAATTTGAGAAGAGAAGAGTCAAAACTCTACGTCAGGATGCCTTACCAGAGCGATGAGGAGACTGGGAAGTAAAAAGAATTCCTAAACTCTCCGATATATAATTCCTAAATGACTCAAAACATTTTTTCTAGACACAACTCGGCCGCTAAAAACGATCAAGCAATGGGGCTCCTAAGGTCGGGGAAGGCTCTGATTACCAACTTGTAACACCCTCGATGCGACTATAGCTCCCACGTGTCGAGGCACGACTTAGAGACATAATCGCATTGAAGGCATATGTCGCAAGTTAGGCAATCTTCACAACATCCCATGTAATATAAATAATAAAGGGGAGAATAACATAGTTGGCTTACACTCGCCACGTCAATCAAGTACATAAATAACATTACATCATCCAAACACTCATGGCCCGACTACGGGGCCAAAATAAAAGATAACCCAACATGCGACACGGTCCCGATCACCCCCAACTGGGCACCGCTACTGATCATCAGGAAAGGAAACATAGTAACGTTGAGAGTCCTCATCGAACTCCCACTTGAGCTCGAGCGCATCACCTGGAGCGGAATCATCAGGCCCTGCATCTGGTGTAATAGTAATCTGTGAGCCACAGGGACTCAGCAATCTCGCACGCTCGCGATCAAGACTATTTAAGCTTAGAGGTAAGGCAAGGTAAAATATAAGTGGAGCTGCAACAAGCGACTAGCAAGTATGGTGGCTATCCTGTTCGCAAAAGAGAGTGAGAAGAGGAGGCAAAACACGAGCGAGAAACTAGAGGGCAACCTACGCAAACATTACTCCAACACCGGGTCCACTTCCTGGACTCCGCCGAGAAGATGCCATCACGATATCACACTTAGTTGATTCATTTTAATTAAGTTAAGGTTCAAGTTATCTACAACCGGACATTAACAAAATCCCATCTGCCCATAACCGCGGGCACGGCTTTCGAAAGTTCAAATCCCTGCATGGGAGTCCCAACTTAGCCCATGACAAGCTCTCACGATCAACGAAGGAATAGACCTCCTCCCAAGACGTTCCGATCAGACTCGGTATCTCGGTTCTTCAAGACACTTCGACAGGTTAAAACAAGACCAGCAACACCACCCGAATGTGCCGACAAATCCCGATAGGAGCTGCACATATCTCGTTCTCAGGGCACACTCAGATGAGCACTCCGTACAACTAAAACCAAACCTCGAGTTTCCCCGAGGGGGTGCTGCACAGGACTCTAGTTTGGACCAACACTCAGAGGAGCACTGGCCCGGGGGGGGCTAAAATAAGATGACCCTCGGGCTCCGGAAACCCAAGGGAAAAAGAGGCTAGGTGGCAAATGGTAAAACCAAGGTTGGGCATTGCTGGAAACGCTTTAATCAAGGCGAACTATCAAGGGGTTCCCATTATAACCCAACCGCGTAAGGAACGCAAAATCCGGGAACATAACACCGATATGACGGAAACTAGGGCGGCAAGAGTGGAACAAAACACTAGGCGAGAGGCCGAGCCTTCCACCCTTTACCAAGTATATAGATGCATTAAGATAACAAGATAATATATAATGATATACCAACAAGTAAATAAATGTTCCAACAAGGAACGGCCTTCAATCTTCACCTGCAACTAGCAACGCTATAAGAGGGGCTGAGCAAAGCAGTAACATAGCCAATCAACGGTTTGCTAGGACAATGGTGGGTTAGAGGTTTGACATGGCAATTTGGGAGGCTTGAAAGCAAGTGGTAGGCATCGTAGCATTGGCATAGCGAAAGAGCGAGCAAACTAGCATAGCAAAGATAGTAGTGATTTCGAGGGTATGATCATCTTGCCTGCACAGTTGTCAGAGTTGACTGGATCCTCGAAAGCAAACTCAACGGGCTCCTTGTTAGCGAACTCGTCTCCCGGCTCTACCCAAACAAGACAAACAAGCAACAAGGACACAATCAACCACGTGCAAGGATCAAACAAGATGATGCAAAGATGATATGCTATGTGGGATGCGATGCGGGATGCATATGCAAGATTTGACAGGAAATGCAAGAACCTGGCCTCAACATGGAAATCCAAGTGTGCCACTGGAAAGATGAGATGAAATCGCTTGAAAACGATATAAAGAACGCCAGAATCGGAGTTACGGTTTGGAAATGGCAAGTGATTCAAATATGACACCGGTCTGCGATTTACACCAAGTAGCCATCTAAATGCAATGAGATGAACATACTACAACACCCAAACATGACAACACAATACATGGCAGGGATGCATTCAAGATGCTTAACAAAAGTCTAGCACTAAGCTACGGCCAATTCATCCATTAACAGGTTCAAACAAGCATGGCAAAAATGCATATGGAAAACAGATCTCAGACTTAGTGAAATTAACACTTGTCTGGAATTTCAGATCAGGTAGCACTCTTCGGAGCAACAAAACAATATTCTAAAGGACCTGAACATGGAAAAGTAAAGCATGTCATGGAGCTACTCAAAGAGCTTAACAAAAGTCCCTTAGTGACCTTGAGCCAAAAGGGATCAGAAAATACAGTTGCAAGCATGTGAACATAGCAAAAACATAATCAGATCACAGACTTAGTGAAAACATACACATGCTGAAATATATCTCAAGTAGGCATGTTTACGAGCTCGATGCACTCACTATGGTGCAAGTCATGATAAGATAAGCATACATCTATTAAGAACACACAAAATGCAAGCTAGACATGGCAAGAACAATAGCATAGCATACACGGATCAACTACAACATCATCAGTAAAATTGCAAACAAGTTGACAATCTGTCCAGATTCACAAAGTAACAAAAGTAGAGCTCGATTGACTCAACTAGGGTGCCATAATTGCAAAAAAAGACATGGATGGATAGAGCACTGCAATATTAACAAAACATCCTTACTGATCATCATCAAAAGAGGCACGGATCACTAGGAAACAACATGAACATATGGCATCATGAGATAAATAGATCAAGGACTTAGTGGAAATGCTAAGTCCCTGAAAACAGAATTACCAAGTGCACCACTTTGCAAGCTTGTGCTAGTCACCACACACATCACAAAAATACATGGGTTGCACCTCTGGAAAGATGTCAAAACCCTTAACAAAACATATGTAGAGCATCAGGGCATATCATGCACACAATAATCATGGCAAAAATGACAAAAAGCTAAATGGAGTAGCAGATCTGACAATTAACTCAAGTAGCCCTCTTCTAACATCATTTCGGGCATCAAGATGAACTCCAATGAAAATGATACAATGGAATGAAATGATGTACTCTCTGAGATGAACATTTTGATATGCTATATGCATGAATCGGAGCTACGGATGCAAAGTTACGGGGCTATGAACAGGAGCATATGGATCTGAATTTTAGGGACTTAGAAGAAAAAACAACCTCGAGATCTAGGGTTTCGGTGGCACGCGGATCGAGGCGGCGGCACTCTCGCCGGAGTTGACCAGGACGACGGCGGCTGGAGTTGGTGGAGCTTGCCGGCGCGAGGGGAGGAGGAGGCCGGAGTCGCCGGAGTTGGTGGAGCTCGCCGGCGTCCTCCTCAGGGCCGGAGCGGGCGGCTGCGGCGGTTGGGGCGGGCGGAGCGGCGGCCACCGGAGCGGGGCCGCGCGGCAGGGCGGCACGCGGCGGAGCGGGGTGGCGCGGCAGGCAGCGGGAGGTGGCGCGAGGCGGTGCGGGAAGGCGGGCCGGGAGGGCCGCGGTCGGGCCCCGCGGGCCGGCGCGGTGGGAGGCGGCGGCGCTCCATGTGGCGAGCAACGAGTGGCTGCGGCGATCTGTCCGGCAGCCGGCGGACGTGTCCGGCCGCGCAGAGAGGAGCGGGGCTAGGGTTAGGGGTGGTTTGGATCCGGAATTTCGGGAGAGGGATCTAGTTTTATAGATGGAGGGAGCTAGGAGAGTCCAAATGAGGTGCGGTTTTCGGCCACGCGATTGTGATCGAATGCTCTAGATGATGGAGAGGGTTTAGGTGGGTTCTGGGCCAAATTGGAGGGTTGTTGGGCTGCAACACACACGAGGCCTTTTCGGTCCCTCGGTTAACCGTTTGGAGTATCAAACGAAGTACAAATGATACGAAACTTGACAGGCGGTCTACCGGTAGTAAACCAAGGCCGCTTGGCAAGTCTCGGTCCAATCCGGAAATATTTAATCCCCACACACGAAAGAAAGCTAGAAATGACCACCGGAGGAGAATGAAGCACCGGAATGCAAAACGAACAACGGGGAAAATGCTCGAATGCATGAGATGAACACGTATGCAAATGCAATGCACATGATGATATGATATGAGATGCATGACAACGAAAACAACACACGGAGACAAGGACCCGAACCCGAGGAAATAAAATAACTTAACGCCGAAAATGGCAAGAGTTGGAGTACAAATTGGGAAAGTTACATCCGGGTGTTACAAATGTCTCTTGGATGCTCAGAACGCGACGCCTAACCGGCTGGAGGATGCACAGTCCTCAAGTGTAATAAGTCTTCAGATCACACAGACAAGAAGACTTAAGTGATGCCCAATTCTCTTTGGCTCTGGGTGGTTAGGGCTTTATCCTCGCAAGGAATTCTCTCTCAAAGGCTTCGAGGTGGGTTGCTCTCAAACGACAAAAGTCGTATTCTCAATCTGAGCAGCCAACCGTTTATGGTTGTAGGGGGTGGGCTATTTATAGCCACTTAGCAACCCGACCTGATTTGTCCGAAATGACCCTGGGTCACTAAGGAACTGACACGTGTTCCAACGGTCAGATTTCAATCTCACACGGCAACTTTACTTGGGCTACAAGCAAAGCTGACTTGTCCGACTCTGGACAAGATTCGCTCTCATAGTCTTCACTCGAAGACATAGGTTTTGGTTAGGCGTCACTTCACTCATTCTGACTGGTTCTCTTGGACCCCACTTAATAGTACGGTGGTTCCTATGACTCAACACAAAAGAAAGAGAACTACGAAAGATCTAAGTCTTCGAGCTCCATAGGCTTCATGTGGTGTCTTCTCTTGTCATAGTCTTCGATGTGAATATCTTCATATACCACCTTTGACTTTAATGTCTTCATACATTTTTAGGGGTCATCTCTGGTAGGAAAACCGAATCAATGAGGGACTTCTACCTGTATTATCCTGCAATTCTCACAAACCCATTAGTCCCTCAACTAGGTTTGTCATCAATACTCCAAAACCAACTAGGGGTGGCACTAGATGCACTTACAAGGTCCCTAGTCGAAAGGGTTGTGTGGACGCGCAGCTGACTAGACTAGCATATGACACAGTCGATGGCTTGGTCTCACTAGCCATGGAGCATTGGATGCTAACCAGATAATATGGACTCGAAAGGATCTGGTCGGATTCGACGTAGTCAGATCCGAGTTGAGATAAGGTCCGAGTCGGACAGACCCAACTATGAGACATAATGATATGTCATCTATGAGTCTCTAGTACAACATATGTTCTATGTCCTAAGACATGAGCTGGTGCATATACTCGGGATGGTGACAGAGTTGCTTTGGGCCAACCAAACGCTACTCCGTGACTGGGTAGTTACAAAGGTAGGTTTCGGGCTTGTCCAGACCCATCTTGCGAGACATGGTCGAGCAAGATGGGATTTGCCCATCCGATCAGGACAGATGTACTATGGGCCCCTCGTGTGATCTGACCATGATAAGCATGGCCATGCGATTAGGATTATGAGATAATCCAGTTTGTGGTCGACATCACTGGAACGAGAAAGAGGTTGGGCTAGCAAAAGGATGAAAGACTCACCTTGAGCCCGACAACATATATCGTGTGGCAAAGGGAACAGAAGTATGATGTATGGGTTCGCCTGACCAGCTTCATCGAACACTTGGAGTCGGCACGCTTTGCTATAGGCCACTACCGACCAACTGTTCGCCTAACCAATATGATGTATGAAAGCTCAACAAAAGAAACTAAGTGCACTACAAAAAAAAGACACATCCATGACATTTTGGGCCGAACGAAAATCTTTTCTGTCAAACTAATGACACTTCTGTGATGATAATTGTGACAAAACCCGGTATGATCATAGATGTCATGGGGTCCTACTTCTATGAAAAAAATCATGATAGAAAATGGGCTTTTCGTCCTGGGCAGGCCGGAGATGCAACTACATGACATTCTTTGGGCCGTCCATGACGGAAAAAACTGTGGTAGAAGCGAGGGCGCGGAAAATATCGGGGAGTCCCCGGTTACGGTGGGTGGTCGGGGGCCGAGCGATGTGTGTTTCTCTTGTAAGTATGCGCGTGTGTGTGAGGCGTTGGGCTCTAACTGAACCCGAGCGAGGCATTGGGCTCTAACTGAACCCGAGCGATTGCACTACAAGCTACACGTTACTGAACCCGGGCGATCGATCGATGGCTGTTAACTGAACCCGGTCGAGCGATTCCTTCTAACTGAAGCCGATCGATGCTGCCTCTGGATGAACAGTGAGCGTTGCGGGGGGGGGGGTGGATGAACAGTTCCTGGTGGGGTTGGATGAATAGGACCCCGTGGTGTTGCCTCTAGATGAACAGGACACCGATCGATCGAGCCGGTTGGGGCTAGATGAACAGGACCCCATGGAGGGCAGGATGAACAGGACCACCCCGTGGAGGGCAGGATAAACAGTAGATGGTGGAGGGTAGGATGAACAGTAGCCCGTGGAGGGGTGGTTGAAAAGGAGCGCGTGGAGAGGGCTGGTTGAACAGTAGCCGGTGGAGTAGCGCGCAGTGGAGGCTGGATGAACAAGAGCCCGTGGATGAACAGTCGCAGGTGGAGGCTGGAGGAGGTCGACGGTGGATGAACAGTAGCCCATGGAGGCTGGAGGGGGTCGACAGTGGAGATGAATAGTATCCCGTGGAGTCCCGTTTTGCGGTACGTCACACCCCTCCTGATGAACAGGACCCCCGTTTCGACCATAGCGCTCCAACACAAGTCTGTTTCCTCCGTTTTGCAGTACACCACACCCCTCCTGATGAACATGATCCCGTTTTGAACGTGATCGATCGAACACAAGGCCGTTTCCTCCATTCTGCGGTACGTCAGGCCTCGTTTCCATCGGCTGTTCCGTCCAAGCCCTCCCGATGAACACGACGATGCATTCCGTTCCGACCCAGCCGGTTGGCTCCCCATGAACACGATGACGATGCTGTTTCTCCGTTCCGACCCAGCCATGTACACGAGCCCTAGCCGTAAGTACGCGCGAGTAGGCATTTGAGACCCCGCCCGTATGCACGTATGTGGCTGTATTTTCTTTCTTGCACCCTGCCGTTGTACGTACATGTACATGCTATGTGCGCGCCTCTACTACGACACATGCGTGCCTCTACATCGACCAGTATGTATGTACATGTTCCGAAGATGTAGCTGGTGGGTCCCAGCTGTCAGGGGGAAACGTTATTTTCGCGAAATACGGTGGCCCGTCCGGTGGGTCCCCGCTGTCAGGTGGAGGAATAATTATTTTGCGCGTAATAAGGAGGCACTTCCTTGCTGCGGTCGTGGACCCAGCTGTCAGCCACTCCACGTACAGTCCACGTCCGATGGAAGCCATTCCTTAACCACGTTGACCATGCCACGCCGAGAGCACCAGGGCGGTGGATGAAGGCGAGGCCTAGGAAGGGGACGATGCGGAGTCGGGGAAGACGCGGCAGTGGATGCCCACGCATAGAGGAATACGAGGGTTCACTGGTTCGCTACGGTGTGAGGCTGCCGTCGCTGCAGAATAACAGGGGGTGTGGGTGAGTAGAGGGATGGCCTGGCCAGCGGTGGGAATAGTAGGGGCGGTGAGGCCTCCGTGGCAGCACAACTGGTCACGGGAGGCAGGAGCATGCGGCACGACCGTCGCTGCTTTGGGTGGCTGGAGCAACAAGACCAGAGGTTGAAGAAGCACTACGGCCGTTTGATGGACATCGTACTGTCACCGGAGTTAGAATCGTTCATATTGACTAAGTTGACAAAGCACTCCATCCCCGTCAACTTAGTAGGCCCACAAGTCAACCTCCCACCAAGGTGGGTCCCAACTAGCAGGGGGAGTATTATTTTTTTTTTGTGCGTAATAAGGAGGCACTTCCTTGCGTGCGAAGATATAGCTGGTGGGTCCGACCTGTCAGCAGTGGGAGCGTTTTTTCATGAAATACAGAGGCCCTTCCGATGGGTCCCAGCTGTTAGGTGGAGAAATCATTATTTTGCGCGTAATAAGGAGGCATTTCCTTGCGTGCGGCCGTGGGCCCAGCTGTCAGCCTCTCCATGCACACTCTTCTTCTGATGGTGTCGTTCATTGACCACGTTGACTACTCCGCGCCGAGCGCATTCAAGGTGGTGGATGACGGCGAGGCCCCGAACAGCAACGAGCCAGAGATGGGAAGACGAGGGAGTAGAGTCACAGACGGAGAGGTGTACGAGGGTTAACTGGTTCTGGTGCGGTGTGGTTCGGCAGTCAGTGGAGAAGAACAGAAGGTGTGGAGGGGTGGAGGGATGGCCTGGCCAACGATGGAGTAGCACTTCACAGCGAAGCGTGCTAAGCAGAGCTGCTAGCAGCAGGAGGCGGGAGCAGGTGGTCCCGGCGGCGCTGGAGGAAGAAGACGAGAGATTGAAGATGGATGCCGGTCGTTGGATGTAAATCCAACGGCTACCGATGTCAGAATCATTTGTTAACTAAGTTGACAACGACTTGCATTGGCTTCAGCCTATTGGCCCACATTTCAACCTCAAAAAATGTGGCACGTATTCAACCCATTTTTTCATAATTTACAGTCTTTTTTTGCGGAGTAGAATTTATAGTCCGTATGATCTCTTTTTTTTAATTATAGTCCATTAGCTGGGCTGGGTGAACAAATAATGTAGTGTCCATGCGGCCCATTTATGTTTTTCCTAAAAAATTACAGGTCATTTGCACTTTCTTGAAAGACACGATTTTGATGGACTGATTTTAATTATAATGTTGGGGTGGGCGCAGCAATGTTGTCAAAAAATAAACGTTATATATATATATAATAAGTGATTTATTATTACATTGGTCCTTAAATCTTAGCAAGTTTTTGTACACAATCATCAGGATTTTCGTTGCCAAAAAATCCAGGGTTTTATTGTTAAGGAATTATTTTTATAAATTAACAAGATGTGGGATATTGTTTTCTTACATATGTAAGTATCTGTTAAATATATAATGACAATAACAATAATATATAATAATATATAAAATTATTTAAATCTATATCTACTGTTAAAGGGAATAGATATTCTTGGTTTGGTTTCGCTTTATTTCGTCCCGTTATAGGGCTTTGTACGTTTGAGGAAAATCAAAAACCGAACATACAAATCAGGAGTAACACGACGTAGAGAAATCGGGACGTACACTTAAAACTAAGCAGAGCCGGCCGGCTGGCCCATACCTCTATTTTTTAGTTGCCAAAAGAAACGAAGCTGCTGGCCCATATCAATGAAGGAAAAGGACGCAGGGCGTACTGAGGCGCCGCTCGACGACGGTGCTCGGGATCGAAGCGCCCTGGAGTTCTCATCCGGATCATGCCAGTTTCGGCAGGGGCGACGCGACAGAGGTCTTGGCTAGGTGGATCCGGTGCAGAGGGGTTCAGAGCCGAGGTGGAGGACGGAAGGGCACTGAGCTCCATGATGGCCAATGGCACACATGATACTACTCTAAAATGTATGTAAAATTTATGAGTATGTATGTAAAATTTGAGGATGAAATACCCTAAAATGCGATCTGTGCAAAAAAGACAAATTCATGGACTTTGAGAATGAATAGTGCATCTATTAAAAAGGCTCAGATTTGTTCTTTTTGTGTAGCACTCATTTTAAAGTATTTCGTCCTGAAAATTTACACACATATGCTTTATGTCTCTAAGTATGTGTGTATTTTTTTTCAAATTTTTTTGAAACGTGAAAATTTGAATTTTGATCAAGTCAAACTCGGGCTCCATGGAGCCCGAGCTCTAAAGAGCATTTTCACCATATACTGTACTATATAAGGTCCAAAATGCAACATTTGTATAAGTGCATCTATCACTCATCCGAGCACATTTAGAATAAGTGCATATATGATCTACCACGTGCTATTCGCTTCTGAATCGTGACACAATTTTTTGGTTTTTTATGTGCTTATATTTATATGGGTTCAAGAAAGGGACACATGTTTTTGGGTTTTTTATGTGATTATATTTATATGGGTTCATGAAAGGAGAGTAAATTTTCCCATGATACAACTCTAACTTTTAGTTGCATTTATACAAAATGTGCTTGGTGGTCCATTAAGATGACATAATTTATCCCACAACTTCCCTCTAGTTGGTGGTCGTGCTAGCAGGAGGAAGATGTGTCGGTTGGCTATGGCGGGAGCAACAGATCGGCGAGCTTTACGCCATCATCTCGTGAAGGACATGTACAAGATGTTTGTAGTGTGTGATATGCCACCATGTCTTCATTGGTGATCCAGTTGTTCCTTGTCATTGAAGCGTCCTCTCCTAGGCACCGCCAGATAGAAGCTCGTGTCGCTAAGGAGTGAAAGTCTTCAGAAATTTTTATCAGGGGTAGATTACGTGATATTCTCCCGTTGCAACGCACGGGCCTTTTTCCTAGTATATATAATATAGTTAGAAGGGAAACATAAGTTGGACCAGTCGTTCCTATTCCTATATAGAAAAATAGAACAGACCTCTGTGTTTTCTTCAAAAAAACATAAATTGGGTTGCCGATGTTTCAGGAAAAATAAAACCTCGGATGGGAGGTCCATAGGCCGGTCGATACATGACGACCCTCAAGAAAATACAAACATCCTTATGGACCTCCCATTCGAGGTCATGGGATGTGCATGTTAAAGAAGAAAGCCTAGATGGGGCATCCCAAAACCTAGCTGATACTTGCTGCCCCAGTGATAATAAATGATACATGCCAGCTCCCCGGCTTTGTTGTGAATTTATCTCCTATAGTAACTACATTGAAGCACCTAAAAAATGTAACTATGTTGACAAACCTGTGGGCCCCAATGTCAGTATAGCATTAGGAGGAAGTATTTTTTCGATGAGGCACTTGCTTGCGTATGGCCATAGAACTGGTGGGTCCCGACTATCCGCCTCTCCACGTACAATCCTCTACAGATTCCTCTTGTTTGTTCAGCATGTTCACAACAGCAGACAGAGGCGTCTCGGCGAGCGCACAAAGGCGTAGGAGGAGATCCGACAACCTGAGGAAGTGCCTTATTACTAACGAAACAACTGAACTAGCCCAGTGGCCGAGTGACACTACCCGACAACTGTTCCGCCCAGGTTTGATTCCACCTGTGCAGAGAAAATATCTTCAAAATTTTTGCCTCTGCCTTTATTGACATGTGGGTCCCAATTGTCATTTACGCACACCACGTCCTACACTTGCCAACACTTCGTCCCTTGTTTTCTCTGTTTTTTGCACACTCGACATTGTGTGGGCATTTTGAAAATAGCATATCTTTTTGACTATGCATCATATGAAGATGTGCTATGCATGAATGTTGATCAGCATGATGTTAACTGGCTGGTAGTTCTAGTTTCGACCATGAATAAAACTTCCAGCATGATGTTGACACTGTTTGAAAAGGCCGTGTTAATATAAATGCTCTGCCTCTGAAAGTTGCAGTTTCTTATCTGAAACTGAACTTGGAGTTTCTTGTCTGAAACTGAAACTTGCAGTTTCTTCTCTGAGAATCACATTGTCTGCACTTTTATACTCCTATGAAACTACATTTTTTTAAGTGCTAAAAATAGATCTCTAGAATTCATAAAATACTTCGTATGCTCAATACTACAAATATGAAATTCAAAAGACATTCATATCTGAAAGTACTCTCAAAATACACAACACAAAACACAATTCACAACCTGCAAATACTAACAACCCTAAGCTCCTCCTGACAATTCACAACCAGTCCGACTATTGGTCAGGGGGCAAATCCCTCCTATTCCTCGGCAGCAGACAGCCGCCCCGTGAGATGATGTGAACGGCGAGGGGGAGGGTGGCGGGAAAGCGTTGTCGGGCCAACTGTTTTTCTCCTCTTGCAGTTGGCTTCGGTCAATGAAGACTCCACTGGATCACTCTGGCACGTCACCCTCACAAACGGCATCTTGTAGATGCTTGATCCTTCAATCTCTGGTGGATGCTCCATCTGGGATCGATACTCCCACCACCGCTCCCTCACGATCGGATTCGGTGAATCTGTTTGCTACATGGCCGAGAGGAGCAGCTCTATGTACTCCCGCACGACTCCCTCTGGGAGTATCGCCGCCTTTTCTCTCTGTTGCAGATATTTAGCCATGGATGTCGCTGTCGCCGCTAGTTGGTCCTAGTTGTCAAACCAAGACTGTATCTCCAACATCCTAACTAGCTTCACAGGGTCGCCGTCTGCGTTCCTCACGTATCGGTTGTACTCCTCCATCGATCTACTTCTCCACAGCACCTTCACTCGCCGGCGGTTGTTTTTGAATGGAAGAGGAGAGGAGCAGCACTCGTTTTGGTTCAGAACGGGAGAGGAGCGACGCTAGTTTTGGATTGGAACAGGGAGAGGAGGGGCGGTGGTTTTGAAGTGGAAGAGGAGAGGAGCGACGTTGGATTTAGATTGGAACAGGAGAGGAGCGGCGGCGGTTTAAGAGGAGAAGATCGGAAGAGCAGCGCTGGTCTTGGAAGTATTTTTTTTCTTTTGCGTATTTTGGGTCAAACTTTGACCATGTACTGTATTTGACAAGCGAAATGTGAATGCATGTCACCAAAAAGTGTATCATTTGGTTCGTATCTGAATGTACCTTCAAATTATATTATTTTTGCAACATATAACATATATTTTATTTGCGAAAATCATGGTCAATTATGACCCAGAATAAAAGGGAGACTAGTTAATGTGGGGTCGCTTTCTTAATTGAAGGGTAAATTGATTTTGATTTTGATCCAGTCACAGCGCGCCGGCCCTCTCGTCCAATCCTAAATCGCTGCCGTACGCTCCTCTCCCTCTTCTCCATTGCAAAACCACCTCCTCTCCTCTCCATCATCTCCATTCCAAAACCACCGTCTCGCCTCTCCCTCTTCTCCATTGCAAAACCACCTCCTCTCTCCTCAGACGAGGATCCCCTGGCGTAGCCCATCCTGCCATTGAGACACTAACACATGGGTCCCACCAAGCGTGAGGCCCACCTGTCAGTGACCGAAAGGCAGGGGAACCTCTCCTCTCCATCATCTCCATTCCAAAACCACCGTATCGCCTCTCCCTCTTCTCTATTGCAAGACCACCGTCTCTCCTCCCATCTTCCAAAGCTAGCACCGGACCACTCAGAAGGACATCTATGGAGGAGATACAGCAGCGAATCTGGCAGATCGCCGGCGGCGACCAGGCAAAGTTAGCCAGGTTGAAGGAGATCCTTACTTGGTTTGACAATGAGTGGGAGATTTCGAGGACGGTGAGGGATGTATGCGAAAGAGCGAGACGATGGCGATGAGGGCGGTGATGTACTCCTCGGCGGCAGTCACGCCGCAGTCCTTCGAGTTCATCGATTATCTCCTCTGGGCGATGGAGCAGACAGATTCACCTGAGGCGAATGTCAAGCGGAGGTGGCGGGTGTACAGGTCGAAGGTCGAGCACCCAAAGGATAACAAATCGATCAAGTACGGTGTGCCGTTCGTGAGGGTGCAGAGCCAGCCGGAGCCACAGGAGTATTCGTTGTCCCACCGCAAGAGGAGGCCAGATGGCGCGATGTCGCTTCCCCACCGTTCTCCATGGTTCCCTCGATGCTTGCCTCGTTTCAATGACGTTGGTAGGGTTTAAGGTAAGCTTCGCACTAACCTAATCTTGTATCTGCTCATGCTTACAATCAGTGTGACAACTAATAAAAATCATGCTTACACAGTCTCCGAGTACTACGCAAATCACCCTAAAATAGCTCTGGACCTTTGGGTCAAAGTTGTGACACTGTGTATAAATAAAGAAAAATAGATTGGTGCTTCTTTCAGAAAAGAGTACACCCCTAGAAAACTGCAAATATAAGCTACTAGTCTTTTTTAAGTCTAAGCTACTAGTATTTGGTTAGAGGATTAGCTGCCGAGAAAGATCCGTCCACAGTGAGTGCCACACATCCCACTCATGGTGGTGGATGCCAATTCTTAGATGGAGCAGGGTTGGTGTCGGTAATTTTTACTTAGCACCTCGCACTCTGCATATATGCCGGCTCCATCCGTACATTTGTGCAGTTCCATCAAAATGCCGCTGAATAACCCTATTTGCACAGATAATGAAAAGGCGTGATTAGATTATAGTGGCACTAGTTGATGAAACATACACTAATAAACAAAAGAAAATATTACATCATACTGGAAATCGACCCAAGTCTCCCCGATACACCTTCTGCCAGTGATGAACATCAGTGTACAGCGGTAGTACAAGGAGGGGCCTTGAGACATTCGAATCTCTATTTTTGTGTAGATCAACTAAAATTAAGCACCCCAGTTTGCAGAAACGCTTAAACATTAACAATGGTAGTAGTTGATGAAACATACATTAACAAAGAGAAGCACTTTCTTTATCTACATTGGAAATGAAATGATAGAGAGGACACTCGCTCTATTTTAACTGTATTATTACTTCATTTTATCAGTGACACTAGGGTCGAGCAGGTGGCAAACAAGGTGTACCGTGCATCGCAAGGATGAAGGCCGGGGGTGCTTAGACTGGGATGCTGAAGCTAGTTCTTTTAGTCCCTATCTTCCCCCTGATGTTTCTGTGGTAGCATTTGGGTTCTAATCCAAACTTGGTCGAGCTGGTGCTGCGTGCCCCTACTTGCCTAGCTTATGTGGCGAACTTGTCTCCTGCTAGTACTCAGTCTGTTCTAGTAGTAGTTGCATAACTGCCCGTTTACACTGAGATGTTGTCGAATAATGGTTCTCTATGGTTGGGTTTCTTTAATGAAATCAGAGGGAACCCCCTCTTTCGATATATAAAAAAACAGTGGCACTAGCAGTGCCAAAACATTGCCTCAAACACTGCTTTATCATGGCAGTGCAAAACAGTAGCACAAGAGCATGATCAACATGCAGGATCTTTGGCAAACAGTCAGACTAAAAAGGAACATACCTCGTGATGGGAACCATATCTGCATTCAACGCCATCGTAGAAGGGATGACACCAGTCACCAACATGGATGATTCATTTCATGGGACCTTTTGGTGCAGTTCACCTAAAATGAAGCAATGTCCCATGAGCTAGCAACTTCTTCTTCTTCTTCTTCTTTTTAAGAAAAGGGCTCCAGCCCCGGTTCCATTTCCATCAAAAAGTGAAACCCACAGAGCTTCTTCATTGGTTTCAATAAAATTGAGCAACATCAAGGTTGGTCGTGAAGCTCTTGGAGAGTAGGCGGACCAGGACAGTTGCATCTCTAACGAAAAGAAGCAACTTATCTTAATCGGAAATTTAGCAGGACATGAAAAAAGTGCCATTGATTCATATTACTGGAGGCATTACATTGAAAACAACATTGGTTTAACGTGTCCTCACTTTTAACAGTGCGACTGCTACATTTTACCAGTGGCATTACATAAGAGCGGCTCGGGGCAACACACATCAGAAGAGGATATCTGGGTTGGTCCCATTTTTTCGGTATATAGCCACCTTATACTGTGTGAGGCTAGCAATCTAGTGATGGAGTTACTATGTTGACTTGTCCCCCAGTCCCCACTTTCTTTCCTATTTCAACCAATAGATCGGGTTTATGTTGAGTTTGTATTGCCTTCCCTTTATTTCCCTATTAGACCTAGAGACCAGTTGGATAGCCAGTCTCTCCTACTTTGTGCCCCCTTTATTTCCTCTTTCGACCAAGTCCTAGATTCAGGTAACAAATTTTCCCCCATCCCCTTTCTTCCTTGTTTGAACCAATGAAGGTGTGTTATATCGACTAGAGGGGGGTGAATAGGCGATTTTTATGAAATTCTTCACTGAGGAATTTGCTGGTGAGGAAATTCCTTAGCGAAGAACTACCAGCAGCGGAATGAGTACTCAAAAGTAAACATAACAGAATACAAGCATAGTCATCATGATGAATTGAAGACAGGCACAGAGTACAGAAGCGTAAACACAGGATAACATAGGATGAAGACAAATAGACTAAAGAAATTGAATTGAGGAAATTGAGAAAGTCTTTACTCAAAGTCTTCAAACACAAATATGAACAAGCACACAACACAGTTATGAGGAAATGAAAGAGTTGAGGAAATAGAACCAGTAAGCTTGGTGAAGACAATGATTTGGTAGACCAGTTCCAACTGTTGTCTAAGTTGTACGTCTGGTAGGAGCGGCTGAGTATTTAAACTCGAGGACACACAGTCCCAGACACCCAGTCCTAAACATGCAGCTCAGGACACCCAGTCCTCACCGTATTCTCCTTGAACTAAGGTCACACAGACCTCATCCAATCACTCGTGGTAAGTATTCAGGTGACTTCCAAACCTTCACAAACTCGGTCACTCGGCGATCCACAATTCCTCTTGGATGCTCTAGACCATGACGCCTAACTGTCTGGAAGAAGCACAGTCTTCAAAGGTAACAAGCGTCGGATCCATGCAGGATCAATCTCTTCAGTGATGCTCAATCACTTGGGGTTTGTCGGTGTTTGGGTTTTGGGTTTTTGGTTTTTCCTCACTTGATGATTTTCGCTCAAAGTCCTCAAAGGATGGGTTGCTCTCAAATGACAAGTATCAGTTTCTCTCGGAGCAGCCAACCAGCCCGACATGATAAGACATAAATGCCCTTCAATGATATGACCGTTAGGTGGATAGATATTTTGGGACAGCTGGCGCATAGCACATCAACGGTCGGAATTTTGAGTAGCAAAATCCTCAGGGCTATCATGTTCCTCACTGTGTAGGAAATCTGCACTGGCGAATTCCTAACTCCTCAGTCAGAACAAATTCCTCAGAGACCAGAAGAACTTCGTCTCTATCACTGAAGAATATGATTGGACTGTATGAGATTTCCAATGGCTTCACTCGAAGGGATTGGTTGGTGTAGTATTTTGAGTTGAGCATCACATGGAAATTTTTCCTTAGTATTTCCTTGACCCCCTTTAACAGTACGGTGTTTCCTATGACTCAAGAAAGAAAAAATGAAACTATGAAAACAAAAGTCTTCACACTTTATGTTCCTCGAATGAATACCAAGTCTTCAAGGTCACACCATGTTCTTCACTTTCAAAGTCTTCAAAAAGTCTTCAGAATACCAAAGTCTTCAGACGAAGAACTTCATTTTTAGGGGTCGACTTTCTCTGTAAATATCAAACTCCTCATAGACTTATAGACCTGTGTACACTCATAAACACATTAGTCCCTTAACCTATAAGTCTTCGATACACCAAAATCACTAAGGGGCACTAGATGCACTTACAATCTCCCCCTTTTTGGTGATTGATGACAATATAGGTTAAGTTTTCAACGGGGATAAACATATGAAGTGTAACTACTAATATTGAGGAATTTGATTGCAAGATATAGAAGAACTCCCCCTGAAGATGTGCATAGTGAGGAATTTGCTTTTGAAGCAATGCACACTTGAAGAGTTGAATCATGGAGATCTCCCCCTATATCTTGTAATTCATACATGCATTTGATATATAAAGTGAAGAATTTGAAATGCATGATGAAATATGGTGACTGATGTAATTCAGCATGCGTGCAATAATATTAATGAGGAATAAGCATGCAAAAAAACATATCAAGAGTATCAGAGCACCATCGGGTTTAAGTTTACAACTCGATCCAATAAAGTCGCAGAAGAACAAGAGTTGTAACTTAACAAAAAACGCCCATATAGAAAGACCCGCTTGAAGACTAACTCAAAATTCTCCCCCTTTGTCATCAAATGACCAAAAGGAACGAATATGAGGACTAACGCCCCTGAAGAATATCAAGTTGATGAAGGAGCGCCAGCGTTATTGGGGTCGTTTGTTGTAGTAGGGCCTGCCGCATTGTCGTCCAAGTCTTCATTTTCATCAGTGTCGTGCGATGAAGAATATGAGCTGGCCACCAGAGAAGGAACCTTGACCTTCTTGAATTTCTTCGGTGGAGGTGCAGACCAGTCAAAATCTTCTTTGAGACCAATGTTCTTCAGATCTTCTTCACCATACAAATGTGACAGGATTGCCCAGGTGCGACCGAAGACTTGATGGAGGTAGTAGTGGTTTTTCTTCACTGCATTGTGTGTGGCAGTCATGTTGTGAAGAAGTGAACCAAACTGACGCTTAACCCATTTGTGATTTCGTTCCACCTTCTGGTGAAGACTAAGCAGAAGTTCACGGTCAGTCATCACGCGCGGAGCAGTGGCTTGAGGAGTGGACTTGGGTGCGTTGGCAGAGTCATGTGTGGCAGAGTCATCATTGATGGAATAAGATGCAGCTTTGCGAAACTGACCATCCAATGGATGAATGCCTTCATCTATTACAGCTGGGGCCTTGCCCTTTCCATCAACTGAGGAATATGTCTGCTTGAGGACTTCAATTGGGGGCAAGTAGCTGAGGTGATTCTGGAAATCAGCTTTGTAGTTGAGTGAAGACCTTGTCCTGAGGAATCTCATAATCCAAGGTGCATAAGGCTTCAGCTCAAACGGAGACAGTGCAACATTGTCCATAGTCCTCATGAAGAAATCGTGATAATTGACAGGAATGCCATGAACGATGTTGAATACCAGATTCTTCATGATGCCAACAATTTCCTCATCAGATGAGTCATGGCCTTTGATAGGACTGATTGTCCTCGTAAGAATACGATAGACAGTTCTTGGCACGTACAACAATTCCTTCACGGGGAATTTGGTTCTTGGTGCCTGACCTGGCTTCAAAGGTTTCATCATCACCTGCATGTAATGATGTGTGAGCTCAGGTTCACTTTAGATGCAGCGAGCTTCTTCAAGGGGAGGACTGAGTGGTAGAGCACAAAGCAATTCAGAGGCTGGTGCAGTGTAGTGAGTGTTTTCAGACATCCAGTCCAACACCCAGGAATTCACATCTTCAGCATCTCCAGTGATGTGCATCATTGCACAGAATTGAAGAATCAGTTCTTCATTCCAATCGTAGATGTTAGAGCAAAAGTTTAGCAGTCCAGCGTCGTGAAGAACACTGAGGACTGGTGCAAAGCACGACACAGATTCCATATCCACGTAAGGAATATGCTCATGGTAGAAGATCTTCTCCTTGTTGAACAGCACTGAGGAATAGAAATTAGCTTGACTAGCAGTCCAGAAACGCCTCTTCCTATTGCGAGCAGAGTTATATGGGTTGTAATCTTCGAAGAATACGTGCTCGCCAAAGAAATCATCAGCCTTGAACTTTTGCTTGCGTGAGAATGGGTCCTTTGGCTTCGGTAGAGGAGTGTCAGTGAGTTGCATCACGACCTCAGGAATCTCAATCGCAGGTTCTTCAGGCTGAGGAATTTCTGGTGCCTCCTCAGTGACATTCTGCGTCGTTGGTTGTTCAGCAGCAGCAGTTTCTTCAGCGCTAGTGGCTGGAATTTCTTCATGGACAGATGCAGTGGGATGAGTTTCTTCAGAGCCCATATGTACAGTTTGTGTGGGGGACTGAGGAATTTACTGTAGAGGGGTGAACATTGGTGAGTTTGGATGCTGACTTTCTCAGAATTCATCACTGATTACGGGTGTGGAGCAGCCAACGTCCACATCTTCATCTTCCATTTCTTCAACGCCAGACTCTTCAGCTGTGAACTGAGGCATAGGCGAGGAGATGATAGGTGTTGAAGGGATCACATCCATTTCAATTTCTTCATCCAACGGTTCAGACGAAGTAGCAGAAGGTGTTTCTTCATCAGATCCGCTGGGGATCACATATTCTTCATCAAAAGGAACAAGGTCCTTTGATGGCCTGGTTGAGATGGGAACAACATCAATCGGATTTGCAAATGAACTTGTGATAGGCTTCATTTTCTTCGGAGCTAAAGAATCTGAAGCAGCTAATGCTTTCCTTTTCTTCACTGCAGCACGCTCTGCAGCCTTGGTCTTCTTCACATCCGATGCAGATGGAAGGATTGGAGTTGAAGTTGGTGCAGGAGCAGCTGAGGAATCTGGTTGATTTTCTTCAGGCACAACTGATGCAGTTGCCCTGAGTTCTTCAGTTTCTTCAGGCGGACCACTAGTGGGTGCCTTGGCAATTTCTTCAGTGGCTGGAATGCAGTCATCAGCCCTGGAACTCACATTTTCTTCAGCAGCCTGATTGTCATCAGCGGTGCTGGCATTTTCTTCAGTAGGCTGAGCAGATGCTTCAGCCTGAGGAATTTCCTGTTGAGTTGGGGCTGCAACATTGGAAGTGAAGTTATCCGCAAGTTTCACAAAACGAACCTTGGCTCCAAGCCAATCAGCGCGATATGCGTCAAAGTCATCACTGAGTTTCTTAATCTCAGTCTGAATAGTGACAAGTTCTTCAGTTGTCATAGAGACAACATTTTTCTTCAGATAGCGCTCTTTCTTGTATTGCGCTTTTCTTGATCTGCCTGGCCTTCTCAAATTTCCACTTTTCTTCTTGAATGAAGTGGGTCAGCATGTGACTTTGGCCGGGAGTCAGCTTGAAGTCAGGCAATGGAATGTTGGGGTCCTTGTGCTAGACATCAATGTAGTCGAGGATCAACTTGGGATCCAAAAGCAGTGCCACCTCTGATCCTTTGGCTCTAGCGGCCCTGACTTGCCTGTCTCTAATGATTTCTGTAAGTTCATCATCATCAGCTTCGTCTTCTTCAGACGGTACTTGGAAAGCGACTTGTTTCTTTTGAGGACTTGGGCGAGGACCTCGTCCAGCAGTGGCCTTTGTCTTCAGCAGTGAGGGGCCAGCTGAGGAACTTGGTGCAGCTGAGGAACTAGATGAGACACCTGAGGCAATGGAGATGCCTGCAGTCCTTTGGCACGAGGCGAGATGCACCTGTGCTGAGGATTTAGTCGGAACAGCTGAGGGCTTTGGCGGAGGAGCTGAGGACTTTGGAGGAACAGGAGCAACATGAGGAATTGGTCGTGAGGGCTTTGAGGATTCTGGCCGTGAGGGCATTGCTGAGGAACTTGGCCTTGAGGGCATTGTTGGTGAAGCACTTGGCTTGCGCGCAGGCTTCTTTGACATAGCCTTCTTTGGCTTGACAGCAGAGGCCTCAGCAGAGTCTTCATTGAATTTCCTCACTGCTTCTCTGGCTTGCTTAGCCAACTTGGCTTGGCGCTTGGCCCATTCATCAGGATAGTCCTCACCGCGCTTGAGGATGGTGGGATCAGCGATTTGGCCAGGTGCCAATGGAGGTCTTGGGCATGGAGGATTGAGTGCGAATTTCTTCATGTACTTAGGAGTGACATATCTGTATTCCCTCCACTCTCTTGCCCATCTCCTCTCTATCTTCTGAATGCGCACTTTGCGCTCATTCTTGGTTTCCTCAGTAGGTGTGCAGTACCCAGCATATATTTCATCGGGGATCTCAAATGATGTATTTACCTCAGGCGTCTTTCCTCCCTTCTGTGGCTTCTTACCATCAGCCATTTTCTTCAGTTGAGGAATTTGAACAATTGAATTCTCTGAAGAAGTATGCAACTTTTCTTCGAGGAACGCTGCAAATGAGTTAAGTTGATGAGAACCTAGTGATTCAGCAGCTGGCATGTGTACCTGTGAACAGAGTATAGTTGCGAGGAATTTGGAGAGGTCATATGCGTTCTTAGAAGGTTTTGTAAAAAGAACAAGTTAGAGGAATTTGACCAGACGAGTCTTGAAGAATTTCACTAAGCGTTCTTTGTCTTAGGTTCTAGAGATGTGTAGATTAAAAATCCACACATTTGAGGAATCTTGAAGAAAAACATGGCTTAGAGAAATGAATCAAGAACAGATGACCCGTGAGGTGTTTAGTATGTGAATCTATGAACAAAAACACCTTTGAAAATTTTGAAGATAATCATTCGAATCAACGAGGGTAGTAAAAGTAACTTTTAATTACCCTGGACGAAGAACACGACGAACTGGAGTGAGGAGATGTGAAGTTCGTCTGTGCAGATCTTCCACGCCCTAACTTGGCGGAGGAAGACGACTACGGAGGCGGCGGAGTGAAGATTTCCGCGGTCGGCGCGAGTACGTCGGCGACGAGGTCGAGGCAGTGAAGCTCTTCCTCACCGGCGGTGATGAAGTAGCGGCGGCGCTAGGGTTTGAGAAGCTCGAGCTGGAGAGAGATCGAGCGGAGTAAAAGAAGTAAGGAAGGGAAGGAGGGGTATTTATAGCCACGGTGAAAAACTGCTCGCCCAAAGAAATTGGACGAATGTGCCCCTGACCCTTCTCATTCGCATGACATGTGTCACCCACGTAGTGAGAGGTGGCGATCGTGTTAGATCGTGGGTGAGTGGATAAGTGTATCATGGGATGCGGAACGGTTTGTGCGTCAAAGCCGAAAATTTCGATAAGATAGGTTTT